>NC_049178.1:11993851-12618851 GCF_009769625.2 Cygnus olor
TACTTATAAAATATTTATCTTTAATAAATACAAATTATTCATTTTGGAATCAGAACTGCTTGTGAGCATGCAAATTTTAACCATAATAGAAGAGTTACCTGCTAAACAGTACATTCTTGGATATCACATAAATACCAGTTGGTACCTATGTGACTGAGGTGGCACCAGTGTCTTATGTTGTTTGGACAGAAACCACACTTTAAAAAGCAGATAAATAACACAAACATTTCCTTGCTGATAATTACAACAGGATGCACACTTAAATGATTCAGTTTATCAGTTAGATAAAAACACAGTTAAAATGGAAGCAGTCTTCCCAAGTCACAAGTCTCCAATAGACAAGGTTACTATCTTTAATTCTCCGAATTAACACTTCTTTCAAATGCAGCCTGAATGTCACCGATCCAGTGGGATATAATCTATTTGAGCCTGTACTTGGGGGAAGAAAAAACACCTGTTTACATCATAGGAGATCAAGGCTTGGGTTAGCAATCAACTGGTAACTTCTCTTAGCTCGTGGGATCTGCTAATATCACAGACGAATGCGGAAACATCTGCGTTGCCTACTGAAATCTCATAGCTGATAGGACAGAAGTCAAAAAAACCCCACCACAATACAGCTTTATTTTCTTCTAAGGGAAACAAAGCACAAGTTTTCATGAGCAATCTAATAACTAAATAGACTTCTCAAAGACTAATGTCTGTTAATGCCAGATGCTACGTAAGAACAATGCAATAATAGAAAACTACATGTTTATCTTAAGGATGGGAAAGGCTCCTACAAAAAAAAAAAAAGCAACACCAAGTAAATTAAAAAAAAATCAGTTGTATTAAAAAAATACAGATTATTATGTATCTATATAATAAATCTATTCTTTCTCAATATGACTGTTCTGTATACATTACAGCAGAGAAGATAAAAAGAAACATAACAGGGGATTATGCCACAAAAATTGAACACTGAAAACCAAGTCTTCTATTCAAAGTAGAAACTAAATCAGAAAAGCCTACCTGTTACTTTATGTACAAAGCCCTTTCCAATTTTCTTTTAAATAAAAACCACACAAACCAGAGCTTCTGCACTTCAACGTATTCTAGAACGTTTTGCCCATGTGTCTTTCCTGGCCACAAATTTCTCTCCCATTAGATGCAGCTCATTCTGTGATGTGTGAATTGTTTTGATCTGCTGCATTGTAACCTGAGGCTGTTCAAGTGAAAAGCTTTCGGAGAACCCTTAAAACATGGCAGCAACTAACCACATACTAAGAATAAACTTATTACAGTTTTTAAACATCGAGTTTCAGATTCTGAATTATACAGACACACATTGTCACTGCAAGGTGTCCCTGATGTAACCAGCTTCTGGCTTTCTCTGTTCTCTATAGTTCAGGAGGAAGGTGATCTAGCATACTGTAAATACAGAACTGTATACAAATACACATATCAGAGGAATCAAAGAATATGGCATTCATAAAAGGAAGAAGCAGCTCCTTTAATTTTTGCTAGTTTATAATCCAAATAAATGGCACAACACTGTGTACTCACTGAATACGTACAAACAGAAAAATAATAATTTGGGGTATAAGGACAGAGACAGAAAACAGAGAAACCCCTCTTTAGAGGCGCCAAGAGAGTTGTATTTTATGTTTGCATTCTGAATCGTCATACTACGTCTCTGTATTATCTCTGTGTTAGATCTGAGACAGGCAGCCTTTCCTCTTAAAATCCAGTGTCAAAAATAGATGCTTAGTTGCAGGACCAATATGCACCCTCATGCTGTGGCTACATGCCCAGCTTTTGTTAATTGAATATCTTAATTATCACCAAAGAAAGACCATAAATGATTGTAATGGGGAAGACGGACAAACTTTAAACTACCACATGTAACATCAATACAGCTTGCGCGTTTTGATTGCATACCTTTATTTAGTTCAACAGCAAGCTTCTTTAGCTGCACACCACACAAGGTGACTTAACAGCTCAGCGAACAATAAACTCTCCAAAGGTTTGTATGCGCTACAGATGTGATATCCAGAAAAAGTATCTTCCTTTGCTTTATTTTGCAAGCAGTCACCAGTTTTTCCAGAGGGAACAGAAAGCAACTGGCCAATGAAAAGCAATTGGGAAATTCATGCTGCCATTTAATCATTAGAGGCTGTTACCTCTTCACTTAACAGACCAATAATGTATTATAAATTTGTCTGAGACAGCAGTTAAAAATTCAGATTTTGATTCATTTCCACATATCATACTGACCAGAGTAAATACCCTTAAAATTAGCTCGCCTCAGACACTGTTCTCCACATAAGGGTGAACTCCTTTACGTGAATCATTTGTATGTTCCATCTTCTGCCCAAGTCAAGGCAGTAACAGATATGTGCCACTTGGATTTTGTTGCCTATGGGTGTCTCGATTTGAACTCTTTAGCAGCTGAAGCACTGCTGTCATGACAAAGATGGTGACAAAGCCCAAAGCATAGACCATGTCCACCACATAGGCAGGTCTGGCATGGCATCGCAGCCAGTAAAACACAACCTGCCTGAAAACATAACAGGTAGAGAAATTCCTGACAGATACTAAGCTGCAGCTTTTAAACATCTTTCTGAAATAAGACACAGCCATCTAATGACCTAAGGCAACTTGATGTTTCTATATTCGCTTCTCGTTATTCTCATGTGGATCGTTATAAAACTAACAGACTCTGTTCACATGAAATAAAACATTTGTGTATATATGTTTGCTGCACATACAGTTCTAATGAAACCAGGATAAACAGCTAGAGTGCAAGATCATTTTCACACAGCGCTATGTAAGAAAACAAAGTTATTTTAACGACACAGAAAGATATGGTTCAAATTAAACTACAGATCACATCAGTTAACAAAGCATCCCGTGTGCTACAGCTGCTAAACAATGCTTAAATGCTGCCCTCTAAAGGTCACACAGCCACTTGCGTATCTTCAGTTTCTAACAAAATTTTAGTCTCATTTGAGCTATAGGCAATGAAATCGCACAAAGTGAAAAGGGTAAAAGATGTATAAGCACAAAGGCAATTAAAAAAAACACAAAAGAAACAACAATTTCACAGACATTCAGATCATTTTGTTAACCTAGGGCAAAATTTAGTTAATCATCGTGATAGGAACAAGGTATTTCATTCACCCATTAGAAACAACCTAAAATACGCTCCATATAACCAAAATATTAAGAGTCAGTCTCAGAAATATTCTGATTTTTTAAGTCTCCTGAACTAATTCATTTTCAGGTTCGATGTACTTTCTGTAAGATCTATAATTTTCATTGAAAACTTGAACTCACCTCTTCTCAAGACAAGATGGTTACAGCTGAAAGCTAGTGATTTGAACTTACCTGTCATATGAAATAAAAACATTTCACATCTACTGATTACATTGCCACTTGTACCATATAGGATAAGTGATGAACATATAATATTAAATAGGATAACAACAAGAATTTACACTTTTTAAGCCCTAACTATGTTAATACAAGAAAGACTTTTTTCTTCCTGGATCTCTCTGGTTACTAACCGAAATTATAAGCCATCAAGTGATGTATTTGAACAGGTCACTTTGAAAGACTATGACAAATTCAGGGAAAAAAAGCCCGCCATTTGGAAAGCATGTCATCTGCACTGTCCTAATTTGGAACTTAGGACTGACAAGAGTTTGTGTGTTTATTTACTGAACAGATTTCTAAATTTACTAAATAAATTGCTTATTTAACGAACCAGTTGCCCTGCTATCAGTCTGTAAAAATGAATCAATAGTTTGCTCCTACTTCATACAAAATTTGGTGGTTTTGTTCTTTTTTTGGGATTGTCAGATTATCATGTATGTCATATGTCACTTCCTACTTCCAGCCTGCTTACTACTGACCTTGTTCTTCATAAGGGTCATCTGGGTCATCTGCAACCAGTTCAGCACTGCTTGGTGTTTCATGGTCCTCCTTGGTCACAAATATAATTTTGTCTTTTCCTGTCACATAGGAGACAAAAAGCAAAAGTTCACAGAAAGCTGAGAGAACAAGTCATTTACAAAGCTGCTGAACAGCATGAGATAATGAGATATTCAACATGATGCTCTGGTGGTAATAGTGAATGAATTCTACTGTACTTATTTATCACCTTCAATTACAAGTTGTTGGTTCACAGGAACAAACATAGAAAAACAATCTGGAAAGTATTCACAGGGAAGGTGCTAAAAACTATATAAAAAGACCTCGAAATAAGACCTACAATAAAATCAGCGGAAGTTAAAAAAGATTAGGTAGTAATTTATCTAGAAAAATGGTGAAAGAAACTGAGCCTGTCCTCTTTGTACCACGCTCATGTACCTGTAGGAAATTATTCTCATTAGTCAACAGGAAAAGAAAAAGACATAACCAGTTATATGGATTTACAATAAACATTTGCATAAAGCACAGTTAGGCAATGCAAACAAATGTCTACAGAGATTGCAACAAGTCCTCACTAAAGAGAAACAAGATAAAACAGGTACTTATTTCTAGAGGAGACGAGAATCAACTGTCAGGACTCACAGAAGCAGTAGAAGATTGCACATTATTTCTGAGCTGTGACAGCATTTAACATGCCTCAAAGAATTTTAACTTTTTTTTTTTTTTTAAACACCAGCATCCCCCTCCCCACCCTAATGGAGGCGGGGACCAACACAGTGTGGTGACACGAGCTGGGTGCAAGCATCCCAAGAAAGGAGGTGGAGAACATGAAATAGTTTGGGAAGCGTTCTTTTAAAGCACTCATTTAAATAGTGTTAGCATACATAATAACAGATCGCCCATTTATTTGTTAGAATGTAAAGAAGCTACCTGAAATTCTTTTCCTCTACAGTTCCAGTTTTCGCAGCAACAAACTGTAATGGCTGCAGATCACAGCACAGTTCATTGGACTGTGAAGTTAAAAAGTTGTTTTGAAACAAGCTCAAGCTACTACTCTCCTAGAAGGACTTGCTCAGCTGAAGGGGTTTAGACAAAAAAGGAGCAGTGAAAGCAAAACTATACAGAATTACAGGCAAGCGTTCAGTAGGATACTCATTAAGATCAGCAGTCTCCATTAGAGACCAGTGCTGTGTTTTGCAGTTATTATGTGAATTAAATACTGAAGAATACCTTAATGGTGTTGAACCAACTACACTGAACCGTGCTGCACACATTACCAAGGGCAGAAAAGCACCAGGGTGTGCTTCCTGCTCCAGTGCCACTCCTGATTTAACAAAGAGGTTCTGAAGGGGAAAAAGCAGGCTTGGCTGGAAACCAGGGCAGAGTTTCCCAACAACTCTGTGAAACTATAAAAAATGTTCGGAGGCAGGAAGGTCACTACAAGGACGCAGCGTATTAGAAATTAGTCGCTCCTTGCATCTCAATGTGACCTCAACCAGCAGCTGCTCAGTGATTCCCTTGGCTTTGGGTTCAGACGTCTCACACATTCAAACGTGTCTCAGAAGCAAATAAACCCAAGTTCTTTTTAGGAAGAAAACGGTTGTCTTTTTTTTTTTTGTCAATTCTGCGTTGTACTCCAGCACGCTTTACACCACAGAACACCTCAGGATTTCTCATAGGAAACTAGAAACACATGAACTCTAACCCCTATTACTCTAACTGTAATTTTGTAGGATGCCATAAGCCAATTTATTGATCTTATGATCCAGAATATTGTCAAATCAGGTTAAAACCATGAAGCAAAGAGGACTATAACTTATGGCTGCCTCATCGCAGCATTCAAACAGCGTTCAGCGTGCATCACCAGCTTCCTGAACTAGAGAAAAACAGCTTTTAAAACTAGAAAACGCTTCTTTCTAGCGTAAAACCAGTCACGTTATCAAACGGGGAAGAAAAAAAAGCACCAAAAAACCACCCCCCGGGGCAGGAGGCGGCCAAGCCTCAGAAGCCCCAGGACCCCTGCAGCAGCCCAGGCCTGCCCCCCCCCCCTCAGTGGCCGCTTTCGCTCCCCAGCACTCGGGCCCTGCTCGCCTCACCCCGCCCCGCCCCGCCTCGCCTCCCGGCGGCCCGGCCGGAGCCCGGCGCACCTTCTTGCCTGCAGTAGGACATGGCGGCGCCGCGCACACCACGGCAACGGGCGGCGGCGCGCGGCTCCCCCTCACACACACACACTCCCGCCTCCGGAAGCGGCCGCCCGCTGCTGGGGCGCCTCCTCGCCGCGGCGGGAACGGAGCGACCAATCCACTCAGGACTACATCTCCCAGAGCGCTTCGCGCAAAGGGGGGACGCCATTTTCTTGCACGCCGTGCGGTGGCTCGTGGTTGGGACTACGCGTCCCGGCGTGCACCGCGGCGGTGGCTGAGGCGAGGCGTGAGGCGGGGTCTGCCTGAGGCGGGGTCGGGCGGAGCGCGGTGCTAGCGGCGGTTCCTGCGGCTCGTCCCGGGGTGCTGCCCGCTGAGGGAACGGCACCAAGATGTCGAGGAACGTAAGTTTGGCCCTTCCGCCGCCCCTTCTCGCTCTGGGGGCTCCTTCGGCTGCCCCGGGGTGGTTCGCGGCCAGCCCTTGCAGCCCCCGCACCGCAGGGGGTGTAGCCCCCGCTGTCATCCTTTAACGCCGCACCAGCGAGGGTGGCGATGCCAGATTTGTGTTGATAGCCCTCTTTGGTGCCCGAGCAGCTGGCGCTTGCCACTGGCGAAGTAAAGCGTAACGTGTTATTTATAGCTGTGTTGTAGCTGGTGTGGAATCTGGGAGCATTACTCAATTTCTCATGGCCCGAGTGCGGGGTGTGATCACCAAGTTGGGAACGCTGGGACTGACTGAAGGAGGCCTGGAGGGATGGGCTGAACAACTGTTAAAGCAATCGTTTTCTCCGTCAGGTTTAAGTTTGCTTATTGACTGCATTTCTGGTATCAAAAGCATGACGTGGTATTTAATAAGAGTGGGCAAGTTTAGGCCCAAGGCAAGAGGTACTACTTTGCAGAGTAACAGTTTTTACAAAACTACAGAACTCATTTTGGAACAGAATGCCTTCCCCTTTCACACTGATACTGCATTTTTGGTTTATCTCCAACAGTTCTCTGACACAGGCAGCAAAAAAGAACATGTTAAAATCACAAGTGAGGCCAAACCGGGGTTCCTGGAGAGGCTCAGCGAGACCTCTGGAGGCATGTTGATGGGACTTGTGACATTTATTTTGTCTTTCTACCTTCTTTTTACCAACGAAGTAAGTGAAGTACTGTCAGTCTTTATACACTGCTTTAACATGTCATAGCCAAGTTGACATTCAACTGGTTTGGCATGTATAGACTCGCTGAAATTGTCATGCTAAAGTTTTAATACTGCATCCATGAAAAGAGAGCAGTATATCTGGAGAGTCTGGTGCTTATGCTTGGGATGTAACAGAAGAGTGAAATCACAGGGCCACAGATGTTCTTTCTATAGAACAGAGCGTGACAGAGACGTAGGATGTGTGTGGTGGGAGGTAAGATCCAAAACCTATGAGGTGGTGGGGAAACAGGCTATATATAGTGTTATTGAAAGAGGCTTGTATGAGACAGTCACATTCCATTCATCTCCCTTCTTGAGATAACACAGGGTCCTCATTTCTAGTGCTGTTACAATTTCGTTAAAGGAATTCATATTCCATGTTGCAAAAGTGAGGGTGTTAATTATTCTCAGTGCTACTTTGTCTTGGTTTTAGATTTTAAAAGTAATTAAAGTAAACAAGGAATTCTTATACCCTACCCTTGCAAACGTGCATGATTTTGGCAGTTTTGAAGTGAGGTATTAGACCTTCACTTAGGTGAATTTTCACCTAACACTTTCTTTCGTACCTCGACAAGAGGAAAAGGAACTACTCCCAGTTTCAGTGACTGTGCAGGAAAAAAATTAAGTAGTCGAGTAGTTATACAAGCCTTTGGAAAAAGGATTATAACTAACATAATTTTTGCAGTCATTCAAGAACAATAAGGTAAGAGATGAAGAGCAATAATTTTAGACCTTTGTAATAATAAACTATGTGTGTTTGTGTAGTTAAGTCAGTGTTAATTGTCCTGCTGCATGGGTAAGAAGTACTGCACCAAACTGTCAGATGTGGAGAAAGAGAGTGAAGGATTACAAGTGGGTTTTGAGAGCATGCCTTGAGTCTGAATGTAGGAGTCCCAAGGGTCTGCAAATTGCTTGTCTGCTAACCTTTTTCACAAAATACTGCAACATCTTTGTTTCTCTACAACTTGATTTTGTTTTTCTTGATTACAGGGACGAGCTTTGAGGACAGCCAAATCTCTTGATGAGGGACTTTCTCTTGTGATTCCTCTTGATAACATTCACAGTGTGTCTCAGCAGAATGAGGGGAGACTAGTGCACTTAGCTGGCGCTCTGAGCACATCAAAGGTAAATACAACCAGCATCTTGAAGATAGGAGAATTTCAAGCTTGGAGGGAAGAAATCTTTGCTGCCAATTAAAACTGATATCCAGGCAGAAAACAAGTAGCTTCTCTCCTCTCCTGTAAGAATTACGTGCTACCATCCGAGCAATAGTTCTTGGCCAAAATCAGGGAGGTGCTGTACAGCACCAGTCTTCATTCTCCTAAGCAACATGCTGTGTTTACCCTTCCACTAACTTGAAGGATAATTTCAGTTTCCTTTTGCATAAGGAACCTGTTGTACATTCATGGCATTGTAAAGTGTTTATGCTTTTACAATACAGGTGGGATGGAGATGCTACCTCATGTGTTTAAGGTACCTAATTCAGTTGTGAAGTTGTTAAAGATTATTGAATGAAAGAGGCTGTGTGGTGAGAAGGCAGCACTGATGCATCATGTTGCTCCTTTGGCCATGCAGAAGTAACGAACTGGAGAAGCTTTGATCCTATATTTTATCTTCTGGGACTTTTGCACATTGTTGCTTTGTTTAGAAACACGGTTTTCTTTCAATTCATGTTTTCTAAAGGATGAACTTTACCTTTGCTCTAGCAAACTAATAAAAGTATAGTAGTAATATAGTAATAAAAGTAATCAGTAATAAAAGTATAGTGTTTGAATTTGTGAAGTACAGGATTTATACTGACTTTTTTTTTTCTTTATATTTGATATAGCCTTTGTTTGATCCCAGCTATGGGCTGACAATCCACGCTGTCAAGCTTAAGCGCACAGTGGAAATGTACCAGTGGGTAGAACATGAAGATTCTAGGTCAGTGAAAGAAACTTTTAAAAGTTGTTTATGAATATGTTGTCTTAACAGGATCCCATTAACAAATACTCTTTTTCTTTTCTTTTCCCGCTCACAAAGCCAAAAAAAAAAAGCCACCTACCAACCAACCACACAACTGAACTCTGTCAGGAGAGTTCTGCAATTCTTGGGGTGTTTCATGGAGTCACTTTAATTTCCTTAGAGATGTCAGGTTTTGTAGATGGCTGATGTTGCAGAATTTGCATTTGATAAAATCAAGGCTTTTTATAAAATGTTTCCACTTCCTGATTTAGTATAGCTTTGTATGGGGTTTCTTGACCTCTGTGCTGTGGCTGTGGCTTTTTGTTTTCATTATTGTTGTCCTGTTCTGGGCTTCTTCAGAAACCATTGATTTTTGGTCATATGTGTTTTCAGCAGAATTAAAAAATCTTTAACAATTTATGGAAAAAATATAAAACACTCCTGTTTTTCCCAAAGGCCCAGTTGATTGCTAACCTTTCTAACGTTCCTGAAGCTTCTCTAATGTATTGGTGTTCTTTCTGACTGTTAGGAATTCCATAGTTCCACTCCCGTAATATTCCCTGCCTGCTAGTTGATTAGCCAAATCAAACTGTTATTCCTGAATATTTGGTCCTGATTTTTTTTTTTTCAATAAAACTTTATAATCCTTTTTTTTCCCCTGTGATTGCTAAACCTTTCGTTTCTGTTCTTTAAAACTTGAGCATAGACCATGAAGCCAACTCTTTTATCTTTTCTTTGCAGGGAATATGAAGAAAATGGTGAGATTAAGAAAGAAACAAAGTATACATACAGTAAGTTGATAAACATATGTGCTGTTAGCAAGCAACTACTACAGAATATCTGAGTCTTGTCTTGGAAATCCCAGTGTTCGGAAGAGCATCTAGGGATAGGATGTGTGCTCCAGTGGTAGGACCCATAGGGTCCTTGGTGATGGGAGATGGGCAGAGCTGGGAGCACAGTGTGTTCAGAGCTACTTCTGAGATTGCTGTTCCAAAGTGTTGTAATTAGGCATATGTCTGGTGTGAGCGGAAGAGAACAGACAGGGTAGAACAGTGTAAAGGCAGGATGTTGAGAGTCTGTTTAGGTGTTGATACTAGCTAATAAAAACCACCACCACCTTCTGATGTGTGCTGTAGTTTTTGCCAAGTATTTTTTTTTTGGTAGGAGCAGAAGTGGGAGGATCATTCTGATCTACCCAGTGGCAAAAATAATACTATTGAGTCATTGTGTATCTGGGGATGAGTATCTCTGCTTCATTTACTCCCAGTTAAAGCACGTGGATACGTAACGTGGGGGTGCGGTTTCTGGGTGTGATCACAAAAATTTCCCAGCTCGCTGTAGCATGGGGCTCTGCAGCATGGAGATCTGTAAGGAGCAAAGTTAGTGGTGGGTGTGAGCTATTAAAAATGGCAATTTAAAAACAAAAAAAAAAAAAACAAAAACAAAAAACTGTGCTCTCAAGATTGCTGGATTCTGTCCAGTAAAAGTTGGTATTTTTCTAGATCCTGGTGGGTTGTCTTTGTCTGGCAGCCAAGGGCCTAGATAGCTGATTGCTCGTTTACCCTGCAGCCAGATTTGGGGAGAGAATAGGAAAAATAAGAACAGGAGAGTTTGTGGAGTCAAAGACAGGGAGATCACTTGCCATTGTGGACAGAACAGGTTTGGTTTGTGGAAAACTAACAATATATTGTCAGTTAAATAAAATACATAATTACTGATTTGGGTATTGGGGAAACACCTTTGCTCCCACCCTTTTCCAGGCTCAAGTTCACTCCAGATTCCTCTCCCCTCTAACCCCCTACTCTGCTCTGGGGATGCGGGGAGCCTGCTGTAGCCCAAATGAAGGCAGAGTTATGCATTTTTGACAGTGGCAGCTACAGGTTCCAACTCTATCTTGTTTGACTGCGCTGGTATCTGCTAGTTCCAGCAGAGCTCACAGCCTTTCCTTGCAAAACCACTTTGATCCCAAAGAGTGGAGCTAGGACTCAAAGTCTGATCAGGGAAGATGCCAACAGCAAAGCTCCCACTGAGTGAAGATGAGTTACAGTTTTATCTCTAAAATCCTCTTCTCTAAGTCCTTCCATTCATTGCTAATATGTTAGGAGGCTGGATTTAAGTATCATTACAGACTATCACATTTTGTCTCTTGATGTAAAAAGTATTACTGTGAGTGTAATTATGTAACTTAGAACTGATTGATTGAGAGGTGTCTTCAGTAACTAAGATCTCAGTGGCAATTCTTTCCATCTTCTCAACCTTCATATCATTTTCTTTAGATACTGAATGGAAATCTGAAGTTGTGAACAGCAGGAATTTTGATCGAGAAATTGGACACAAAAACCCCAGGTAATTTATCACCTAGCACAGTCTCTCTAGATTCTGTCAATGTATGCGATCAAAGATGAGAGCTTCATGACTGATCTTCATGACACAGCAAAGTAGATGGAAAGTGTTTGTCTTTTTCTATTTGGGAGAATTTAGGCACAGATAGATAGCAGTTTAAAGCTGCCTGGTGGAACCAGCATTATGCTACTCATTAGCCATGGCTGGACATCAGGCTATTATTGTACCTCTGGACCATGTGGTTTCCATGTGGGAGAACTTGAATGGGTTTCTTTCTGGCTTTTATTGTCTGTTAGTGTAGGCTATTACTAGTTCTTTCTTCTCTCACAAATAGAGTGAGAATAGCAGGCATCCCATGAGCTTGCCATACCACTTGCTTGCTGTTCTTTTAAGCTAGCGTGTATGAGCTCAGGCATATTTGTGGCAATTGCTTTTATATAATCAGTTTTGTATTTCTCTCATCTGCAACATTTTAATTACACTGCAGTGTGCCATTTTTAACACTAAGTTTTAACTTGCTTGTCATTCTTACAGCACCTGCTAGGTTCCTTAGGATGCAGGATACCATCTGGCAAAAATAAATAAATAAAAAAAATGTATAAGTGACAAATACAGCCAAAGGAATAGGAGAACCAGGATTTGAATAAAACTTACAACTCTGCCTAATCTCCAGAGCTTTGTTTTGGCCCTATGGGCTCATCCAAATAAACTGCCCTTTATTTGGAAATACTACGTTAGGAAGGAAAATGAAGACATACACGTTTTTAATTATGAATCCCAAGTAACGTAGACCTGTTTAGATGAGAATGGAAAAAGGATGCATAGATGACGTACCTGCTTTGTCTCTTGTCCCCATGCATGCTTTTTTGTTAATGAACGTTCAGTGAGCATTCTCCAGTAAATGCACTTGAGAGTAGGGAATATTTGATTAGTGCTATTGGAGTACATCATTTAAAAAGTGCTGCAACTTTGAATGCTTCATCTGAGTGTACAAACCAAGGAGTCTGAGTGTAACTGTGGTGGATCCTTGCCTGAAACAGCACTATGTGTGCAGACGTGATGAACTTTAGAATACATACTTGGCATTAATGAGACTATTTTGAGTGTGTACAGCATGTATTCTTCCTTTCATCCATCCATCTTACTGTTTATGGAGCTTAATAGATTTTATTTTCAAAAACGTTTATTTATTGCCGAGGAGAATCCAGTAGGGCCACTTATGAAAATGAAGTCAAGTCTGTAATTAAAGGTTTACAGAACTGGGAATTTATTTAACTTGGCCATGATATAGAAGTACCTTTGTCTGGAGAAGGTTTATGATCTATGTTTCTTAATTTAGCAAATAAGATTTAATAACTTCCAGCAGAAGCTAAGTAAATTCAGGCTAGAAATAAAGTGCATTTAGACGTGTAGTTAAACATTGCAGGTATTCATCTCGGAATGTGATTAATCATTGTCACTTGAAACATAGGGTCAGCACAGAAAAAAAATGATGAATTCCTATGGTGTGGATGGAAGGTTAGGCCAGGTGATGAGACAGTCGTACCTTGCTTTAACTTACCCTAGTGGTTCCAACGCTATGAAGTCAGGACAGTTTCTCAATGGATTTGTTCTCACATACGTCAGCTATTTAGCTCATTGAGTTTCTCCTGATGTTTGATACAGTATCTTTTATGTGTTTTATATTACATACTGCAAATCAAGAATTTGATCATAATTCTGGAACTAATCAGGGACTCTTTCTGTTCCCCAGTGCCATGGCTGTAGAGTCTTTCACTGCTGTTTCTCCTAATGTTCAGGTTGGAAGCTTTGTCCTTTCCAAAGGTAAGAATTGCTTTGTACTGACTTCGTGTCTTCTGTTAGCAGCAGACTTCAGTTCTTTCTGCAATGGCAGTCATTTCAAATGAAGCCAGGAGGCCAGCCTGCAAACTGGCTGTTAGACACCAGACCTGAGCTTGTTTCTTTATTCTGCTTAGGTCTTGTGGATAAGATTGATGACTTCAAGCAGTTGAGCTTGTCAAACCTTGAGGATCCACATGCTGATGTTACCCGGGGAGGAGATTATTTTTACCACAGCGAGAACCCCAGGCGTCCAGAAGTAAGATGAGAAAAAAACTAAAGCAGAAATTGCTATAATGTGAAAAACAAAGCTGGGGTATGTCCCATTTCTATTTCAACATGTAGAACTTGGGGTACAGAGTACCACGTAGGACAATACCGTTAGTACAGTCCTTCAGTGAGAGTGATTGTCTTGAAGAAAGCTTCTGATTCTGCTTGCATCTTCTCTGTTTGTTTGTTTGCTTGTTTTTTGTCTAGCATGCTTTTAGATAGAATGGCATGGGATGGTGTTGGGAGGTAGGTTCCACCTGTGCCTTGCTATACTGAACTGAGTACAAAGAAGTAGCTTGTTCTCAGCTTGTGCTGCTTGCCCTCCTCTGAAAAAAGATGAAATGACAAGGGACGAACATAGGATCTCTTTGGTGTTAATGTGTTCATGCAGCTAAATCAGAGGGGATGTTGCAAAGCAGCGTTTGAGCTATCACATTTTGGCTATCAGCTAGGTCTCAAAGAAGTGCAGCTTAGAATTCCTACAGGATATCCTCTGGCTTGACATAAATGCTTAAGAAAAGTGATGATACAGAAAGAGCGTTCCCATGCACAGTTGTCTTTTCTGTGATTTTCCTTTGTAAAGAAATCTTTCTCTGTTGATTTGAAATATTCTCCTTATTTGTAGGTGGGAGACCTTCGTGTCTCATTCTTCTATGCAGGTCTGAGTGGAGATGACCCCCATTTGGGCTCAGCTGAGAAGGTGGGTCTTCAGCTGCTTGAGAATTTTGCAAATTCTGTCCCTAACTCTGTAACCAGTAAAATTATTTCTCTTTCTTCCAAGGTGACTGTGATTGCTCGCCAGAAAGGTGATCAACTTGTTCCATATCACACCAAGTCTGGAGTTGTCCTGCAGATTCTCTACCCTGGGGATCTGTCCGTGGAGGTAAGATACCACAGTGTACAAGTGAAGGGTTAAAATTACAGATGGTAGTGCAGAAGCAGCAATGGAATAAGCTCTCATTCTCCCGCAGGCCTGTTCTAGAGGAGGAGATAGCTGATGTAAACATTGGCTTTTCTCCATGCTTTATCTAGGGCAAAGCGTTACAGCCTGTGTTTGCCTTCCTGCTTTCTGCATGTTCTTTGTGTTGCAGCTAAATGCTGTGCTTCACCTGCTAGCAGTATATAATCTGACTATAGTTATTCCTACTTTTTCCATTTTAAGAAGCTGTAGCTAAACTGTAGTAAAAAAAAAAAAAAAAAAAAAAAAGTCCCCTTGTAATGCTACTGAACATCATTTGCTCTAAGGACTGTTCCTGTGCCTTCTCATTTTGCTTTTATTTTCTTTCTGGTAGCTTCCCACTTACACACACACAAACACATGCTTTTGAAAAGGTCACATGCAAAAACAGTACAAATCAGGCTTTAATTAAATAAACCGTAGGAGCTATCCTTTCTTCAGCCTCTCTAAACAGGGAGTTAAGGCTTGCTTGAAATGTTTATTGCTCTTCTGGCTGAGAAAGAACCTTCAGGCGGTGCATAATGCTCCAATAAATCCTGCATGCTCCAGCAATTTGGTGATTCATTTACTACTTTTAGTAGGTTGGTTTCCATTAATGATTGTTTTATGCCCTGCCGCAAAAATCCCAGATGTCAGGAATTTACAGGAGCTTCCAAAAGCAGTTAAAGCGTTTGTTTTGAGTTGAAAGAGTAGCAGTAGAATCAGCTCTCTGCTGTGAGCTCTGAATCTTCATCAAGTAGAATTTTAGTTCATTGGAAGCGAACTCATTAAAAATGAATAAATTCTAAAGTATTTGTACATACAAGTAGTCAATCAGTCATACGTGTGTCTTTTGCTATGAGTGTTGTATTATTTCTTAGCCATCTGCATGTGTAGGTTTTATAGAGGGAGAGGGGCACACAATCCATTTTGAAAAAATCTTTCTTGGAATTCTTGCAAATAGATGTTTTGCTTTGCTTGGTGAAATATACACATATCTTTTATCTTTTCTTCTCTGCATTACTATTTTTTTTTCTTTCATGCAGTTTTCCTTCATTGCCTTTTCTCTCTTCCTGCAAAGATACTGAAACTAAATCTTTCATGTTACATGTACTTACTTGTGCCCTGTTTTCCACAGTAATGTTCAGTGTATCCATTTGCACCAAAACCTGTGCACGCTCTCTCTCTCTCTCTCTCTCTTTGGTTATAGAGAGTGTCAGAGGGTGCTTATTTAGCTGTCTTAATTTAGAAAAATAGAGGCTTCCCGTGTGCTGCGCTTTGAAATCTCTTGTAGTGTGCTGGGATATTACTGCCAAAAAAAAGGCCATAAAGAACGAACTGCAAAGTATCTTCTACAGGAGAACTTGCACCCCTAAAATACTCTGACTTGTTCAGAATGCACTGGAAAGAGTTGGATCTCAAAGGAAGTTGAGAAACAGGCTGCATGTAATGGCATTTGTTTTCAGGAGGTGTTTCAGAAAGAGCACGAGAGTAACACCATGAAGACTTGGGCCCTCCGTGCGGCTGGCTGGCTGGCTATGTTTGTAGGCATCAACCTAATGACCCGAATTGTGTATACTTTGGGTAAGTTTGTGACAGAAAGCTAAAATGACTTAGAAATAGGATCATAATCCACAGAGCGTCCTCTCTTGCTCAGATGTGCAATTAATTAATTTGGAGGCCAGGAAGAATCTTGTTTGATCTTAGATTGGATTCAGTGTGAAAGTCCCTGTAAACAATTGCGGATAAACAGGATTCCAGCACCAGATGGATACTTTGTGAAGATAAATAAACAAACAGGTATCTCTCTGCCAGTCTCAGGAGATCCCAGCCCAGTGCTTACCAAAATTAGAAGCCAAAGCACAAGCTGGGCTGGTTCTTTCAAGTCTTGCTGTGGCTGCTGCAATCCAATTTCTTTCTATACCCATATACAGGTGGTCTCCCAACAAGTCTTAATTAGTAGTTTTATAATAAATTGTCTTGTTATTCTACGCTACTGTGAGCACAGCAAAGAAGTTTTGGTTCATCCTTTTAACTTAGAAGAATGTTGGAATAAACACAGAACAGGAGGATGGTGCCTCAAACTTGCATAAACTTCAAACATCAAAGCTATCATTCGCTTTGATAAACTTTGATACTCCTTATTTATTTATTTATTTACATATCCATACACATACAACTGGAAGGATTATTTTTGCCAGAAATTCCTTTTTAGCTTGCATATTATTGCAATGCCTTATTATTGCATTGCCTTAGACTTGTTCCATAGCTGCAAGGCTGTCTGTCTACACTGCTTCTTAAGCATTGGACAAGACTTCAGACTTAATTTTGCATGACTTCCTGTCTGAACAGGTGAGGATGCCATTGTCTTAGATGTTTAGCTGTTGCTTATTTATCAAATGCCTGGAGGATACTTTGCTGAAATGCCTTTTCTAGTGCCCTTGATAATAATTTGAGTCTTCCTTTTGATCGCAATTGTTTATGTGCGGATCCTAGGCATGAATAAGAGTTGCTTGTAAATGATAATCTTGTCAACTACTTTATCCCGTTTAATTCTTTCTGCAGTGGACTGGTTTCCTGTTGTGAGAGATCTGGTTAACATTGGATTAAAAGCTTTTGCCTTCTGCGTAGCCAGTTCGTTGTCACTCTTGACTATCTCCGTTGGCTGGCTCTTCTACCGCCCTCTCTGGGCTTTGCTGATTGGATTGCTCTCTGTAGTTCCAATTGTGGTTGCAAAATCCCGTGTTCCACCAAAGAAGCATCAGTGAGAAAGAAGCTCTCGGGTTCTGCACTGAATCCTGGCTAGAAACTCTTCAAGTGCATTTCTGTTCCAGTTACTGCAGCATGCTTACAGCACATCGTGGTTCAGCAGTATGCACCAGCAGCCGGGGAGGGCCATTCGTAAATGTATTATCTATGGAAAAGATGACTGTAGCATGCTATTTGTAGGAAGTCAGTGATACTGACTTCAGGAAAAAAAGCATTTTGGAGCATCTGTGTTCATTATAAGTCAGAGAAAAAGCAGATACTATCGTCCACCATTTATTAATTCCCCCTGAACTGGCAAATCCTTACCAACAGGTGGGGCACTGTGTGTATTATGGAGAAAGTGCCAGCTTCATCACATGGTCTGGGATCTGAAATCCTTAGGAAAAACGTGTTTGTACCTGTCTCTGACAATCCATCCCTCTGCTGCCTTTTCTGATTTGTACAGTCATGTGCGCTTCTTTGGCTAATGTATTTGGAAGTGCATCGTTAAAGGAAAAACAACTTTTGACAAAATATTTTTGTAAAATATATTCTTTTGGACTCAGTATTTTTAAAAGTAACTTGAAGCCTTGAGTGTCCAGGTTAGCCATGCTCTAAGACAGGGAAGATTTGCCAGAAAGCAGTGATTTTCCTCAACTTCTTTTAAAAGTCTCTGAAGCTGTTCTTGGTTAAGCACCCAAAATGGTAGTGTTACATAAAAACTTCAAATTGCACTTCTTTAAGGGGATACTCAGAGGTCACTCACCTTTAACTTTAAAAATAAAACCTGCTGCCTTGAAACAAAACTGCTTAATAATCAAATATATATTCTTTATAATATTTGGTGTGTTTTGCTATACATACTGTTTTTTTCTTGAATTTCACTTAGCAAGGACAATGAAAATGCTCCATGAAATTAAGTCATGAAAACATTTCTGCCTGATTAGCTTTCATAGACTTAGTAGCTTAAATGTTGCGCTATCATTATATCATAAGAACACTTTTCTTGTAGTGTTGCCATGCTTACAGGTTCCTGTTGTAACTGGTACTTGAGACTGTATTCCCCCATACCAAAAGGATTTAACTTGAATATACATTAAAGCAAATGTTTCCTATAAATGGTACTAAAATAGAGATCTGATTTATAAATCACAAACATTTTGAGAAGTAGGAATTACCTTATTAGCCTTAATTATTTTCATTCTTCTTTCTGGTATTTTAATGTTGTCAATTCAGTCTCATGTCTCTGAAAGCAGTGGTAGCGAGTGGAAGGTTATAGGAAGTGCACGTAGTCTCATGCATGTTGCTGACATGCATTGGTGATCCCAGGCAGTCTCTATCTGCTGCCGTCTGACTTTCGCTGCATCAAATGAGAAATTGCACTTTGCTGGGGAGAAAAACAAACGCTGGACTGCTGTTTTACTGATGATGCAGGAAGCTAACCAGTATTACTATATTAGAGACGAAGATATAATTTTCTACAGAAGTGCTGAGCTTTTGTACGTTTAATAAAATACAGTTTTCAGAAGGTTGGTCTGCGGGCTTCTTTTTTGTTACCTTTAAGCATGGCACACTTTGTGTCCAGAAGTTGCGTCCAGGTAGATGGAAGATTAGTTTGTGGCTTCCAGGTGAGCTAGTTTTCTACTGTTGGTGAAGATAAATGTTCAACTGGGTTTTGTATCTTGGGAAACAGGTTCCAGATAATCTCGCAGCTGTTACCTGGTCCATATATATATGATAAGGCTGATTCCAGACTACCCTGGTTTTACTCCCCATCACGTACTACTTAAGAAACAGAGTTTCCTTGCCTCCATCGGATCATTTAAGGAGTATGATGGTTCTACTTGACTGGATTCAACATCTTTTATTTTTAAAGAGATTGGGGGTTTACATACGTACTCAACATCTTAAAATACTTTTCATCTTATATATTTGTGTGCCCACAGCAGTAAGGGAAAATACAGTAAGATTCCTTTCACAGAAACAAACTTGGTGTTTCCCAGGATAGACATTTGGGGGTAGCCAAAGCTTGCTTTCAAAGTATGTATGCAAACATTTCTATAGAAATGATGGAAGCAATATTTTTCTTGCCTTACCAAAAATCTGACAATGTGTACCTATCTGTCAATAATTGTTCCTTTCTGCTTTGCCCTCCCTTAAGTTGTGTTTACTCTCTCATTTTTTGCATGCTTAGTTTAGGAGCTGGCTCCCTTTGTAGCTGAGTAGTGTCCTGCCTTGTGCAGTCATTTTGTCTCTCTTTTCCCACTGACTGTATGTAATGACTGGACTCACAACTTCATGTATTTAAGTATCCCGAGTTAAGAAGTGCTGAGTCACTTTGGTACAACTGGTATCGGCTCCTAGTTTAAGCAGATGAAAAATTACTGATGCCAGGCGGAGCTGGACTTGAATCCTTGCATTCAAAGTACTCGTCTCGGGGTGTACCTTCCTCCATACCCACACAATGATTAACACAAAACATACTATGGGCTCGAGTCCACTGCAATGGTAATACTTCATGCAAGACAGAGACTTTTTTGTGGTCATGTTTTTGTTTTAGAACTCAGTAGCAAAAAACTAAAACTCAGAATGAGTATTGCAATTCTGCAACATCCTGGGACCTGATGCGTGATGTTTAGAAATAGTACTCTTACAGTGCTCTTTGTCTCGTAAGAATTCTTCCAGCTGCTGCCAGAAGGGAGGAGTAACAGACAGCATTAGTCTGTTTTAATACTTTATTTTGTTCTACAAATACAGTACAAAAATAGATTTTTTAGAAACATAATTAAATGAAAACCATTCTCTTGCATTTTAAAGTCTTCCTCTGTAACAGCATCCAGCAATAAGTAGACTATTTCCCTCTTTAAAAATAGAGACAGTGTCAGTTTAATTTGGTTTTAAAGATACTGCAAAAGACAGATCAGTATTTCTATTTCAAAACTGCAGGAAAAGCTTGTATAGATTTAACATTCCTCTCGTAACGTTTTTTAAATGCTTAAGTACTAGATAACATTTTTAAAAACCTCCCTGGTTTCACTGAATTTCTTTTCTGACAACACTGCCAGATTTACACATTTTTTTCCAGAACAATACCAAACAGTCTTGATAAAACAAAACTGAAACATGTATACATTTTAAATGACTTAAGATGACATATTTAACCTTAAGTTTGAAACAAGGACACAGCTTCTTCCTTCTAATGAACAAGATTTCGAAAAGTAAAGGAAGGCTGAAGACGATAGGCTGAAAAGCCAAAGCTGAGTTTTCACAAAAGGCACACGTGTTCTTCAGAAAGTAAGTTTCTGGATTCCTCTAAATCTTGATTGCATGTTTCATTACACCTTAGAGGAAGTATTTCCCCCTCTGTGATGATGAGACAGACAGTGAGACTAGAATTCAACGTCACTACTGATTTGGATAAAGTATGAATTGAAAGTATTGAAGTGGATATTAGCAGTGTCTTGGCCAGCTCACCACAGACTGTTAAATAGCAGCTGCATGCTTTAATTCTGGGCAAGTAGGAAAAATGGAAAGGAGAAAAATGGGAAGAGACAGTGCTAATGAAAGAAATGCCTCAGAAAATTGATTTATTACAGTGCTGAGTGGTACTTACAAAAGAGAACAAAAAAGACCAACTTCATATAGATAGAGATCTTAGAAGGTCCAACTCTGCATCTGCTTCTCCTAAGTCCAAGGATAAAGGGATGAACTTAATCATCCACAACAGCAAAAGACATTCCTGATGCTGAATTAGGTTGGTCCCTGATAGCTCAGAAACACAAGTGCACAGAAGACTAAGAAGTTCTTAACTGGCATAGGATACATTTATTGTGACAGTTCTGTTCTTGCATCTGGAAATGGTAAAGAAATGCTTGTTCTGATCACAGTTTCTCAAAAGGAAACAACTGTGCTGCCTCTCCCTTTTTTTCTCGCTTGCTCTTTTTAGTTGTCTGCTCTTCCTTCTGCTTCTCTACCTGGCGATTTCGGGGCCAAGAAATTGCCACATCCCGTCCTGCAGTCCCTGAACTTGGACCTCCTTCTTCATCAGAGGAGAATCCAGCTCCTTTCTCTGTCTCAGGTGCAGACGGCTCAGTCTGAAAAAAAAAAAAAAAAAAAAAAAAAAAAAAGACCATGAAAATGGAAAAGGAAGCTCTAGGAATCACTTGTAACTACCCCTTTTCTAAAAAGGCTCATTTTCTGTCACAGTGGCTCTCGTTGACATTACAGAAGTTGGCTGCCCTGGTCTGGACTTCTCACCCAAAGCAGTGTGTTTCTATTTCTGAATGTCAAGCATTCTTTCAACTCAAGCAAGTGTTTTAGGTCACAGAAGAATAAAAATTAACCATCTTTAAAAAGATCATGCTTTTCACCTTTCTCAACAGGGAAAGGATTAAGACACATCTAATTTCATACAAAAAAGCAGCCCACTGACGTTCTTATAGCTATATACTTGGCTTAGAGGAAGAAATTTAGGAAGGAGGTATATCACAACAAAAGAGCAGTATAAAAATAACAATGCTTTGGGGAAACAGTTGTCTCTTGTTAAACAATACTTAATCTTTCATGGACATGACTGTCGGATTTCTGGTGTAGAGTTTTTTTTAACTAGTTGTTAGTCAAATATTAACATGAAAGAAAGATTTTTGAGCAATTACATTCTGAAGTTCTACGCTCTACTGCTGGAAAAATAACACATTGGAAGTACTGGAAAAAACGTCTCTCTGTAGAGAAATATCATCCTGAAAAAGAAAATAACAGAAATGCAGAATACCTTGATGGAATAGCGTTGCTTCAGTCTCTCTCTGATGAGAAGTCCTTTTGTCAGCAACTTCCAATTCCCCAGAGCTCTCTTCTCACGCTTCTGTGTGGTATTAGTATTGAAAAGAAAAAAATTACTATTTCAAGTTCCAATGTATTTACATTGACAGAAAATAGAAGTTTGAAGACTTTTAAATGGCAATTAGAAAAACAACACACCACCAACTTAAATGCGTCACATTAAAAGATTATAGGCTGGTAGGATTCTTAGGAGCGCGATGTATTGGTGTCTGCTTATCTGCTAACCATATGAATTACTGTCACTTTCTAATGTGTGCACTCACTGTGTAAAATACACTGGAGCTTCCTCAAAAAGTTTAACCTCATACATGTATTCCTCACTTCCATTTCCCAGGAGCCATGGAAAACTGTTCCAACGTATGCACTATTTCAGATATCACTACACGTTTGTATTGTTTCCCACTGCAGTGCAGACAGCAAGCCCCAGGTAAGGCACTTGGGGGATGCAATTATCCTCTTACCATCATAGAGCTGGGTCTGCTGCTTACATAGCCTACCTTTTATTGTCCACAGCTTAAATTGAATTTAACAGTAAGGAGGCTGCAAAAATAGTTCTCACCTCCTTCTCCTTCTTTTCTATTTCTGCTTGTTCATTCTCCCAGGCAGCAATGAGCACCTCTTTATATTCTTCACAAACAACGTAGCCATCAGTACTAGGAAGGAGAACAGAATCCTCTGTCAGCTACTAGAAGAAAAAAAAAAAAAGGAGCAAATGCCTGCTGACCCAGCCAAACTGAAAGCTGCTGAATACTGACAGAACTGACTAAGCTGTCTCATGGGATCTAAATGCGTAATTCGTCAGCTATCCTCCCCACACAAGTGCAGACCCTTTAAGCATATGAAGTCACTTCTGCATGCCAGGGCCATTAACTCTACTACCACAGCTAGCACAAAAGAGGAGGACATGTCCTTAGCACAGGGGATACAACTTCTGCAGAAAATCAAAATTCCTCAGCTGCAACAAAGCACCTTTACGTACACTGGGTGCGAGTAGCCACCATGAAAATCAAATCCTGTGATTGCTTGAGCACAGTCAATGTCCAGCTTCCGTGCCAATCTGTTCAGGTTGGGGAGTCTGAGCTGCACACAGCCAACAGGTAACATGGATGGCAAGAAGAGATAGACGTTTCCATATTCATTCCGAGGAACCTGTTATTGCAAAATTAAAGAGAAATGACGCTCCTGCCCTCTGGAAAGAGGTGAAAATCCCCGCTGCAATTCAAGGTCTCTCCTCTATTGCTGACCTTCTACATTCCACTCCAGTACCATAATCATATTCACATGAAAAGGCACAAGTCTAGATTTTAGCTGCATGGTTATCTCCTAGTTATGTTCACCAACCAGGCCTTGTTACTCTGGCTGTAATGCACAGAATTAGCAAAACAAAGATGGGGTAGGTAAATTGGATCAACTAAATTAGAAAGTCAGCAGCCTTTCATTACTCGGACTCAGGAATGAAAGGCCTCGATAAAACTTTCACCATTCTCTCGTGGGTACAGTTACCTCAGAACAATAAGCCTGAGTCCAGATGTTGTTGACTGATCTCACCTTTGAAACATACAACTTCCGGAAAAATAAAGCCCACAGCTTCATACAAAACAATTCCTTTAACACCAGCCCCCTGCCTTCCTAGCTACCTTTCCATCCACTGCTATAGGTGGCTGGTACTCCTCTGTCTGCCAGCGACCAAACAGTGCCAGGTCCTCTTTGTCCCGGTTTGCAGGCTCTGCAAGGCGTGCCTTCCTTGCCTGGTTGGAATATCCCTTCACCATCTGTGCAAATACAATGATCAAACTTGTAACACCACAAAAACAAGCTGACAGTGATTTCAGATTTTCCTGGGACAAAGGAAAAGGCATCAGAAAGAAGAAATGCCTACTTCCTTTCTTCAGTATCTATTCCTTATAATGGTAACTCATGGCTCCTGTATGGTACAGGGAGCTAGATTCCTAAGTTTATATGGAAGAGGATGGAAAGGGCGCAGTTCTTCTAGACACCCTTGGCATGGGAAGAACAGACAGCTGCGCTCTGTTTTTCAACAGGCCCAGTAGGTGGACAGATACACTGTGCTGCTATGACATGCAAGCAAGTAAGAAATCTATGTCTGCCAACAGAAAGAAGGCAAAAACAAAACAAAGTTTGAACTTTAGAGGGCAGACATTGCACAGGAGGAAGCCAAACCCTCTTACCTTGTAAGGTACTTCTCCAATCCTCACCACTCGAGCCTGCTTTAGCCAAGTGTCCTTGGAGTGGAGCGTGTGTACACAATCTCTAAAAAGGCCAAGAGAAAGCAACCATTTCTATCAGAGACTTCCAAACCGATATTCACGTGCTAGGAATGGTAAAAAAAAAAAAAAAAAAAAAAAAAGCTGTATCTAAGTGGTATGCAAATGCTGTCTGAGTTGCTAAATGTCTCACCCTATCCATGTATGTGGCCTGAGACTATTGTTGATGCCACTGCGGTCTTAATACCAATTAGCTCTTTAATTTATTACAGAGATCACAGACACACTCCACTCACCTGGAGTAGACAGCCTCTCCCCTGCAGTACCCTAGGATAGCAGCTGACTCAGGATAGATTGCCTGATACTTCAAGAGATGCCTCTTCAGTGCATAAAGAGGGTGGTTCTTGTACTCTCCAATTGCTGTTGGTAGAGGTTGATCTTGAAGCTTAACTTGAAACTGTAGGAATTATGCAAAAAAAGAGTGATTTTGCGGCTCTCTTGAATCAGCCTTTTAAAAAAATAATGATGATTATAGTCTGTATCAAAGGAAAAAAACACCAGAAACTTTATCAGGTGAACCAATGGACCAAAGCACTCCTGTTGCAAATAGATGTGTACTCAGATCTACGTATCCTAGACTCTCTCCAAGAAGGGTAATGCTAGGCTATACAGAAACCCATGCCGGTACGTTTTCAGAATGAGCTGTCCAATACTTTTGTTATCCACATTCCTCTTAACAGCCTCCATTTGATTATTATTTGAATTGTATCATTGTATATTCCCTTTAAAACATGAATATTTCAAGTTCAAATAGAAACTTCCTTCCCCGTGGAACCGTTACTGATGATTTTTACCTGAATGAGAATCCAAGGACTGAACTCTTGGTATTAAACATCCTGAAAAAAATGATTATCATTTACCTCCCTTTCCTCCTTCTCGTCTCTTTCCACAAAGGGACTTCTATATGGCTGCAGCGTGTCCTCCCACCACTCAGGGTCCACACGATTCTTCCTCGTCGTGGTCATCCACACTGGGTCATATCTTTGCGTCACATCCTTGACGCTCCCATCGTTGTCAAATCCCACAACGTAGTAAAGTGGCTTTGTGGAATATGTGAAGCACTGCTGGGGCTGGCCAACACTGCCATGAACACAGTCCACACACACCCACTTGTCCTCACGCTCAAGGAAAACCTCTAGCCACTGGTCTGTGCCAACCACTTTCCTTACCACCTGCTGCCCATCATCCTCATCACTAGAAATTATTTTGTTCCTCTTTCTCGGTGCATGAGGCAATGCTGGAGCTGTGCTTTTGACTGGTCTGGGCTCAACTCCAGAACAATTTTTGGATTGCTTTGATTCTGAAGTCTCAGTTTTGGGGCTTTTGATAGATGTTAGCTTTGATTTCTGGGAGCCCAATGACCTTCTCTGCTTTTTAGATACAGTTTCAAAATCCTCATCAGAGAGATCGCTCTCCTCCTCTGAAATCTCGAAGTCAGAAACACTGCCCTCATCACTTCCACTCTCTTCTTTGTAACACACTTTGGAGGCCACTCGTCTCCTGCGATCATTCTTGGGCCTGATGGGCACATCTTTTTCCCCTAAACCACTCTCCTCATTACTAATTTCCTTCTGCTCCTGGCTGCCTGAAGTCAGCTTTGACTTGTGTGTCCTTTTGGTCCGAGCAGTTCTGGGTTTCTCTGGCTCCTTGTTGTCTTCTTCACTCCCTGAGGATTTCTCATCCTTCTTCGCTTTTTTGCAGGGGCATTTTTTTGCCACGGCTTTGGGTGTTGTGCCAGAGCTTTCCCGCCCTTCAGAGGTACTGCTGAGTGACTGCCTCTTGGATGAGCCTTTTCCCTGCAAGAAAGAGGCTAGGTCACTTTTACCATAGCTAACAACATGCAGGGGAAAAAAATTAAAAAAAATAAAAAAAAATAAGAAGATAATACTGAGATCAGCATGAAGTAAATAAAGACCAAAGGCACGGTCAATTTGCATATCTTAGGGACTTGAAAACTTCAGGCAGATGGACAAAGAGAGGTGTACTCCAGCAGCATTTGCTGTCTAAGTTTTAAAGAAATGTTCATCAACTGAAAAATGAGAAAACATACAAAATACTTCGCTTAAAAAAATATGAGTTTTGTTTGTTTGTTTTTTAAAAGGAGAAACCTCAAGACTAAGGGTTTGTATCTTCTGCATGACAGACAGAACATTGTTACCATCCTGGTTCATGCAGTAAGTGATTCACTTCAAGCTGCAACAGCCAGACAGCTTTTTCACTCCTTTTGGGGAGTGAATGATTAGGGAATTCTACACTTTTCTACAAACCCTATGAAAATTACCTTTGCTGTTGTCTCCTTGAGAGGAACAGGCTGAAGAGACAGCACAAGGCGACACAGTAGTTGTAATGCTCGGAGAATAATTAAGAATATCTGCAAAAGGAAAAATAAAGCATGTTTAACCTTTTTTTAAGGTACGTGAAAAAAATCTCAAAACTCTTTTACAGCTCACAAACCATTTTCATTCCTAGCTTTTACCCAGCACTGTAGACACTGACACAGACATGCAGGTAGCCCAGCTGCTATAGTATCAAAGCACTGCACAGTTGTCTTTGGCTCTTATTTATGGTACAACAGTGACAGAGGCACTGCTGTGAACTCACAGATAAATAGCCAAGAGGCTAGATGACCCATCCTCCTGGAGTACACGTGGTGAGTTACCGTAGTCCCATCTACAGTGTCAGCCTCTTGTTCTTGAGGCAAACTGAGTAAGATGACTCTAAATTCTCCTTCCCAAAGCTGGCTGAGGCCAACAACACACCATCGGCTGAACCCAGCAGAAACACCAACTATTCAGAAAATGGCATTACAGTCACAACTGAGTGCTAACAGCTGTAACCCAGCACCTGCTTTCCTGCATGGGACTTCTAAGTGCCTAAGCCAGGCTTGCTTTGTCTTTACCTCCTGTCCCAGGAAGTGGCATCTCTATTTACACAGCAGGGTTGCAGAGACCACAACAACTGCTTTGCGACACAGAGGCTGCAACATCCCATTTATCAGCAACAGGGCAAAGCTGCAAGCCACACGCCTGCAAAGCAGCAGCTCTTTCAGTTCTTTCTTAGGCACAGTTCATACTGAAGAACTTAATCACAGAATGACTCCAGACGAAAATACAACAGAAAGAAAAAAGCAGGGAATACTCTAAATCACCAACTTGTTTTCTCCAAATCCTCAAACACCACCTTGTTTGCAATGATCTAGCATTCAAATTCAGCGACCAACCCTGCAGTTCCAAGTCACTTACATGAACCAACTCTTCATCGTCTCGTGCAGCATAGATGGCAAAGCGCCTCTCCAAGGTTGACTGAAGGGACTCTCCTTTTTCAGTGGAAAGCTCATCATTGACAGTGAAAGTTCCAATAAACCTGAAATGTTGAGACACCTATTTATTGTCGACTGTTGTGCGTATATTCTTACAATTCATAGTTCATCCTTTCCTTCTTCACAAAGGACAGCCTCTCACTCTTGTATTTCAAATCAAAAAATCAGTGAAAATTTTTAATTACATTTACCCCTTTCCCTGGACCCTGATTCTACATTCTATATGATAGCAGGACTAGGAGAGAGTATTTTACCATTTCACCAAGTTGGAAAGGTAGAGAATGTCCACTTGGCCTGCAGGCACTTTTGTGAAGTGTGTGGGGATGATGGACAGACCAATGGCATGAAGATCTGGCTGGCTGCAGATCCTGTTCCTATAGAAACCATTCGCTAATAAACACAAGAGGTGAACCTGAGAGAAGAAAGTTTCTATAGTGAGTTCAAACAAGATTTTCTTTGCTGAAACTACTGTCCATGGTTAAAAACGAAGATGCCTCTACTGCTCCTTTTGACAGAGACAGGCAACTACAAACAGGGTGGACACAGGACTGTCACCTGATCACCATCATAATAGAGTAAAGCCTTGAAGTTCCTGTCAGTGTCTCCTGCTCATTTGACCGACAGTTTAACATGAATAGAATGAGCAGATACACACAATGGAGAAACACATCCCCTACTCACATCTGTTTTCATTTAGAAATTTAATAATGGATGAATAGAAACATGGATGTTTCTAACTTACAGTTCAGGAGAAGTCCAGTGAGCATTTGTCTGGACTACAGCCTTTTTTTTTTTTCTCTTCTAGCCAAGACCCCAAGTTATTTTGATCAAAAATTACTTTCTTCCTCATTACGGACCAGTTCACAGATCTTACACTCATTTTTTTCTCTGCCAGGTTTCTTTGTGACCAATACCTTATGTGTGTCCTCACGAACCTCCTTGCTGAAACGTTTCATCATTCTCCGAAGATAGCTCTCAAACTCAGCTTTCCTTTTTTCTCTGCAAAAGATTACAGAAGAAATGGATGTTGTAGTTTTCTATGGATCTGCCTTTCTAGATTCATGAGATGCCCTCCGCTGCCTTCCCTGTTCTTACCCTCTCTCTCTTTTCTTACGTTGTTCTGGCGTTTCAATCTCTATCTCAACCGGATTGCTTGGCAGCGCCACTGACGAAAGAACAGCAGCTTCTTCTAATTTATCTGTGACAGGTTCCTGGAGTTCTGGAAAAAAAAAAAAAAACAAACACAAAACAAAATATTACTAAATAATACGCAAATGTGGAGTACTTGCCATAAGGAGGACTGACAATGGGTAAAAACCCACCCACTCCGCCTCATGTGTTCAAACAACCTACAAAGAGAATGTCCCCAGTAATTACCAGTTCCTGGATCTTCTGTAACACAGCGTCTACTCAGCTTTTTCAAGTAACTGGGGGTTGCTAGTCAACTGCCACTGAGGAATCAGCTCAGCACAGTCTAATGACAAGTGACTGCAACAAGCAAATTTAATCAGGAGAAAGCTGAATGAAGCAGATACCACCCAAAGAGTACTTGTAGAGTACCGAAAAAACCACCAAAGAAACAACAACAACAAAAACACAACTGACTTCACTTTAGAAGGCATAAATCTATAGCAGCAAATTATGAAGATTATGATCATCATGATTCTTACAGGTTGTTGGTAGAAACCTCACTGAACAGCTCAGTTGATTGCATCTCCATTTTTCTTTACAAGGAAGTCAAGAGTTTTGAATCTTCAGACCAATTCATTCTTTGCTTCTCGCAGTATTAGACAACGCTAACAGCTAAGAAAGTGCTATACATGGTAGCATAACCCTAACATACACCAAAAAATTGTCAAATTCAAAGCTTTACCTTCAAGTCAGTTGTCTGTTTTATTCCTACTTTGGAATCATTCTAGAAGTATTGTGAGATATGACCTTTTAATATAGAACATACATGGAACATGGCACATGGAACATACTCTGTACACTTAGAGTATATATTTACCTGAATCCAAATGAGAAATGGCTCAAAAATCAAATTACAAAAAGACCCATTGTGTACAAGAATATTTACTGCTTAAAACAAATAAACATGCAATTGTTACCTTCCACATCCTCCCATTCATCTTCACTGTCATCATCATTGTCGTCATTGTCGTCAGTATTGTCTTCATCCATCTCTTTTTTAACAGGAGATTCTCTCTTCAACTTTGTCTCCCTCTGAGGGGTCTTCAGTGAGTCACTATTAAAATTACCAAAATGGTTTTAGCATCACAAAGTTCAGGTGCTTGTTTATTTAAAAAAAAATATAAAAAGAAAACATTTAAAATGGGGAAATAAATGAAGCATGACCTCTACATCAGTAACAACAGATGCAAAGGTTTTGAATATTTGACACGTAAACCACAGATGTCGTCTCAGAAAAGCAAGCAATCTTTGCCATAAATAACTACAGGCTCATTGGGCAACATTTTTTCAGTGCAAACTTAAATCTTGGTTCTGCGAGGCTGTTTAGGAAGAAAGACGCTTGAACCCAAAAAAAAGTCCCATCCTTTGTAACAGCTTGTATAAATGAGTTCTTGGAGAATTCGTTCACTGAATAATTTGTCCTTACCAAACCTCCAAAGCGTATTGGGATTGGAACTGTTTCTGTCTCACTACACTAATACCGAAGGATCTGGTTGGCCAGTGAAGTGAGACCAGTTTCATTTCTTCTCATTGATACATTCCCTACAGAAATCACGGCAAAACCATGCTAATATTGTATTTGGATTTCTAAAAAAACAAGGAGGAAGTATATGTTTAAAAAGTTTCTGCTCATCATCCTAAACCCTAATCTCAGGGCTATATTTCTATTCATAGTAGATTCTATAAAACCTCCCTTGTCCTATGTAAAAAATAGAACAAATAAAATAACATCATATATTTAAACCATTGTTTTGAAAAGGCTCAGATATTTGCTTCCCATACAGACGGTCTTCCTCAAGACTGATTCTGCAATCAATCAGACAGTACGTCTGTTAAAGTGTGTGGCACAAATGAACTAAACTGGACTTTCAGCCTAAAGCAATCTACTTACATGCATATTTGCAGCAAAAGGCCCTAAAAAAAACAAAAAAAAAACCAACCAACAACCAGAAACAGAGAGCTCCTCTATACCCTAATGATGAATAATAAGTAAACTTACCTGCAGGTTTGCTCTTTGCTATGATTTCCTTTATTTTCCGTGATTTTTTTATTTTCTTTTGCTAGCAATTTTACCCCTTTTTGTTTTGAAGGTTTACTTGCTGACTTGGAAACTCCAGGATCAGAGTCTTCTTTCTTCTTTGTAGCTGGAACTTTGGGTTTGTTCTTCTTTATACTAGGCTTCTTCTCTTCAAAATCATCTGCATCAGATAGAAGAAAAGAAGGTATGTCAAAGGATAAAATCTCATCTCCATAGCAATCAGAAAAAATACCTCCACAGACTTTATTAGAAGCAAATTATCCACTAGTTACAAAAGAAAGCAAACACTCAAAATGAAGAGCGCATCGTCGTTTCGTAGTAAATAGGCAAGAACTGAACAACAGCTACAGGAACGTACTCATAACAACGCGGTGAACAAGAAGTACACAGAGTTTCCTGCGGTCCTAACCAGTGGGGTCAGCTGAAGAACAAGCCCCCTACTTACCCAAGCAGCTTATCCCTCTTCCAATCCCACATAACGGCCCCTGTCCCTCCTCGCAGCCAGCCGAGCCCCAGGGCTGCGCTACGGGCGAGTGCCGCCCCCCTGCCCCCCGACACCGCACCCACCTTCCTCATCCTCCTCCTCCTCCTTCTTCTTCACCTCGGCCCTCGGTCCGCCGGGGCGCTTCTTGCTGGCGGCCGCCGCCGGGATGGAGGCTTTGCGTTTCCTCGCCATGGCGCTACGGCGGCAGCGCACACCCAGCCCGCCCCACGGCCCGCCCCGCTGGAGGGGAAGGGGACGGGGAAGAGAAGGAAGGGGAAGGGCCATAGCGTCTCGCGGGAGAAGGCGGGCGGCTGTTTGAAAGATGGCGGATGAGGTGGATCAGGTGAGCGGCTCCCTTCGGCCGGGAGGCACCGGGGAGGTCTTCGGCGGGCCCTGGCTGCCAACCCCTGAGCGCCGTGGTGGCGGCGGGGCCCTTCCTGGCTCCTCGCCGCCATTTGCTGGGTTCCTTCCTTCCCTCCCTCCCGCCTGCTCTCCGCGGCTGTGAGGAGAGCGAAGGGGGCGTAAGATGGAGGCGGCCCGCCGTGGGTTTTAGGCTGCTCAGGTCGGGTGTTGTAACAGTCGGCTGTCCCTCGCTGAGGAAGAAATGGGTGGCATGCTGGGGGTGGTGGTGTAAAAAGGTGTTCACGCTTCTTAGACATGGTCCTGAAAGTTTGCCTTCCTCACGAGGAAGAGACTTCAGCCCCGAGTGTGTCCGGGTCTCTAACCTGCTTTGGGGCTTGGCAGAACTGAGGTGTGGTGCTCTGCCTCAGCTAGGGGTGTCTGTGTTACCCAGCTGGTTGATGTGGGCTCGTGAAATGTGTGTGTGTGTGTGTGTTTGGCTTTCTACCTAGAGCCGTGTGGTGCTACAGGTATGGTAGTTTCTGTTACCATGCTCCTTTGTGCGGATTAGACTTTCTGTTTCAGTACTGACAATGCTTGCGCATTAAAAAATACAGCTCTTATGAAAGTATGGATGAGGCACGATTTGCTGCAAACTAACCTGGAGTCTGTTAACTAATTCTGTACAGACTGCTGGACATCCACGGAGTGTTAATACCACCTGCACTCAGAGTCACCAGGATTTGAAGGAGTGTTTCAAAATACCAGCTTCTGTGTTCTTACCTGTTTGTTTTCAGTGTCTTTCAAATGCTGAGGAATCTAGAAGTTCAGTCATCTTTATAGATAACTTTCCTTATTGTGTTTTTTAGCAACAAACAACAAATACTGTAGAGGAGCCACTTGATCTCATTAGACTCAGTCTAGATGAGCGAATCTATGTTAAAATGAGGAATGACAGAGAACTTAGAGGCAGACTACACGTAAGTAAAACTCAGAATGCTACTATGCTTATCCAGACAAGCACTGGGCAACACTTTTTATTTGCAACACTTTATTATACAAGCTTACCTGTAATATTCTATTGATTGTTCAATTTGTTTAAAAGCACAAGTAATTAATTATATCTCATGATTAAAAGTGGAGAAGTGGTTAGAGAAGGCAGGTTAAAGGTCATCTTAGTAACAAGGGTTGAATTCTTTCTTCTTTCAAAAGTGTAATATGTTCAGGGGCAAAATTGAATTTGTTCAGTACTCTGCTATAAAATGCTCTTCTAGAGATTTAAAAGATGCATTTTGTTTTTTCTTGCTTGTGGTCTTCTAAATGATATCATGTAATTCATTCCTCTGCTTCTGACTCTGTTTCCATGTCTGTAAAGTAATGATGCAGACATCTTCCTTGTAAAGGACTCTAAGGTCTATTTAGACTGAAATAACAGTCATTATCAAACAACTATCTTATCAGGCACGACCGTGAGGGTATGCTGGGATATGTACTCTGCTGAGTTTCAGAGTTTCATTTTAAGTGCAAATTTCATTTTAAGTGCTTTCTTCCGAGAGTAATATGTCTCTTAATTGAAAACCAGTCTGTCTCATTAGGTCTGTCATTCTTCCTGAACATAGTACAGTGTTGTGGAAGAGAACCTGTTGCCCTATGTATTTAATAGGCCTCAAACTCATTTGGGAACACAAAGATGAGGACAGATCCATGATGCACCGGTGTAATTCCTAATGTGCTTTTGTAGGGTGGAGCTTGTGCTTATTTTAAATTTTTCTAACACTGTATGAGTTACAGTTTTCATAACCATTTAGTTGGCCCCAGAAAAATAAATTCTGGGAATATGGACTGATGGGAAAGAATTGTTTTGACATAATGGTACATTTGGGTCAAAATCAGGTTAAAATAATTCTGTCTGAACGTCTTTCTAAAATTGTCATTTTCTTGAGTTTGAATTTTGGAAGAAATAATTAACTTTATTCCTACAGGCGTATGATCAGCACTTAAATATGATTCTGGGTGATGTAGAAGAAACTGTAACAACAATAGAGATTGATGAAGAAACCTATGAAGAAATTTATAAAGTAAGGACTTCAGTGTATTTATCCCTTTAAAAAAAACTTTTTTCAAGCGAAACTATGTCATATAGTTAAAATAGTGTATTGATAACTACTTTTTGGACTAAGATTTAACAAGTTTCAGACAAGTTGTTGTGAAAGTCCAAAGGATATGGAGAGACTTGGTGTTGATTGTTTTGATCTCATCAGCATGACAGAGTTCTATATCTGAGCTCACGTTTGTTGGAGTTGTTTCTGGTGTTTTGTTATGATTGAATTTGGTCACATGCTTAGCATGTGTTCTGTAAACTATCTTTTTGTAAATGTAAACTTTTCTTTCCTTCTTCATAGTCTACGAAAAGGAATATTCCGATGCTCTTTGTCAGAGGTGACGGCGTTGTGCTTGTAGCTCCCCCGTTGAGGGTTGGCTGAAGCAACCAAGGATTTTGCCTTGTTGGAAGGTTTCAGGCTCTTGGACAATGGTTCGTGCTTTGATCATGTGTCTCAAAATTGTGTACACATTTTTGTAGGATCTTTTTGCCTGTTCTTTTCGGAAGGAGAACAAATTTATCTTGCAGAATGTGCATGTAGTCAGTTGAAGCAGTGTAAAACAACCACACTTTCCCTGAATTAATGTAACTGCTGTAAATTGGCTGTCTTATCAGTAAAAAAAAAAAAAAAAATCCTTTTTTTTCTTTTTTTCAAATCTTGGGAATAGCAGTGTCTTTTTTTGTTTCAAATAAACTTGGCTTATCTTTCAGATTTGACTGGTCATATTTTTGTTGGAGACGTTTTTATGTACTTATGTAGTCCTAATGTTGTGGTGTGTGGATTTACTTTCTGAGAAAGTAGTAATTTGAGCATGTTGTGCTAATTTTTGTCCTTACTAATACTTGAGTCTTGCAGATTAACATTTATGGGGGGACAGCACTACATTAGTCTATGGTGCTATAATTTATGGCTTTTCTGTGTTCAAATTCTCTAGCCTTACCCTTGTAGCAGGGAAACCGTATGTGTGTATATATAAACCCACATGTGCATTTCCCACTTATGATACATAAAGAAGATAAAGTTTTAGATAGTGTTTCAAATACTTTTATTGCAGCTTTATTAACAGAACAATGGTTTGCAAAAACATAAGCAGGGAACAGAGATGCTGCTTCACATGCTCTTGAGTTGCCTTTTGCATGCGTTCATGTTCCACTATCTGTAGCTTGCTTCAGTTCTTGAATACATTAAATTCTGCAGAATGCTTAAGATGCTTATTGGTTATCTGCTGCAAAGGTGTACTGGAACCCTGAACAAAGTCCTTTTTTTAATACATAGTTTCTCAGGCCTGCACTACTTGCAGATTATTCTCCTAGGGGGATAAAAAGGCTTGAGTACAGTTACTCTATGATTGTGTAAGTATGTTTGAAAGGCATACCTAGACAATAGGTCTACACTGGGACACTTTTTACAGACCTTGACTCATGACTTTATAAACTTGTCTAGGTTCTTAGGCATTCTCTTTATGGTTGGCAAAAGCAGCTTGCTTTGGCACTTTGTCTACAGTTAAAATCTTCCTAACTTACAATGTCCGTAACCTGTGACAAGGGTGAGGAATGCAAGATCTATCTTGGTAAGCTCCAAGCTGGATCCTTTTTAAAGGAATGCTAACTTTTTTTTGGCAATAAATTATATATATCCTCAAAATGTGAATGTATACTTCATGCGCTCAGAGATAAAGAGAGTAGGGACTAATACAAAAAGCTCTGGCTTACAGGTGGCTGCTCCTTTGCTGCTCTCATGAAATGTCCTCTAGCATTGGAATAGATGTAAAAAGTAGGACTGGTAGCTGAAGCTGATATAGTGAAGCTATTGCTGAGAATTAGTGTTAACATAATTGCTATTAAACGTTTTTATCATGTGTAGATTTATATGTGTACTCCTTTTACTGCAGCCTAGAAAGGACAAGTCATTCCAGTCGTATACACATGAAAGAATTTTAGAGCTGTGCTTGATGCTATTTTCATATATAGGTACCTTAGATGCAAAAGAGAGGAAAAAGTACATTTACAACTTAAAATTCTTAACGTTATTTGAATGATAAGAAGGTATGCAGTGGCTTTGTAGTAGGCTTCCTTCACTATACCATCCTTGTTTGAAGTTGGTCTGAGCTAGTTTAAAAACAACTGTTGTCTGCGATCCATATCTCATCCATCCCTAGCGTGCCATCTCTGCAAGATCAGCTCAACTCCCGTTCCATGCATGCAAAACTCCTTGATGTTGGAAGAATCCTATGGATGCTATAATAGTTCCCGTTCTGAATTGATACAAGGATGACTGTTCTGAGATTCTCTTTATTGTATTATCTCCTACCACTCCAGGAAGCCAGAATAGATACCTAGGGGGGGAGAGTAAGGATGGATGAACACAATCATAGTCTTCCAGTTTCAGGGATCTACAAATCTAAGAAGGGAGAGTTACCTTTCACAGAACCTTATGGAGTTTTCTTCAATTAATGAGTCTACATCCGTCTAGCAGTCTTGTATTGTTACAGGATGTCACAGGCTGAGTACATGTTCTCTGAAGAAATGCTTCTAGTTTTGCCTTTGTATAGTTTGGACTTTGGTTTTTAACTTGCCACCTGTTACTTTCATGTGATGCCCCTTATGTCTGTGCAGCACTGTTGTCTTCTCAGTATTCTGAGATAGCAGATTACGTATTTACTTTTTCATCTTTTCTACTGCTAATTGTCCTTCAGTTATCTCTTTCCTAGACTGCAAAGAGATTTCCTGTTTAACTGTTTCAGGGGAAAGCTGCTCCGTTCCTTTTGTACTATGATTTTGTAATTGAAGAACTGATGTGATACACAAGGTACAGGTTATAGGTACATCAGGAACTTCTACAGTGATAAATTTTAGAGTAGATAACTGTTAACAGTTATGCATTTTGAGAATGCTAATGGAGATGTGCGGTGTAAAGTTCTCTTTACTTGAACCATATATGCCTGCGTAACATGCTTATCTCTAGTAATTCTTACTAGACATTATAAACTATCAGCAGAGCTGAAAAGTTAGATTTAGTAATACACAACTCACTGGAATCCCCATAGAAATCTTTTCAAAATTGTCTCAACACCTTCTGCTTCTTCTGAATTTTTAAGTAACAGATTATGCATAGTGGTTGCTCACTCAATTATTGTCTAATTGAGTCCTTGGGTATTTGTGGTCTGGTCATAATGTTCTATTATTACGTTGCTGAAATGTCCAGCAACATCTTTTACTGACCATTGAATTTGAAATGAGCTCTTCAGAGTGGAAGCTAACCTAAGGTCATCTGTGATGAATGTGGATTTTAAAAAAATAAAGTTTTTCTACGATCTTGTCTTTCTGACTGTTGTTTTTATTCTTTTGTTGCATATCAACTGTAATCTTACATACATACTTACACTTTATTTTTCAAACGTGAGGCGTACGTACATAATGTATCGTTAACTTTCCTAAAATAACTTCTCAAGACTTCTCAAATGTCTTTTCACCTTGTCTCATCGTTTTAGATTGCCAGAATTTCTTTGTGATTCAACTTCTTAAAGATTATTCTAGTAGCTTTTTATAAATACTAGTAACCTCTCTAGTAGCCTTCCAGTTGTTTTTAGCTTTTGCATTTCATCTCTTTTGAGAGGGTGGCAGAGTAAGTTCTCAATTTATTGCCTTTGCAGACAGTGCAGAAATTCTTTAAACATTTGACTCCCAGTGGCTCTTTTATTACAAACTATCTATTTTGTAATTCCCATTCCCGAAGTGCTGGTATAGCTGGACTCTTTCCTGTCCTCTTAATTTTGTGAGTGTCAACTGCTTGTGAAATTCCTATGCAGACTTTTTTGAATGTAACTCCTGTAGAACGCTAGGTGGTGGTGTTGTCTCAAACTTAAGCTTGGTTGGCTTTGCCTGATTTTGATGTATGTAGCCTGTGTCAACAGGCCCTGTAGTTGTACAATTACTCATTTGTTTTTAATTAGTATGGCACTTGCTGACAGTTTTAAATCAACTCTGCTGCTCACCCATTAAGTCAAAATCAAAATATGTTTTGATGTTTATGTAGGCACAGAGCAAGCCCTCAGAAGAGTTGAAGTAAAACAGTATGTGTGTCTTGCATTGTGAGACTTCAAAATGCACGAGCTCCAAGCTAGCAGTTGTGCTGGTAGCATTAGCTGAAGCAGTATACCATTTAGAACAAAGTGCTGTGGTTAACCACTTTGCTGCTGAGCACTGCTTGGAGATGAACAGCACACTGTTGTGTGTGGCATACAGTGCTGCTTCTACACCAACCGCTGCAAGTGCTAGTTGGATGGCTGTTCAGTAGCTTCACTGGAGAACTTCCCTGCTGAATTAATGGCATGGTGAAACAGCCTGTGCTTATGAATGTATGGACATCAGACTCTCGAGGTGAAAACATCACATTTTACTTTTAGTCACCAACACTTCTTGAACCCAGAGAAACATGTTTTGATCCAGTCTACATATCTAACAACACAGAATTTTGTTTTAGCTCATTTAGTTTTTTTTTCAGGTTGTGCTTGTTTTCTTTTAGTTTAACAGAGTTTACATTTTCTGTTTCATTCCTATTCCCTAGCACAGGACAAGCCCAGGATGTGGATAATAGGTTCCAGTAGGCCTTGAGCTGTGTGAGCAATGGCAGACCTCTGCAGGGACTCAGGGCTGGAAAAGCAGAACAGTATTGATTATACTGGGAGTTCTCCAATGACATTGTCTTCTCTTGGTGTTTTGTTCTTGTTCTATAGGCATTAGAAATCTATAATTTGAACTATTTAAGAGAATAGCATTTAAGCTTCTAAGCCCTTAGAATTCTTATTAGAACTGGAGCACTGGGAAGGGAGCGTGATTCAGTGCAAGGTGACAAATGCTGTGCATTGTTTTGGACTGATGATGACATGTACAGAAAATCTCATCAGGCTTATTAAGGTTTAAGGCATTCATGCCAAGATCATTGATGGGCTGAATACATCATTACTGAGGGTGTAGGGCTCCCATGTTTCTAAACAGGAAGCTGCTTTCATATACTAAACAAAAAGAATGGGAAAGAAAAATAGAAAGTTCTACAGAAAACTGAAGCACAGTGTCTAAGCCAGACTTTTTTTGGGGGAAAAGAATGGGTGGAAGGAAGAGAATAGATGATGTGGGTTGGAGCGGAAAACGAGAACCACTGACGGAAAAAGATGTAGTCAAAAACCCTGTTTATGAGTGAATTTTTTCATTGTTACCCAAATTAGTTGGAATGGAAGAAAGGCCTACTCCCAAATTTTGGAAACTTAGGCCAAAAAGCCTATTTAGTTTTACAATGGCATTTGATTGGTTTATGATGTGACTGCCTGCAACAGCAAGGGACTAGGCCTGCTGACTGTCTGTGTGGCTAGACAAACTATTGCTGAAAGATTTGGGTGATCATGACTGATCATGAGAGGCTTTTAGCAGTGTTTTCCACTGTATGGTACTTGGTAAATGTGCGTATTTACTTAAGGTGTATATAGAAATCTTTGGAAGAGATCAGAATATTGCAATGCGAGCACTTTTTGAGAGTTGGGATGTTACTTCATCCAGAATATACACAGTGGTCTTTAGTCTAACGACACCTTTTAAATTCTGAAAGTAAGGGATAGCATAAATCTTAAATATATAACTATATTTAGATCATAAAATACCTTTTAATCCCTCAGATAACTGATGTATTTCTAGTTTCTCTTTGGTTTTGATGAAGAAAATTGCTCACGATTTTATAGAGCTAGTTTTTGAATTAATTGTCTGATAAAGACCTGTGCTTTCTGCATCTGTGCTGGCTAAACATGATGCTTCCTGATCAGTCTGTTGGTTCACATCACCCAAAGTCCCTGTCAGTACACAGTTCTGTAGAGTAGATGGTGTAGTGCTTTGCCCAGCCTGTTTCCAGATGATTTGATCAAGGAACTTTCACTGATGTCTTCGTGTTATAAATAGTTACCTGTTTGACAAGTGGAAGCCTCAATTCCATCAACTCTACTGCGATACTGGATCTGTTGTAGCCTCTAAAGGAGGCCTTCGTGTTATGGCCTTCTTAATCTTGTTCCTTTCTCACAGCTATTGCACAGCCAGGTTGCGTTTGTTGGTAAGGCGGCTGCAAAAATCTCTTCTACCAATGATACAGTTTATTAAACGATTCACTCTCTGTTCACTACCTAATAGAACTGAGTGTGGTGATTCTGCTACAGTAAATTTTCATTTGCTCTTATCTAATCTGCCGAACTGTTGGACATAAATAATTACATCAAGTATGTACATCACTGGAGCCTGTCACACTAATTAGCATAATATGCTGTCTAAAATTTTGAATAAGGAAGCCAGGTAATCCCTTCCCCAATCTGTCCTATAGAAATCACAGAACTTTCATGAAAGCAAACGTTTTCTTTTAAAGAAGTTGCCGCTCTAAATTCAAGTCAAAGCTCCGCTAGCCTCGTGAGGGAGCTGCAGGCTGCCATGAGGCCTCCCCTCAGCCTCCTCTGCTCTGGGCAGAATAAATCAAGGGACCTCAGCCGCTCCTCACACATCTTCCCCTCCAGATCCTTCACCATCTTTATAGCCCTCCTTTGGTGGACACGCTCTAATAGTTTTATGTCCTTCTTATATTATGGTGCCCAAGACTGCATGCAGTGCTCGAGGTAAGACTGCACTGTAACACTTTGAGCCTGGCCTGTCAGCCGACTGTTCACCCATCATATTATGTGTTGTCATAACTGAATGCATTACTGAATTCCTCCAGAGCCTCCAAATTTCATTGGTAGGGAAAAAATCTGAACTAATAAATAGTGCTCTAAGTCTTGATTTCTTTAAATTAAATCTGCAGCAGAGGACTGTGGCTTTGTCACTCATCGTATCATTGCTCTAAGTAGTCTTTGTGCCATAAGGTGATACAGCCTAGGTAGACCTAATTACATTTTCGTAGCAGGTAATTGTTAGTTCATCCTGTGCTGTAGGTGGTGTAGTAAAGCAGCGTGCCATAATGTTTTGTAACACCTATATTTAGTACTTTACAGTAAAAGCTGCCTCCCTTGACTGCCCAGATGTTGGTTGCATTCTAGTGGTTAGCAGAAATCTGAGGAAGAAATGAGATACCACCAGATAACATCTGAGAGCTAATTTGATTTGTTCTACATTTGTAATGCATTCCTCCAAGTTAAATTCCTGTGGACTGAGGTGCTGCTTATATAAGGAAAGAGATGCAAAGCTCTGTTGCAGCCTGGGAGAATACACTATAGTTACATTGGACATAATTTTATACGTTTTCATACTAAACCTTCCGATCATTGTTGCTGTCTCTTGGTGTAATTCAGATATTCAGGGAGTTGTTTCTGTATCAAATCTGTCCTATCCATAAAGCACTGGCTTTAATCTCAGTACCAGCTAACAGATTTTCCTCGTGATTGAACGTTGAGCCTTAAAACCAGCACTGCTATATGGATGTAGTTTCCAGTTTCATAGCGTGCTACGGATAACACAAGAGATGCTTGTCCTCTGTTCTCAGTCCTAGACCCAGCTGTCATAGCTATTTTTTCTTCCTTGAGGCAGTGATGTTTATACTATGATTTTTCTCTGTCATGTGCTTTTTCATGAGTTAAGGACAAATATTTTACATGTGATGCTTCAGGTGTTGAATATGAAGTTGTGTAACTTGCCAGTACTTCTGTTTTTCTCTGGATTCTTTTAGTACCGTCATCCCACAGGAGGGTTCTCTTATTATGAAGGATTCTGATGTCTCTGGGATGAAACTTCCCGAATAGGCATTTCTTCATCTCACTGTTAACTTTCTGGTACTACTCTTGATGCACAACTCTGAAAACAGACAGCACTGTTCTTTCAAATCAACACTACTGCACTGAGAAGAGAACATTATCAGTCCCACAGACAAATAATAATAGCATCACTCTTATGACAGAGATCTGCTGGTTCTGGATCCAGTGTCTCTTCTGCTGTCTGGATTCTTTTGGCACAGCACCGTCTCTTATAATCTAGTTTTCTTTTCTGAAAGGGTTTTAATCCATTCACCTGATTCAAAATAAATCACTGGTTACAAAAAAGCCATGTCCAAGGAAGTAAGCAAACACTGACCTAATCTCCATGGTATTTTTCCTTGTTTTGTAGCCTAGAGCTGGTTAAGTTGTTTATCAACTTCCAGAATATACTCTAGTATGTCATTTATTGTAAATGATGACATTTTTTCTCTTCTGTTCTCCTCTGATTTTTAATTGTTTTGTTGTTTTCCAGGAAAACAAATCATAAATATCAGTAAACACTTGATGAGCATCTGCATGGGTATGAAGTTTCTGTAGACACTATATTGATCTCACAGGAGAAATGTCAGTACAGTTGGGATATCTGTGGATATCTTCTAGCACATCAAGCAAATCTCTGAAACTTTTTGAACTATACTCAAACTGCAGCTGCAGCTTTGTTCTGATGATAATCTCAATGTACTGTGTACTGGCAAGAGAAATGTCAGGCATGTGATTTGTGACACATTTGTAGTAACCTAATAAAAGCACGGTACTGATCTACCATAGTGATTGAGAGAAATTCTGTTCCTCTGATCCTGATTTCAAAGTGGAGATCAGCTAGGAGATCTACTGTTTGAAAGATCCTAGAGCAAGCGATTCAAAGAAGTGGCAGGCTTCTGTATTTCCTCCTCTACAGTGCACCATTTTCATGCAGGAAGCAGTAGGTGGATTCAACCAGCATCAGTATAAGATGCTAAGCAGCAAGATGATCATGGAATGATGGCTGCCAGGATGGTATAAATATTCAAGAATATCTTACAATTTATAAAGGAGAGGGGTGGAGAAAGATTTCCTCTCATGCTGCTTCAATCTCACCAGTTTAGGGCGCTTTTTTTTCTTATTTATTTTTCATCTCAAAGGCTGTGTCCTGGTCCCTTGTAGCATGTATCAGGTTTAGATTTAATTTTCAATCCTCACTGTAGTTTCATGTTCCATTGAGATCTTAATGAGATGGTGCGAGATTGGGGAAATCAGATAAATCTGGTGTTGAAGTATGAGTGAAGGAAGATGCAATGCATAGCTGCTGACATCCTTGGAGCACGAACTCTTACAGCAATATATAATTTTTAATTTCTGGCAAGCTGTGTTCAAAGTTCCTGAGCTCTTATACCAGTACAGCAGGCAATCAAGAAGAAAAACTGAAGTTTGCCTTTGCAAATCAGTAAGTAATCTAAGTTCCTTTAAACTGTGGAAAGACATGAATTAAAACACTTGTCTCAACAACAAGAAGAAGGAAAAAAAGCCCCCAAAGAAGCTACGCTTTCTCTTCGCTCTTCAGGGTCAGAAAATTGCGTAGGAGAAAAAATGTCTGAAATTAGATATCCTGGAAACGTGTAATGTTTGCTTAACTTCATTTGGTTAGAAATTTTATCCTTGCCTGGCTTTGGAGCTCACTGAAAAGACCCTCAAACAGATGTACTGAGGTGTAAATTCATGCAAGCAGAAGTGTTACAAAGGAAAAGGCTGAGCTGGGGTTTGTGACCCATGCCTGCCCATGGGGACTTGAATTTCCATGTGAATTAACCATTTTCTTTTTCAAAATCATCTGTTCTCATCAGGTATTTAATAAGTACGGCCATGTAAGGAATGATTTAGCTTTTGGCCTGTTTAAAACATGCAGATGCATCTCTGAAGTGTTTGCTTTCTGTTCAGGATGTTTCTACCTCAGGAACTCTTCTCTCCTTGTGATGAAAGAAGTGTTAGACGGTGAGTTGCAGAGCATCCTTTCAACTAATTGTCCACCCACTTGTTTACTTTAAAGTAAGCCTTTTCTGTGGCATTAGCAATTAGTCATTAACCCTTAGGATTCTTATTTCTGGTGAGAGTTTATGATGACTGAATATCCAAAGCCATGGAGTTCTAGATGGAAAGAGGGCATCCAAATGTTTAAAACCTTTTTTTTTCTGAGCCTGGCTCCAAAATTTTGGAAGTCTGTAGATATAATGTATGTCTAGTTTTCATAGTATTTTCTCCTTCTAGCTGTAGACAAACTCCCTTGATTCCTGCATTTCTCTGCTCAGGGATATTCTGCTCTCAGAGGAGAACTGATCTTTTTTCCACTCTTGAAATCAATCATTACAGCACTGCTTGAATTCTCATCTCCTGCATGCCTAGCTGATGCAAGTCTTCATAATCATAGAACCATTAAGGTTGGAAAAGACCCTTAAGATCAGGTCCAACCACATGATGAGGTACTGCGTAAGTTTCTCTCACTCCCACCCCACGGTGAACTCTAGCCACCATCTCTGTCACTTTGAAATGCTTTCTGAAGTTAGGATCTCCTTTCTTAGAAATGAAACCACAAACTGACTGCTTAAGGACGTGATCTTCTTTGTAGTTAACTCTTTAGGGAGTTGTGACATTTGAAAGAATTTGATGAAAAGCTTTGCAGCAGCTTGTCAAAATCAAGTCTATTCAAGACCACAAAGGAAATATAATGCGATTTTAAAAAATCCTGTTAAATTTTAAGACATTCCCTACTTCATTTTTGTTCCCACACGTGTGTGTTCTCCTGACTTGGGTCTAATGCCTTTTAGAGCTGATCATTTTTGGCTGAGCTCTCTTTTCACACCATTACCTTTCTTTAAAAACGTGGGGTCTCCCTCCAGCTTCTGCATGCAGTATGCAATAGTTCTGGATCATCACTCAGTCAGCAGATTCCCTCTTGCTCAGGAAGCCTGCCTCTGAGTTCCTATGAGTCCGTCTTGAATATTTAGTTATTCTGTTTTTAAGCGTCTGCTTTATGTCCTGCTTTTGGTCTCTAGTCCTTTTGCTCCTTAAAACTTCAGGTGTCTTCGGCCAAGCTGGAAGAATCCAGTTGTCTCTAGGATGGAGATTTCCAATTGGCGAAATCCAGTGAGCTCTGACATTCTGTATGGCAGTTGTCAACAGCGGATTCCTGGATTCTCAGTTCCATGATACCAGGGCATTGGGGGTCATTTTCAGGCTTTTCTTACTTACAAACCTTTCCTTCCCATCTATCTACCTGATCTCCCTTCTATTTTCTGCACGACATTCCCAATTCTGCCTTTTTTTTTCTTTTGTGGGGACCTCACTGTGACTCAGTCTGTGAATCGAGTTAAGAAACGAGCATGGTGGGCAAGGGAGAATTTTCAGGAAATTTTCAGTTATTCGGGGTTTGCTGATAACAGTAGGATACTATTGACAGAAGTATGATAAAAGGAGGAATTGTTCGTGTTGTCTGAGCAACTTGGGGAACTGACACAGGTAAAAGAATTGTACCTTCAACCTGCATCAGTTCTCAGGTCAGTTCACTGCTGGGGGTAGGAAACAGGAGCTGCTTTAGCCAGCACTTCACCTGGGGAAAAATGTTTAAGTTACTGCTTAAATTAACATCAGAGTCCCCTTAGTGAAGAGTAGAGGTTTCAGACTCCACTCTTTTGTTTGGTAGTGCTGATAAGTAGGAATATATACAACAGAATTCAGAAGTAAACATGGAGGGAACAGTGCTCTCAGAACAGAATTCCCAGGGAGTATATGGAGGGCATCCCCCCTCATTATACTTGGCCTATTAATGCTTTAGACATTTAAAAAACAAAGCAATAAAATAACAAAAACTCAGATAAACACATGACATTTAAAAGAAGACGATGTTCAATTGAAAGTTGAGATTAATGTTCAATAGTTTGGCTTTTTCTTATTTCACTAGAAGCGATGCACCCATGTCTTATACAGCAGAATTGTGAGAGTCCTATAAGGAGAGATTGTAAACAGAGCATGAAAATATTTGATGTACATGTCCAATTTGCCTTGAGCAGTGTTTTCTCTTCCACCAGGCCCTGTTGCATAACTGTTCCCTTCAGTCTGGCTCGTGTGTTTGTGAGCTGGATGGTTACATGATGAACTAATCAGCATGTTTTCTGTTTCTAAGGACTGGTAAATTTTAGTGAAATCTAGAGGTCTCTGTATGTAGTAATAACGTTCATAGAAGCAAGGGTTAATTTTCATAGGATTGCTTCCCAGAGATTTCTCCAAGTATGCTAAGTTAGTAGTATTTTTGTCTCCTTTGAGTAGTAAATTTGGGACAAAGAGGCTTGTCATATTTCTTTCCTTTTTTCTTTTTTTTTTTTTTTAAGCTGTTCTGCCAGGGAGTTTTGTAGGGTGATAGCTAGTCCTTGGTGTGTGTTTAAGAGCAGCAGAAGCAATTACTGCAGGTCATACTGACCTTGGGCTAGGTTCCTTTTGATTTTATGTTGCTTATTAATTGCCCTTCTAACCCAACTTCTTTTGTTTCCAATTGAAAGCCGTTGTAGGAATGCAATAGCAAGGGAGAGAGGAATGCTTCATTCATAAATCTGAGAGCATTTACAAAGGAGGCTGTAAATTATTATCTAATTTATCTTTCATCTCAAGAAGAGAAGGAAGGACATTGTAATTAACGTTTTGTTCAAGACTGCATGCTGAAACAGTGGCGGGGCTGCAAATAGGGAACACTGCCGTTCCCTGTAAAAGGTCTCAGATCCTAGAGTAATGGGACCAGTAATGCAGCCCATACCATAAGCACATGGATCACTGTTATGTTGGTAACATGGAAGACGGTGGTGCACAGAGAGTTTGGCATTGCCAGACACTGTAAGGTATTGGAGGAGGAGTTAAATTGAAACTACTGGGTAAAGTTTACTTTCCATCAATACATAATGCAAATGAAAGCACGTCATGTTACTAGAAAGTAAGATACTTTCAATATTAAGAGTTAATCTTAAAGATAAATAATAAAATAAAAAAATGTCTATCCTGAATAACTTAATCTCTTTCTCTGCAGACAGCTGATAGTGGTTGACCATACTGCTGTAAAGTTCAAGTCAACAAAAGGTAATTCAAGAGACAGAATACAATACTGGGCTAAGAAAAGACACGTGATCCCCAAATTTGGTTTGAGCTTTGGGAATCAAAAATTACAGGTTTATTCTAACCTTTTCTTACTCTGTTGTCACAGCAAAATCACTCAGATGTCATTAGCACAACTTAAAATTGTGTAATGACTTTTGCACTGGTAGCTTTGGATCTGCATTAGGCAGCAAACTGACTTGATTGAAACTCTTAGCATGTAAATTCTTTATCTTTCTGCATTTTTAGTCTGTACTTTGCTATTTCATAGATGTTTTGAGAAGAACTTATTTATAACATTTTTAAATAGTGTTACTAATAAATTATTATTATAATTTTCTACTGTCAATCCAGAAAGGTAGGTTATGGTACAGAGTTTGTTTATTAAGGTTATGCCACCAAATCCTCCAAAGGTATTACAGACATCCAGCTACAACTGCATTTATTCAAGCTTCATTTTTTAAAAACTTCCTGTTATGTATCAAAGGGTCTTATGATATGTTATCTACTGTGAAAATTCCCATGTTTATGTGAAACTTTGCAGGACATCATTTCTTGCTGCCTTTCTGGACACCTTTGCAACAAAGTATATACTCAATTTCTATATGATTTTGGTAATGTCATTAGGTTTTGGTGAGGTGGGAGGAAAATGCATTTATTTTGTACTTTTTAGTGGTGTGTAAATGTTAGCATAGGGCATACTTATATGCGAATGCAATTCATCAAGGAATCAGCAAAATGATGGGTGAATACATACACGGTCAATTACAAACTTCAGAATAAGAAGAAGCTCTGTGGGAACCTTGCTGGTTACAGGGGAGTAAGTAGTCTCACCCTCTTGAAATCCAAACCGAGCCCCTCCGTTGAGTACTTACAGATAACAAGCCGGGAGCCTTCTCAGTAGCGGTGTGACAGGACGGCTCAGGAAAGGCACGGGCCCTAGCATGCGATATGTGGATACGTGTTAGCTGGGAGCCAGATGGAACTCTTCTGTGGGCTGTACCTCAGGTTGCTGACCATGAAAGCTTCAGCAGTGTGAAGCTCTGCGTGGGCTGTTTGGCCACAGGCTACGTTCACCAGCCCTCATGTGCACTAGAATGTCGTGCTTTCCAGCCTAATACAGATTGTGCTTCATTTTTGTTTGTTTGTTTGTTTTGTGTGTGTCTGGTTTTGTTTTTAAAACTACTTAACATAATGGTACTTGTGATTATCTGACCCTAACAGGGACTCACTTAAAATGCATTAGTCGAGGCCAAAGGAATTACCATTTCACCCAAGGCTCACTCTAGCCCATATAAGCTTTCTCCTATGCTGAGAAACTGACAACTCCACTGCAGATGAACCATCTTTACTGGCATGATGTTGCTCAGATTGATGCCAGGCATTCTCATTTTAGACTCAGGGTTGTACACTGACACCCTGCGCACCCCTTGGGCACACTTTTACACACTTTTACACTTTAAGTGAGAACTCCCTGCATAGCTCTGTGACTTTAATTCTTGAGGCTGGATTTATAAATTAACACACCCCTGCTTATCCTCTGTGGCTTCACTAAGGAGACTTGTATAAATTCTGAATGAGTATTACTTTTTAGAGAAATAATCCAAGCAGTTCAGAAGTGCCTTCCAGCTCTACAAGGTAACTCCTTTAAAATATCCAGATAACCAGTGAATTCTGGTTTTACAAAATGCAATGTCAAATAATTTTCAGCAAGGGTTCAGACCATGAAGTTTGTCTCTGGCAGGTTCCAGCTTCTTCAGCATATTGATACTGGCTTCACCTTTCTCTCCAGCTCTCTGTAAAGAATCTTCCTCCACGTTTGTTGAGAAGTCCTTTTGAAGGTAGATGGGAATTCATGATTAAGAATTAGTGTTTGATACTTAAAATTTCCACTAATTTTGGAAAAACATCCTGTCTCAGATATAATGTTCCATTCAGATCTGTTGGGGACAGCGTATTGTTTGGATTTAGATGAATGTCAGCATTTGCTCAGCTCCTTGTCTTCCAGACCAAGGAAACACAAGGAGGCTTTGTCTTTTCACTGTCCTTACAGAAAGCATCTACAAAAGTGATGAGGCATAAAGAGTGATCCTAATACAAAATACTCTTCATATGTGGTTATTGGAATGAGCAGATGCAATGGAGGATGGAGGACTGTATGCATGTAGCAGCTGTGCCTTGGCTAGCCTGGTGGCCTTAATGACTTGATGATGTGTTGGGGGGGGGGGTATTCTTCCTGTTTTTCTCCTGGAATTTCTCCAATCAATAGATTTCCAATAGTTACATGATGGAATGACAAAAATGATCCTGTTTCCTAAGAAATGTCTCTGGTGGCTAACTTTTTAAAGGTCTGGGAGTTTCCCTATTGAATTTAATAGGGCCTTTGGCTCATAAACACATTAAACAAAGAAACAATAGATCCCTAGGGGAATTTTAAAATCTGAAGTGTAGGAACTTTAATAATATTATGAAGAACTAATAGGTCTGATGTGGAAACTTAAATCTTAGGCAAGAATTTTGAAAAGAATGTTCGAAGTGAAGATTTAATTACATAATTTATTGTTAATCATTTATTATTATATATATGGTGCCAGGGGCATTCCTGGTGCTTTACAGATGATTACAGAATAGCAATTCTCAGATCAAAGGTCCTGATCATGCAATCTTTATTCATGTAAATATTGCCCATGGTGCCTGATCTTCTTTCACGTTAAAACTCAGTAATCCCCCCCTCAACACACCCCCATCATAAACAATTAAAAGAACTTCAGCAAGCACTCATTAATTATCCTCCCCAGAACGCTGAATGTTTTGGTGCCATGTATTGTATGGATAGAAGATACCTATTGTGTTTTAGCAAAACTCACATTTTTCTGCAGCTTTAATTCTTAATTATAGTGTCAGCAAACATTAAGATTATTTTCATGATAGCAGCGGCTTATTTCTGGAACCAAAAATGTCCAGTGGCTTAGCCCCATATGTTTCAGACACTGTTGATTTAATGGAGCCAATTTACTTGCATTAATTGTTCCTTCATTGACCAGTATGGAAAGTTTCACCTTCAGAGGCAGATGCTGAATGTGAAATGCCCCTGCGAGCTATGAAGATGCTGAAATCTCTGCAGAAGGTTCTGCTTTTCTTTCGTTCTTTCTGCAACAGTTTGCACTCTACGGGAAATGCCACCAGTAAGCAAGGCACTTAAATGCTTTTCTTATTCTTCAGCTGAAATGGCTGCTGTTTATCTACTGGGTTGCTGAAGGCAGCCGCAGAAGTGAACACAGCTTGTGCAGCAGTCTTTTGGCTTATGTCTTTGAGACATAATAGCTCTGGTGGAGAGAGATTGAGGCGATTGTGCGCAGAAGGCAAAGGAAGTTTTTTTCCCCTCCATCTGTTGCAGGATTTAATATAGCTTTTTGCAGCATGTTGGCCTGTTCCTCTAAAAGCAGTGGCATGTAGCACACAGAAAGGTATTCTAGTTAGTGATGTGTGATGGTCTGCATACCGAAGATTCCAGTGGAGTGATCGGGATTCAGATTCCTATCTGAATATCACTGGTCTGGACAGTGGGTAGGGAATATTGCTAAGGAGGCACTTTGGATGGTACCCAACATTGAAAACACACTCTTTTTTTCTTTCAAGGTCGCATTTAATCATTAAGATTTAAACGGTCTAAGGTGTGATATAATTCCTCAGGATGTTAATGAAGTTGTACTCTGCAGGAATGGGCATTGCTCTGGCCAGTAGTTGCATTGCACTGACCAATTTTGTGTTTACAGCTAATAACAGGGAAGCACTTTTTCATGCAACTCCTAATTACCTTTAGAAACTTACTGCCATTGAGATAGTGTTGAGGTCAAAAGTCTAGGTAGGTTAAAAATGGGACCAAGGTAATTTATGGAGGGTAGGTCAATTTGTGATTCTTAAACACAATAGTTCTGGTGTGATCTCCCCGTCCTAAATTGTTAGTTGCTGGAGAGTAGGAGGATGTCCCTGGGGAAGAATTGCTTTACATACACACCCTGTTTCTTATGCTCTTTACCTGACTGTAGAAAACAATGCACTGGGCTAAAGGCAGCTGTCAGCTGGCTCAGCATGATTGTTTTTACATTCTTACGTGTTCCAGGTTCTTGGAAACTTGTGATTTCAGACCCTAATAGCACTATTAATCCTCCTTATATTGTATTCATAGCCACACAACCCTTCTCAAACTCCCTAGCTCCTGTCTCAGCATGCCTTGGGTTGAATTCTCAAAATGGGCTGGTCTGTCGGTGCTACCAATTCCACACAAAATTCAGGTTCCCCCAAATCCATGACAAATCTCCAGAGGGACAGGAGATTCACTGCTGTCATGGATCCTCCAGAGACTGCTCAGATTCAGCGCCAAACAAAAGTTGTCTAAGTAACCTTCCCAGCTGTCTGCTAGGTCTCTCCTAAGTGCTTTGGCAGCAGGCAGTTTTGAGGTATAAAGCTGAAGTATGGCTATGAAGTGAATTACTTTAGGTACAATGGAAGGAATTGTGAACTAGAATTAGGATTATCTAGACACAGAATGTGAAGTTTCTGGCCAAACAATATAATATCACTTTTGGAGGGCTTCTAAACCATATAATATTATATTAAGGATCAGCTTGATGGTCACAGGCAGGTTTGGCTGTGAACAGCAGAAGAGATATCTGTCTTCCCCCTTCTCTTTTCTTGAGATGTTACAATTCCCAGTCTAATGCATTAGCAAAATCTGCAGCTAATTTCAGTTCGCATGAATAAAACGAGCTGTATTGTATGATATCTGAATAGGGCTACACATACCACACAGTCCTGCCTGTTGTGGGACCAGTGAACTCTGGCACAAAAATGGGGTAAACAGATGGGAATGATAATAGCTGCAGCTCCCACAGCTACAAGCACCTCTGATCATAAGCCAAAGACCTTCTGGTTGAATATAATTTGGGAGTGGGACAGGCTCATCCCATAGGTTGGATGCAGTCTGTAGGCTGTCACTTTCTCTGATCTAGACATCCGTAGTATTCAGGTCTAGCTGGAAGGCCCCTGAACATGCTAATTTTTGTTAATTATTCTTGTTAATATTCTGGTAGTGCTTAGAAGCCCTAGCTGAGATTGGGACTCCATTGTGTTAGGTGCAGTGCTAACATACACACCGTGTTCCCTTCTCAATCTGTCTTGAGTTCAGCAAGGAGTATCGAAAGGAAAATGGAAGTTAAAGGTAAGGGATTACTGATTTGGGTTGTTGCAGCTCCACTGAACACAGTGGACATCGTCAGGTTTAGTTTTTTCCCGAAGATTTGTTTTCCTGGAGACTGAAAGCATTCTCCTCACTTTTTGAAACAGCTTCAGATGCACTTTTTTTTTATCTGTAATGCTATGCATTGATATAAAGCCTCACAACAGAGCCTGAAACTAGATAAGTGATCCTGGCATGACTGGAACCTATCTTCAACAGCATGTAGAAGGAGAATTGGGATGCACTTTGTTCACTTTGTTTTCTAAGTTTTCTATAAATGGATGTTTAAAAACAAGTGACCTCCTGGAGGCCTCAGGATCTGAAGAATAACTCAGAAGTGTCCTACAGGGTAGTGTGACCCACAAAATATCTATTACTCATTCCTCTCTAACTCTGAACCTGCAGTACCTTTGTGTGTGTGTCTCTTTCTTGCGCTTCCTCTTTTTTCACCTCTAACTTGAAGGCAATAACAGGACCTGTGGCTTTGCTCCATGCATATCACTGCCTGCCAAGAAGAGCAGGCAAATGAATAATAGTATTTCTTCCTTGAAATTCTTTCCTTGAAGTAAAATTAATGAAGATCTTTACCAGGAAATCAAATAATTCAGTTTTGTGGAGAAACAAAGGAAGGATTTAGACTTTGATTGGTTTACCCCTTCTGCAGTTGTTTTTACAAGTAATGGTGGAGCAAAGATGGTCCTTAGAAAGCCTCAGGGAAAAGGAAAAGAAGGAGTTTTTGCACGCTTAAATTTTGATCTTCCAGCAACTGATTAGAAGCTAGTAAAGCTAAAGACAAGACAGCATTGTGATCAAAATGTGAAAAAAGTAATCATAAAAATACCTTTCTAGCCTCTGATGCTGAAAGAGTCATCGCTACCAATTTTTGCACCAAGAACTGGGAGCTTTGGGACAGGACTCTGTGAAGGCCCTCAGCTGAAAGAACAAAATCCATTCACCACCAAGCCAGCTGCTACTCTGCTTCTTCAAGGGTGGGAGGTAAACACACAAACGGGCTCTAGAACAGCAGAGATGTGTGGTAAAATGACGTGCTTTTTCTATCATCTCATCATTAAGCAGTGTTCACCAGATCTTGGTGGTGTTATCATCAGACAAGTATTCTCTTGTAAAATTGATACCTCCCCGACTACTACTTAATAGTAATGTAATAGCTGTGTTGAAGTCATGGTGGTCTAAGGATAGAATGGAAGCTAGGCATTCAGAGAGAGATGATATCTTTTATTAGGTATTTGTATGCACATTCGGCCTTCCCTGAGAGACCTTAAAAGAGTCTAGTGGACAACTTTATAGCATAGGCTGATGAGTGAAAGGGATGCTTTCTCACCCTTAAACTTCTTCTCTTTGGGCGGGGTTCAATAATGATAAAGTAATGTAAAGAAGCTTGCACTGTTGTGTTCTGTGGTGTGTTTGCTGTGTGAATAAACAAAGGACTTCAATCTCCAGCACTGTTCCTGCTCCGGTGACTGCTTTGTAAATGCTGATGGATGGATCAGGGGAAGATATAAAGATAAAAGTCTGACACATCTTGCCAGAACTGAATTCACGTATGGATTGAAAGTGAAGTGTAACTACCACCCAGATCAAATTCTTTCAAGAGCCAGAGCTGTCTAGACCAACAGCAGATATTTATTTTTAGGGTTGATATTTGTGGGTTTTATTAGCAATGCTGCTTTCCCTGGGGTAAAAGCAGGGAAGAGAAGAACACCAAATCATCCCAAGCTTCTATTGTTAAAGCAAGCTTTATTTCTGTGGTGTTCCTGAAATATTCTGAAATATTCTCTGCTTTAAAATGCCTTGAGGAATCAGAGTAATAAAACTGGCATTTGAAAACTAAATGAGGTATTTAGAGAAAAGGGACTCTGTAACTTAGATAAAGGGTATCATAATGAAGTGTTATTTGTGTGTGTGTGTTTTCTTTTTTTTTTTTTTTTACTTCTGTTGAGACAGTTCTGGGCAGGTAATTTTACCACTAGTTATGATGTGTAGATAATGAGGTTTGCAGGTTAGCTCAAACATAGATATGGATCTGTTAACTACAGCAACACAGAAGGCAGCCTTTGGTTTCCTTCTACTAACAGTACCCCTTCTTTAGCAAATTGGGTAGCCACTGCTAGGCTCCGGTGTGCCTTGCTTCTGCATTTGGGTTTGCACTCATGAAACACCTGCAGACAAATCTTTCAGGTGTAGGAAGCACTGACTTCTTCATTACGTTCAGCTGGGTTGTGGGCAATGAGCAGGAGGTGTGCATGAAGTTTTCCAAGCAGCTTACTCAAACTGGAAAGCAGAAGAGATGAACTTGGATGTTTTGTTAAACAACTCTTCTCAAGGACCTGGAGTGGGATCTTCACAATGTGATTTCACCACCCGAGAGTGGGTGCTAATACTCCTCTTTGCCAGTAAGGCCTTCTTAAGACTTTCAAAATGTTCTAAAGGGCTCACAGAAAACAATCTCTACACAAAATCAGGTTTTTATTTCTGCAGCATTTTGTCTGAACAGCACTGTTCTGCTCAGCAAAGCTCGGTAACTGCCTATTCACAATGTAGGAACATCCCAGCACTGGAAATCATTTGCGCTTAAATATGTTGCATCACTGACCTCCAGCAGTTGCTCTGAAGAACTTTTCAGCCAAGGCAGAAGTAAACGTGTCTCTTTCTAATACCCTCTTCGAAGTGAGTTTGAGGGGAATTTGTCAATCAAAAAAGAGCTAGCAGCATGGAATTCCAGTTTGGTATCTGAGGCAGCTTATAAGTGGAAGAAGCAAGTTCATTTTTAGTTACAGGTGGGTGGCTGCTTTACCCCCTCGTGCCAGCTACTTAGCACTACAGCTCTCTGGTGCTGTAACATACCAAACAGCACAACCTTCCCTGCTCTCCAGACGTGCCTCCACTAGATGACAGTGTTGGACAAAGCTAGACTGAGAAGGCTTGCGCCCAGTCCTGCAGCCCTGAGTGCTTTGCTCATGACATTGGGAGCAGAAACAGGTCTCCGTCACCTGTATGAAATCGGTGTTTTGTCTGGTGGATTGGCTGTCTAACTGCACAGGGAGATGCTGTGAATGCGAAGACACTGAGAAGTGCTGTGAACGTGTCAGCTGGTTGATCTGGGACTACAAACAGGATTCAGGACCCCCACATGTCAATAGAAATGTCTACATGGAGAAGACAGAGTTTCAACCTTGCTGTGATACCTGTAGCAGCAGTTCCCAGTGCACAGCTGGGTAACAGCAGACTTCTCTAATTTCCTCCCACTCCCCATATATATATATGTAGATATACGCATACACACACATAATTATCATTGGTTTCAGGTGGCTCAAAGACTAGAATGAATTGTCTGTTGTTTTGAAAACACAGAGGTTTTCCTCCTGGGAGCATGAATTAGAATATTAAGTGGATGTGGCACCCCAGGTATTAGAAAGGAGTAATGCCCATGTTCTCACGTGGGGAATGGGATGCAGTGGCGAAGATTAGAATATTGGCTGCTAGTCCAGTGAGGAGAAAAACAGATTCGAATTTATTTTGCTTTTTTTCCCCCAGTTATGTCAATTCCCTTTTCCTTTGACGTGCTGTTTCTTTCATTTCTGCACAGATAGTGAAGTTTTTATATAGTAGTGAATAATACAAGGCAAGTTGATCAGGAGCCTCTAGCTTCTGTCTCGGGGCTTAAGAACAAACATACATATAATTTTCTGAAAGTCAACAAGTTTGTAGTGGATAAAAGAAAATATTTTCAGCCCCCAAAAAACAAAGGTCTTTATTATACTGTGTGGAAAATGTTGCAGGGGATATTCCTTGTTGCCAGGCTTGTTTCAAGACATTTGGGATAAATTACTCTATAAAAGAAAATTTTACAGCTGCCTTACATTTTGTTTAAACTTTTAAGAGTAAAGACTTTGTAAAAGCTGTCTTCCTGGAGCATACATATGTGGAATGATGTGATTTTGTGTCTGACCCAAGTACTTTCTTCCCACCTCATGCATATTTTGTTGTTTGTATATTTGGAAGCTTAAGAGCAGAAATCCTGGATGACAACACAAACATAAATGCTTTGGCTGTGGTATGGGAAATGGCACCTGGTCCATTGATTGTCTGTGGCTTTGCAGGGTACAGCTGAAGCATATATCAGGGTGATGCTGCTGCAGTCTGCAGTAACAGGTGCAGTATATGGTTTGTGTGCCTTGGAAAGGGACCCTTCCACCTGCACTGTCACATTTCCCACCTCTTTAAGTCTCTGCTTTTCCCATATTCCCATGTGGGCAGTTGGATGACAGTTGGTGCAATGTAGTTTCCTGATGTGTTTCCTGATGTCCATTGCTTTTTATGGGGTTTCCTCCTGTGCTCCATCCTGGCCCCTGTAAAGATGTCCCCTCCTCCTGATGCACCTCTTCTGTCTTATCCCATGGCATTTTCACAGGGAAAAAAACACATTCTGTCCTGTATCACCCAAGTTGCTTGGAAGACCTATACTTACCTCACACTTTTTATTTTTTTATGTTGCTAAATAAAGCCCTCTGTACTTACCAAGAATAAGTAGAATTTAATGGCAGGATTAGTATTGCAACGTTTATAAAGGTCAAGATAAGGAAGAGGTCCACAGCAGCACCCTCCCAACTTCGGGAGAACAAAATCACAGCAGAGAAGGTGCCAAAGCATAACTGAGGCTTAGTTAGCCCTGAAATTCAAGGACATCTGGATCCAGATAAAAAGCTGTGGTCAGCTTTCTTCTCTAATATGAACTGAATTCAAACACCCTTGGACTTTGTGTTGAGCCATTTCTGGAACCCATCCCCCTCTCTAATCTCTATTGATCTATGCCCCTTTTTGTGTGTATCTAAATTAAGAGAATTTGGCATTCTAACAAAATGGCTAAGCCAAACACTCAAAACTTGAGAAATGCAAGAATTTAAGTTGTTGCTACAAATTCGTTATAGCCTTTGGGTGTATGCATTATGGCATCGTCTTTAATCACAGGCTCACATACTATAAACGTATGCTCTGTTTAAAGTGCAGGATGGATACTGCTCACTTAATGAGCAACTATTTAATATTTTCTTTTATCTTCATTGTTCAATGTGTACCCCATGGCCTATTTACTGCACACTATTCAAAGCCTTTTCTCAATACAGAATTATTAACTTCCTTGGGAGCTTTCCTTCAGCAGTCATCGTTATTGTATCTGAGTGCTTCACAGACATGAAATAATCTATTTTCACAATGCCTCAATGAAGTGAGGGGATACTGCACCCCCACTTGGACAGATGGCAAGCAGAGATATGAAGATGAAGTGAAAACATTGCCAAAGATTTTTGAATGTCTGGGACTTGATTTTTTTTTTGAGTTCACAGCACTGCAGAATATTTTCTATATTCAGAGCATAGGTCCTACCAGTTTCAGTTCTAGCTCTGAGTGCTCAGCAGTTTTGCAGATCAGACTCCAGGGTCTCCTGTTGGGTCCCTAAGAGGATGACTAACAAGCTGCAAAAATGTGGATTAATCGATTTGCTTGGCAACACACACAAACACTGTGCTGGAGGCTAGGGTAGAGTCCAGTTCTGCAGGAGCAGCTTTCATCCATCTCTAACAGAGACCTGGACTAATAAGCACCCAGAGAAGAGACTTGATTCCCCTATTCACAGGTGAATCCTCAAACCCCTTTCTGCAGCTTAACCCTGGAAATGAACCATCTGTCACCCTTGCATAGACTCTTTCACAGAGTCTAGCTTCACCCTGTGGAGGCTCACTGCCCTAGTGAGAAGGGTTTCTCCAGAAGGTGGTTCAAATCGGGAGCTTAGTTCAGTCAATCTGACCAGCAAGCCAGTGCAGCAAGTCCTTTCTTCACTGACCATGGAGGGACGTGAAGGAAAATATCCTCACTAGGCCCAAGTTACTTGGTGTAAATGACCTACCTGTGTTTCCAGCACTGCTAGCTGCTCTGAAGCTCCGCTCAGTGCATTGCTGGCCTCCCAGTCCCAACAGCTGTGTCTTCTTCTCCCCCTTCCCTTCATGCCTAGTTCCTATACCAAAACAGCCCTGCACTCCCTTTTTGCCCATCCTGCAGTCCTGGCCTCACCAAACTCTATTTCAGTTTCTTTCCCTTCCTAGTAGGCTTGTGCTTTTTACCTTCTGCATGTAGACAGTTTTGCCATCAGTACTACCAGCTTGGTAGCAAGGTGGGCATTAAAAGATTAAAAGCACAGGGGAGTCGTGAACCTTCCCCTGCCTTTTAATACTGGATGTATCTCAGACAGATGGGAATGAGAGTGCACAGGGGGAAAAAACAGACAGACAAACAAACAACCCCCCCGCAAAAAAAAAAACAAACAAAAAACCACAAACACAACAGCTCCAACAACATAGTCTTGAATGCTGCATGCTCAGCTTAGAGGTAAAATTTCCTTGTTGCACCCACCCGTTCCCACGTAGGTGCTCCCAGGGAATAGAGATCTGTAGTGAAAAGGGATTTTTTTTCTCCCTTCAAGAAATACTGATTAAAGTCTTTGAAACACAGTTTCTGAGTTTCACAGGAACAACACAGGACGCACGCATAATGAAAACTCTCTTCTCCTTCAGGATCTTTTGTGAAGTGTAGAGATTTCCAGATTTTGTTTTAAAGATAGCCAAAGCAATGTATTTTTCTCCAGTTTCATTCTTGGAAAAGGCAGAGTGTTTTGGCTAAAATTTCCCTTAAAGTAAATAAATCAGCCAACGAGAGGCACTCAGCATGGAAAATTTCAGCCTGGATAGCTAAAGGTTGGCAAGGTTTTCAGCAATTGAAAAGAGGATTTTATAATGAATGGGAAGTGTCAAGCAACCTTTGTAATAATTGATGCTACCAGCCCCTGCTTATAATAAGTACAATTATCAAATGTTTCAGTAAAATCATCTCTGTCCCAGAAAGAAGCTCCATTTTAGTGCCAAATCCTTCAGGCTTAATACCTTTGTTACTAAATGAAGCCTCCATTGCCAACTCCTAAGTACTTAGAAAGGAATGTTCTACTTAATTCCCATTCATAGCTGTAATTCATGACTAGTCTGAACTTTCCGTGCACCTGTAAAGGCGCTGTTTGTGTGTGTTGTACTGCTGGCAGCAGCGACTGTAGTAAAAGGTACGGAATAGATGCCACAATGAAAACGTTTTCCTAAGATAATAGGAATATTAGTCAATTAAAGCAATCCAATCTAGATCCAAATCAGTGGAGACGGTAGGAAGATGAGGTAAGTGGCACTGCCGTTACCTGCGTAGTGTTCTCCAAACAGCAAATGTCACTCTCCAGTCTTCAGTAGCACTAATCTGATGGGGAGAACATCAGCAGTGGGAATGAACATAGGGTATCGGTGGGTAAAGGTTATTGAAAGCTGAGCCTATCTTCACTTTGAGGGTGTGTGTGTATATGTGTAGGCGATGATGAGTTCTGAGATTGGTTTTCAGATATAATTTGGAGACCAACTGCAAGGAAACCAAATTAGAGCCAGGAACTGTATTCAGGTAAAACACGGCCATCTCGTGAAGGGGGGACGTCGGCATGGGGTCTTCTCTCTCAGCTGATTTCTGGGCAGAGTCACAATTACGGGCTTGGTAAAAGTGAACACATTTTTTCTGCCTTTTGCCCTCTTCCTTCTTTAAAAGCCAAAGCAGCATATAGAGAATTGGACAGTATTCCTCCTTTAGGATGCTGCTTATTAAGTTGTGATCGGTTCCACCAAAGTACCAGGAGGATTTATTTTCAAGGCGTTGGAACTGGATGACTGGCTTTGAAAGCCTGCTTTCGCCTGCAGAGTCTCTGCAGATGCTGGGAACAAAGGGACCTAGTCAGAGTCCAAAAGTTGCACAGCAGATTTGCAGAGGGAATTAAAAAGTTATTTGTCCAGCATTTACTTTTTAATCTTGCTTTTAGAAAAAAGAAATTAAGCCCAGTAAGGAACAGCTTACAAGAGAAACTGCCTCATTCATAGGTGTGATGCAGACCGTGTATCTTGACACCTCATCAGATCTTTAACTTAATTGCATTTCTGCAACTTGTGGCAACGTGCCGGAGTGCTTATATCCCATCAGCTTCCAGCACTGAATATAGCAAGTAAATATGTAGGAAAAGTCAGCTGATGAGGCTAAAGAAAGACGAAACAGAGACAGAACACAGTCCTATGTTAAATTTAGGGGGAAAAAAAAATGGCAACATACAAGATTTAGAAATCTTGCCCTTAATAGGTTTATTATTTTTATGGACTGGGTGTCCCCTCCAGTCGCTCTGCTTTGCCCAGGAATCGATCCTGCAGGCCACACAAGACTCGCAGCATTAATAGCTCTCTGAGCACCCAATCACCCCAGTTTTTCAGCACCTTCTCTCTTTGATCTGGATTTGTCTAAGAAAAGCACTTAAAGTTCTGATGAAAAGATGATTTTTTGACTAGAAGATACTCTTCTTAAAACAGAACTATCAAATTGCCAACAATGAGACCTGAACAAATATCTAAACCACTTCTAATGAATCCCAAATACCTTTGTTTCAGTGCATTTTCATTTGTCACTTTCAAATTTCATAACCCCATGAGAGTCTCCGTTGAAGTGGAACTTTTGGTCTATGTAAGGCTGATTATGATCAGCCTAGTTTTATGTCTTCACATAATGCCTTCCTCCATCAATAGTTTAAAAAATGTACCTGTTGATATAAGTTACCAGGACACTTCTTTTTCTTTTTCTGAAAACAGATGCTGTTAAGTTTTACTTCAAGTTTGTTATAAGTAACTGTAGATTCAAGTAACTCTTCTTCAGATTTAAGGGAGGTTCCTCCTCCTCTGTAGACTCAGAACTGAAATTCATGGCGATCTTCAGGACATATTTGGAATTGACTTTTATCTGACCAGCCCAAAATTTAGGGGAATTTTAGGTCTAGATATGAATTAATGATTCATGTAAGATTTCTAAAATTATCACTAACCAAAGGACAGAGTAATACACCTCCTGTTTTTCTCTGTGATCATCTTTTTTGTTTGTTTCTCTTTCCCTCCCTCTTTTCTCTCTCTTTTTATTTTTTTTATTTTTATTTTTTTTGTTGTTTTAAGATGGTAGAAGTGGGCAGCAGAGGCCCTGAGCAGAATGATTTCAGGCACCAAGTGCAGTATTCTACTAAATCACCGTCTGTTTTCTTGACCGTTTGCCAGCAGTTGGCAGAAATATTTCACATAAATGTTGCTTTAAACTGCTTTAAACTCCAGGAATGGTGACTTTGTTGTCTCTGCCTACCAATTTCATGTGATCTTAACAAAATATTGACTTCAAACACAATCTTTGTCCCTGAGTTGTACTCCCATGACATTTTGTCCATGACTCCTGCATTGTAAGTGTGCTGTCTCAGAGCACTGGATCCAGCCCCTTCTTACCATGATAACAACGGTAATTGTTTAGTTCTAGGGAAATACTAGCTTAAAAATCTGTGTAATTTGTATTACTTCGTAAGCCAAATAGGAGTCAAGAATGTCCCTCTGTAAAAATATTTAAAACATGCCACTTCAGATAGGTTGTCATGTTCCCATTTAAAAGATTTTTTTTATCCTGCAGAGATCATACCTGGAATGACCACTTTTCACTCACTGATCTTCAAACACTTCATAAAGGAGGGAAAGATGGAGAGGTTCCTGACCCTTCGTTTAATGCCCTTTCAATTTGACTATGCTGGCTGCCACTTAGCTTGCTAATAAAAAAGTCCAAGCACTACATTTTGTGTTAGAGGAGATTACATCTCCTTTTCATTGGTACAAAGCATTCAGGGCCAATTCCATTCTCCCAGAGTACAATGGTAACACTCCCAATGAGGGGCAATCAGTCCTGGGAGTCATTTGCTTCACCAAATATCTCTTCAAATTGCTCTCTCATGTCTCCAAATATATCCCTCAGTTTCATCACACTGTTTCATCTGTCGCCTCAGTACACAGGCTCCTGCAGGGGTAGTACCAGTTCCCTTAAGATACTTGTAATCCTGCTGCAGCACTGTGCAAACTGTGCTGTTTTTTTTTTTTTTTTCCCTCTTTCAGTAAGGGAAATGCATTCTCGTGCATTTACCGGGTATGTTCTGTAGCCATATCGATCTATTCTTTTTAAGGGATCTCTGCCTTCGTATCTTCTTCACTTGACTGTGTTCTGAAGCATCCTAGTGTTCTTAAATATATATTACATGCCCTCCATTTGATTGGCATAAGACATAAAGGTACAGCTGTCAATAAGGTGGGTAGGACCTCTTTTGCAATCCAGTTTTCTTTCATACACATTTAGTATTAGAAAAATTGCTAGTATTTAAACCAAACTGTTCATCCACGAGCAAGGCAAGGACTTGGCAATTACTAAATCTCTTCCCTCATTCATTTCTGTATTTTCCAAAAGGTAATAATCTTCTTGTTCTTAAGGAATATCAGAAAATTATTTATAAACTCTTAATAAGGCAAGAGAGAAAGCACCTCATGTTCTTCCTCTTTTCTGAGTCAGCCCTCATGTGGTAGGTGTTGCAGATGCTAAAGTTAAGTACATTCAAAGGCAATCCAAGGCTTGCTCTCTTTTATTTTAAAGACAGACAAACAGCATCTTTTCTTCTTTTAAGCTAATTCTTGACTGCAACCCATATGACACTTTTAAAGTTGAAATTTCTTCATAACCTTAAACAATCCTGAAACTGTGATTTACTCCCAATATGTTGCTTGTTACTCTGATGCCTTCTAATATTGTCTCAGAGCCATCACCTGCAGAATCTGGAGCTGGACACTGACACTGTCCTGTGTCGTGTCGTGTTCTGTCCATGTCTGTTTTTACTTTAAATTGTATCCATGGTGTCAAATGTCATTTAGAAACATGCTGCCAGGAAGGGATTGAGAGTGATATTTAGCTTCCGTAACTAAGATTCTTTTAAAAAATCTGCACTGGATAGGACACATCTTTTAGGGGAAAAGTGAAGATGGTGATATGTCTGAGATCTAACTCCTTGGAATAAGCAAGGAACAATAAGTAAAACTGAACAGTTTTCCAGGAAGAGCAAATTTGAGAACTGAGTCCTTTAGCTAATAAGGGATACATGTGCATCATTTGCAGCTTACACTTGTATACTCAGCCTGTCCACATCTGAGCTGCGTCTCAACAGAAATAATAATCCTGATGACTTTCTGAGACTTATGGCTTTGAGACGCATTCTGTAAACAAAAGGAAAACTTAGCCAGTCTAGAATGGTCTAAGCCGGATGAAATAAAACAAAGACATCATCAACAGAAAAGTACTTTAAAAAATCATTTTGAATAGACTGGAGTGTTATCCCAGATTTATGGTGATTGTGCCTCTTGAAGCAATCGCCAAGTTTATAGGCAGTTTGTGTGTGGTTTTTGAATGCTTGGCACCAAGTGACATTGAGAGGGTTTTTTTTCACATGCTCTGCTTCTCCCGTTAATTCCAATTCCCTAGGGCTCCTCACAGAATAATTTCAGATACTGTTAGCTAATATGTTCATCTGTATAATTTCATCTTTAAGATTTTCTCCCTGTTAAGCGTGTGATCAGTATGATTGTTTGGGGTGGTCATTATCTGAACTGTGATCTTAATGAAGAGGATGAGGTATTCATGTGTACATCTTGAAGAGCTCCAGCGAAGTGCCGTGGTATTTAAGAACTGCCTAAGGCACGCTTTGTGCCAAGAGACAAACTGAATGACTACAAGAAGATGGGGTAAATCAAGGGTCCAACTGTTGCATACAATGCACGGGTCAGGACAAAACAAAAGGTTACCTAAAGCACATTTATTGGATTTGGGACATTTTGACATACGTCTTTAAATGACAGCAGTGTGCTTCCCCCATCAGAGGTATTACACTGATTACCTTTGTTTTAAAGTTGAGCAACATTTGGAGGTAAGATGACATGACTCGAAGCCATCAAGCTGGGCACTAGCTAACCCGTCCAGCTATGCAGGTTCATCATTAAGGAGTTCATCAGGAGCTTCCTGATTAGATTTTTCTTCCAAAAATGCTGATTTGTCAAAAAGGGCCTTGCTGGAGCAGATGTGGAAGTGAGCCCTGCCCCAGCAGTGCTGCAGAACTCACCTGCAACAGGACTGAGCCAGGATTCACATCCAACTCCATCTAATTAGCATAAGGGATTTCAGCTTGGCTTTTCATTGCCAAGCTGTAAATCAATGGTCTTGAATGTGCACACATACTCTAACTAGTTCTGGCCCAATTTGTTTTGAATTATTTATACAAAATAGAAATTCCCAAATAGAAAGACTGAGTCAGAAACTGATTAAAAAAAGAATGGTCAGGACATTTAACTGGGATGACCCAGGGACATGTCTTACGCCTGAGTCAAGCATAGCAAGCGCTTGAATTTGTCTTTTCCTCATTCCTCATGAGCACCGAGTGCTGAGTAGGTGGATGCTCTGAGATCAATGTTTTCCTTCCCCTCCTGGCCCCTAGCTTTGACTTTTGCAGCTTGTTTTTGAAGTCTACAAAGAGTAGGCTTTCTGAGGCAAAGCCAGATGCAGTGAGACCTTGACCCCACTCAGGACCTGTGGCTGAAAATGAAGCACATCACCGGCAAGTGTATCATCGCCCTCTGGAATGGACAGTCTGCCAGCAAACAACAGCCTGCTGTCACCTGAGGGACTCACACCTATAGTTTCAGTGTAAAAGATCAGTGCCATAGATTTAAGGCATCCGGTTCAAATCCAGAAGAGTTTCAGCACAGACCCAAGCATCACCCTTAGAAATTTGCATAATAACAGGCTGCCAGAAACCCTCTGTCAATAATGGCATCTCAGTTTCAATGCTCACAGGATTATGCTCAATACAGGACAACCTGTAGAAGTAGCTGTACGGCTGCACCAACAGGAGATTTTCCAATGCAAATATCCTCTAACAGACATTAGCCTTAAAGGCACGGTAATGTACTGGAATATATGCTGGATGAAACAGCCAAGGTGCTTCAATCAATCACCTAGACAGAAGGGTAGATTTTAGGGAAGAAGATGAGGTTTTATCAGACTGCTCACCCTCTGACACAGACTTCAGATTTTGAGCCTTAAACAAGGCTCAAATTCTACAATTGCTTCCTGCTCTCCTGGAATGTGGGGCTCTCTTCCTAGGACAGGATTACTAAGTCCAGGGTTATATGAAATTGTAAATGAAAAATAGCAGCACTGGAGCCAGCTTGATGATACCTCGTGTACTTTGTGGCTATGAAACAGGTGGAAATTTTCTAACCCTGCCAATTTTGATTCCTGCATTGTCAGTTCTCATGATGTCCTCATGCTGCACATTTCAGGATGTTTAAACTGTTCTTAAAGCTCTAGTTTCTTAAGTTATGTGATTTTTTGAAACTCCTGTCTTTCATAAAAATAAGTTGTTAGGCCCTAGTTTGCAGAGAAAAAATCTAGGACTTGAATCTCCTCAATGGTTCAGATGCCAGAAGATTGAAAGGGGGAAAGGAACAAATACAAAGCAAACAACCAGACCTAAGGGTTCCTGACTTTTAACCCACGTCATTTGTTTTGGCAGGCTGGAATTGATTGTACTGTAGGATAGGTTGTTAATTATTTGAACTTTCCTTTTGAAAAGCAAGAGGTTGAAGAGGCAAATGAGAAGGCCATCAGCAAGTGCCCTTAAAATTACATTCCAGTAAAGAAATGGAGAATGGTACTGGAAGAATGGGAGAAAGTTGTATACAGCACAGGACAGACTTCAATGAACTGAAAGAATAACAACATAAGAGGGCCAATTCTACCTTGATAAAAATGAGATAATTTGGAGTGAACAGCCTGGCATTCCTGTGCTGTTGGTAAAATTGCAGCTCTACTCATAGCTGTGTCCCGTGCAATTATCAACGTTGTTTTGTAAGGTTCAGTATTTTGACCATTTGGACTGGCACCCATAAATAGCACAAACTTCGGGATGATAATTATTCACAGAAGCATAAATTGCCTGCAACATTAATATAACACCAACTGAAACATCTCCTTCGCAATGTCATTAGGATGTGAAACGGATTGTAATGCCAGTCTGGGGGGAACTGAAGTGATGCTGTTTGAATGTGAAATTTTAGGGGGGAACAACACTGTGGTGGTCTAAGGTTATTGGTTATGGCATTTAAAATGTGAAATGCCATGGAAAGCCATTTCAAAGAGAGTTGGTTTGTGGAGACCAACAGCACTATAATATGTGGGGTATAACAGAAAAATGGTTTCAATGGAAGTTTGCAGGGAGAAGGAACAATGTCACTTTACATGGAAAAAATATTTCAGTGCAAGTCCACAGAGACCTGTAACAATACTGTTTGGGTGTGAGATTCTATGGGAAATGAATTTCAGTACCAGTGTGTCAGGCTGAATAAGGTCATTAGATTATGATGAGAAAATCATTTGATGGAAAGAAACAAACAATAGACACAGAACAGATCATCAGTAAGCTTTCATTTGAGGCAGCAAACAAAACCCAACCTTTCCTCTTCCTTAAGCAATGCCTGCTCAGGTTGGGCTCCCAAAGGAAAGTAGAGGATTTTAAGCACTTGGTGATCTCACTTGGTGTCTCTGGCTGGCAGAGGAGCAGGCAGAGGACTGGGCATTTGCCTCTTCCTCCCCTGGGCTGCCTGCTCCCCATTCTCTGTCTCTGTGCTGGGCAGTGCATGGATCAGATCAGAAATTCATGCCTCCTGCTCTGAGGCAGCTACCCATCTGTTTTGTTCTGCAAAGATCAGCATGAAGCAGCCCAAGCACGGGCCATGGAAACAAGCATCATGTCAGGGAAACTGTTTTTTCGTACTCACTTTCTCTAGGTACAGTTGTAGCAGGCCCGGTGGGGTATATTTGATCCAGGTTTGTTTCAACAGCCCATGCTGTATCACACAAGTCTGTTACTCTCTCCCCGTGTCCAAACATAACCACGGTTTAGGGAAATGTGAGCTCAATCATCCTGGCTGTCTACAGCCTTGGGATTTCAACAGCTTATAAGATAGCTGAAGTTTGCATTCAGATCTAGATTTCACAGTTCCAGCCAACTACCTCAGCAGAAGAATGTACCAAAACAAGGTTCCTGTTTTAAAAAGAGAAGGACAATTTCCAGGCAAGTGATTCACCTCAAGTCCTGTAAGCACAAATTCTTGGAAGATAGCATGAAGTGACGTCTTCAGCAATTGAGGTTATGATGAGACACCTCAAACATTCTTCTGTGTTTCCTATGTATCATGGATATAGAAACAGCTTTTAACTGTCAAGGTCATCAGCTCCCAAGAAATGCCGTAGATGGTCAGAACAGGAGGTGTGAGTGGACTGATTCAGTCAGGGGCTTTGAGAATATGCTCTGCGAAGCCACATCTTGTATAATTTATATGCAGGACATTCCCGAATATAAGAAGCTGAAATTCTGGTGGTGCTTGTTCTATTAGTACAAAGATAATAGTTACCAATAGGACTATAATGTAAAGCATTACTGACTTGGTAGACAAAGTACAACATTTTCAGAAGTGACAGCTCTGTGTGGTGCTGCTGTGCTCACCAAATGATGGCTGGCTTCTCAGTGAAGCTCACTAAACCCTCTTCTTTATGGCAATCCATTTATTCACCAGCTCCTTCCCCTGCCGTTCCAGAGGGACACCTAAACTACTTCTCATTTGTCATGAGTTGTTGCATAAAATTATCCATATTCTGAGTAAATGCGATGGCCTTCTTCCAAGTGCTCACAGCAAAAATAAAGAATCATTGTGCAGATTGTCCAGAAAGAGCTATTTGTCTGAAAGGGAGAAATCAACAACTCTGAGACAAGTCCCACACTTCATGTCCGTGCCACAACCCGTGGCTCACATTTCTCCTGTGGCTCAGGAAGATGTGTGCTGCAAAGTACAAAGGCAGGTCCAGTTCTGGAAGGATATCCAGAGTCAAAAATCACTTTGCATCCATCTCTAATTCTCAGTAAACATTAATGTGAAATTTAGGGGAGGCACTGTGGCTCTAGTTTGTATTTTTTTCTGTAACGATCTGCAGAAGCAGTAAATCATCTCAAGAAGCATGTAGTCATGGCAAATGACTCAGTTTTTTCTGCTGATAAAAGCAGAGGCTTCAGTTCCTGTCTTACAGGTTAGCTGATTGATTTACAATATAACAGCTCCTTTTCCAGGCTTCCCAGTAGTTGTGTGCAAGTAGATGTGGAATGGGAAGTGATGAAACCTGAAGATAGGGACCAGATTGTGATCTTAATTGCTTCTGAGAATGGATCTTTTCAGATTTGCTAGATTGTAAAGGAGGAAAAGCCAATTTATAAAATCTTGTAACAATTCAGTGGAATTTTTATCGTTGTTTGAATTAATCATCTGCCCGTCATTAATCTTAATCTTTTGGAGAAAATGAACAGCCTGTGTCCCATTATCTTCCAGCAGAGCTCCCTGGGCTTTCAAACTTTCTCTTAAAATGGGAGGAAATCTTATCTGTTGCATTTCTTCACAGCCATGTTGGCAAACGATCTTGGGGATGTTCACAGCGTGGCTGGAAGCAACATAAAAGCAGAGCCCCTTATTATTATAGATGCCTTGGTTTTAGATGTATCCTCCCAAGATCTTGGAGCAGCAACAGCTTATTCTTGCTTTGATCAGCCCCGAGCTGATTCTTGCTTCTTGTGTATGGGAAAGCAGCAACAAATCTACTTTCCCCGGGGATGTATTTGGAGGATACTGCATGTGAGAACCCTGGGAGATTTTCCTCCCCACGTACTCTGTGTCACTGGGCCTCATTTACACAAAGGGTCGTTCTACACAGAGAAACTACATAGGCTTAACAAAGTAATTTCCCAAATCCCTATTGTAAATTGGCACATCTCTGTACATGGACGTACTTACACTCCTTTAGTTCAACTGAGTAACAAACCAGCTGCAGTTAGTAGGATCTTGCTGAAGGAAAAGTGCTTCATAAAAAACAGCTACATATTTTTGTACACCAGTTGGGACTGTAATTCAGATTATCAGTCTGGCACATCTTCACCCCAGATCTCTTTGTAATTAATGCAGTCAGCTTGAATTTACATCCAAAGAAGGGCAGGAACAGAATTCAGTTCCTTTAGAATTACTGATTTGCTGTTGCTTGATTCCCCAGTCTTTGCAGTGTATTCATATTAATCTCTTATCTTGTACTGTTTATTGCTCTTTATTTTAATAACTAATTAGCCTATCATTTTGAAATGCAGTATATTGGGAAACAGTTTATGTGACCTTCTGTTACTACTGAGAAAAGCAAATGAAGCATCAATTATACTTGTTAGCCAATGAAGAGGGAATAGAATTAAATCCACTTAGGCCGTACCAAGGTAATATAAAGTAAACATTAGGTAAAACTTTATACAGAGTACTTTAGCTGTGGATCAAGATGCCTAAGGAGGCGGTGGAATTGATGTAACAGGAGATCAGAGACTGACTGGATACCTGCATCTCGGGGAATGTTGGAGATAAAAAATCAGTTGTGCTGCACATGATGTAGTGCTTTTGACTAGATGGCAAGCTACTATTTCATTTCAGCTTGAACGACCCTATGTCCCTTCCTCTGTAAATAATAAATAATAATTTAAAAATACGGATTAAGAAAAAAAAAAAAAGGAATGAATGTGCATAAGGGAAATCAGATGAAGAGCAGAAATCACCAGATCCTCTCAGTACTGGAAATGTTCCATTTCCCTTTCCCCCAAAACACATGCATCAGAGGAATGAGAGATCCACACTTTGATGTTAATTCAAATCTATACAGTCTAGAGCACACACATAGATCCAGTAATCCTTTGTGCTTCTGAAGCACAGATTTCTTCTCATTTCCCAGTGGTAGAACAAAGAATCTCAATGTATGTCAGAGATCCGTCATAATGGACCCTATAGATCAGACTTGTGCTCTTCACTGAGTACCACACGCAGGCCATCACACTGAGAGCACATGCAACCATTTCTTTCCTTAAAAAAAAGCTAGCATTATTTTATTATGCCAGAGTCTTACATAACTGCGTGGTGAAAATGAGAACACAGATCTGGGCCGCAAAACATTCCAGCAATTCTCATTGCAAAAGAAGCATAAACTTCAGCATCCATCAAACAATTCTCCCTCCAAATGAATAGTGAACATACAAACCCACCATCTCAGCTTGAGTTCCTTTGCAAAAGAAAGCCCTCTGGAGTTATTAAAAATAATAATAAAGTAATCCAGGCTCCCAACAGACAGCGTTTGAACATCATGTCAAGTTCCTATAAAGTAGCAGCAACACCTCCTTTTACTAATTTCCCTAAATCCCTAGAGGCTTCCCACTGTCACAAACTAAGCTCACATTCCATTCTGTAAACCTAGCAAGAATTGCAGCCCCAGTGTCCCCTGTGCACAGCTCTTTGAGGTCGGATGCTTTGGATTGTCTGGTTGTTGCTCATCCCTCCTACTGCGGCGCCCAGTATTTCCCTGCCCCATTATTTTCCGTGTACCCCACAGACTGTTACAAATGACTATTCCCCTGCAGGGTGTCATGGAGAATGACTTTGTTGGGACAATGTAGGGTCACTGACAGCATCAGGAGTGTGTTGAGTGATCTCATAGGGAGGGAGCACTGTTCCACTGAAGGCAGCAGTCTTCTGCCTTTCATTTTAATTGAATGTTCGCTCTGATGGGCTGGCAAAGCCCAGCCCAAGATCTGTGCTGTGCCTCGTGCAGAATGTGGCCAACTGTATTCTGTTTCTCTTTGTGTGTGTAATTCTCCTTCCCTTTAATCCCAGTTTTACCTTCCCCGTGTTCAGAACTCCCTCTTTATTTTCTTGTTGCTCTCTTCCTTTCATATTCCTGATCAGCTTCTTCCCCCTCCTTCCAGGAATGCCCCATCCCTGGAAGTGCTCGAGGCCAGGTTGGATGCAGCTGTGAATAACCTGATAAGCTGGTCTGTTGGCAAGGGGCTTGGAACTAGATGATCTTTAAAGGTCCCTTCCAACCCAAGCCATTCTGATCCTGTGATTCCTTCACCAGAAAGCACTACGCTGCTTGGCTTGGCTCAGCTCACAGAAACCCACCACACAGCTGCTCGGTGTCAAAGACGAGTCCCTGTGCGCTGCTGAACCAAATCCAGAGAAAGCAGAGAAGTGTGGCTAGCACAGGGTGATGCCTGTCACTCCTCACCTCCGAGAGCCACTGATGGCCAGGTGGAGCAGGAGCTTCGTCCTGGGGGCAGGTGGGTTTCAGGTGGTTTTTGGGGAGCATAAGGCAGCTTCTTCATGGAGGGTCTTTGCTAGGAAGGACTAAAGGCCAGTCAGCCTTTCACTTATCCTAAGTAAGGACATCATGGTCTTTGATTAGGCTAGCAGACACAGACATAGTACTGTTTGTACTCTTTCTTTCAGTGAAAGTTAGAGAATAGTGGCAGTGTTGAGAATCAGAGAGCAGCACGCTTTGAGGTTAGGTTTGGGAGTATCCATTTTTTTATCAGCTTGGGAAATAAGCTGTAGTGACCAAAGCCAGAGACTGGCTGCATTTTCAATTCTGTTCTGCTCCATTTTCTCCACTGTCTTCTGCAGAAATGTTTAACTTTGATATAGTTCACTTTTTCCTTACTTGTCTTCATAAAAATCATTAAAATAAATCCCTCACTCCCCTCTTGAAGCATTGTCATGACATTGGATGAAAGACACAATATTAGCATAAAATGTTGTGGCCATTACTGTTCATTCAGTGAGCACATTCAAAGGAAGTTTGTTTAAACTAGTGCTGTTTTGCCTGATTAAATAGTCAGCCATGAATTAAGCCACTTAGAGATGGATCTTTGGCCTGGTGCCATGGTCACCAAGGGTAAGAGCAAAGGCAAGCAGGGCTCCTCTTTTCCCATGCTAAGGTACAGCACTGCAGTAAATACTCATCAAAAATGAGCATTTTATTCACAGGCAGGTGGCAAATGTAGGTAAGAAACCCAGCTTCCAGAACAACGTGGTATCAAAGCCCTTGGTGACAGGAAAATATTTAAATTGGGAGGTAAAAAACTAAGCAGGAAATGTTACAGACATTAGTATTTAGAATTGATGGTGACAGATATAGTTGAAACTGCAGTCACAGGATAAGTTTGCCGGTGTTTTCATAGGATCTGCAAGTGAAGCAGGGGCAGGTAGTGTCCATACATGAGTCCCCTTTCCTTGCCTTCTCGACAGGTATGTTTACTTACTACTCTGGTTATTTTTTCATGAGATCTTCTGAAATGGCTGGGAGAGCATCAGGTGGCGTACAGTCCTGGTGAACCACTGGTGGAATGGAGGCACAGTACAGACAGGGCTTTTCAGACGAAGAAAGCCCAACCTTTCAGAAGTTGTAGAATATTTCTACTTTGCTGAGATCATTGGCCCCATGAATGCTTTCTGAAGTGTGTTCACCAGAAATCCATGGAAGGCCAGTTTTGAAGAATATGCCTGTAGCCCCGGCTAGGTTAGAGGAGGCGTGGATGGCACCAGCACAGTGCCTGCAGCCGTGAGGACTTTGGTGAAGTGAGGTAATTCATGCCTTTCTCCTCAGCACCTAGAACTTGCAGAGGAGACTGTCACCAGGAAAGGCTTCTAGATAAAGCCTGGTCCTTTCTGCGTGTTAGGTGGGAGCAATAAACCCTTGCCACCCCTCTGACCATCACTGCTCAGAGCCTACAGGCTCGCTGTTCTCCTACCACACAAAGCTCTGCTTCGTCAGCTGTAGCTGTCACTTCATTCTTCTGCTCCAGGTCTCTGGGCACTTAAATCTAGTCACTCTACGAGTGTATGAGCAGTGAGGGGTGTCTATATGTCTCCTCCTCCCACCTCTTCTAGCCTTCTTGACACAGGGCAGGACACGCTTTCATCCTGTAGCCCCAAAGCTGATTTACCATGTGAAGCAGCTCCAGTTAGATTTCTTTCTTGGACAGATTCCCTGCCCTGACTTAGGTGCCCAGAATGCGTGTCACAGGCTCAGCAGATCCTACATGGGCAGTGAGTTAATCTGACAGATATACTTATTCACGGTGACGTCCCAGGCAGCACAGCGGCACAGAATGTTCAAGCAGCGTGGAGAGGAGGAGGTGGTGGGACGGGCGGGTGCCACCACCGCCCACCAGGGCCGGGCCAAACCCCCTGTCCCCAGCAAGCGCCCTGCCTTTGCCAGCCCTTCTCGGAAAAGAGGTAGGCTGCCTTTCCATTCAGTGTGTACCAGTCCAGCTGCTCCCAAGAGGAGCTTGTTACAGAGAGATACACACACAAGTAGGCTCCCTCAAGAAGAGTAAATTATGTGTTTGGAGAGAAAGGGGACAAAAAAATAAATTAAAAAAATGTAAAGCAGTCAGCATGATGGAGCTGTTGCCTGGGTGCTCTTTTGGGGATCACAAGTGTGCAATTAGCATGGAGAACTAGGACATTTTTCTTTGCCCTAAGACACCTACTGCAAGTTCCTGTTGGGAGCCTGGGCCTGTAACTAATTTTCTGACACAAGTGGCTCCACTGCAGAGGGAAAGGCTGCGGGATCAGGTAATGGAGTTGTGGTTGGGCCACACTGACTGAGCTGGGAGACCTGGGAATCCTGCCCTCTCGAAAGTGCAAAAGAAGTGTAAGTGCACACAAGCCCGAAAATGTGGCTTCCAACGTAGGTGTGTGCAGCATGAACAAGCCTGTCTTTCTGCAGGTCCATGGTGCAGGCCTACGGGTGTACACAGCGCATATCCCCCTTGGCATCAGCAGGAGAGACGTTCTCTAAAATCAGTTTATAAGATCCTTCAGGGCCTTCTTTGAGATACGCATTAATTTATAGAAATATTAGAACCTGGAAAATATCATTGGAAATGGAGCTTCGAAAATGCTGTGGCACAGAAGTAGGAATACTGAGCTGAAAAAATTACGTCCAGTTTTGTTCTCAGGCACAGCTTTAAGAGAAGGTGGAGTTTCTGTTGGGGTCAGTAGTTATTCACAAACATCTCAGGATGAAAGTAAAGCTGTTAGCACTCACACCCAGTAATGCTGGGGTAACTCTACAAGAGGATTCCTCTCAATCCTAGCTGTTTTCAGCAGCAGGCCCGGGAGTTCTGTATTCCTCCAGAAACCCAGACTGCTGGGTAGCACAAATGCCCATGTTATGTTATGACATGAGAGATTGCTTTTGTCTATCAAGCAGATTTGAGGAGATTTCTATGTCCTGTCTATAGACTGTAAGTAGTGAGACGGGAGTGTTTTTCTGGTAATGCTAAACTAAGAGACCTGGCCATCAGAAATGTATTTTATGCAGTTGTTCTGAACACACGATGTTAGAGTTGCCAGGCATCCCAATAAATTGGAACAGTTTTGATCTCTATTGATTTGTCCCACATTCCTTGTAAATCATGAACGTCTGAATTTGTTACGCACTGCATCTGACAGCCTACACAGAGCACAATTTCCCTTCAGGAGCCTGTGAGGCTGGGACCTGGGCTGACGAGCCCACTTTGAATTTGAGGAAGCTCCTGTTGAGATTTTAAGGGGGGCTGTGCTCCGTGTGGGCTGGTTTAAAAGCCAAAAGGAGGAAAAAAAAAGTTAGTTCTTGTAAAGATGGTGTCTTGAAGCTGCATCCTATATTTTGTGCATGTAATTTGACAGCTCTCTGCTTCCCCTCTGCTTCTCCTGCAGGAAAATCCAGCTACATTTAGGATTTTCCTCTGTTATCTGCACATATGTGTAGAGAGACTGGATGCAAAACAAACTTCTGAAGTCAAAGCTAAGGATGCTGGGAGCAGTCATTGTTCCAAAAGCATTTATGAGTTAATCAAGACTGGAGCAGGATCCTGAAATGGGATCTGTGAACCAGTCAGACGTTTACTGACTTCTTAGACATGAGAAGGGGGAGTGAAAAAGTTTTACCCCCAGAAATGAGCAATATGTAAGACAGCCAAGAAATTTTTGCTGGAAAGATTTTGCAAAAATTATGGTGTGTGCTTTTAAAAAAAAATGTTATGAATTTTTAGAGCTGGTTATGTTTGTGAGACATCTGGCTAAGTGTAGTTTGTTGTGGATGGGCCTCTCTAGGGTCAGACTCAAGGCCAAGTTCTTCTTAGCTTCTTTTTGCAGGGAGATGGATACATTCCCAGGTGATCCTGCCTTCACTCCCATTCCCTCCTCCCATCTTTACCTGCCTGTCATGATTTTTTTATGGTAGCCTTCTCCTCCTAGCCATAAGGGGGACTGTCCTGCGTCCTCCATCCTCACTATCGGAAGATCACTCAGGAGATTGCTATTTAGATCCTGCAGTGACCCACTTTGCAGTTGGCATCAGTAGGTGGAAAGATACAATCACGGGTTGAGGATCAAATTTGCTATGGAAGGCTGGCGGTAGCTGCAGCGGGAACAGGGAAGGTTTTTGTCACAGCTATGGAGAGGGTGCTCTCCCACACAGCAGTGGAAAGGACACTTTTGTCCTAAGACTGCTCCCCTGATCCCCTTCTCTCACCAGAAAATCAGTTCCTGCCTGTGAACAGTTACTCTCAAATTAGGAAATGAGATAATTTGAGAAGGGTAAAACCAACTTGTTTCTTGACAAGTTTTTTTGGGAATTAACTTATTTCATTGACCCTGATGCCCAGCACAGACAGCATCATGCATAAGGCTCCAGAAAAAAATGTGAGATTTACATTTACATTTTAGAAATAATAATGAGTTTGTGCTTATTTTTATTTATTGCCTGGTGACCTAGCCTCCAGAGTTATTAAATTGAAGCTGCACTTTGCAGTCAAGAGAGCTGAAATCTTGTCTTCCTTTTTTTAACAAAGCAGACATCCTCAGTTTATCACATTAATTAAAAAAAAAAAGACTAGAACTAGGGGGGTAGAAAAGCTATCATATACTAAGAGGGGGATAGATAAAAGCTATAACCACCATCACTGTAAGGAGTGGGAAAGATCAAGAAGATTATAGAAATGGTCTCATAGGGGCAATTTCTTAAATTTGGATGTTGTGGGACTGTTTCAAAGATTTGTGTAGAAATTTGCAGGTCACAAAATGAGAGGTTGCTTTTCAAAAATTATTTTGAATTCATAGAAATGGCATTGTTCTGCTAAAAATAATAAGAAGTTTGATAGAATACTTTTGGCTCAATAACAGAGTGATTTGGCAATGAAAGTAGGTCAGTTCTAGGCTTCTTTTTCTATCCTTTCTTTTCTGGGAGTTGGAAAGAAAATGTATTTTTGATATTAGAAGTACAAAATTGTGAAATCTTGTTCTGGCATAGGTCAGTAACTCTTGGTATTTATTGAACAAGCAATCTAATTCCAGTCTCCAGAGTTCATTGTAAGACTGCCACTTTAAACTACACTGTAAAGTGAGCAATTAAAAATAATGCATTTTATACTGGTGAAAATTACGATTACTGGTATTTAGGAAAGATGCCATCTCAGATATTAATTAATATGATGAGGCCTTATAAAAACTGGTTAGATAGATACCCTTGGAACTTTCCAAAAGGGACTTGTCTTTACTAGAAAAATAATAATAAAAAAGCAGATGGTTAAGATGAGCTAAAATCCTATTGAAGAGGACAGAAAGATTTTTCCTATTTGTGTGTTAACAAGCCAAGTACAAACGGTTGGAGACGAGGCTGCGTTTTGACTTGTTGATAGGTGATAATTTCAAACTGCCTTCTCCTCAGTAACATTTTTCCATGTGAGAGGACGACATATGCCTTTAGAGAGAAGAGTGAGTGTACAGGAGGGAATGCACACAATGTCTACGTTCGGCTGCTGTAAACATCCAACACTGATGCTCAGAACAAATGCTGGCCCCTCAGGGAGCACTGGGGAAGGAGCCGATGAAGTGCTCTGATTAAGTGGACTGATGTGGTCCTCTGAAAGTCCTCCTGGGCTGGCAGGCAGTTGTGCTCAGCACTATGGTGTGTGGGGCTGGCCAGCTTAGGGCTGGGAGCAGGGACAGGTAGCACAAGCGCCATGGGAATGAGACTGGGCTGCTACTAAATCTGAGCTGAGGCACTTCATCTCACCATGTTCCTCCACCATCCCATTTTCCAGGCTACTGGCAGCACTGTCCCAGTGAATAAAGCGCCCTCATGGTGAAGACGTGCTCCAAGCACACCCGTGTTACATCCTGAAGAGCTGTACTCAAAGCTGTTAGCCTAAATGATCCAATGCCAGTGTTTTCTAGATGCTGCTTGGCTCATCCTAGCGGGTTTTGGAGACGTTAGTCTATGCACACCAGCAAACCACATCTTACGCGGCAGGTTTGTCACGTGTTGCTACATGTGTCGCTGCCCAAATGCTTTGATATGCTGAGTGTCCACGTGAGCATTCCTGCTTGTCTGTGTGGGTCCTGTGCCTGGGGACTTGGCTGGAGATCTAGAGTAAAGGACACGTTGCCCTTTCAGCTCTGTTCTTAATTGCCTCTTTGAAATAGGGAGGCGTGTGCGCAGCCAACAGCTGTCCAGCCAGTAAAATATATTCCTTTATTCATTATAAGAATGGGTTTTCTGGACCAGGCTAAAAATCCATGTCACGCTGTATGTACCCTGTCCCTAGCCCTGGCCAGTGGTGGATACAGAAGAGCAGGAGAGGTGAGGAGCGATCCCCTGCCTGCCGGCCGTCTGAGCCTGAGGGCTAGAAATCTCCTGAGAGTGAAGTAAGATTCCACCAGGAACCTGGGAAAAGTTGGCCCTTCTCAATTTAGGGGTTTCAGGAAGACAGCGTCTTCTTGTTGTGGTAGATATTTATTCTGGATAGGTTGCAAAAGTTCCTGAATAAGCTGATGGGTAGGTAGGGAGGAAACACATGCTGGAGTGATAAAAATACCAAACTGCGGCCTTGGCATAGTACTGCAGGTAAATTGCAGAGAGGGTTTGCTTTGTCCCAGACAGCAAATTCTGGCTGACATCTCTGTCTACGTGGCTTTAGACTCTGGATCGGAAGGAGGACTTTGAGGGATAGGCAATGTCTGGTTTGCTTGCATGCGGTTACAGCGACGACACGAACACCGGCTTGCCAGTCAGCAGCATCTCAAGCCCGCTCTCAGTGAGAGCCATCACCAGTACCAGTACCTGTGTCTGTAGGGCTTCACCGTGAGGGCCTGCCCAGAGCTCAGGATCTGGCCCTCACAACCCAAAGGCTCAGAGGTTAAAGCAGAAAGCAATAAAGCGGATCTCCAGCTATAACGCTGTGCGTCACCGGCCCTTCTGCCCCAGCTGCTGAACTCACAGCTGCCCTCGTGCCAGCTGGTCCGGGGGGTTGAGGCAGAGCCACTGCCTGCAGCGCATGCATTTTGTGCCTCTAAGAGGTTTGGCTCACCCGGGCTGAGACTCGTGTGGCTGTGTGGGCTGACAAAGAGCACGTGGCCCTTCCCCCATCCGCGCGCTGCCAGAAAATGAATTTGTGAGATGCGAGCTTCTGCCTCCAATCTGCTGCCATGTGGGAGCCTGGCGCTGGCAGGCAGCGGGACACATGCACATGTACAAACACGTGCACGCACACAAGTCCTGTGAGGCGCAGGTACTTTGCCAATGTCCGATCTCACAGGGACCGAGGCGAGCAGATGGGGCGCCAGGCCCCTGCATGTGGTTTGGGGAGCTCCTGTCAGCGAGGGGCTGCCCATGGCTGTACATCTGGGTGCCTCACGGGTAGGGCCCAGCCTGCAGAAACTCCTCGAGACCAGCTGGGATCATTTACCCCAAGAGTGTCTGGGGATCTCTGCTCACCCAGAGGCATGAGCAGCAGGGCTAATGGAGGAGAGCCCAGCTGGAGTGGCAGGGTAGGGAAGGCGGCCTGATGGCCCTGAGCGTGTTTGCTGAAAACACGTCTGTCAGTACAAGGGCCACAACGGCCCTGAGGTGCCTGAACCGTCATACAGTGTGGGTGGTACCGTGAGGGCAGCACCACATTTCTTCAGTTTCACCAGGAGGCAAAAGGCACCTTGCTGTCCTCCTCCCATCTTCTCACGGTGCCATCGGCCTTGGGGTTTAGGGGGGATCTAAAAGTTCCCGTAGGGCCCCAGAGCCAGGGGATGTGGGCTGTGTTCGCTGCTTGTTCATGGGCGGCCTGGTGGCAAGATAACAAGTTGAAGCACTTCCAGCTCCCAGGCAACATGCAGCGTGTTCCCCTGAAACTGAATGAGTGCAGTTCAGCTGGAGCCAAATCCTGAAGTCCTTCCTTCACACCTCCAGAGTTGGTCTTTAGATTTAAAAGTCCTTAGCTTTCATCTGGAGCTTTGCTGGTACTGTTGGTAGAGACGATAGGACTGGGGCCACTGTTTAGCGTGACTCAGAGACAGCCACTCCCCAGCAAAGCACTATCAAAGCAATTCAGGAGGGGCTTTCGCTCATGGCATGCATTTCAGGACAGATGATTTGAGCCTATGTGAAATCAACTGCTACAGAAAGAGTTAATAGTAAGGGGTGTGGAGGGGGAGGGTGTGGGGAAAGTCACGGTATCAGGTTTTCCTCTAAGGGGCTCTCAAATGATCCCTAGCCCTGCCACAAGTCAAACATCTCCTCCCCAGTGAAGCCCAGGGTGTCTGTCTGTTTGACTCAGCTGCCAGAGTCATGTTGCAGAATTTGATCCCTGTGCCAGTGTCCCTTCTCCACTCTTCTGATTGGCCTCTGCCCACTACTCTTCTGAAGCCCGAAAGATTTCAAGACCATGAAAGTGCAAAGTGATCTCATCTGGCCCTGTGGGCAGTGCAGCAGGTTCTGTCTTCACGTACGATACAGTTTCAGCCTTCATGCTGTCCTCTGCTGTAATGCTAGATGGGCTGAACAGATGGGGAGGTACCGTGGCAGGGCTCAGGGCTGACAGCTGCTTGGCAATTATAAATCTGGAATGCGATTTGAGGGGTCTAAGATACTTAGTGCTGGGGCCTTAGTGCAGGAACATATATCAAGTAGGTCAGGCTCTGCACCAGAGGAGGAGTGCAGGGAGTTTTTGTTGTGACAGGCAGCTCTGGTCCTTCCTCACTGGGTTTATGCTTTGATGTCAGGTTGATCATTGAGATTTTAACTTCCTGTGTCTTTTTTTTTTTTCCATTTATTAACATTTCTTTCCTGGACATAATTTAGTAAGACCAAATGCTTGTGAAATGGGACTGGGAATTTCTCACTGATTTTACAAGTTTTGCCAATTTGTCCCTATCGATATTGGAATGTAAACAGGTTACATCTGGCCTCTTTCTGAGGAAAAAGAACATTTATATCCTGGTTTCTTGTGTGGGAAAACAGAGATTTGTGGAGATTGATGGGTTTGTCCAAACCTTGGCCTCACTGGAAATTCACATGAAATTCAGCAAATTCCTGTCACACAGCATCCTCCTCCTCCCTGCAAGCACCCGGACTGTAGACTGACTCAGGGCCTCCTTTAATTCACCCGAACCTGATTTTACACCACAGAGGAACCTCTTTGAAGGAAACTAATGGCACGTCTGCGTGGCACCTGAGTTAGCTCTATCCAGGCTAAGCCGCAGCGTGGACTTGGCCCAGCAGGTGCCAGCTAGCTGAGGGATCTCGTCATGGTTCTCCGTTGCATGGCATAGATGCAGTGCGTGGCCATTCTGCAGGTGGGTGCAGGTCATGTGCTGGGATCATGGGAACAGGAGAGGCTGGTTTGTGACTGTGGGGAGAAGGAATTTGAGATCTCAAAGCCAAAAAGCTATGCAAAATAAGCAAATCACCAACTCTAGCACATTGAAGCCATGCTAGAGAAAATGATAGTCAAACACTTTTCTCTATTTTCAAGCAGCAGCTGGGATAATTTACTGCTACTTCCTTTGTATGGCACAATTGTGTGATTAGGGACTGGTATGTCTGTGGATGTTTTTGCTTTGTCTGTCCTGTTACCTAGGAGGGGTAATCAGGGACTTACATATCACAACATGCTCTGTACTCTTGACTTTTGCAGGTAAAGTTCATTTATGCAAACCCAACTGTATCTATATTTAGCTGACATGGAGTTTTCAGCTTCCATCCTTTTGAGCTCAGAGTGTTACTGTAACTGATCTCTGCCACTTGGGACAGAGTTACATGGTCTGAAAAATGGCAGTGAATGGTAATTGAAAAAAAAACAACAACAGAACAAAGTCAGCAAAAAGCAAGCTATATTGAATACATTGCTAAAGTCACTGGGATAAGGCCTTGTCTCAAAAAGGCCACAGCTCTGACTTCTAATATTTTCTCACTTTGCAAAGCTCCTTTTATAACTTCAGTCCGATGGCTCAGGATTACTACGCTGGTTTCCAGCTTCCCCAGGCAGCCAGGAGGGATGGAGGATGATGCCCAGTAAAGTATCCTGGTGTAGACTTATGGTCAAAGATGCCTGGGAGGCCAAAATTAGAAGACCATGTGGTTTGGATGTTTCCTTGTCACTCTCTCCCTTGTACTGTGATATACTTCAGTTTCCAGAAAGTAGTGATAAATCAGAGATCCAAAGGATTTTCATTGCCATTCTCAGACACAAAAGACCTGCAATACTCTAGAGCCACTGCCTGTAGTGTACAGTAGTATTTACTCTGTAAAAAACAGTGTGTGGAGCAGGAGCTCTTTCTGGGAATGTTTGTGACTGTCATCTTTAAATCTTCCTCTTCCAAGGTCTCTGAGAAAAAGGGCATATGTAGAGCATCTGGAACAGGACATACTCATACTTTGATGTTTCCATCAGACCTGGAAGTAATCCCATTTTTACTGGAGCAATGTCCTTTCTGAAGCAGTGCTTTACAAAGCAGGGTTCCAATAATAAAACTGCCTAATTTCGGAACTTTTAACAACAAGCTCCAAACTCAAATTTTCCTAATTTTTGCCTTCGCTTGTCAATATTTTATCCCTCAATTGTGGTAATCATATAGAGGGTCTAGATTTCATGAGTCAGTGGATAGTGTCTATTCTCCAAGTATCAGTCTTCAAAGGGGTCATGTGGGAGACTAACGTGGTCTAACTTAAGGGGGGAATTTGGCCCGTTGCCCTTATCCTACATGAATAGGTATTGCTGTCTCATAGTAATGGCATCTCTAGTATTACCGATATGAAGCATTTAAATCTTGGATGTTGGGCTTTCACAAATTCAGGAAAATGGGCATAAAATTACGAGTTTTTATTTTTTTAGGAGTATGTTTTGTTATTAGTCTTCTGAGAGTTCAATTTGAATTGCTTTCTCAAGCTTTTTCCCAGTCTTGTGAAGTGGAAAATTGCTTTTTAAAAAAATAAAATAAAATAGAAAAGGGAAAGGGAAAGGGAAAGGGAAAAGGAAAGGGAAAGGGAAGGGAAGGGAAGGGAAGGGAAGGGAAGGGAAGGGAAGGGAAGGGAAGGGAAGGGAAGGGAAGGGAAGGGAAGGGAAGGGAAGGGAAGGGAAGGGAAGGGAAGGGAAGGGAAGGGAAGGGAAGGGAAGCGAAGGAAAGGAAAGGAAAGGAAAGGAAGGAAAGGAAAGGAAAGGAAAGGAAAGGAAAGGAAAGGAAAGGGAAAAGAAAAGAAAAGAAAAGAAAACTGGGATTCATTACTTTCCAAGAACTGTAGCTAAGAAATATCAACATACAAACTTCATTTCTGTGTTATCTCTGGTCATGTTTTGTTTGGTAGTCGGTTCCAGCAGCAGGTGTGCAAAGTGCTCGCTCACCTTGGACCCTCAGCCTTAACTTTGTGTTTACATATAGCAGGGGATTTCTTTAAAAGCTTGAATCTCAGGTCAGGTTTATGATAAAATGATGGGACAAATCCAAATTCTTTGGTGATGAGACACCAAATCTGGGCATTGACCTTTTATTATGAGGTGGGCAGAAGAATAACATGTTTCACAAGAAATGCTGAGGCTTTTGAAACTTATGTGTACAAACCTTTGCCTGGCTGACCGTGCATGAACAAGATCCAGCACTGGGACGTTCAGCAGCACTGTGCAGTCACCATGCCAGGAGGGCACTGCATTTAGACTGATCAGCTCTGCTTTCAGATTAAATCTTTGCTTCATACTCAATGTGTGCAAGGATCGATCTTGTAATATCCCCCTGGAACAGTGGCTGCAGTCCTCCAAATTGGGTGCTGAGTCGTGCCACTGTCCCGTGTCACTGCCCTTTGCCCCCACGTTGGGAGAACAGCCTTTGCAGTGTAAACGTCCAGGCAGATCTGAAAGTTCTGCAGGATTTTTTGCCATAAGGAACAGCAGATGGTGCCAAACCTTGCTGCTCATAGGCTTTCCATCTCTTGCTTGGATGCTCAGGAATCTCCTCTTGGAAAATCTGCATCAACTCTGCCATGGTGATAACTCCTTTGAACACTGAACCTACCTGATCCAGAGGGTTTCCCTTGGGTGGCCAGCAGCAACATAATCTAAATGGCTGGTGGCTGAGTACTAATTCATGAAGTTAAGTAGCTGTGGATTGCAGGGTTTGAGGTCCAGGAAGATAAATAGCAAGTCCCCTGACAGCGTGAAAGACGGTGCTTTATAGCAGGATATTTCCAGCATGCATGTGAACTGCATGAAACAGTAGCTGCTTACTCAGCGTTAGACACAGGATGGTTTGCTTTCCAGCATCATAGGAGAAGTTCATCTCAAATTAGACTTCCTGCATTAGCACAAGCGCAGGGTGGCCAACTTCCAAGGCTTCGAGATGCTCCTTCCCTGCAGCACACCATACTCTTCCTCCCACCGTGCCAGCCTCCATCTCACTGCACATAAAGCACAGGGAGACACAGGCTGTGCCAGCCTGCTTGTTGCTTGCTGGCCTCGAGAGCTGAGCTGCTGCAAGGTAATGAGGAAGCACAGGGGTGATGGTTAGTATTGGTAGAAGGGGTCTCTCTGCTTCACCTCTTGCCCCCATATTTGTTTGCCTCTGACTCCATTTTCATCATCCCGTATTCTTTCAGTGAAAGCATGAATCTGGTGATTCCTCCTTGCACTGAGCAAGCACTACAATTGTTTGGGACTTCTAAAAGCTTCTGCTGGTAATGGTCAGAAGTAGGTCACGTCAGCCTAGGTGAAGTTCCCAGATTTACTTTTTATACCTTTGTTGCAAGGTGCCCTTCGTCATTTTGCCCCCTTTAATGATCAAATAATTTTTCTCCGCTTTCGAGGGATCACCACTTTCTTCTATCGCATCCAGAGGGACTGATTCTGCTCATCGCCCCCCTCCACCATGGAAATCTGGAGCAGCTCCCTTAGCTTCAGTGAATGTGCTCACGAGTTGCATTGATGCAGCTGAAGCCAATCTGGTCCATGGAGCCGCACTGCCGTTCCCATGGCAACAGGCAGCCCTTCGGGAAGCACAACCCAGCAGGCAGGAGGGATGTCCAGGGTGTGATGGGGGGACTCCTGCAGGCAGCTCGCGGCCACGGGATGAGAATGGAGGCTGTATTTGGAGCGCGAGCCCAGGGCTCTATTTCTGACTCCACCAACGAACCCTTGGGAAAAATACCTCCCACTGCCTTAGTTTACCTTCCAGTAAAATGGGGATAGCATTACACAGGAGTGTTTTGAAAATTGATTCAGCCTCCTAAAATGCTTTGAGAGAGATCCTCAGATGAAAGGCACAGTAGATCACACGCTATTAATAATCTCACTTTATGCTGGCATCAAATAGATGAGGCTGCGTTGTCGGTTAGTAAGTTCCTGTACAAATGCAGGCATTTCCACGGCACCACGGGGAATTCAGAGCATTGCATGGGAAGCAGGGAGGGGCTTTTGTTCAGGTGTGCTGCTGTATCTTGGGTTATTTCAGTCTGACCCAATGGAAGGTTTGGACACATTTTAGCCCCAGCTCAGGTTCAGAAGCAGACAATAAGTGACCTAATTGAACTCCAAATCCTCTTCTTAAATTGGATAGAGCTCTGAGTATTAACTGGGTCCTCTGAATCCTTGTCTAACACCAGGAAGGAAGCACTAGGGTTGCAGAAGCATTAACAGCTGATGACTTAAATTCATAATGAGAACGGTATTAAAAGCAGCTCAGTGAGGGAGGCTGGTCAAGTTCAGGTCATGCCCAGGTGTGACCTCTTATCAGAGTCAAAATAAAAATGCCGCAGTCCGGGATTTTGATTTGAATATTCACAAGAGAAACAAAAGGACCTTATGACAGACTGCAAGTTTAAAAAAAAACAACAAAACAAACAAATCCACCTTGCCCTGCCCTGGGCATGCAAAACTCTGTTTCCATGGCTCTAGGAAGGCACAGCTGAAGGATTTCAGAGGATGTGCTTTTTCTATGTTTTAGTTACAGCAAAGATTTGTGGTAACAAAAGAGATCTAAGTAACTGCAAAAAGGGAAAAAAAAAAAACAGCAGTAGTTTCCAATGACTAGATTTTGTAGATTCCTAAGTTTTATTATCAGAGAGGACCATTCTGACTTCCCGCAGAGCTTCTGCCAGAGAGCTTTGCTGCTATGCTTCTCCCACCAGTGCTAGAAGCACTTTTTAAACATTTTCTGCCATTGCTGAATCTAGCTGGGCTCTCTTTACCTGCAGTGTTGAAAGCTTTGTGGAAACTTGAAAATTTGCTTGCGTACTGTTGTGTGATGGGGTATGTTATACTGACAGTGGTCTGAGTTACAAAGAGGTGAGTAAATATTGTAATGATTTCAGAAGTTTTTTTGTCCATTTTTTAAAGAAATTTTGAATTAAAAATAAAAAAGAAAAAGATTAATTTCTAATTTCATTATGATGAAGAAAATCACACTCTCCTTGTCTTTTTTTGGGTTTGTTTGTTTGTTAGCTTCCAGTCAAGAAAATCAGGGGAGTGGAGAACCCACTTTTGTTTACTCACTGTCATAGGTTTTCCCAAAAAAGATACAAAAACAGTTTCCTGATTAAAATATAACTTAAGATTGGATTTTGGTTTAGTTAAAAAATTCATTTGGAAGTGCTTACTCAAAACAAGCACATAAAAAAAAAAAAAAAAAACACACAAAACCACTTTTCCAACACATTTTTGACCAGCCATAGTTAGATGACAAGTGCTGGTGCCAGACCATTTGCTCTAGGGTTCCCATTGTTAACACTGCTGGAACTGTACGGGTAACAATGGAGGAAAATATGTAGTAAATTTCGGTAATGAGAAGGCGACATTCTCAGACAGTCATTTTTTAACATTTAAAAGAACATTCAAAAGCACAATATATAAAGCAAATTCCAAAAAGATTTATCCTGGGAGAGAAGGCTGAATCAGAGAAGAAAGCCCTTTCATTCCACCAATATTAATTGAGAGAAATGCATTTGGCATCAGCATTCAGAAGGTCTGAGTGCTGAAGAAGTAGTGCCACTTCTTTTTCCCAAGAGAAAACACTGTCAGAGCAGTGAGGCCAATTAGCTTTCCTGGTTTAGAGGGTGAATACAGGGTTCTTAGAACCAACTAGGAATCTTTTGGATAGTGTCTCTGTAGTTCCAAGCTGTAAAGCAGGGGGAATTGCTCTCCTCCATCACCTGGCCCATACCCACCTGTGGAGCACCCTGGGCCGCAGGGAAGGGGCTGCAGAGGTGATGGGTCCCTCGTGCTGATGGTCACACAGAGCGGGAGGTGAAGGGTTATTTGATGCGAGCATCCTGCCTCGCAGTGTAGTGGCTAAATAAAGCACGGTTAATGGAGCTAAGTATACGTGGCCTAGCTCTGCAAGATGATTAAAAGGTGGATTGAAAACAATCTGCAAGTTTATGAAAGGAAGCATCATCAGGAAGGGAAAGAGCTATTGGTAAAAAGGAGAAGAGAATTCAGGGCTTGATATTGAGCAAAGAAAGACACGTACTGGGCACCAATACCTTGCTTTCTGGACATAAAGCCAGTATAATTAGGGAAAACCACAAATCCTTATTATGGAAGGCTGGATGAAAGAGTCAGGTCAGTCGGTTCTTCCTCTCAAACGTAAGGAAGACCACATAAAGAACAGCATGCATCTGGTAAGAGCAATACCATGGATGATCTCAAAAGCTTTTCCCTCTGTACCTCCATCATTCAAGTCCAAAATATAAGGAATGCCTCAGCTGTAAAGGTACATCTCCATAAATACAGTGAGGTTTGCAGGGTCTGATGCTCCATAAGTCTTTACATTTCGGTTGCAGGGGCCATTGCAGAGCGTGGGTGGCATCCTGGCAGTGGCTCACATGCAGCATCTGGAATCTAGCTTCTGTATCAAAAAGATGAAGTGCACACTGAGGTACCTGAGCATCGACCAAACCTGACGAGGCAGAACAGTGCCTGGGGCACTGGCTTCTGGGAGTGTTCTTCTATGGCCATGGCTTCTGGGAGTGTTGGTACATTTGTACAGAACCATCTCTGGTTTCTTCCTACTTTTTTTTTTTTTTTTTTTTTTTTTTAGTGTCAGAAATGCCCTTGGTGGCATACAATTCTGAAGAAAACTCCTGAAGGGTTGTATTAGTGTGATAGGCTGTACCCTGCCCTTGTCTTGGTTGTGTTGTCCTACAAGGAAGATTAAACAGAGACAGCATACCTCTCCCTAGCTGTCAAGTCCAATTATTTAATTCCACTTCCCTGTGGATTTATAGGTGAGGAGGTGCTCCGGTAAGTCCTTTGGTGCTTTCAGCTGGAATCTTTTTGCACATCAGCTTCATCCACAGAGCCTAGGTGCTGGTTTTCCTGGGCACGGCTCCTTGCAGCCTGTCTGGAAAGGCTCTCGTGGTGGCACTTGGGGAACACAGAGCAAGAGCACCGCGAGCAACAACAAAAAGCCCTTTCAGCATCAGGCGCTCAGATGAGGCACAGACATTCAAGTATGGCTGCTTCAGCAGATCACTTATAATGACAGGTGTTGTTTATTTTTGGATTCTGAAAATGTTCCAATACATTTGCTTTCAAATCCTGCCTCTGAATCCACAGGTGGAAAAAAAAAAAAAAAAAAAGCCTACAGACGTGAGGGCACCAGCAAGTAAGGGCAGGCAGCAAGGGCAAGGCAGGAGCACCTGTAGGAAGACTGCCAGCACCCCTGAAGTGTGCTGCTGGACAGGTGCTCACTGCAGTTGGCACTGGGAAACGAGTCACAGCATCTTTTAGCATGGCCCTGCTGCGGACCGTGGTGGTGTCAGACAGGGAATGGTACCCACCCCCCGGCAGAGGGAGGAGGCGCTCCTGGGACTGGAAATATTTCCCCTTGGCCTGTGGAGTTCCCTTGTGCCCAGAGTAATTAGCTGGGCCAGGAGCATTTAAAAGTAAACACACATGACTGTGCCTCTGATAATGACCCTGGAAAAGTAACGGAATCTAATTATAATTAGAAAACAGCCCCAGCAACATCCCAGCATCACGATGACCATCCTGACTTTGCCACAACAAATGTAAAAATATATCAGCATATTTATAGCTTGGCATCCCTGACCATTTGCAGCCTGGTGCCAGGCCCCCTCCTGCCCTATTCCGTGTACCCTGCGGTGCTTCACGAGGAGTAAGTAACAGTGAGTGATGTTTACATGGTGTCCACCACCCAAAGATCTTAGCCTTTTTTCTCAGATCACTCAATCTGCCTATTACTAATCTGCTTGATCTCAAAGATCTGCAAATTGACGTATATTACTGCCAAGCCCAAAGTCTCATAGGACACCACAGCAAGCCAGTCTGAGAGTGACAGCAGAAGCTTTAAAGGTGCTTTGGGCTAAAACTTCCAGATTTTAAGGATTCCCTTACTGCTGCTCACCTTTTAAGTCAGGTAATTCCTCCTTTTTCATCCACTGCAGAGATTTATAAATGTAGCTTTTAGGATCAGCATCTCTGAGATCACTTTGTGCAAGACATGGTGTTAGCCTGGTGATGGAAAGAGTTTGTGGTGTAAGGGGGGTGTGAATTTGGTAGGGGAAAGTTCTGCCTGAGGGGCAGGAAGTTTGAATGAGTTGCTGTAGGAGCAGATAGTCCACCCTAGTTAATTTACCTTTACTCTGTCTTATCCCACCCTGTCATGTTGCCCTAAGTGTTCAAAGAGTTGCTTCGCTCCCTTTTTGAGGTGGCTATATTTTGGAGGGGGAAACGGATAATTTATAGAAACCCAGATTTCCACGTAGTCCATGCAGGCTTTACTCCTGAGCAGAAGGCAGGTTCTGAGGCAATGCTTTGAGAGCTCAGTGGGGAGTTGCTAGATATTTCCACATTTAGGCCCCAGAGCATACCCTGAGCTCATGGGTAGTTTGTTGATACATTACCCCCAGTTTTTGGCTATTCTGTAATGTCCCCTTCAGCTCATAACAGTTTGCATCAATGTCAGAAAAAGTTCATTAAACATTTTCTTTATATTGTTATAACAGATTAAACACAAATTCTAGCTAAAATTTTATAAGCATCTCAAGACCTTCAATGCTTTTCCTCCCCTGAATCTTTTCAGATCACAAATTATTAAACTAGCTACATGGAAATAACAGCTATGTCCTGTCACCCTTTCCTGTATGAGTGGCTCCCTGAGTCATTGCTGGAGGCTTGCTAGTTTTTTTTTTTTCTGTTCTTGGAAAAGCTTCCTCTAAAGTCAGTGGTCAGATTCTTATCTTGGTTACAGTGGCTTAGATAAAAGCTGGCTCATGGAAAAAAAAAAAAACAGAAGCAACCTGAACTTCTTAATGGTATAATCAATATCTGAATCTGATCTAGTAAATATACCACATTTCAGGTGTTTTTTCTGACCGAGTAAAGGTTTGACTTCATGTGAAGCAATTCCTGGCTATTTGCAAGCAGTTGTCTCTCTGAACGCTGGTGTTGGAAAAGCCTGACTCACTCTTAATAATCTTAAAGCAGGTTAAGGGTGAATTGCAGTGGTTCAGAATTAGGCATTTTTATTCCGAAATAGGAGTGACCACAGAGGGAATTAATCAGGATGAACTGTTCTGCTTTTAATCCATACTGCTTGAAACCAAATAACCACTCTGTGTGCACAGGCCTGAAGGATTTAGCTGAAATTGCTGAAAAGCCTCCAGATTTGCATGATAATTTCAAGGACCCCATTCCTCTGTCCCAAAATGCCAGTCTCCCCTCTTGCACTTCGTAGCTTTGTCTTTGTTTTTCTGATGTTAGAGGCCATTACAGTTCAAGTGTGCCCCTTATCAGCTCAGGTTTAGGCTGTCATTCCCAAGTCACTTGCTGGAGCTGGCTCCAGACAGTACGCACGGAGCTCTCGTTTCCTGCCCATTCATACATCACACTGGAGCCATGGTTTTGTGGTGGAGAACCAGCTAGAGAGCAGTACATAACCAAGACTGACAGCAAACAGCTTTCAAGCACTGTCGGCAGGGAGATGTGAAACATCAATCAATAACGGAAAAAGCCTGAAACCCTTAAGCAGGCAATTAACCATTCCACACAAGTAGGGGCAAATATGGCTAGACTTATCTAGTGATTTGCTTTGCTCCACTCAGTCTCATCCGACTTTCAGAATTGTTCCCAATAGCCAGAAGTTAGCTTGGAAGCAGCCATCACACACTGCTGCTTGCGCAGCCCTGGGTGAGTTGTTGAAGGAGTGAGGGAATGCAAAAGGCAGGAATGTTTGGGATTTTAGTGTATTCTGTTTTCCATTTAAGACATTCCCCAGATTTTGAGGGTAGAGGTTATGAAAAGCTCAATAAGAAAAGTTCTTAATCTAGGCAATCAGGATCCATGCCAAACAGGAACAATTCTGGGAAATAACCATTTTATCTTTGGTACCTAACTGTATTATTTAGAAAAAAACCAAACAAACAAACAAAAAAACTTTTATTATGATTAATTTATTGTGCTCAGGAAGTTTATGCAGCTGTCCTTGATGTGGGGTGCTTGTCCCTTGGTTTTTCAGGTCCTGTGAAGTCCAGCACTCAAAGAAAAATGTTTTTCAAGCAGAGCTTTTTTTATTTCTCCTTTGGGTACCTTAACTCAGTGGCAGAATTAACCAAAGGAACTTACTGCGAGAAATACAGAATCCTGTGAAGGGATTTAGAGGGATTTGGGAGGTTTAAAGATTTTTCATCATCATGATTTGGAACGATCAAATTTTTTTTGAACGTATTTTCCCATGTTAAGCTCATGAAGAATATGAAAATCCTATTAGAAGGGTGAGGCAGATATTTTTGTCCTTACAGGATGCAACAGCCCACCTCCTCTAAGAGGTGGGCTGTGAAGGCTCTCATTGCTCTTGCTTCACCTCGTCCACTGGAGTCACTACACTGCAATGGCATCAGCCAGCACTTCTGCGCCCTTGCCTCGCTAAGACAGCAGTGCCTTGCTCAGTCCAGCTCTGAAACCTGTGATGAAGCTGTTGGGGCTGGCCAGAAAGTGGCACGGATTGAAAGTGTTCAGCTGTGGACTCACCTCTTGTTTGTCCTCAAGCCATTCCTCTGTGACCACATTGCAGGAGGCATTCTCCTTTATTTGGAGGCCTCTTTTTATTTTGTGTAAATTAGTCCATTTTATTATCTACTATTTATTATTTGCTATACCCTATCATACTTGCTACACCTACTACTTATTATTTATTATCTATTTTATTAATCTAAATTCCATTTGACTGGAAGGCGTAAGAGATCCTTCGGGTTGCCCACCCAGGGCAGCTCAGCGTATTTCCAAGCAGTCTTGCTGTGCAATGTGGATTGCCAGGACTGGCTATTTGTTTGCCCTGGGCAGAAGGCTGAGCTGTAAGCTGAGTCTGCCTGGGTTTTGTCTGGCTGTATGTGGAAGGTGCTGGAGAAACAGTCTTAAATGCCAGGTGTAGATTTTGGAGTTGTCTCCACCCATCCGATGTTCTCCAGAGGTGAGAACTATAAGGTAAAATGGGGTTATATGCTCTTGTAACCCACAGACGTGGTGGTGAGGAGCAGAAACACTCAAGTGACCTGCTTCACCGGAGGGTGGGTCCCCAGTCACTGGCAAGTGTGACCTTCACATTCCTGCCATGTCCCATTTGTCCCCCTTCCAGCTGTGAATGGCTACAAAAGCCTCCATAGGATTTCTGGGCTTATCATCCACAAATGACAGATTCTCCCCATAATGTCAGGTTGTGTTGATACTGTGTTGGGATACGGAGGTGAAAACACCATGTGAAAGACTCACGGGGGTTGAGCGAGGTGCTTTGAGCTCCGTAAATAAAAGGTGTGACACAAATGCCAGAACATAGCTGAATTCTCATTACAATCATCCCCAAAGATCCTTTAAGAGAGGAATGTGTGTATTGGGGTGACACAACAGCAAAAAAATTGTTTGAGGGAACCTGTTTATTTGAAAAACGTGCCTCGCTGCTCCAGCCTGAATTGTTTGTCTTCCTTGGAATGAAAGAATGTAGGACATGGAGGGGAGGCTTGCCAGAAAAGCCCTTTGGAATTGCAATGAAATGGCCGTGTTTGTGCTCAGAAGGGTCTCAGCCTTGTTGTGTTCACATCTGCTTTAAGTTATCCTGATGTTGTTTTTTTAATTTTTTTTTTAATTGAGTTTAACGTACTGAGAAATGCACAAAGCTCTCCGGCCCCCAGGCGCAAGAGGAAAAGCCTCAACAACATCCCCTGACCCTGCCACCATGTGCTTCCCAACAAACATTCCCGAACAGACACTGGCGATGACAAATCGGCCTGGGAGCAACTGGATGGCGGGTGCCTAATTGCGCACCACGGAGCGAGGCGCCTTGGAAAGACGAGGGTGGAGAGCAGATAATGAGGGTGGGATTTGCCAACAGTGGGCATTGGCCGTAGCTGACAGGTTTGGGGAGCACAGATCAAGACAATTAGCACGTTTCGCTGCATGATGGATGTCCGGCTGAGTCAGTCAGCTGCTAACCAGGACCAGAGGAAGCAGTCCTCACGTCCTTGGTCCCGCTTCTCAGCAAAGGTGGCTCTGAGCAACGTTTGAGCTCCGTCTATATGTCTTCAGGCCTATATTATTTCGGGGAGAAACCACCGCAGGCTTTCTGCGGTACCCAGGCAGCCGAGGATGGCCGCAAAACAGCGTGCTGTGACCGTGCCTGCCTTCTGCGCGCCGCCTTCCCATGGGGCAGGAAGGGAACCAGCCATGAGCCATTCAGGCAGCTCTGCTCTGGCCTAAAAATACCAGAGGTTTTCACTGGGATGGTTTCTAGCCAGTTCAAAGAGGGAGAGCACAAAAGGGATTGGGCCCTGTGGGTGTTGGTTGGCCCAGACAACAATTCAGTTGGCAGGGGCTGGAGCTGCAGACAGCAGCTTTATCATGTGAGCCTGGAAGTTGACAAGGGCAGCCCTAGTGCCTGGCTGTCCTGGGGGAATCTCAACATCTCCACCCTTTCCTTTTGCACATGAATGCCTGTGAATAGAGACCCTGGACCAAGCACTGGTGCTTACCCTGGAAGAGAGCAGGGCAAGGGCTGTAACTCCGTTTTCATGTGCAAACAGGGGGTCGTTTGCATGCCAGCAGGCACAATGAGAAGCACCTACACATGGGCACCGTGTACCCAGGGGTCTGCTGTAAAAGGGTCTGTGCTTTTCACTCTAAGGCAGATACAGTGCCTTCCCCTTCCAGCTTTGTGAAACCGGTCCAGAGCTGCTGTGGTTTAAGGAGAACCAGTTCTGATGTTGGCTGCCTGAAAGCATCAGGTTGTAAAGCGTGGGGGGATATCCCAGGCAGCTCAGCTACAATGCAACAGGCAGGGAGCAGAGGGCTGGAGGTGCAGTGTCCCCAGCCCACACAAAGCAGCACAGGGACAGTCATCCCCACAGGGACAGTCACCCTCCCAGGGACAGTCTCCCTGCCCAGTCACCTCCCAAGGGGCTCAGGGATCGGGGCTGCCCCGCTGGCACTGTGCATCTGCATCTGTGTCAGGGCAGCCTTGTGGCTGCGTGCATGGCTGTGCTTGCGTGTGTGCTTGCTGGAATCACGGAGAGTGCTTTAATTATGTCAAACTGCTGGGCTCCTGGACAGGACGGGGCACAGCTGTGCGTGTACTCATACAAGAGGACTATGTATGTGGTGTGGTATGGACGTACGTGAGCATCTCAGTGCACACAGTCTCCTCATTGTGTCCAAAATACCCCTAAAGGTTCCTCCTGCCCGGTTTTGCACATTATTGGACTCGCCGGTCTGTTCTCAGGTGCACTGAGTGCCTGCCAACGAAAGAGACCGTCTAGACATGATGTCAAGCTGACCGGCTTCAAATCTCACTCAGCCCTAGGGGGGTAATCACAAGCCTAGGAGAGGCCTTATCAATAAAACATTTTCCCTGCAGGAGGGTAAAGAAAATATGTAGCAGGTGATTCAAGCAACGGTTGTGGACGCATAGGTTTGTGGGAGAGAGGGGGAGCTCTGTCCTTCTGTCCTGCCAGGCCAGCTCTGATGTTCTGTGTCAGCAAGGTGCCCGTTGCTTGCTGTACCTTCTCTCCCAGATTGTTCCTGGGGATTGTTTGTTTTAGATCAAAAAATCTCAATCTGTGATGGAGTTTTATTTTTGCTTGTGGGCGAGGTTTGCTTTTTGTTTGGGGAGGGCTGCAATTTAGCACTAAGCTCTTTTGGCAACTGAGGGACAAATTCAGTTAAAAAAAAGAAACAGAAAAAAAGCCACCACTCAATCAGCAAATAAAGCAGGAGGTTATGTAAGAGGAATAAATAACGTGGACCCGGGGCTCCCCAGCCTTGGTGCATCTCCCCCTCCTTAGGTGATTAAAGGTTTCAGCACTCCCAGGGATAGGGCTGGCATTGCGTAAGAGCCTCTTTGCTTTGAAGCATGTGCCCCTTTTTAAATCTAAGAGACCCAGTGGATTTATGACCAGCCTGAGCTTTTTAAGCAGATGGCTGGGTTTGTTATCATTTTGTATGAATGATGATGATAATGCTGCAGGCTGAGTGGATTAATGCAAGAAATGGAAAGCACCAGCAATTTTTTTCCCCCAAGGTGTTTTCCCACACTCGCGGGGCAAAACGCACAGCACCAAATCTTTGCAAAGTGTAAAGCAGAGGGTCTGCACTGACAAGTGCCACGGGGTTGGCTGTGTGTTTCCGTAGGATGGTGTTAAAGAAAAGAATAGACTCCAGTGTCTTTTTCCCTTTCCCCTTTGTGGAGTGAAGTCAAGCCAGAAATATACTGCTCTTTTGATTTTCAAAAGGGTTTTAACCATATACTAACAACTCACACCCTGCGTATCTTATATTTCATGGAAAAGTGAGGACAGCTAGAGAACAAGTAAGTAGAAAAAACATGAGCCGCAAGAGAGGAGGCGAGTTATATTCAGTTTATATTTTCTGTTTGTATTACTATCTTCCTTTGTCAAGTGTCTTATACATAGCTGAACAAAAAGCTTTGCTTATTAAAGAATTCAGCAATCTACCATGTGCAGACTGAGTTCAAGATCCTGAAGTGGAAAGCAGGTGTTTCCATAAGCAGAAAACTACTGGAGCCTACTGGATTTGCATCTGTGGCTGGGTGCCTGTGTGGATTCTCTCATGGCTAATATGGTTTGAACCCTGCCACAACTTTCCCTTTGGAAAGAACTATGAGGGTCTCTCTCCCTCGCCATCTGCTTATTTGTACAAATGTGTAGGTAGTTCCTGCCTTTGAGACCTTTGCAAGTCTTATTTCTTTAGACTAACAGGCTCAAGACCTGGTGTTCTTTCTGTTTTCTTTTCTCTCTCTCTTTTTTTTTTTTTTTCCCCATTCAATTACTGCAACTTCTTCCCTGCTACCATAATGGAACAAATGTAAAAGTGAAAATTTGTATTTATCATGGGTCCAGTTACTGGAGCTGTATGAAAAGCAGCAGGTTTTGGAGTCTTGTGACAGAACGGTGGCAGCTGCCAACGCTTTGGGACTTCTGAGCTCTGCAACCAACTCAGAGAAGAGTAGACCAGCCGTGCCAGTGTAGTTCTGGGACTGAAAACCGAGCTGAAGGGAAATGAAAGAGAAGATAAAGTATTGGGACTTTGTTATAAATGCTGGAGAAGAAAAAGAGAAGGAATGAGATAGAGAAGCGAAACTACAACCCAATTTTAAAGCAGGCCTCCTCCCCGTGGGTGCTGCGTGCTGCAGTCCCGCTGAGCTGCAGCAAGGTCAGCGTGCCCTCAGAGGGCCCCTGCAGGAGCAAACGTTGTTAAAGAGCTCTGTGTGCTGAGGTGGGAAAGGGCATCTGAGCTGATGCTGGGTTTCACCGCTGAGATCTGGAAAGTGAATCGTGAGTAGAGTTTGCTGGGAATTCTCTGACAAAATGTTTTCTTCATCAGAAAGCAATGATTAACTGAAAACAAACAAACTTTGTTTCATCTAAATGAATAAATTCCCACTGAAATACAGACTAAATTCCCTGGATCCATGCCTGGTTGCTAGTGTGACTGGCAGAAAGCCGGGCAGGCACTGAGGGTCCGCAGCTCCTGTGTAGCTCCCACGCGCCAAAGTGGGGCTCCAGAGCTCCCAGCTGCACACCCAGGAGCCTGGGCAGCTTCGTGAGTCCTGCTGCTGACTGCGTGGGCCAGGCCTCTGATCTTCTTCCCTTCAGCAACCAAGGCGTTTCACTGATACCAAATGCTGTGGCGCCTGAAAAATAACTCGAGGTGTTTCCAAAGCGTTACCTAATGTGAAAAGCTTCTGGTGTGATGGGTGTTGGGCTGCCCCTTGTTCAGACACTGTCCTCCAGCAGAGAGGAGCTGGCTGGTTTATTTGAAACATCACTTCTTTTTCCTCACAAGGAGGAATTAGGCACAGGCACTTTGCAAAGAAGGATTTAATCCCATGGGTGGCTCAGCTCCAGATGCAGAACATCTCCTTAGGAGAAAGAGTAGTTCTGCTGCGGGCAGCACCTAGATAACCTGTCATCACAGGCAGCATGACTGCTTAGGAGGGCCATGAGAGCCCTATGGCACTCCCATCACTCCCATTTTCGGTAGGATAAGGAAAACCTGAAGAAGGCGAGCTTTCACCACAAGACTCAAGGATGTTGAAGGCAGCTGAACTCAGAGTGAGATCACTACAGGACCAGGGCAGCGCTGCGGATAGGGTGGTTACCCAGAGAAAAGCCCAGCAGTGAGCAATGAGGCTGTTTCGCAGGATGGCCTCTGGTTGTTGATCTTCCCTGAAGCTCTTGGACATATCCAAGGAACAAACACAAATTTAATGAATTGATTGTATATTGAGTAAAAACCTAGCAGGAAAGCGATGAAACTCAAATTCACAGAATCCAAGGGAATGGTTTCTTTTGTATTGGTGGAGACGTGCTATTTAGTGGCTGCACAGAGCTCATTTATACAAACTGCTATATGGGAGTCATCCTTGTTGGCTAAAGAGGACCTCAATAGCATCACCATTAACTTAAAAAAGGCTATTAAAGATCAGGTTTGTCATCAGAGATATTACATATGTTGTCATCTGTTGGAAAGGCAAAGCTATCGAGTTGTATTTATGCTCTTCCCAGGGTTTTTGTCTGCTGTTACACAGCTGAAACAAAATATACATAATTTGCTCTTTGTTACTGCTAAAATGTTCAACATATTTAAAACACTTTGAATTCCCATGCTGAAAGGTATTGTGAAAGCAGTGTTCATATTTATTATTAGAATGAGGTTAGCAAGCAATCTTGCCTGCAGAGACATCTGGCAACAAACACATCTGAACTGAGCGGAGGCCACTTACTAATAAGGTTTCTAAGTAGGGAAAGGGACAGGGTGTTCTCAAAGATCCCGTAGCTGGAATTAAAACGGGGAGATTGAGCTTATCTGGTATGATTTACATGGCTCACTTCAGGACCTTTTCTGGACATTATTACACATATAGCTGAAATCATGCAGTAATCTAATATAACATTGGTTCCAATTTGTAGAGCTAAAAATGAACTGCCTGTACACAGTCCAGAAGCGCTCTGGGAAGGCATTGCCAGCAGCCAGATTATTTCTTTCCTTTCAGACATCAGGGTGGATAATCAGAATCAGTTTCTTTTGCTCGTTGTAGGAGTTACTCCATTCTCTCTTATTATAAGTTGCTGTGGGTGAGCTAAGTGCATATGAGCCAACAGTCAACAAAGTTTGTTGCAGACAAAGATTTTTTTCTCCCTTCTTATTTTGAATGCAGAGAGGGGGAAAAAAATACAAGGGTGGCAGCTGAGGAGGGAAGTCAAAGATTAGCAGACACGGTAACAGTGATTTGCTGCAGAAAATGGTGGCTGTATTTTTGTTTTTTAAGTGGATATCTGACACGATCTACATGTGCACAAGGAATGATGGGGATTACTAGAACTTACAGTCCAGGGATGACCCAAATTTGAAATAGGTGCCTTTTGAAGATACTGAATGTGGCAGGAACCACAGAGTGCTTGTGCTGGAGGACTGAATAATCTCCAACTTCAAATTTTGAGAGACCTGATACATAAGTTACATGTTTTTTAAAAAATATTTTACTGTGTGATTATAGAATAGAAAACATAACACATACTTAAGATGGAGAGAGGAATCAATCTGGGAAATTATCAGTCAGACTGCAATAGCTTGTAAGGCATTTAGAACAGTTTTTGAAGAAAACAATAATTAAAGACAAGCAAGTAAAGGGAAAGTGGGATAAAATGCAAGTGTTTATCACGGTTAAATCACGTCTGACTAACCTCATGATTTTACTTCGTCAGATCTAGACAAAGGAGATGTGGTGGATCACATCTGTCTAGACTTCAGTGAAACAGTAGAGGTGTAAAGTCATGATTGTGAATTTTTAGCAGAGCTGGAGAAGCTGGGGAGTACAAAAGTGAAAAAATGGGAAAGGAGCCGGCTGAATGGGAGAGAACAGAGGGTAATGTTGAAAAGGCCTGGAGGGAAGTTACCAGTACAATTCTTCAAAGGAAAACTTAATGCCTATCTTAAGTTTCATGAATGACATGTGTAAAAGTATCCCAGTGAAATCTGGTGAAAACACAAAGCTGGGAAGAATTGTCAATGCAGAAGAGAAACAGCAAATCAAATGGAAATGAAATGGTCTATTAGACCAGTCCCAGTAGAGAAGCTATCATTTAAAATGTTGAAATAACCTTTTCTTGTTATGCCTAAGAACATGAGGCTAAGAGGGGATGTAATTGTTCTGGCAACACAGGACCAGGGTATTAGAACCTATTCAAGCTGAAGATCAACTTTGGCAAAGAAATAGAAGGGGATGAACTGGCCAAGAATATTGTTATATTCTACTGAAAATCTATGTTTAACCTGGAAATTAGAAGTTTTCAAGCTTTCAGAAGAGTGCAGTTCTGGAGTGGCTACTCAGTAAAAGTAAACCATTTCTGAGATGATGTTTGATCATTTTATCAAAGGATTTTTCTATGATGCATGAGGACTGTTCCTGTCCAGTTGTCCATATTGTCTATCTTTGCCTCCCCTCCTAGGGAGACTGAAATTCTGAGCAACGTTGGGTCACAGAGGATGTGGGAACATTCCTCCTTCACTGGGATATGTGGGTTCATTTCTGGCATTGTAGATGTGAGTCATGCAATATACCTGTGAGGAATGACAATCTGGTAGACAGAGCCCTGGGACACAGGGAGCCTGGATTTCATTCCCATTCTCTTCTGACTTGCTTGTGTGCTGTCAGATAACCCAGTAAGTATTTAAGCACCTGAATAAGAATTTTGGTGAACTGAAGACTCACTTCTGAGCCTGCTGCCCTCAGCAAGTGGTAACCTAACAGAAGGAATCAAGTAAACCATTTGATCTGAAAGTACCTGAGATACCCCACAGTCTTTCTAAACATGTTCCCACCAGAAGACCTCAAGACCTAGTTTCCATCTCTGCTCAGTCGCACAGAGGAGTGGAGGGAAGAGCTCCAGACACCACAGTGGGGTGGGCACTCCCTGCTTTGAACCACTGGGACATCTTCCTCACAAGGAGCTGAAAGAATAACGCTATAGCCTAATTCGGAAGAGCTCCAGCATCTTGGGTTTCTGTGCCCAGCCACAAAGGCACTTGCCTGGGATAGGGTCTCTTCTCGTTAAAGAATAAACTCATTTTCCAGGGAAGATTTACACATTTTGCAATTTCATTTTTGTGCAGGCCAAAAAATAGTTGCTGAAACCTCACCTTTTTTGATTTTTTGGATTTCCACCAGCTTACCTGAGGTCTTTTCAGAGGTCCTCCTCTCTATTAAGAATTAATAGCGTGTGTGAGGGCTGCCCTCTGAGCTGGTGAGTATCACAGGGGAAGCAATTGCTTTGGTCTCCACCCGAGGGGTCAGGGAGGCTGAAGGAAGCAGCTGTTCTAGCTGTGGCTTTTCATTTCAGTCCCCGTGCTGGAAACAGAGAGTCTGCAATTTCCTCTGAGTCCAGCCAAATGCTGGACCTGAGTGACAAAACCCTGCAAGAACAGCAAGTTCGTGGAATGTTTTTGCAGCTGCCAGCTTTAACCCAGAGCAAATGACAGGGAGGCAGCTGCAAGCGCTTGGTACTGGGACTACCCAGACCCTGGCATCCTTTCCTCTTCCAAACTGCATTGGCTTGCTTGTATTGGCTCTGCTGGCTGCATGTTTGCCTTGGCATGTGGTGAGTCCTGCCACACTGCGGCACATGGAGTCCCTGCAGGGCTCCTGGGACAGCAACCGGTATCTGCCTCCTCTGTTTGTCCTCTGATCAGTGGCATCAGGAAGGTCATGGTCATGTGGCTGGTCATAAGGCAGCTTGCTGCTCCGTTCTAGAGGCTCCCTGTGTCTTTTAGGTGAGCCCAGTTATTTGGGATTACGTGCTGCCCAGTTTTCTGCATGAAATGTTGCGCCATCTCAACACGTAGATTTGCAAATGCCAGTGTATCCAGTGGCTGGCAAAGGCTCCCAGAAAACTTGTGATGTGTTAACCTGCTTCTGTACCTGGAGAGCGGCAAGAACAGAATGGGATTCATCTCAGGAGCTCAGCCAAGTGCAATACAAAATGTTTGCGTAGGGACATTGATACTAAGCTGAGAAGTATCAGGCTTTTTGATACCAATTATGCTTCTCTAACCATCAGGCTACTCCGCGAGCCTTAGATGCATGGGGAATTTCAAGACTGGCCTTAGAAATAAATGGAAGGAATGTCCTTTAGATCTTGATTATTGTCTGACCGCTCTTCTGAAATACTTAAGCCTAATGGGCAATTAAAAACACTGATTGTTCTGGCTCCAGTGCCTACCAGTTTGCTTAAGATGTGATTCAGGACCTCAGGAGAAGACAGCTAAAACGGAAAAAGCAAATACTTTTTTGTATGTGTGCTAAACAATGTAGAAAGAGTATATGGACATGGATGAAGCCCATGCATGCATTTGAGAGAACAAATTCAGAGAGAATAACATTATGCAACATAATTGTGTCCTCCTAGAGCCAGGAAGATTCGTGCACTCTCTGAGTCACGACTAAGGAAGGCCACCCAAAAGCTCATGGCAAACTCTGCAAAACATCCTTCTGGAATGATCTTGTGTCCTGGATTCTCTCTTCTTTTTTGATTTTTTTTTCTTTTTCTCTCTGTTTCTTTCCTCATACATTTATCTTTTTCAAGATAAATCACCAGGAAGTGCAGTCACAGTTTCACTCCTGTAGTCTTTGCCATTCCTGACTCCTCCTGATAAAAACACAATCACACAGCTTTATCCAGAAGAGAGGACCCGGGCCCCTGCTGCACACTTTAACCAGTTGCTTGCTAATGGTGAGCAACGTTTTCAGAGAGGATTAGGATTCTGGGTGCCCAGACACTAAAAAAAGGCCTTGCACCGCTACACAATGCTCCCAGAAATTGAATTCCTTTGCTGGGGGCTTCAGCTGGGACACCATAGATTAGCAAAAGGTTTTGAGAGGCTTTTCCCAGGAAGACTGGCAATAAATAATTAATCTGCTTTTCACAGCTGAGACCACAACATATATGCTTTTACCAGTTATCTACAAGAGGAAAGTTGAAATTAAAAGAAAATAGCTTTCCCCAGTTCACGAATAACCACATGGATCTGCTTCAGAGATTGTTTGGCTTTGTCTAAGAATTTGATATGCCAGGAATATGTGAGCAGAACATCACATCAGTATGTTTCTTAAGCTATATATATATAAATGTGTGCGCACAGAATAGAGGGAGTGTTGCCGAGAGGTCCATGCACAGCACTTCTGGATTGCAGTCGTAGTTCTACCACCGTCTTGCTGAAACACCTTATGAAACCCCACTTAATCGCTCTGCTTCTGTAATAAAAAAGTTCAATTACAACCAAAGAAGAGCCCCACATTGTGTCAATGGTTGTGGAGTTTCACAAACGGTGGTTTGCAAAGAGCTCAGAGGGCCCGAGTGCTGGGGGCGTTGGGAGCACTGGCCATGCGGTACGTATTAAGGAAGGCAGAGAAAGAGACTCCTGTGTGTGCTGTTCATTACTCCTGTGTTTGCTGTTCATTACTCCTGTGTTTACTGTTCATCTGAGGAGCTGAGATGAAGACAGGCAGGGCAGCCGGAGCTGTGTGCAGACCCGCGGATGTGCTGTGGCCTGTGAGGAAATGCTGGGAGCCCTGGGCTGCTTCGACCCATGGAGGAGACAGGCTGGCTGTGCTCAGCTACATTAAGGGATGTTCTGAGGGAGAGCACACATCAAATATCCTCATTAGCAAAATGACAGAAAATGCTGTTATGGCTTGAGGCTGCAGCAGGGAACATTTAGTATAAATATTAGGAAAAAACTTTATAATTCCAAGAAGAGTTACAGCAATTGGAACAAACTATCAGGGGACACTGTGGAATCACTTTTAAGCTTCCAGCCATCGCTCTGGGAAGATTAAATAAATCCCAGTCTATGGCAATAGTTGGGGTGGTCTGCATGATCCCCGGCACTCCCTTCAGCCTCAAACAATTCTCTGAATGGAAGGAATGGCTTGTTCGTAGAGCCCGCAGCTGGAATAATGCACTGACTGCTCTTTCAATTATACACGGCACTCCAGGGCAGGGCCTGTGGTTCTCTCTGCCTTTGGAAAGCACCCAGCACACATTAGGCAGCACCACAATATAAATAATAACAACCCACAGTCCCCCTCTGAGCAGCGGGACAGGCGTTTTCTTCAGATTCCCTCCTGTGCTGTGAGCTGCAAGGCCAGACAGTAGCCCACTCCAGCTGAGCAAGTCATTCAAGAGGCAGCCGAAGGGCAAAATCCCATGGCTACAGCACATGGCACGAGGACTTGATGTCAGTACGGCTCTAGAAACTCTCTGTCCTCTTCACCCCATCCATCATCTGGTGGGCAACTACCACCGGGCCTGGGGGAGGATGGCTCCACATTATGGTTGTTGGCATCATGCTAATTATTGCTGCAGAGCTCTTACAGGTACTCCTGTCATGGTAATGCTGCCGCTTGCTCAGCAAGAGCTCTTACAAGAGCCGCCCTCCTGAGAAGGTTGAATTGCACTGAATAAATCTGAGTCCCCCTAAGGCACCTCCCTTCTCACCAGACTGTGGGGGGGTTGAAAAGAGTCAGGAGAGCATCTGAAGCCAGAGCCTCTCTCATTCACACCAAGGGAACAGAGCAGCCAGCTGAGCACCTGGGAGGCTGCCAAGAAAGAGCATCCCTGGGGTTCCGAGCTCTCTGCCGCAGTTGCTGCAAAGGTGGGAAGGTGGCTCCTGCTGTACCGCAAAGTCCCCTTCAGCCCCATCAGCTTGGACTGATAATCCTCGTTCTCTCTTTTCTGGCTGCAAAGGCACTACTTTTCCTGCAGTAGGCAGTCTTCCAGCACGCTACTACCCTCTTCATGCTAGGAAGGAAAGTAAGACTGGTAGCTGGTCTTGGCAGGGGAGGAAAGAAAGACTGAGAACACACAGACACCCCCTGTGACTGCCAGCTACACCTCTGCTGGGTGTAGGTCCTAGGAATGCTAATACGTGTTGTCTCCTGTTTATTTTTCACTCTTTTGTTTTAACACTTGTGCAGAAAAAAATCATTTGGGTTCAGAGACATGCAGAAGTCCCTCTGCAGTTCCTGAGTGGCTTTGTCAGGTGTTCAGCATGCCACATCTGTCCAGCTGAATCGCTCCAATGTGTGTTCCCAGACTGGAAACAGAGTGGGGAGCTCTGCATTTTTTTGGCACCACACTCCTGCTGCAGAGTGTCTGCAGATTTATAGAGCTATAGCAATAGTATTGGCCACAAAACAATACTGGCTACAAGACACACTTACGATGATACCTAACAGCTTCAAGCCAGAGAGAACATTCCCAGGAACGTCAGTAGAATCTAATTTCCTACTTGGAGGGTGTTGAATGACTTACAGCTTCTGCCTTTGGTGCCAGCAGATAATTCTTAAAAACACAGGTTTTCAAAGCACTGTGCAAACATCATTCTTCCTCCACCCCCTGCAGGGATGGATAACTGAGTGCAATGGCTTTATTGTCGATGGGAAGAAGATGGTCTTCAAGAGGAAAAGGTGCAGAGACATAAACTGATTTTCTCAGTGACACCAAAATGATGCCTCGGCAGAACATGAAGAAGAGTATAGCAATACTTCATTCCCAGCACTGTGCTCAGACCATCAGCTCTGAGTCTCCTCCTGATTTTTTCCCTGGTTAAAACAGGGCAGGCTTTCTTGACTACCTTGACGAAACTACAAACCAGGAGGGACTTTCAGTGGCAGACATCTCCCACTTCACATGCCAGTAACAGACAGGTGATAACACTAATTAGGAAAAGACAAAGAACCAGGATTCGGGTATGAATTCAGGTTCACAGCTGATTCAGAGTCAAAGCCAAGGTTTCTGGGATTTGAATTACATGGTGCTTTTCCACTAGAAGATACACAACTGAACTGGAAACAGCATTCAAGCTCCTTCTGGTTTCAACTGTAACTTTAAACCATGAGGCTCCACAGAACAGATAGCTGGGGATGAAGAGGTTTGCTGACATCCACCTCTGCCGTCCCTCTGCACCTCTGGGGAAAGGTCAGAGCACACCTGATCAGCCCAGGAGATGAACACCTTGGCAGCCTCGTCAACCTGACGAGGTGCAGCTCTAAAATGCCATGCCCAGGGAAGTTTCAGGTTTTCTGATCAAAGCTTTGAAATCTTCATTTGTAGGTTTGGCTTGAAGGTAGATGCATCACTAAACAATGTGAGGCGGCTGTGTTGTGTGGGGTGAGTGATAGTGAGAATTTGCTATGCTTTATTTATTTATTTTATTAGAAAAGCTGCAAATACAAGCTGTATCTTATAAGGGAAAGATGTCTCAGAGCCTGGTAGCTGGTTGCGTATCGCTACTGAGTATAAGTCGAGTTGCCTAGAAACTGGGAGACTTGATAGTCATGGTGAGGCCTTTAAAAATTGTCTCTGACTGTTACAGCCCACAGCAACTTCCTTCTCCTTGAGCCTTAAGGGTGTTGTGGTCTGAAGTTTGGGTTTCAATTCATCACATTTTGTATTTTGTTGCTTTCTGGGGGTTATTAACGTGAGACTGTAGTGTTGCTGTACTTCATTGGTGTAGTGATAATTGATCTCAGCCCTTTTACCCTTCAGATATTAAAAAAAGGAAAGAAAAAAAACTACCACAACCAAACCCCATGAAATCTTCCTACTAAAATCCTCCTGCAAAAGAGAGGGAGCAAACTGTTTTGTGTTTGTGGCAGACGAGGCAAGAAGGAATGGGTTTATGTTGCTGGAGGAGAGGTTTTTTTGGGGATTTCAGGGCAGTGCAATCCTGCAGCAGACTGCCTGGGAGAGCACAGAGCCTGCAAAGCTCTAAGGACCGTCAGAGAAGTGCTGATAAAACAGGACAAAGGCAGAGCTAATCCTATGGCATGGATGAGCTGGTTTTGGGGGTGGTTTTCTGTTTGCTTCTGGGCTTGGGATTTGAAGATGAGTATTTCAGAAGTGCTCCTCTCTGATTTAGATCTGTTCCTAGTGAAATCTATCTGTATCTCACCCCTGATCTCAGTGGGAGCAGAGTTAAACCAATTGTGCAAATCTCAGTTTTACCAGTCACTTCAAATGAGTGCTGTGATGCTGAAGGTTTTGGCTTGGGGTAGCTTTGTTCCCTCTGGAACAAGGAGGTATTGCCCAGAACAGCAGATTAGGCTTTTTTTTTCTTTTCGTGTTAGACCTTTCTTATTCTTTTTGTGGCTCTGAAAGACTCTGTGACAGATGTTAGTGTTCATCTCCAGCTTATTAATATTCCTATACTATTCAGTAACACATTGCTGCTGCTACAGCACTGCCTGACAGCTTACACTCGCAGCACTGAGCCAAGATGTGTAGAAGTCCTGTCTGGCTCCGTTCCTTCCTTATGGCCCGATTCAGAGGGAGGCTGGCTTGGTGGGGGGAGGACGAATAATTATGCCAAGACAATGCGTTTGGCAAGAGACTTCTCCCTTCCTCCCATAACAACTCCATAAAATGTTTGTAAGTGAGCAGGAGCTAGTGTTTTTTTTCCTATTCAGGTATCTTTCTTGCTCTGGATCCTCTCCTGTAGCTGGGACTAGCAGTGTGAGCTTTTCTGCTTCTCATCAGGAGCACCGAAGTCAGGACTGGTGTTTCCAAAATTAGGGGGGATGTTTTGGAGGGGCAGGGCTCTGGCTGTAGAAGACCTGACAAAGCACAGCCAGCTGACTTGGATATTCACCTTATGCCAGGCAGAATAGAAATAGCTGAAGCATCTGGACGTTTTTCAGAAGTGTCATCCCTTTGAGCGACAGCTTGGAGCTGAATTCAGCAAGGGGAGCTGAGCAGGGAGAAAAGTCAGAGCGGTGCCGGGCGTAGGAGGGGAAAGGAAGCAGCAAGAGGCTCTGCTGGTGCAGGAGGCAGGCAGGGGAGGGGAGCAGAGGTGCCAATGAACTCTTCTGGATTTAGCATACTAGTCTGAAAGTCACATCTGAGCCTCCTCTCCTGCTCTCTGGGTACCCAGTGCTAGGGAGCTGGCTTGGGGCCACCTGCTCTAATTCTGGAGCGGTTCTCAGGTTTTCTCCCCTTGCTTTCCCAAGTTTCTCAGGAGAGGCACACAGGCCTGTATTAACCCAGAGACAGCTGCTGCTTGCCAGTCCCACCTGTGCATCTCATTAGCAGCAATCTCCAGCTTGCTGACCCTCTCAGCTGAGGCAATACTAGTGGTCTGGTGACGTGACCCCACCTCTGAGTGCCTGGCCAGACAAGAAATGGAAACGTTGCCACAGCTGAGGCCCTGCCTTACACTGATCTGTTTGTTTGTTTGGCTTTCCTAACTCCGGGGCAGCGCGCTCGGGGCTAGCCGGTGGTTCAGATGAGCCCCAAAGAGGGAGAAAGACCTTGAGGGTTGACTTACTTCCAAGCTGACCTGCCTGTTCCAAGAAACAGAAACTTTCCATGCTGTATAAAGCAACTGGCCCTCCGCTTGTTTACAGGGTCTCTCCTGTGTAACTCCACACATTGCATTTTACAGGACGTAAATCAAAAAAAACATAACGGGCTTTCGTCTCTGAGCTGGGTGAGGAGCTCTGTCCCAGCCGCTGCCATGCCCATCTGCATGGGGGACACTGTTTAGCAGACAAGTAAAGGGAACAGGGCAGAACTAATACTGGCTTAAAGCAGAGGTTATGCGGTGATTTTCTGGTTGTAAATTCCAGTTTCAAGGTGAGCTCTGAGGGCAGGTCTTACTGTACCTGTGTGTTGGACGATATTGTGAGCCCCCTTAACACATCGTATGTATAACAAAGGGCAGGAATGGAAGGAGGGGATGAAGAAAAGATGTAGGAATGGGAAGAGGAGAGAAGGCTGTCTGTAAATAAATGAAAAAAAAGAAATCTGAGAGATGGAGAGAGCTTGTTACTTAAAATGCTGTAGCTTCAAGCCTGCAGTGCCTACTTGAATTTTGCTAGGGAAAAGGTTGCTGCTGAAACCTGTGATCCAAAAGGCATTTTACCTTTGCCAAATGGCTGCGGATTTTTTCTTTTCATTGATGAATACCAACGTTAAAATGAAGGTACCACTCAGCCTGAAAGCATTTGTTAGGGCAGGTTGATGCGTGAGGGATAGAAATCCACGTAGACACACCATTGGTAGGGGAGACTCCTGCCACAATCAAAGGTGGTGGCTGCTGGATCTCTGATGTCTTTCCTGACCAGCTAGCTCCTTTCTCATGGTATAAGTCAGGAGAGAAGTCTGCCTGCCCTTGAGGCTGTAGCTCACTGGAAACTGGACGGGTTGGGCTGTAAAATCCTTTTGGCCATGGAGCAGGCAGCACTGTGGGGCAGACGGTTCCTCATTCAAGCAGCCCGGTGGCTGTGGGCACCCAGTGCCTTGACGTTTTCTCACCGACTTGGAATCTGCATGGGGTGGGATGGGAGAAGCTATAGGTCAGTGCTCTGACAGCTGCCTAATGGCCTGTGGAAATAGAGATGTTGGGCATGGTCCAACTTCTGTGGGGTTATATGTCAGCCCTGCAGATCCTCCCATCACAACCAAAGCAAATTGTCGCCCTTATTGGCAGCCTCAGCAGAATGGCCAGGGCTGAGGGAAGCCTTGAAGGCTAAAGTTCAGGTGTGCTGGCAGGGTTGTGGGGCAGAAGGTTTGTCGCTTCCTTTCCCATAGTTATTTCTGTAGAAAGAAGGCTGCTGTGTTGCTATTCTTGTGTCCCTTGGGAGTCTCCTGTTTGCTGGACTGCAAGAGGTAGACAGGCAGCTTGGTTGGTGTGCACTGTATCTACTTTTTGGGATTAGAATAAGGAAAATACCTGATGCAAAATAAATATAATTCTAAGGTCCCAAGGCATGGGTGGGTGGCACCTTCTCTTGTTTTGTGGAGTGGTGAGGTTTGGTTATGGGTATAAAACAGGTGAGCATGTTCAGCTCAGCTTGTTGGGTGGTGGCAAAGATGAGAGAGGCTTCCAGTAGGCTCCCCAATCATCTGTTCACATCAAGTCCTTACAAGCTTTGTGTAACGCTTCCTCCTTTGAAGAGAGTGGTGTGGTGTTGGGTTTAGTACAATCACATGCTTAACTTGCACGTGGAATTACCAGGACCTGTGAGCAAATTGGATAATTCAGTATGCACCACTAATTAAATGAATTTAAACTGTTTAATTAACAGTATGTAGCAGATGATGCATATGGTCTGTCCGAACTTTGGTCCAGGGGTTTCTACCATAGAGAACTGCAAAGTTGTGAGGTTAGGAAGCTGTGCTTTTGGTCATTAACATCTCTGCAAGAGGAAAAAAATGTGTGGCAAAAACTTTTCAGTGTTTGTTCTGTACACAATGGCTCCATTTTCAGTGAGAAAAGATGATTTCAAATGGTTGATGTGAAAAAAATGTTTGTTTTCTGCTTTTATTTGCATGAAACTTGGGAAGAGAAATCACGCTGCTTTGTCTTTCATCAAGATGGTATTTTTGCCACAGAAATCTCAAATGGCATCACGAATGCAGTACCAATGGATTGCCTGAGAATGCCGGTACCATGAGGTGTCTGGATGTCAATAATAATCTACAAATTGGTCTCAAATATAGCTTGGTTGCACAATCTTTAGGCTTCAAACTTGTAAAGACGTAATGCATACATATTCATACATATAAGTGCTGAGCTTGTGTATCTGGACAGGGGAGCAGTCTGCTGGGAATTGGAAAGTCTCCATTCAGCTCTTTTCCACTTTCTGGGTTTGAAAGACCAACTTCTTAGATTGTTGTTTACAAATTGTTTCTGCTGAACAGAGTGACTACTTTGAGGCAGAACACTCACACATTTTCAGTGTTCTCACAACAAAATATTGCAGAAATGCAGAAACATCTGACACTTTTGAAGTTCAGTGATGAATTGGTCAAAATTCAGATGAAAGAACAAAGCTTTGCCTTCCTGTGTCTTTCCCCCCACACTGAAAAATACACCAAGTTTTTAATATGGTTAAATAACCTAAAAAGGTAACTTCTGGAGCCACTGGCTTAAAAAAAAGTCATTAAATAATTTTATAAAAAGATTATTAAAAACAATCTTCTGAATCAATGCAGATTGGATTACCTGTTTTTTTTTGTTTCACTGAATCCAAACCAGCTATTTTGCCAGCTGTACTCATTTTCAGTAGAAGTCTTTACAAGATCAGGAACTTAAATACCATACAACACTACTACTGTGGGTAACACCATTAAACCTGAGTAAGTTTCATACTTTGAGGCAGATTGGGGCAAGTGTTTGTAGATGAGGGAGGAGCATCTATGTGTGATTATTTACAAAAGATCTAAAATCAGGCATTTCCTGCCAGTGTATCACTTTCACTTAGAGACGTGCTGAAGGCTAGTTATGCTCCAAATACTACTTTTATTCCAGCCAATAGACAGGAAAAAAAGTGCCACTCTGAAATAGCTTGGGCCCTAAAATTAAATACCTGGTGCTCATATTCAAACCACACTTAATGTGGCTCATTTTGTGCTTCCAAGCTCTAATATTATTTTACCTCCCTTCAAAAATATAACCCATCTGTTTTTTTAAAGCCAGGTACTTATAAGCAACCTTACAGTAACAAATCTCTGTGTGCAGCACCATTATTTAACAAAATACTCTCTGCCCTAGAACAGCCCCACAATAAAAAGTCAGTTCATCTGGAAAGTGTCAGTGCAGTGATGAAGTGCAAACACCTTAGGAAGGAAGCAAATAGTTTCTTTATGGTCAAAACCAACAACCTATTAGAAATAGTAATACCTTTTAAAAATAATTTTAATATGTTTTGGTGATGCTTGAAAAATGCCAAACAAGCTGGGGAAAATGGGGGTGGTGCTGGGGAAGCTCATGAAATGCTGTCCTTCAGTGACTTCTAATTTTTCCTCTTTATCTCTGTCCTGTTTTGATTGCTTAGGTCCTCAAATGTCTGTAGCACGGTGCCGTTACAGAGCAGTGTTACCTGTTCCATGGTGTTAGCTCCAGCAGCACTTGTAAGCTTATTGTAGAGCTCTCAATTCAATGCATTTAACGTGAGTCCTCCCAAAATCACCGCTGGCCAAAAGTGCTTAGCGCAGTGGGTTTTGATAGCCATGCTGTCATGTAACCAAATCTGCACAAACCCGAATTGCAAACACAGAATGCTGTGGCCATAGCTCCAAATGGTCAGAATTATTTGTGTTGGAAACTTCCCATGCTGTGCACTTCTCTTCCTCAGCATAAATAACATCTTGAACCTCAGCTCTAAGCTGTATTTTATGATGGCAATCGTTCCTAACCATAGAAGTAAGGAGATGCCAAACCTTACGCAGCAGAAGATCCTAATGTTCCCATCTAATGTGGCGCTTAGGCTGGAAATGCTGCACTCATGGTCTGTTTCAAGCAGAGAGTCGTTTCACAAAATAGGGACCAGATGAGAAAGATGTACTCTGTGTCACTGACAAAATGCTGTCAGATATCTCCTGGCTCTTGATGTGAGTTTATGTCAAAACAGTAAATATTCCTGCAGGAGGAAGGAGGCACAGAAGAGAACAAAAAGGGAGGGGAAGGTCCTATCAATGTTTTTCTTTCAGCACAAAATGCAGGCAGGGCCTGCTAGCAACAACTTTGACAGAAGCAGCTGGGAGGTGTCCACATAGACCCTGGTGGTGTTGCCAGCAGTGGTGCTGGAGAACGTTACAGGTTGCTGTAATCTCGCCTCCTTCCCTGCCAGTAAGCTCCACCATGGAGCTGCAGCTGTAATCGCTGCTCCAGAGCAGCTTCAGCAGCAGCTGAGACCTTCAGCCGCAGGGAGCCCGGGATCGTGGTGCTAGTGGGGCAGAGCTGGTTCATTGGGGGCTGCTGGGCAGGGAAAGGAACCATCAGCTTTCCCTTTTTTTCTAGAATTTCAATTTCCCATCAGCTTGAGCTGGGTTAGGAAAGCTGAGCTGCTTGAGGCGGCTCACAGTCCCTTACTGAGGAAGGTAGTGTCATGTTCCTTGCAGGTGACACACCGTGGCTCACGTTTACTTCGTGCTCTGACTGCTGGTGGCACAGAAGACAGCGGGCCCCAACCATCATTTCAAGACAGAATTGTACTTTTAAGAAAAGTTTGGAAGTGGTTGTTCTAAGGTTGAAGAAAATCATGGAAAACTGCCAGTGATGGGAAGCAGTTGATCCCATGTCAAGAAGTGCCAGTCTTCCAGGACGAGTTTACAGACAGATACTGTGGAGCCCCTCGTGCTAACACGGGGCTTGGGGAAGCGGCCCGTGAAGGAACGGGCCCAGCGGAGAGGCAATCCTGAACCTTCAAAGCCAAGCTGCCAGCTGTTATTTTCAGCTCTTGCTGACCAAGCTGAGATCTGTGCTGGAGCCCTGTGAGGAGTGCTCTCCTCCCTCCTGCCTGCGCTGTGGCGTGACAGGAAATTCCTCGCTGCAGGGACCCAGAGACGGGTGGCCGCAGGAGCCAGCTGCACGGCCTGTCGTGGGACGGCAGCTTCCTGAGGGCTGGCTCTGCTCGTGCCACTGCCAACAGATTTATGGAGAAGGCAGACCTTGGCTATTGGCGAAAGCTACTCCTTTTTTTTTTTCTTAGCCCTTTTTTATTTTTAACCTGACTACAGTGTGATCGGACCAATAGCCATCGCTAGAACTGCAACTCCTGTTTCTGCTGCAGCAACATGGCTCTCTGACCAGCAGGAAGGTGAATTAGGGTCCACCCAAACCAGTGTATTTAGGCTGCTTGTTTAAAAGGCTGCCTAGCCTAGCCTGCAGCTACAGGGCATACAAGCCGTGCATGGTAGGGATGGCTGTGTATGTTTTCAGGCTAAATTGTAACCACATTACATGCTATGCAATTCTTGCTGAAATCTAGTCAAGTTTTAGTCTTTAAGTTGGAACAGAATGAATAGACCACTTCTTTGGGGAGTCTGGGCCAGCCAATGGCTTAAAAAAACAAAACAGAAAAACCACAGCCAACGAACTCTAAACCAACTCTGTTTTGTGTCCAAAGACCGAAACATAATTTGAAGCGACTTGCTTAAAATCCTTCATGGTGTGGGTAGCTAAAGCCATTGGGTATTTTGTTTACTTGTCTATAGAACATGTTTCTGTTCAGTCCTGGCACTGCGCTCTGCTGCTTGTTTAAACATGCCTAGGAGGAGAGGCAGTGTGAAAACACTCTTTAAATCAATAAAAATAGTTGTAAGACTGAACAAACACTCCAGATTGGAACAGTTCATGATCTTCAGGATCAAGATGTGAATTGCTTTGGTAAATTGTGGATCTATACACCTACTTTGATCAGGAAAATATGCGTGGCTGTGGAGGGAAAACTCACCGCCACTCCCGCAGAATGCAGGTCTAAGGCTTGCATAGTACCTTGGACCTTCATCAGATTTGGAGCTGCTGCTTGACAGGTTAGCTGCAAAATTACTTCTCATTTGCTACTACTGCACTCCCAGGAAAGGTCTGAATGCTGTATGTCATTGTGCCCACCTGCGTGGAGGGTAGGCCAGATCAAGTCTTTGTGTGCAGCCTGAAGAAATAACATGATGGGAAACAAAGCAAGGAGCAAACGAGGAAGAGTATCTTATATATCACTTGTGGTGAATGGAAACCAAGACAGCTCAATTTCTCCACAGCCATGCATTCCCTTTTGGCTTTTGCCTAAGTAAGGAGGAAATATAAATTCCTTGCACATAAAGAGCACCTTATTCCAAGAACAAGAACAGCCTGGTCATCTGACAGTTTGCACTGGAAGGTGTCCAACCCAATTGGTGCATCTCCCGCGGAGGATAGCACTGCTACAATGCAATGTGTTTTGGAAACAGCTCATGATTAACAATGTTCGGTGGAGTGGAAGTAAAAATAATTAGAAGATATTTTAAAGTTCCCTTTGAATGTAATCTGTGGATGGTGATTTTAAGCAACCTGTCAGCTTCAGCAGCCTCTGAGATGACTCACGCACGGATAAGTTCAAGGGTAGTGATATCACAGCAGCACCTGGCACTGCTGTTAGCGTGAGGAGGTGACGGCTAGGTCACTAATAGGCATGTGCTTTCTTTCCCAGGAGCTGCAACTTGTCTTTTCAGTTTGTTTTTAAGTGCTTTCTTTGTGCTTGTTTGTGTTAGATCCTCAGGTGGTGAAAAAAAAAATCTGTGCTGATTCATCACAGCTACAGATGTCCTGCAGCCTGTGGTTGGGGCTTTGCAAAAGCACTGGCCTGACTCTAGCAGTGTTTCTGTGCTGACTCAGTGAGATCAGTGCTGAGTGTAGTGCCTGTGCACATGTATGTGTGCATGCACAAATGTTCAAATACCTACAGACATACGTACACATCTAGAGAGATCTGTCTTGGGTCTCAAGCCAGGTTTTGGAAAAAACAAAGGCTTTGTCCCAGGACAATCACAGAAACCAGGCTGTTTCTGTGCAATTCTGTGGGTACAACTATTGACCTGTTTGAGAGAGCCTGTGTGAGCTGGGCAACACACTTGTACTGTGCAGATGCATTTAAACATGAACATGCACAAGGGAAGATGGTTTTATCATGAAATACTGTCAGCAGACAGGCTGAGGCTGGCTGCTCTGAGGACAGCTGCTAGTGGTATTGTGGTCACAACACCAATGCCCAGCATGGGACCCGATCCTAGAGATGCTGAGCTCTATTGAGTTTATGCCTTTAATGTGTACAGTCCCCCTTTTCACTCAGTTTTGTTCATACATCCCATCCTGTGGTAGCTGCCACACGATAAAGATGTAGTCTTCTGGGCTATTCCTGGGTGTTTGAAGTCATTCAGTGTCCGCTTTCATATTTATTACACTGATTATTGCTTCCTGGAATCGCTCAGAGCCGTGTGGACTGGAGTATGTGTAACACCAAGTCATGCTTAATCATATGGACATCTCAGGCTATTACATGAGGCAGTGTATGGATTGTATCTTGTTTGGTGTATAGCACGCAGCACTGCAGTTATGGAAATAGGTTGGTTCATCTGCCTTCTTCCTTTCAGGGCTGGAATAGTTTAGTGTTTTTTCCTCCACTTCTAATGCAGGAATTTTAAATGACTACATTTGTTCAAATCCAAAATTTCAAGAGTATATTTCAAGACTTTAAGAAGACACCTCTTGATTTAGAGCATCTGAAAGGAAAGAAGAATGTGTCCAGGCTCTGTCAAGTTCTAGCACAGCCACGGTTCCAAGCTCCTCCACAATTACCTTGTTATCAAGCAACTGGTTGATGGTACAAGTGCCATAGTTGATGGAGGCCACAATGGTTCCTTGGGCAGTGGCTCCTTGTGCTTTTTGCTAGCGTGTGTTTTGATACCTACATAGCATCAATCCCTCTGTCCATCCTCTTAAAAGAATGTTACTGTGCCAGTGCTGACACATCCAATGCTGGTCAAATGTTGGTGATATTCAGAAAAGGAGACTTGTGCGATGTTGGAGTAGGATGTGAAAATGTGATTCCTGGCTTTCTCTCCACTTCTGGATATGCAAAATGCAAAACCTGCCTCTTGGAAGAAGTTTGGTTCTGTGAATATGACTCTTCGGGTAATTGAGAGATCTATGTTAACTTCCATTCTCTAATCTCACCTTCTTGAGAAGACTAGAGCCTTTTCTCAGCTTAACTAGCAATCTTTTGCTTGCCCCGTTCTTCCCCTGCCTCTGTTGCCTGTTCGGGCTGTAAGCATTCAAGGCACAGTTTGTCCACATGCTGTGTTTGTGTAACACACTGGCCCGTGGTTACATGTCCACATCTGTGCCCGATCTGCAGAGGATATTGGTCTGTTATAACTCCCAGCTGGCTGGTCTGGCTTTCCACCTCAAGCTGTAGCGAATCCTGCTTTTATTGTTCTGCTGGTCCCTGGTTTCTGCCGAGATGGCAACTGCCATGTTTGTACAGAGCAGGGCAAAAACGGCCCTGATGTCTGCGAGAAATGCTATGGCAATAGAGGAGAAATAGAAGGAAAAGTAAAGAGTAAGAATCTGGCCTTTGAGGCTTGTCTTTTTTCTGTAGGTCCTTGGTGGAAGCATGCATCATCTGCTCTGCCAAGTGGTACTTTTCCAGCATTCTTTACTACTTTTTTTTTCTTCCCCCTTATCACTATTATGCTGCATTTATAGGAATTCCCTCCCCTCGTCTCGGATGCTTCCAGACATCGGCTCATCCCCAGCCCCTTTTGATGGGCAGCTCCTTTTATGCTTGCTCTCTCAGGCTTAGCATTTCAGCAGAGCAGAACGCCGGTGTTGGTTTTCTCACTGGGAGTGACTCAGTAAGGGATTTTTGCGTGGCCAGCAGCCAGGGAAGAAAACACACTGTCAATGTACATTCGTGCGGTGCCAAGCCCTTCCTGGGCACGGTAACTTTCCTCTCCTAGGGCTGCCGTCTGCCAGGAAGGAAGACACGCTGAACGGAGGAGGAAGAGGCAAATGGCAGCAGCCTGTGCTAAAACTTGACCTGGCAAACTCAGATCAACTATGTGCCCTTCTGCTGGCACTAGGAAGGCATTTCTCCCGAAGGCAAATAAAGGTCTCTAAGTGTTGTCTGGCGATTGTTCGCGTCCCACACGGTAAATGCTGTGCCTGCAGATTTCAGGGCAGATTCCTTTATTCTCTCACACGCACGCTTGCAGGGTCATGGAGGTGGTTTAGGTGGAAAATAGGGAGAATTATGCAGATGAGAAGCTATTGTACTAAGCAGGGGGTCTAAGCAGAACAAAACATTTCACACATGCTTAGATTTAAAGCAAAAATAATTACAAGTAGTCTTTTGTATCCGGCAAGTAGAGGAGTGGAAAAGGGAAGCAACTCTGCTGCCAATGAATCGGAGTGCTGAAGAGTCCGAGCTGCTACGAGTGTCCACATAGCTGACAGGTATCTGGAGAGAGCAGGATGACCTGACCTTAATCACACAGCCTTCGGGACCCCTCTTCAAGAGCAGGCAGTAGGGATGTGGCTGCCAGCTTTTTATCCAGGGAGAAATCCCATTGGTGAGGTGTGGGCAGACCAGCACAAAGCCAGCAGGCTGGTGATAAACGGGACTGAACGGAAAGAAGGAGCCATATGTAAGCACTCCAAATTCCTACAGATCAAGAAAAGGGTAATTGCAAATGGCAACCTGTCGCTTGGTTCATGCAGCTGTGAATGCTTGTCTCTGAAACCAGCCATAAGATGAAAGTGTGGGAGAAACAAGCGTTTTCCAAAGCTGTTCTCCAACTCCTGCAGAGAGGAAATGCACAGGGTGTTTTAGAAGCTGGCTGAAGGAAATGTTCTTAGCTTTTTCCTGTCTTTTCCCCTAGTGGCTTCTCTCCTTAGCATCCAAGTCTGTAAGAAAAACTCAAATTCTAATGTAACAAAAATACAGTTCCTCGCTATTTTTAGAAGTTACATAGATTACATAAACAAGTCTAATAAACAGACTGACTGTGGTCAGGGAGTTCAGACTGGCTTTGGATATTGAGCAGAAATAGATTTGGGCTTACCAATCTAAGATCCCTTAGAGCACATTTCTTTCAATCTATTTTCTCTTTTCCTGGAACTATTATGATTTCAGGATTTTGAGATCATGTATAAATAGATCTGGCCAGTGGATCTGGCCAGAGGTTTGGAAAGATCATACCATGCACTTTTTTTCTTTTTTTTTTTGGAGAATGACTAAAATCAAGCATTAGAAGCTCTACTGATAACTGTAAAACATTTTTTTAAGTTTCCCAAAGGCTAAGCTAAGGTCCAGTAGTCATTTCAACGTCTAATTGTCTAGTTTCCCACTCTGAGGAGGAGAAAGCAGGCCTAAAAACACGTTGAGGGGTAAACAATTTGAATAAGAGAAGCAAGATGATTTAACAAAAAAAAAAAAAGGAAAAAGGAAAAAGCAATACATGAGCTGTCTTTTAGCAAAGTGTTTCCTGGTTGTTCGCTTGGTCTATCTAAACTCAAGGATCTTTGATATTCGAGGCATTTAAAGCCAGACTGCACAAAGCTTTGGGGAGCAGGCAAAAAATGCAGAAGGTTTACAGGGAGGGTATTGTAGGAGCCAATGCAGGTTCCTCCGTTTCTGAGATAGCATCACCCTCATTGACCAGCTCATTGGTACAGCAGAAGGCTGGAGTAAGTAGGATGTCCCCTTGCCAGGAGGTCTTTTAACTTACCTGATAAAAGCAGGATGTTCTGAGACTGTTGGGCTTCCCATTCCTCTCAGCTTGCAGGACTGTAGGTTCTACCTGAACAGAGGTACTGGGCTTTAGAAGTTAGTAAAATGTGCGCTAAACAACAAGGATCCTGTGTTGGCTGCCATAAATATAATATACTAGGAGGTCAGGGAAGATACTTCAGTGTTTTCTATTGGTTGGTACTAGAAGAGCTGGGTTTGCAATGGGACATAGCTAAGTACACACGCGGAAAGCTGGAAACAAGCCCTGACCCAAAGCTGGGAAGCCCAGGGTTGGATTCTGCTTTCCCACATCCTATAACATGCTCTTGCCCACACAGTTATTGGCTGAAATGGGAACGGGAGCCAGTCAGTGCTCTGACTGCTGTCCCTCTTGCTGGGGTTTCTGTGGCAGACACAGCTCTGGATGCTGTCACGGTATCTGGCAGATGAAGTTTTCCAGGTGGGATTTTTAGGCAAACATATGCTTTTTTTTTTTTTTTAAAGGTTTTAAAGGAGTCTCAGAGGCTTCTTGGTACATCTGTTAGATTTAAAACACATATGACAGCAGAAACTCTTGTACATAGGGCAGTTGTAGGTATAAGCAGACTCACTGGGAATGCTTCTGAGTTTGGAGCAGGCAGCGAGGTACAAGCTCAACTGACCCCTAGATGAGGAGGAGACTATTTATACATATGCAATGAAAGAGAATAGACTGTACTGTATGTAACAGATTTGCAAAGTGTTTGGGATATAAATATATTCATTCCTTTGGGTCCTTCTTCCCAATGACAGCTCCCTGACAAAAGCTGTGCCGTGTCAGGGCCTATAGATCAAAGTCATACCTAGAAAGGTTAGATCAAGGTTGCATTTGGAGAGAAAGTTCCCTGCTTGGAGATTGTCAGGAAGGCCAGATCAGGTCAAGGCTCCCTCTCCAAACAGTGCTTGGAAATACCTGGAGAGGGGTGTGATGTATGCATGCATTGGATTTGCACAGAAGGATAGTGACCCTAAAAGCATTTATCCCTCATCTTATGAATAAGAAGATAATAAGTTTCCTCAAATGCAGACACATCCTGAATGGTGGACCAGCTTCTTTAAAGATGCTCTGCTGGTAGGAAAGGACCTGGGCTCTCTTTAACCAGCCATTCATTCTAAATGCCTCCTCAAGTGAGGACTAACGTCTTCATCCTTTCTGCAGCCCTAGCCCCACTGCTCAGCATAGTGTTTGGGGAGGAAACTCACATATATCATGCAGTGAACTCCAACTGACTCTGACAACTGAACTCCAATCCTCCAAGGGAACCCTTAATTGTCAGAAAATGGCATTTCCTAGATTTTTTCTTTAAACCCCAACCCACGTTAGCATTTTTCATGAAATACCTTTCTCTGTAGGCTTTCAGTTGAGAATGCAAGCAGCGCGAGCAATCTCAGCAGCACTTAGTTCCGGCACCCTTGGCTTCGGAGCAACTGTCTTGCTACGACATAAATCCCCTCTAGAGGGCATTGGTCACAGATGCACACACACAAACACGTCCATGGGTGCATCAGGCATGCAGAGACCCCTACATGGCCTTCCATGTTCTCCAGTGGTTGGCAGGAATTCAAAAAAGAGGAGTTTGGTGGGTTGTGTGGAAAAAAAAAGGTGCCAGGCAAGCTCCACTTCAGCTCTTAATAGGTACAGTAGTGATAATGCTAAAGGCCTTGGGACCTCTGGGCACTCCCTGAAAAAGAAATTGCAAACCCAATTCATCACATAAGGTGATGTTGCTCTACTAGGGGAGAAGATAAGCTTTTCAAACCCCGTGTTTTACTCCTGCAGTGTGTGTGCAGCGTGAGTTGGACAGATGTCCTCTGCATGCTCTTGTTTATGTCAAGCAGAGAAAGGAATCCCAGGGCAAGAGCTGTGGAGTCCTGCTAGAAATGGATAGCTCTTCTATCTTCCTTACTTAGTCATGAGGAGATGTTGGATTTCTCAGGAACTCGGGTCCTAAATTATTGAAAAAGTTTTGAAGACCTTGATATGTACTTGATCAATATTAATAAACCAGAGTGTGTTTATCTTCCTAATGACAGGATAATCCTTGGCCTCTGCTCGTGATAGTGAGCAGCATCATGATGTATTTATACAACACCAGCATAAACAGCATTTTCCAGAAAGCTTCACCACTTGAGCAAAAAATATTTTGGAAACAGAAGCTAAAGTGTTCAGAAACATCCTCTTGTTCATCTGAAACCTGTCACTGGTCAGTTCGTGTTATGTCAGCACTGTCCAAATATCCTGTGGCCATAATGCTAATAGATAGCAGCCTGGGACATCGGCATGAAGCTGATGCAAATGACTACATTGGCCGACCCGAATGAGCAGTTCTCCATGGGCTAAGGTGGCTTTGGGCAAGTGTTGGGACTGCCGTAGAAACAGCTCCTAAAAAATGAGAATGAGGAGAGGGTAAAGGACCCTGTTCCTCACTAAACATAGTGTGAGCCGGTTGATAACTCAGGGCCTTCAGTCAGAAGTGCTTGTGGCCAGAGGTGCTGCCTACCCAGCTAATCCCATGAGGAGACCACATAGGTGCCAATGCCAGCTTTCTGGGCTGTTATCCAGTCTGTAGTTCTGTTCCACCCTTTGTGACTTGTCTGCACCTTGAGTTGTGAAGGCTTTCCTTTGTGCCTTTGCGTGTAGGAATCCTACGTTTTCATTGCATACTTCTGGACTTTCCAGGTTTGCCACAGGGCTGGAAAGTTATATTTTAGGCAAATCTATTACTAAGAACTGAAACTTTTTAATTTAGTACAGTGAATTGAACTAGACTGCTGGACAGCAAGGAACCAAAGGGAGAGAAATGTCAGTAGTTGCAATCATTTGTACTATCTCTATTTACTGCTCTCAGCTTATATCCAGATGGATCAATTCGGTCTTCAGGCCAAATCCATTCTTTGCATAGCCAAAATGAAGGCAATGAGGTTGTTCCTTGGATGAATCTGATGTCTGGATCCAGACTGTTCTGCAGCTGGCAAGGTGTTTGCCTTGTTTCTCTCAAACCACATTCCTGGATGTCACGTGTTTTTAATGGAGGAGGAAGGAAAAGGCTCGTGTCATCAGTGTGGGTGTGTTATGTACGCCTGGGAATCCTGGAGAGATGATTTTGTGGAAAGGGAACGATAGTTTGCTGTTGGGGAATCATGCTGTCATTTCAAACAAGGAAACCTGGGTGAGCAAACACCTGCTAGCTGCTTGGTTGGTGAAAGGAAGGAAGGACTATGCAATTCTGTTGTCATTGGGGACACTTGGAGTGGATGAGGATTGCTGATGACAGCAGTTACATTTTCCTAGCAGATAAGTTAGCACCAGATCACTGGCTGAGTGTGCAAAGACTACTCAGAGTTTCAATTCTCTGCATCTCTCTTGCGTCCTCTCCAAGTTTTCTTCTGACAAGTATGTGTTTTGAAGGAGCGTATGTAGCCCTATCAGGAGGAAAATCAGCTCTGCAACCTGCTGGAGTCCTGCTTGGAGTCCCCGCAGGACTCGCAAGGAGACTTTTCTCACATCTGATTTTACAGCCCTTCTGCAGGGGCCAGTCAGGAAAGTATTTGGCCTCCGTTCCCCTGCTAACAATGGCTGTGCTCTGTTAAGTCTCTTTTGGGTGACAGCCGTTCTCTAAAGGGAACATTTTCATGATTAAGGCCAGCCTAATCTAGTCAGAGTTTGTTGCTTTAAAATACGAAGCACGGATCCCTCGCATGGCACAAATTGACATGGTGGTATCCAAGTCACACTGCCCATCTGGTCTATCTGCTTTAAGGGGCTGCCCCTTGGGCTTGGCTCCTTGATTTACAAGTGGTCTGTGGATTTTAATCCTGACTTTCAGGAGCTGGAAGGCTTTGATTTCACCATCATCTGGCATTAGCAGCGGTTGTCTTTCCGTGACTGGGAAAACTTGCTGCTATACCAAGTTGCCACTCTCCTATGAATGTTTGCCAATAGAAATAGTAAAAACCAGAGTGGGAAAGGCATCAGTCCCTCTGTTAAAAACTCTAGATCACCTTCCTTGTCTTTTCACTTTTGCTAGATTTAGGCCTTTTTTTAAGTGTTCAGGATTTCATTTCTAGTTGGCTTCCTGCAGTAGGTATAGCCCCAAATAATCGAAGGTTATCCGTTATTTCACCCAGCTTTGGAACCAGCCCTAGTTTGAGGACTAATCCTATTCTTGGAAACCAGGCTGAACTGTCTGTGGGGGAAAAGGGTACTGGAGACACACAACTCCAGAGCAGTACCTGCAGCTGGGAAAGGCTTTGGGGTTTCAAAGTGCCCACCTGCTTGCAGGGAAAGGAGAAATGATACCTGGAGCCTGCGCTGTGGGTCTGTCCTACCCTCACCCATCTGGGGGAGGCAGAGTAATTCCTGGGGTGTGGGACAGTGATACTTGCTGGGTTCAGGTAGCTGGAGGAGCATCCGAACACCCTGCCCTGTCCCAGCACCTTCCTTCAGTCGTGAATCTCCATTTCCTTTTGGGAAAGTTTGCTCCTCCAAGCTATTATTTAATTATATATAATTATTATTTAATTATAATTTTATGATTATTATTTTCTGTTAGGTTTGTATCCAGCTTTTCGCGGGTAAGAGGGGACAAAAGGCAGAGTTAGTCGCCAGACTCCAACCCCTATCTAGCTGCTTTTTGCTTTTAAGGAAATGAAGTCATATTTATGTGCAGAAGTAACCCAGAAATGTCTGCTCCTGCCAAGACGTTTGTTTACCCGAAGCTTAAGGAAGGTGATGTTTGTGCCCAAAAGCCCAAAGCATGAGCAACCACCTTACATTAGAAGGAAGGTAGCTAACATTTCAACCCTGATCCTAGCAAGGGAAAAGCTCATCACCAGCAAAACCAGTATTCCTGGCTATCCTGATGTGCCTGGGAGCTTTGTTGTTGCATGTAATTCTTCAGATTTCTGTCATGCTGTCCAGTTGAGATGGCAAAGGGATTTAAAAAAGAAAAAAATAAAATAATGTTAAAAAACAACCAACACCACCTTCTGAACTGTTTTGCTTCCATTCTGGCTAGCTTGCTTGGTATGACTATCTTTGTTTAAAAAGGAAAAAAAAAAGAGAAGTCAAAACAAAGAGAGAGTACCATGTAGAAGTTGCACCGGAAACGTGAACAAGGCTGTTGACTTTCTGGCTCTGTCCTGTGTTGTATAACCACAAGAACATTGTTCCTTTTAACCACTGCTTCCCTTGATGTATGGGAGCAATGAAATAGGAAATAGGTTGCAGTGGCTGAACAGCCACTGACATCTTTTAGCAACTTTTGAAAACTTATTTGTTAGAAACCTGTTTTGCTTTATTTGGGTTATATTTCTTTATTAGTAAATAATAGGAAAATGACATCTACTCAGGATTATAGATGTTCTTGCTACAGGTTTATTAGTGTTTTACTACTGCTGTAATCAGTGCCCTGGAGACTGATGTGTTGCAAACAGGGTCTGTCTTGTATCACCATTAGCTGTACCGCTATTTTATTTCCTGGGTACTTCAAAACTGGAGTAAGAGATCGGTGATATTCTCCTTGTGTTACCATTGGTAGTTGTAATGTAGCATCAGACATAGAGCTAAATTGTTGAGGTTGCAACTGACAAATGCAAATTGGAGATGAACAGCTTTGTTTCACCAGTCCCATCAGATGTAGTAGACTCCACCATATTCTTTAATGAAACTGTTAGAAGGAAGGAGTTCTTCAAAATGAGAAGAAATCCCTCGTGGGCATTACCTGATCCTTCGTTCTTTGAAATCACCCTATGGGCTTGAGCAGTAAATAATTATGCGAGATTGTCACCTGTTCAAGAACAAGCCAACATTTAGTACTGACGTGAATAAAAGTGCTGTGACTGTGAAAACAGCTTCCTCTGACCACCAGGACTTTGAAGGCTAATTACACGGCAACCCTGAGGTTGAACTATAAGCTATATTCCCTTGGCGACCTCGGCTTCTCAAACTTTGCTCTCAGCATAAACAAGTTCAGGAAAAGCAACTTGCCCAACAGGAGTGTGTGCGTTACTAAATCAGCATCTGCCCTTGCACCCACTGCTTCCTTTTTGGTGAATTGAGGAACAAAGCACTCTGAAAAAGACACTTTGCTGGGAGCTTAGTTGCCTGGAAAAGGCAACCTTCTGGACACTTGAGATGTGTAAACTGCTCCATACTTGATAAATTTGGCAAATTCATTTCCAGCTCTTCCTAATGTCAGCCTGGTTTTCCTGGTTCATCTACACAGCCCCCAGTCTGCAGATCCTGCAAAGGCAAAGCTGCCACTTAGGAAGTGGGGTTTGATTCTGTAGAGGAAGAAGGAGTTGATTTCATAACTTCAGTGTTCACCCACTGGTTAATTCAGTGGATGCACAGCTGGAAAACTCTAAGGCTGCCTCATCAATGTGGCACAGGAATGCTATGGCCAAAATCTGTTGTTGAGTCTTCAGAATTTTTCTTATTTCCCCTTCTTCCTTCCTCCACCCCCAAGGCTTAAAGTGCTAAAATATTTCCATATTTTTTAAATGAGTATTAATCATATATGTATATACATATATATATATATAAATATTCATCTATCTACTGTAGAGCACTCCATGAAGAGTGGTCCTTAGAATAGGGAATGTTGAGCAAACAGACTTTTTACTCCAGCAAAAAGCTTTAGTAGTAGTAAAATAGGCTTTGAATCAGAATAGGAAACAAAAAGTTGAAATTTGAAGCATATAATAGAAGAAATATTTTGAAGAGATCTTCAAATAAGAAACATCCTAAAATGTCAACATCGTCTATCAAATAAAAGCTGCCCGATAAATCAAAGTAACAGTTTTCACTTTGAATTGACAGTTTGAAATGAAAAACACTTCATCTTGAGATGTTGGCTTTACTCCAAAGTTCTCTCAATTGAAGAATTTAATAAAAATTGACATTTTCCTTTGGAAAAAAAATTCGTTCAACTTAACCTATGTTCTCTGAGGGGTGTTCTCTGAGGGAACTTCTTTTATGATGAAAATTTCAACTAGTGTTAGGTAGGATACAGCAAACCACCTTTGCAGCTTGCTTTAGTTTCTGCGTAAATGTTTTTGTCTTCCTATAGCATTCTGATTGCCTCAGCATTTGGAAACGATCTTGTTTCCACCACAGTAAGTTAGAGAGGAGTAATATTCAGGTGCTCTCCTGCAACTTTTGCTCTTTTTCTTTCTGCCTTCATAAACTAAATCAAACTTCATTATAAGCTAAATGTCTGTGCTTTGTTTTTAAAACAAGCTCTTACAAAGGCTTTAAAAAAGGAAAAAGGGAACAGAATCTCCAGATGATAAATACAAGTAGTGTCTAGTGGAAAAAGTCAAGGGGGGGAAGAGGAAATAGCTGTGAAAACACTTTTTGAACAAATAGCCGTGCTTTAACTTTGTGTTGCAAGGTTGCCTGGATACACTGGAAGAGCAGGGATCCTTCTATATATATTAGCTAGTTTAGTGTTTACTGCTGGAACTTGGAATGTAACTCCAGGCACTATTTACAAATGTTTGGGATGAAGTAGTTCCAGAAAAACCAAACAAAGAGGGGAGGGAGGGAAATCATCCCCAAATTCTTTGTTTCTGTTTTCTCGATCACGTTGCTATGCATAATCTGAAATGGTAGATAGGTAGGAGCTTATATAAGCTGAGGTGGAAGGACGGGGAGATTTGTGGTGGCTATTGTAAACCTGGAACAGATGTGCACAAAGATCTGTGGCAGACGAACCTGCACACACAGCAGAGGTGGCTGAAAGCAGCAAAAGCTGAGGGCAGGCAGGGATCTGTACAGGACGGCTCCCAGTGTGGGTTTGTGGATGTGTTCTGTGCTGGGAGTCGGGTGCATCCCATCTGATCCTGCTGGGCTCTTCCCCGTGCCCCAAGCACAGCGTTGTGCCTTGCCGTGATGTGGCACAAGTCACATCTGTCAGATGTCACTCGCTCTCACAGGGATGAGTTGTCTGTGCCGTGAAATTTGGTCACCGTCAGGTTTCAGGTGTGTGCTTTTGATGCGTATTTCTATAGCGCTTTGTGCCTATGGCTGTGAAAGCTGCTGGAAAAGTTATGGTTTGGATCAACGTGTGGGAAGCTTGTGGCAGTCCTTAGTTCCTGGGAAGTTTGTTTTGGTTTCTGGTTCCAGAGAGCGTGAGTGCTCTGTGTCTCTGCAAAAGGATCTCCCAATCGATCAGGAATGCAGATTTTGAAATTTTTTGAAGGAAGGAGGGAACAGTCCTTGCCCAACTTGGATATGGGGTGCTGGTCCCCTCTGATGGGTGCTCTGTGGTTGTATCTAACTGTGGAGGGGAAAGGAGGTATTTCTGAAAGCAGATATTCTTTTTGATCTTGGCATCGTTTTTCTTGGCCTTGGAACTGTTCCAGTTAATGTTTCGGTTCATCTGGTTTTGTTGACTGATGTTCCTTGGTATGAAAAGGGACATGTTCTTTCCTCTAGCTCTTAAGTTCACACTTGAATTGAGATTTTTTCAGTGTTGATACACCTGAAAAATTTCAGGGTCATGTGGGAGCTTTGCAATTGGTTCTGTGCTATATGTCACAGCTGTGTGTAACTTCGCAGTGGGCAGAGCCATAGAGCAGATGAATTCCTCGTGCTCCGAAGCTGCGGTTCCCTACCAGCTCAGCCAGGATGAATCACCATCAGCTTTTTTCCTGCGGTGGTTTCTGACGTGTGATGGAAGGTGCTAATTCTGCCCAGCGTGGTGCAATGATGCATGCTCGCTGGCTGCTTTACTGCAGCCTTTTGTAAGGCTCTGGGAAATGCTACTTCAAAAGCCCCCACACAGCCAGACCTTAAAGCTTCTTTGCAAAGCAATTTCAGTCGAAGCATTAACAATCATATTTTACTCTGACAGTCATTTCTACTATGCCGAGGCGTATCTTATGCCTCTCTGCCTTGAAGAATTGGTGAATGGTGTCAAATGCATTCATTGTAGAGATAGCCCACTTGGCATGGCCTAACATTTACAGGTAAATACATTTAGGTCTGAACATAATCCTTGTAACGAGGACTACCTCATGCCAGTAGAAATTCAGAGTTAAACCTGTTCATGGGGCGCAAGTTTTAGTTGGATTTCAGTCCCCTCGCATTTACTGAAGATGAGTTTGCTGCTTGTATGGTTAGAAGGAATGCTCACAGCCTAAGAGGTTTGTCACTGCCAGCCTGCTGGAATTAAACCCTTTAAAGGTCTGTCATGGACTCAGACTGCTCCCTAGGTAATGTAGCAGTGCTGCTGCCTCCAATTTTCTGCCTGTTCTGTGTGTAAAATTAAAGACTTCATTCTTCAGTCTGTCAAAAACGGTTTTCATCTATCCTTAGGCTAGAAAAATTGGTAGTCGATGAAAAGCCAGAGAGTGAGATGTTTACCCCTGACAGGGAAGCACATGCTGTAAGAAGTGAATCTCATTAATGTTGTCTTTGTGGTCACAGCTGAAGCAGGAAGATGTACTTGTTTAAGTGTGCCTCATCTGCATACCTTCAGCACACCTGTGCCTGCCCAGCCTCCCATGGAGATGCCCAGGGTGCCAGGTTAGTGGCACAGAGATCACCGTGATCTCATTTACCCTGCATAGCTTCCTGCAGGATAGCTGCAGCCAAAGATCCTGGAGGGCTACAACAGCTTACACACCAGCTGACTCTGGACTTCTGGTGTACACAGCATCAGTCAGAGGTAAAGTGGTAACGTCTCGGTGGGCAGAGTTCAGCTGGCAGACACCTAAAGGGTGGCTTATCCTGATAAAAATTATCCTGATAAAAATCAATTTTCAGTGGTAGCCTTTAATGCTGCAGAGCACGGAAATGGAGGTGGAGGATGGGATGGTTTTAACAGATCGATGCGAAGTGCAGCTTTCATATCACCAGATGCACATTAGCAGCGCTCTGCTGCTGCAGCGCAGTGGTACTGTTCTGCCAGGGACATGTTTTACATCTGGTGTCTTGACTGGTACTGCACCGGTAATGAAGTGTTTCTTTTTATTTTCATTTCTATGTGGCTATTTGTGTCAGGTACTGTCCTGGCACTAGGAAAGATGATCAAATAAAAAAAAAAAATTGCAGAAAGTATTACGTTAACATTTGTAAGGACATAGAGACATTACTGTTGGTTTTCATTCCATAATAACGCAGTGTTTAGACAAAGGAGTTCGGCGCACTGGCAACAGGCTTAAAAGGCTACGAGTAGGTTAGGGAAATAATCAAAAAAAAGGTGAGCTGGCAGGAGATGGAGCAAATAGGCTTCTGTTCAATGCTCGGGAAATGCTTGCTTTAGTCAGATTTTACTCTTTAATTTAATTCTCTTATCTGAACAGTTGTTTACCCTTTACTTTATCAACAGAAATGTTTGTCTCCTTCAGAGTTCATATCCCTTTGCAAGTAAAATCACCCAAAGAAAACTCCAGCCTCAGCCATGTCAGAAGGAAATTTAAAAAAGAGAGGGAAGAAACTAAGATAGAGAATAGAAAAGGAATGTGTTTGGGGAAAGTCAGGAAAGTGTTCTGTGTTAGCCAGTGAATCTTAAACAATATTAACTTCTTAGCAACAATGATTCTGTTTTGTTTAACTAACAAAGGATATTGTAAGCAGATACATGTATCTGGGGCAGATAAGGTTTGAATTGGACAGTTCTTTTATTGGCCTGGCATTTGACAATTAACTCAAATTTAGCTATGGGACAAGAATTATGTATATTTGCTTCTGAGGCAGAGGTTAGATGTAAGGCTCCCAGAAATTTTCCAGTTCCTTGCTAAATTTAAATCTTAATAGAATAGGGCCCAGCCCGTCCTCTGTACGTTTCCATGTCAATCCCAATGGAGTGGGGAACCAAAGGGTAGAAAGAATTAAACCTGTCTCTTCCTCACAATAGAAGTGTGACACTTGTGCTTGCATCTCTTTTCCATCCGAGATCTCAAAGCACATGAGAGGAAGCTTGAGTATTCTCTTAATGTTGATGGAAAACCAAGGCACGGAGCAATTCAGTCACTGTTCAGCCTACAATGTCAAAGCAAGTCAGTTTGTTGTACCCCACGTAATGAATTGTAGGAACACATCCTCTGTGAAGTCCTGCATTGGAGTATTACAGCACCCTAGGGAGGATAAACAGCCAAAACACGTTGTGATCACTGGTCTGCTGTTATACAGGGGGCTGGTGGCAAGGCTGGGAACAGACCCCGGGGAATCCTGGATCCCATCCCCACATCTAATTGCAAGATGTGCCTCTGCTGCTATGAGCGATTGCTTCCCTTGGTGAGGTAACTTCTTGTCTGAACCTTGGTTTCAGGAAGCAGCTTAAAGTCACGTATAGATCAATTGGCAGTTTTATTTTCATCTCAGCTGGCTGAGGGCTCCCTTGGTTCTGCTGGCACTGGCCTGTCCCCGCTGTCACAGCTGCCCTCTTCACACTTAGCCTTGAGAGACCAGAGTTCACAGGCTGGGAGGCTAAACTTCTCTTGCCACTTTATTTCTGTCTCAGTTCAGGCAGATTCTTGCTGCCAATGAAAGCTTTTTCTACCAAAAAGGAAGAAAAAAAGCCATTTCTCTGTGCTCACCAGTATAAATGAGTGGAACTCATTTCATAGAAATCAGTGAAATTAAGTAAAGCTGAAGAGACAGAATACAGGGGTGTAAACTTAGTTACTGAAGTGCTGCATTAAGTACCTGGATTAGGCACGAGAAGGATATGCCTCTCGTGGGAAAATACTTCTTAGCCTGTCAGTCCTGGTGCTGAGAGTTCTCTAAATGGAGAATTTCTTTGGTGCCTGTGTGAATGAGTGCCACACACCCAAATTTTACTGAGTCACATCTGGACCAACCCCAAAATTTCCAAAGCTGAGCTGAACCAGCCAGCCTTTTCTTAGCTTCTCATCCCAATCCTGTAAAACTGCACTCCTCCCATAATCCCAGCATAGGTTTCCATGAAATCCTAGGTCCTAGCTTGTCTGATGGCGTTGGGCCATGCTTGAACCTTCAGCATGAGATATTGGTCATGTTTTCTGCTGACACGAAAGCCAGATGGAGAGCTCTAGAAGATGTATTTAACTGAACTACTTCAGTTCCTGACTCACTAACAATGCACCCAGGCAGGCACTGGATACTCTCACTGTTTGCTTGCATGCATATAAACGATTTATATTAACCTATCTCACAAGGGTTTTGTGAAGATTAGTTAATATTTGCAAGGCATTCATGGATGTGCAGCATATTAAATATTGTGAGTCAGTTCCTACTTAACTTGCACGACCTTATGATTCTGAGAACCTTTGATTCTGGTTTTCCTCTTGAATCTACATATCGTAATCGAGCAACCTTCTCTTTGGCTTCTCATACCTTCGGCTGTTGGACAGGAATGGCAGAGCTTCAACTCTGCTCTTCACAAAGATTTGCCCCTTTTAAAAGAAGGGGAAAGGGAAACTGCTGCAGAAGGTGGTGTGTGATGCTGCTTAGGCTCTGAAATGAGCAGAAAGCTGCTGTACAGAGGAAAGTGGAAACAAGCCTTTTGTCAAAGTGCATTTCTGAGTGTAAATGTAAACCTGAGCAGCTTTCCCAGCCTCTGTGTAGTGCTACGTTAGGGGCTTCTGTTTCAGACTGGTAGAAGGGCTAATCTCCTGTAGTTGTCATATAGTTGTTATCATAGAATCCTAGAATCATTAAGGAAAAGACCTCCAAGATCATCCGGTCCAACCATCAGCATACTACCAATGTCACCCACTAAACTATGTCCCTAAACAGCACATCCAACCTTCCCTTGAACACCCCCAGGGACGGTGACTCCACTGCTTCCCTGGGCAACCCGTTCCAATGCCTGACCACTCTTTCTGAGAAGAAATTTCTCCTAATTTCTATCCTGAAATTGTGTTCCTTATAAATCTGTTGCATTTCCAGTATCTCCTGAAATACCTATTTTGATAATGTCACTGAAACTGGGTCATTGAAGAGACCTGACAGGGAAAACAGTTTGAGCAGGCCTTTTATTTCCTCATACGCTATGTGATGCAGTGTCAAAGGGTGAACTTGCTCCCCAGTTTTGACCACGATCAATTTGTGCACTGCTGTATAAAGATGTTTACCTCTCCTTGTAATTCTTTCTATATACAAAGTTAAATGCTTCCTCTAATTAAGCTTCTGTTATCGTTCAAAAGCTGGGGTCTGATTTTTTTTTCCTTCTCGGGAATGGAGTGGATGCCCAGGTCTGAGAGCTGTGGTCAGACCAGTCTCATAGGACAGGATCCAACAGAATCGGACAAACCAAAGGGTCCTTCCAGCCCTGTGTTCCTGAAACACATAGTGAGTAACAACTATAAAGGGCAAGGGAACTCTGCTAGTTAGAGGCAGGGTAAGTTACTGTTTGTAACGCAGCCTATGAGCTGTGAGAGATATGCCAGACCTTGCCGGTGTAAATTGGCACAAGCTTCAGTGGAGTTGCAGTGGTCTTCATCAGCTGAGGACTTGCTTTTTGGTGCTTAAGAAGCTAGTAATTTTATGCAATGACAACAACAAAAAAATACAGTGATGTTTTTATGGGCCATTAGCTCATTCCTGACTTGTTAGCCATCAGTGTTACTTCCCAGGGAATGTAATTCACATCAGCAGTTTTCTATACTACACCATTTTCTGGATAATACTACCTTCCTTTTTTCCCCTCCCAGACCTTGATTCCTCTTTTTTTTTTTTTTTTTCCCTCCAGATGAACCCCTTGAACTTTTTTGCAAATTCCTCTTTCATGGTAGTTTTTCTTAGCAATCTTTTGCCAGCCTTTGTACTCCTCCCCCTTTCCATCTGGCTGTGCCACTCACATTTAGACCCTTATATCTTTCCTTATAAATCCTTAAACCTTTTGGGGTTTCCTTTCAGTCTTTGGGATTTTGGCTGTATTTCTGACCCATAGCATCCTGGGAGTAAATTGACCATAGAGGTGTGTCCTGCCTCTATAACAAGACTTAGTTTCTTTATCCATGCTTTTTTTTAATGCCATATTCTGCTCCAAGCTTTGATCTAACTTTCTACAGTCCATTTAACATCAACACTTTGCAGTGATTCTGCTATTAAAATATGATTCTGCTATTAAAATATCTTTCATGTTATTCCCCTTTTCCCAAACACTTCTGTTTGTATTCTTAGAGATTTTTTTTCCATTTAGTCCCTAGGTTTATGAACTCCTTTTGAATCGTGTTCTCCCTGCCTTCCCTGGTGTTTGCAGCACCTCCTGATTTAGATTAAACATCTCTGAATTTAATTAGTGTGCTCTCTACTCTCATTCAGATCATTAAATTGGTCCACCAGGAGCAAAGCGAAGGATGAGCCCGGAGCAATATATGCCTGTGCAGAGGATCAGACAAATGAACAGCAATAAGCATTAACAGAGAAATTGTTAATATCAATACACTACTTTCCTGGGGAGAGTGTTGATGGGATCTAAAGCCAGGCAAAATGATACATGAATGTTTAGTCTCAGGTGGCATCTTTTGCAGATAAATTTGGATTAAGCTGCAATAAATTCATGGTCCTGCCTGTTAAAGCTGTCAGCAAAGTGCGAGGAGTCCAGCCAAGATGTAACACAAGAATGGATTAGCATCTCTCAGTCTCCCTGGGATAACACAAACTATAATGTAGCTGCATTCCTGGGATAGAAGCAGGACATCTGAATGACGGAATGCAGATGTCACCAAAGCGTAAGCCTCAATTAAAGACAACTCCGAGGCTGTGGAGCAACACACGTGGATGCACCGAAAACCCTCTGAGAATGACAGAAGAGAGAGAACCTGAAACATTTTTAGCTGAGTTTAGTTGTGTATTCTGGTCTCTTGGGCCATGGCTAGATTGCTGCTAAGAGATCTGTGTTTTGATTGAATTCTGTGACAATCAATAGATTACAAGGGCAAATTTTTATGTTCAGCAAAACAGCAAGTACCATTTGGAGATGGATTACCCTGTACCTTCTATCCACGTATGCCTGGTACATGTTCCATTATTAACATTCTTCACAGATAGATCAATAGACCTATCGATCTACTGAACAGGCTAATTTTTTCTTTATCATAGTAATGAGAGCTCACTGACATCTGAATTTCTTTGTTTTGCTGTGCAATGTTTTTAACTTTAACTTCACTCAAGAGTTAAAACAGTAGCTAAACCAAGCTCATCTGTTTTTCATTTGGAAGTTTTGGGCATCTATTTTGTGAATGAAAGCATATACCCTAACAGATAACCTTATGTGCCTCCTGAGGGCTACAGGGAGTTATCTCAAGTGCAGCATGAACACCTAGATGTCAGTAGAATATAAAAATCCAGGCCACAGAGAAACATTAATAGGATGCATATCATGGCCTTGTCCTTCAAACATAGACAAGAGCAGCGACTGAGAATATGAGGTCACGCAAGAAAACCCCAGCGCACCAGTTTTGGTAGCCACCATCCACTATACCAAAGTCCCTGTTGCTTTGCTTTTTTTTTCTTCTTTTTTTTTCCCACCTGCTGTGGCTGAATTCAGATGGTGAGGCAGCAATCCCATGGCTCTGGGTTAGCAAAGGGGGGAAATGACTTGCTCTCTTGTGTGGGGCAGAGGAGTGGTGGCCTTCTGAAGGACCTAGAGGCTTGCCGAGGTAGCCAGTTAAAAAGGGGATTATTCAAGGTAATATCAGAGGTGATGTTATTGATACAAGTGGAAAAAAAATACACAGCCTGATTTAATTTTTTGTCTAGTGGGAATGATTGAGGACTGTTTTGTGTGCTTCTTTATGGAAGGTTGCAGTTAAGAAAGCCGCTGAGGGTTGCTGGAGGTTCAAGTGAGGGAAGCAAAGAATTTTTGCACTCTGTGGTTGTGTTGAGGGAAGGATTTGGCAGCAGACTAGCATGCTGTAAAATTGCAAAGTGATGGAGACAGAGCTATAGTGGCAACATAGAATAAGTTGAAAACTTTTCTTTAGGCTCAGACTATAAAAAAAAAAAAAAGGAAAGCAAATTTGACATTTATGTCTCTTTCATTTTGCCTCTAAAATAGACTGTTTTTTCCTCCAGAGTTTCTGCAGATGTAGGCACAAGTAGCAAATGCTCCAGCTGCAGATTTAGAGGGCAAGCTGTCTAGGCAGACATTATGATTCTTATTCTAGAATCAGCACTACAAAGTACCCACCCTCAGAGAGAAATTGTTAGGTTTCAGCACATCTTGTTTTCTAATTTACTACCAGAGGAAACTTCCCAGGCTGGTTATTCAGTTTGCAGCACAACTGAGGAGGGGACTGAGAGCTAAGGGGGGGAAGTATGACGCGTGTAGACAAGATGAAGCAAGTTGCAGGCTTTCCACCTGCCCATTGTTAGCTTGCATACTTGAGCAAAACCAAACCACTAGCAACAGCTAGAGACATGTATCCTGCAACACTCCTTTTCTGTCTTCCCTAGAGTTTTTGAGAGGCTGCACCTGACCTGTGTATGGGCTGACTCTAGATGTGCCAAGCAAGCAGTTCAGTAACAAGTTAAGTGGAAATAATTATTTTAATTAGTGTAATTGGATTACACCAAAGTATTTGTGGGGACTGCTGTTCTGCTTCAGATAAATTGTTCGAACTGTCCTGGCTATATGTCACTCCTAAACCAACACATTATGGCTTAGGAAGGGAAAGGAGATTGGTTGGAAAAATGCTCGATTTACTTCAGATTTAATAACAGCATGAACACAGGATGGATTGCAATAGGTTTTAATAGGACAGCAGATTTTTTTTTTTTTGTAAGCTGTCATCACGTGCACCTTGCTTTCTCAGGGAGTCATAAGGTTATAGGTATTTTCTTAACCTTTGTTTCTTGCTTGTCATCAACAGCTGAAGTCCCATCACCATCAACTGTGGGCAAAGCAAAGCTGCCTTTTACATAGGACCTTACCTTTTAGCAGGAACAAATTGATCAGCTGTCAGAAATGCTGAAGGTCCTCAGTCAGCTTAAATTATAAATAGTGGAGATCAGAATGAAACATGCCTGAAAATTTGGGTATTTTTCTTTTGTTGTTAAATAGTTGCATCTCAGAAGGTATTTGATTGGAAGTGATTACATCTGCTTTCAATTAGCAGTGGAAATAATGAGCAAATCATCAGTTTCCCTCTACAGCAGTCTTTTGAGGCAGCTTTCCATAACCTATGTACTTGACAGCATATTGTAGCACTAATACTTGATATGACTGTTTCTTCTCCTGCGAGGAAATGTGATTGTCACTAAGGAAACCCACTGTATACAATTAATTAATTTACTGTAGCACGATCTATTTTACAGATCAGAATTTGCCACTTGTCATTGGTGGCTGAGATCAGTCAGCATCAACTGTGAGCACACCCAAAGAGAATTTCAGCATTGGTTTCTATTCCTTGGCTTCTGTCTGTGCGTTGTTAAAGTTGGGACTGAATTTGACTCTCATGTGTGCTGTCCTTTTTTTCCTGTAAATCCTCTAACTGAGGTTATAATGGGTGACATAGCCAATGCCTCCTGACCTCTGTGATATCATAACAGGTTACTCGAATGCTACCTGAAAGTCTATTTGTGATGGCCAGAGTAAATGTTTGGTGAAGATAAATACCTGGATGGTAAAACTAAACGCCCGTTGGTTATCTAAGGATGTGCAACAGGGAAAACACTGGAGGAGTTGTAAGAATGGTGTATTCACATAGACATACGGTGTTTTATTAAACATGCTAAGTTTGGGGTATGATAGAGCCTTTCTTTTTATTACATCCTTAACAGTCAAGTGAACATGGTTTTAGAAGAGTGGAATGTTTTAAGCAAACATTGCTGACCTAGATTTTCAAAATGGGTGAGCTTGAGGACACTGTCTTCATTTTATGCCTCATTAACTTAGCCTGTTCTTAGGAGTTTCTATGGAAACTATTTCTTCTTTAGTGATAGACAGAAACTTTTGATGGTTCAAGTAAGAAGACAGTAGCATGAGGCAGTAAGGCAGAGAATGTAGGGCCCTAATGGAAAAAGGCAATGAATGAACTTTGAACATAAACAAAAGAGTGATAGTAGACCATAAATGTCAGTGCACTGACAGCTAAATTGACTCAAGTTACTAACGGATGTGATAGTACAGACTTAACAGAACATGACCCCGTTCTGATGGTTAATGTAGTTAAGTTGGGCTCAGGATGGAATAACAGATCAGTCTGACTTTCTCATTATGGATGAAGAAGTAGGGCTCCAACCCAAAATTTCAAACATTGATGCTGAAGGAGTATTCATGTTGCACCAAGCCTGCTTCTTCTTTATGCATAAGGCACCTGAATGCATACTTATGTTAAATAAAATGTGTTTTTTTTTTCTTTCTGATTGTGTAAGCACTCACTATTTTTACAGTTTCAGACTAAAACACTTCCATTTTGCTTTGAGACATTTGGATGCATTCCCTATAGTTTTATATCTTCTTAATGTGATCTCATAGTTTATAGGCCAAAAGTGATACAAAGCATTTAGATGCTTGTCAAAACAAAATATTTCAGCAGAGCCAGACTGAAAATTATGCAGACAGCTGGGCATCAGTTAGAACAGAGTTGTGTAGGTGTGATTCTGGGTTTTACTATCATGGGATTCTGGACAAGCTATCTGATAAATTTCTGAAGCCTGTGTTTTCCAATCTCTAAAGCAATATGATCATATCTAACTTTTTATGCATAGTTCTTCTAAGGTCTGGGAATTGAAAGGTCTGTATATGCACTGGGGTTTATCTTTAAGTATTTATTACTGGCCAAACAGTAGGGCTAACAGCAAGTCAGAGGCCCTTGAATAGTACTACAGGTTAGAAGTAAATTAGCTCTATTCTTTTGCTTTCCATCATAAGAGCCTTTTATACCCTGAATATAGAACGCATTGTAAACAGAGCTGCATCAGGCTATTGAGAGGGGTGACAGGATGTCAGAGCTTGTCTTTCTGCTCACAGGTTTAAGTTGTGGTCTTGTAGGTGGTACACGGGAGGTACAGAACAGCAGTGAGTCAGGCACACCAGCCTCTGGAATACAGGCATCTATCCCAGGAGGCACAGTTGGCGGCATGAGGATGTGATGCCCATCCAGTTGAATTAAACAGCTGGAATGTAAATCTGGAAAGCTGTGGATTGGTATCCTAGAGTTTAAAAATGGCAACAGCCACCTGTCCCATTATTGCACCCTGGGAACCAGCAAATTGTAAGATGAACTGTAGGGGCTTTTAATGTGGTGCTGGTGGGACTTCGCTTGGAGCTCTTGACTCATGTTATTTAATGGATCATTCAGAGGTCACCTCTGCTTCCAGGGAGCCCTGCCCTCCACTGAAACAAAACCCACAAACCTGGAGACTACTATGCGAAATGTCAGCAGGGAAGAATTTGGAGCTGGATGCCTGTTCTGCTCTCTTCTGTCAGTACCAGACTGTGAGGTCTTTGCGGGAGCTTGGCAGGTGCCTTGCAAAATCAATAGCCCATTTAGTCAGTTAAGCTGACAGCGGCTAGACTTTGTGCTTGTGCTGGTACATTCACTTATAAAGTTGTCTGGGGCTTACTGAAAACATACAGTGATGGAACTAGGACCAGTCTGCCTGAGAGAGTGACATGCAAAAAGCATACTCAGGGCTAGCTTTCTTAAGGGAGAAGTTTCTTGCAGCCATTGACAGCTCATCTGGCCTCATATTGCAAGGGTTTTTCCCTCACTTGTTCTTTGATCTAGAGCAGACAGGTTATTTCAGGGGATTCTTGTTATTTTTGAGCTTTCAAAGGATTGTGAGAGCACACAACAATACAGAGATAAAAATAACTTCCATTTATTTAATGTTATGGAGTATATAAAACTGCAGTCACCTGGACTGTATGGGAAGGCCTCTGTTCATATTTTCATAATTGTGGGCCTGGTTATTTGTGAAACTCAGTTGCTGTATGCAGCCTCGAGGATCAAATGTTGTTCCTCAATTCTTTAAGCTTAATTAAAATATTGTTAGGCTGATACATGGAAAACATTGCTGAAGCTGCTCTAGTACTATAGCAACGTGATGTAAAAACGAGAGACGTGAAGGCCGATAAAGGGGATTGCTGGGCCAGGAGTGCTGCAAATGGCTTGGCAGTTGCTGTGCTCTGTGTATTTGTTGCCACATGTTTTCCCTATGTTCTGAATCAACCTTTCCATATAAAATCACTGAACTTGCTTCTTGTGTTTGAGCCTGAGCACAGCCTTGCTTTGACCACAGGCCAGCCGGCCTCCTCTGCCTGGTCCTTCACCTTCAGCGTCCTGCAGCTGATTGCACAAGGCAGATGTTCCCGGGGAACATCCCTTCTTCACATGGACGGGAACTGCCGCTACGCCGATTTCTTGGAAATCAGGCTTTAGGTGCATGAGGATTGTGAAACCGAGGCTGGAACATACTGTTTTACCAGATCTCCTCCTGTCAGCAGCCCCAGCCATAGGCAGAAGAGCTCGTGCTGTGTTCTTCGCCCTCCCAAGTCCCCGTGGGTGGGGACAGTGGGATCTTTCAAGAGCAGGAATTGGTTAGCCCCAATTTCCCCACTTTGCTAGTGGTACAAACATCTACTACCCAAAGGCTATTTAGGAAGAAGCCTGTCATGATAATAAGTGAGTATCAAAACCATCTTATGACCAAATATTATGAAACCAGCAGACCACAAGAAAAATAGCTGAAGTTGCTAGGGCAGATTCCTCCTTTGCTTTCATGTGAGTGTATCTAATCTACCCTGGCCTGTCAAATTATTTCAAAGGATGTTATTACCTGAGCTCAGGACATAAATATTATAGCACCTCTGTACTTGCTAGCATAGGTACAGTAAGGAAATCGTATACCAACAGGAGACTGGTGCTGGGAATGTAATTCACTGTTATAGCTCTTTAGGGATAGAGCTTGCTGTAATGATCTCGTCTGAATTTTGAGAAGATTAAATTTAGGAAATCTTTAGGAACTAAATAAGGCTTTTTAAAATTATTAGTTCTGAGAAACAAGTACTTGCTATTAATGGGAGCTGCCTAACTTCATTGCATCTGACAAGGAAATAGTACCTGACCTTCTTTGTAAGACACCTAAAGCAGAGATTAACCTTAATTATCCTTAATATTTGTCCTAGAAATTGTCGTGTTGGAAGCCCCAGGCATGCCCTAGGCTGTGGTGTTGGATGGGGTGCGGGGAGGAGTGCCCTGGAGGCACACTTCCCTTGGGCAGCCCTGGGAGGCAGTGTGTGCCCACGTCAGCTAAGATGCACCGTGGGGTCAAAATCCCTCTTGTGCTTTCCCCTCCTTCCCTGAGATTAGTAATCAAGTGCTGAGCTTTACCATAAATAACCTGTTACCGTCTTGCTTGGGTCAAGCGCAGGGCAGAGGCTGAGTCCGCCCTTTGCTCTCGTGTGCCACAGAGTACAAGGGCCGGTTCCTGCACCCGGCCCAACGTGGATGAGTAGGGAGGAGAGAGGGAGTGCCAGGTTTCCCTATACCCTATAATACCTACCTGCGTGAGTGGAGAGTCCAAGTTACAACTGAGCAATTGCAGCCACCCCCAGATACCTCACTCCTTCCACAAAGCTCAGACAAAATGATTACATGGTAAGGGCAGAAAATGGGTCAGAAGGAAGAAATAGCAGGGGGAGGGAGGTGTTACCTGCGTGTGCCCTTTGCATGGCCCAGTGTAACCCCACTGATAATAGTGTAAGACAGATAGGCATGGCCCTTCGAGATCTCAGCTTTTGGACTTGGTGTTGTAATTCCCTATAAGCACACTGGAACTTGCCTTTCTTTTTCAGGTCGTGGTGGTTTTAGAGCAGGGTTGTTCTCATCTGGGTTGGACTCAAGGTTGGACTAGATGACCTTAGAGGTATTTCCCAACCTCAATGATTCCCTGAAATGCTCACTTGGTGCCCAAAGTGTATGGAAGGTGGGGACAGGCAACCCGAAGTGAATGTGTGACCACAGCGTAATGAGTTGTAATCATCAGGGTTATGTCATCATACTGGTTGTTAACATTACGAAGATACACAGATTTGTTGTCTTTCTAAGTTTTCAGTCACTAAAGAGTCTGGCTTGGTGCATTTAATTTCTCTGAGGTAGTGTCTCACCTGACCGTAGAACTGCCCTGGTTAAACATCTGTCTTCTCATGTTGCTGTAGATGTTTTGGAAATGTTCTCTCATAAGCCTTTATGAAAGCATCTTCTCTTTCATGTCTGGAATTCAGCCCTGTCCTGATCAAGATGAATCCCATTCTCTGGAGCCAAGGAGGAAGAGTTTTATTATGACTTTATGTAGCTTGAAATACTGAAAGGCCCTAAAATTGGCAGTGTGGAAAACTTTGCAGTGATATAAACCATCCAGGCTTCAGCACAGAACAATTTATCCTTGTCATATGACTCCACAGGGCCAGCACACAAGGCACAGCTATTTCAGCTTTTCATGATCTTTCTGGTCAATGTGATGAGCTAATTAAGAAATAAAATATCCTCTCAAAAACCAGGAAGAGGTATTTTAGACCAGCTTTGACACAAACTTAATCAGAGTTTACTGAAAGTCTTTTTAAATAGAATTGTAGGGTAGGGAAAGAGACAGGTGCCACTGCTCTGTAAGCAAATGAAGTTTAACTGAAGTCTGTAATGTCTTAAAATATTCAAGTTGTCCTTTTCAGACCTAGAAATCAAAATCCAGCTGTCAACTTGCACTTGAACTATAAGCTTTCAAGGGCAGAGGGAATTTCTTTGTCTTCATTAAAGCAATCATCATGTGCACCGAAGCATAATGTTTTTCTTATTGGGCTACTCAATTTTTATTAAGATCTAGTAATTATACCAGACTCCACTGTTTTCCTTTTAAAGAGTTTATTGAGCAATTTCTTCAAAACTTGCTTATACCCGCCAAGCTCACTGGGTAACTTTAATTAAGTTTTTTATGCCAAATTATTTTGCAAATCATCTCTGCATGAAAGGTGTCATGAAGTCCACCTCTGCCAGGCCACCTAAGAGTTGCCCACAGCTTTAATTTTTGGGAAGAATGTATAGAGTATAGGATTTTTGGAAGAAATGGGGATTGTACAGTTTTGCATTCAGGTATTCTAGGACAAATGGAGCTGAGGCTGGGATCAGGGTCCCACTCTTCTGAGTAGCCACAGGTTATGACATATGTTCTGTAAGTGCGAATGTTAGGAGAAGTAAATACCATCTTGTAAGTTTTTTGGGAGGGAGATGAAAGCAAAAGGCCTAAGAAAGATAAATTCTTTTTCTCGTAGTGCAGGGAAATGGCAAGAGGGCCCAAGGACTCTAAGATCTTCTTTCAGGTCACCAGTTGAAATCCATCCTGAAACAGTACTTTATCATAATTTTCCACAAAATAAATCTGTCTACATACTATATTGCTGCGCAGCCCTCAAAAATCTGCTGGTGCTCATCGCTATGAGCTCAAAAGTCCCATATCGGTGCCTGTTGCCTGTGAGAGACCACCCCCTCAATGACCCCTCATCAGCTGCCTCGTGGATGCCAGAGAACAGCTTCTCCCCATCAGCAGCATTGCTTCAAACTGAATAAATGTGAAGAGGAACGTGAGGGTCAACATGAGGAGTTACTCAGGAACAGGGACCATGCCTTAAATCCTCATTGTCCCTTGCTGTGCATTAGCTAACTCCTGGGACAAACCCCAAGTCCCTTCAGATCAGCCTGACGTGCGTGCGCTGGCAAAGCATCATGGATGCTTAGGCAACTGTTATCAGATCTCTGTTTATAAATATAAGATTTTGAATTTGGCTTGAGTGCTTAAGCTCACTAGCAGGCAGGCTCCCCACCACCACCAAACAAAAGCACAATAACAACCACCACGAACAATCACTGTTTCACCTCTCCCACATTAGCTATTAATAATGTTAATTTACTTCCTTTGAGGGATACCATATGTTCCCCTTCCTGATCCCTCTACAGGCATAAGAAAAAACTAAGGAAATTAGAGAGACTCCATAACACTGATGGCAACATCCAATGTCTTATCAGGCTTCCTGTTGTTGGGAGTATTGTTTTCCTTTAAAGATTAATATTTACAATGGTTACTTAGTTATCTTAGTTCATTTGGTGACCATTAAAGATTCCAGCCCTGAATGCGATGAATGAACCTCCTTTTATTTGTCCTTGATGACTTATTTGTCTTGTGCCTCATCTGGCTGAAAATCAAGGAAAATAATTATTGGGTTGGGCTTTTACTGCCATTTCATATGAGGGCTCAAAGTGCATGTTTCTGTTTATTTTAGAATGGGAGCCCTTACCCACTGTTTCTGCTGATGTATGCATATTTAGGAATATGTTTTAGGATTAGCAGTAAAGTTAACATGGGTATTTTCCCCAATTTTTTATAAGCTGTATGCTTGGCTTTTGTACTCTTAGGGGAGAAAATGAGGGTATTTTGCATTTCATCCGTGACTGCAGCAGCTGCCAGGGAGGCTCACTGAAGCAGTCGGTGAGAGGACGGTGTGAGAAGGCACTGTGTGCCTGGCTGCTGTGCTTGGACTGGAGGAGTAACGGTCTGGGCCTGTCTGTTTCTAGTTTCCCCCTGTGCATCAGCATCAGAGGGGTTTCCCTGCAAGATGAAAAGAGAGAAACTTCTTTTTTTTTTTTTAATAAAACCCCAAACACAGATCAGGAAGTGGTCATTCAGTGTGGCACAGATTGGAAGCAGGGGGTAGGGTGGAGACCCCAGAGCTGCAGAAGCATTTCTAGGCCTCTTCTAGGCAGAAGGGCTTTTGAAGTCACCTTGGGCTGTCCTCATCCCTGCTAAAGAGGAGCACTAAAATATCCTCATATTCACAGGGGTATTGGACCCGGCCCTGGAGAACAGCAGCAGAGGCAAACACGGCACACATTACAAATGATTGCATTTGAGACTCAGGCCCCGTGCAGCGTTACGGCAGGGATGAGTGTGGGTACGGGAGCTGTTTTCAACCTGTCCTGTTTTTCTCTTCAGCATGGATTAAGGATGCACCTTGCCTTCCCCAGAGGTGGAAGCTCCTGTCAGCTCATTGTCACCTCCTCAAAAAAGGGATTCATTTCCATTTGTGCGCATGGAAGCCCCACAAGCACACTTCTACTGGTAACCCCCACACTGACCACCCCCCTATGCAGCCTTTCTTCCCCAGCCCATTGCCGTTTTCTCAGCTGAAGTCCCCTGGGCCACGAAGACCAGGATTACGTGCAGGTCAGTCCTCAGTCTGCAGGAGCAGAGGGCTCGGCGGGCGGTGTCGTGATGCTCATTTCGCAATGTCTGCGCGCTCCGCATGCGAACCACCAGACCCTCGCAAGCAAACCAAGCCCGTTCTCAGACACAGTTGGCTCCCAGAGAAGGGATAATTTATAATGGTGACATTTCCAAGGTTTCTCTCTTTTCCTTCTCCCCCTTTCCTCTCCAAGTGCTCCCCCTCCTCCCAAATGGTAAAAATGGGCCAGACCATCCCAGCTTTTATAGGGGGAGGTTGTTTTTCTCATTTCTTTGCAGACTGCTGTCTCATCCTGAAACTGCACATTTGATGTGCTTTTATAATGAACTCATTTACACTGTGACAGATGTTTTTGATATGATAAGAAACGTGGCCCAGGGGCCAGTGGCGCTGTGGAGCCACTCATGTTTCTCACCTGAATTGCAAATGAGGTATCGCTTTCTTATCAGTTAAAAAACATGAGCAACTGCACGTATAAATAATATGCCACCAACTGCCAGCTGTTTGTGCCAATGACATTCTTCTGAAAAGAATAGATCCCCTCATCATCTGTTCTTTCCCGCTTGCAGAAAATCTGGAGCTCTTCTGCAAGTGCAGCAGAAGAGATTTGTCTTTTAGCTTCAGATACAGCAGTGAAAATGTCTCTAAAATAATTCTGTATTAGCAAAAATAACTTCCATATTTGACACAGGTAATAGCTGATTTTTTTTTTTTTGTGCTTCCTTGTCCTCTTTCTGCATATCTCTAGGCAAGAAAGAGTGCTGCTTTTTGTTTCTTAGGGATTCCTTTTTAAAGAATTCACAGTCTTTCAGTAGTTTCAGGGCTTCCATTCTGAATGCTGTGGAAGAGTGTTACTCTGTTTACAAATACACTTTTTTTTTTTTTAATTAATGTGAAAGATAACACTAAGTCACTTTTGTCTTGTCGACAGGTTGGGCTTTTTGCTTCCCTGAATTCAGGGTGAAGTTAAAATGCGCCTGGAATCTCGGACACGGAAGCAAGCAGGTCTGCTTGCTCAGTAATCTTTATTAGTAAGTTTTGCAGTGAACAGAACTTAAAAATACTGCAAGGTGAAATTGTTCGGGTAATTGATCAGCTTGATGTTTTATTTGAGTAAAGTTGAAAAACGCTTTTCAGCATTTTGCCAGCTACAGGCAGAGATGTATTTCTGTTGCAAATGACCTTCTGGGAGAGCTTGACTGCAGGGACATGATTCATTGGCAGCCTGCTGGTGACAGGCATGTTCCTATTGTTCTAAAACTCTGGTTTCACATTTCTCCTGTTAGATAAGCTGCAACCATTAACTACACAGTGAGCTACAAATAAAGTGTGATGTAAGAATTAAGCTTATTATCTGATTGGCAGCATGGGGCCACTCTTCCAGGTTAAGGGTTTGAAAAGATTTTTTTAACAAAACGATGCCTTTTCTTACAATTTGGAAAGCATTGTCCTCCCAAAAGATAAAATATGCTTTTGGAAGCTGCAGTGTATATATATAGTGTGAGCTATAAATAGTCTGGAGCTAGTTCTGCACAGTACCATGTGCAGAAATATTAAGGACAGATTCTGATCTTCAGGGCTACGCAGGAGGCTACTGAGAAACACCATGTTAACGCTGTGGCTTTTGAATTTAATTTGGTGTTCAGATTCATATCAAGATCAAAATCTGGTCAGGGATTTTAAGTGTGTTTTGAAGAACAAAGGAGTTTGGTGGCCTCTGCTTAAACTTAGTTTTAGTTGGAGATTACATATCAATTTCTAGAGCTATTATTTGGGTCAAATACCAATGCAAATGGATTCACTCTTAAATGAGGAATGGCTTGATTATCATGCTAGCTGAAAAATAGGTCTATCCACTCCCACTGTTCAGCTGCTGTAAATGGATGTATGTAAGGATTTAGAAATGGTTGCTATTCAGATCCTTATGAGGGTAAGAAGACTCAGCAATTGAATGATTTATGATAATGTTGATATTCACACAGGCTATTCATCTGGCAGGATAAAAGACCACAGTGGCTGATCGGTCTCTTTCCTTGGGCACAGGCTGGTTACAAGCTGATGCTGGAAACAAGCTCGCTGGCGGGAGTGTTATCTTCCCTGCTACAAAGGGGTGAGGGCCCAGAGGAGGGGGAGTGGAAAAATACCTGCTTGTATTAGCCTTGTGTTCTCCCTTCTGCTGTACAATCATAGTGGGACAAAGCATGGTAGTTCTACTGAGGGTATATGAGGCAGGGTCAATGCCACGGTATTAACCTTACTTAGCAAATTAGTGATAAACATAACAGATCTCGTTTCCACAGGAATTTTACAACAGCTTCTGGTCATGCATTACAATCTGCTGCCCTCCCTTGTATCCTCACATTTTGACAGGGAGGAGAAGGGCTGTTTGCACCACTTGTTTGTGCCCCTTAATTTCAGTGCAGTTTGGAGGCCTAATTCTGGGTACCTAAATCCTCCCTAACGTCAGGAGAGTAGGTGCACCTAGGAGAATGAAGCAGGCCATTTGTGCTATAAGGCCTGAGGTGGAGGAGATGATCCAAAGCTCCTGAGATTTGGTGGTACATGGCCAATGGCCCTGCTGAAGCATTTTGGGGTTCAGTTCTATGCATCTTGCCACGCAGGGGGTTGCAGGGTTCAGCGGAGTAGCTTATACCTGAAGGCATGCAGTTGACTCCCAAGGATGGTGTTTCCTGTAAGATTCACACCCCTTTTAAAGGGAACAAACACATCAGCCTTTCCAGTCACCTTTCCAGTCACTGCCAGAGCAGGCAGTTTATTTAACAAAGCTCTTAGTCACTCCTGGGGCAGGACTTGACTCCTAATTGCATTTAGTATCTGATATGCTGTCCCGACAGCTCTCAGGGGCTGTAGAAAAGGGGCAGAAGAGGCAAGAACAACTCATTTTGTACACTCATCACAGCTCATGAAGCACTGTAGAGGCATCCTGCAAACGGGCAGCACTGAGATGCATTGTGGTTGGGCCCATCGTTGGCACTGGGGATCAAAGCACACCTCAGAGTTGCCTTCAAGGTCCTCTAATTCATGCCTGACAAAAAGAAGGGACCTACATGGATCCAAAAATCACTTTGTCCCTCTAAAACTGCAATGCCCCCCTTTCCATCCTTGTCATGCATATGCAGGTAGGACTGCTGGGAACAGGGTGCTGCCTTTCCACAGGTACACTAACGCTTCCAGACCAGTGGCGTGTTATTAATTTCTGGTAATAAGCACAAGATCTGAAAGCAAACCAGTACAGCTCACTCAAATCCCATGCTGTGAGCTCCTTCCACAGCCACCAGGCATCAGCCAGGGGCAATGATAGTCCCTGTTGCTCTTTCCTGCAAGGTGACTGAGCCCATCCAGTCTGTGCCACCCTCTTGGCTTTCACTCTGGCTGTCTGTGCCTGTGGGACGTGGCCTTACCCCTGCCCATCTCTGTTGCCTCTTCTGCAGAGATGCATTTCTTGAAACAGTAGGAGCTGATCACATACAATCCCAGCACTTCCTTCCACTTGTAAATGTTTTACATGGTCAGTGGATTGAAACAAGTTGTTCAGGCTGTTCTGCTCCTTAGCTGTAGCCCTCAAGTTCGAGCTTACAGGTGAGCACCTTTCCCTACTCAGTGGTAGCTCTGGTGCTGACTGTGGAAACATCTCCCCCTGTCTTCAGTTTGTTCCAGGCAGAGAAGGGAGCTTCGGTGACAGACATAGCTCTGTTATTTATCTAGACATGCCTCAGTATTTTCCCAGAGACCTTATGAAATGAATCTCTGAATGATCAGTGGCATAAGCATGTGACTCCAAGTCACTGGACAGCAAACAATTTAAAAAAAGCACCCACTAAAGAAGCAAGTCTGAAAGATTATGTGGTATTAGAAAGCACTCAATTTAGAGAAGTGCCTAGCTCATGAGTAAATATCATGTCATAAGGCAATATTGCAGCATTCCTCAAGGGTAATGGACAGAAATAGATTCTGCCTTTGTTTGTGACAAATATTGATGATGCTGTGCTGAATGTTGGGATGCAGGTTCAAATACCCATGCCCTGTTTTCTTTTTTCCCTGGCTGCTTTACCCCATTATCAGTTGGCTATCTTGATTCATCCTCTTGTACACTTCTACTTTCGGGTTCCCTGGTCTTATTTTGACATTCATGCCTGTCAGCACCTTCACTGAAAATTGTCTCAATTCAGGCATCAGCATCCAAGTTTGCAGGATCATTGTCATTTCCCAGAGGTAGATAAAATGTTTCTATCTTTGAGACTGAAATCTTTGAGACTGAAAATTTGGTGTCTCAAAATTGATCTGCTACATTCATATAACTAAGTTTGTTTTGACAAATCCTGGAATAAGACTTGCTCTCATGTTGATATCTAGTAGCACTTGTTTACCATCTCTCTGTTTTCTGCTGAGCTGGTTTAGGGCATAATGTGCCACTGAAGGTCAAAAGGTAACAAACTGTGGTAAATTATTCCTTTTGTATCCTTCCTTTTTTTTTTTTTTTTTTAAAGAGTTCATTCCCACCTTTCAATGACTACATGTATTTTTCAGTTTTCACCAGTGGGATCTAGATCCTTTCTCTTTGGTGGGTACAAGATCCCATAGGAGACTCCTTGAACTTTGTTAACCATTCTTAATCAGAATTACAGCTTTTCAGTGAATTCTCTTTGATACTTTGCCAGATTCTCTCACCAGCTGTTTCCCTCCCACCACTGTACAACTTATACCACTATACAGCTTATAGTTTGTGGGCACAGATTCAGAACAGATATGAGTAAAATGAGCAAAGATGGTTATCTTTCCTGTAATAAATTGAACAGAATAGGTCCCTTTTATGGGACTTAGTGTCATTTTATATACAGTCCTTGGCATTGGGAGCCTTACCAAGAAATGCCAGCTCAATTCTCATTTCTTCGGAAGAGCAGTCAGAGTAGCCAGCAGAATTCACTTTTAGACTTCCTCTTCATTCCTTGCTTTGCTGCTGTTACATGATTGCACGGAAGATTTGTATGGTTTATAATTTTTTTCAAAAGCACTCTAATCTTTCCCATGCTGCTAAAATGAAATCCTGAATGTCTTTGGCAAGATGAAATCTACCACCTTCTAAAACTTCTATGTACTGTTTGGTTTCTTTGGACCAGTAGAAAGACCCCAAATATTAGCTGAATTGTCTTGTAAACTTTGAGAGAAGACCCTCTATTCTAAGCTAGGAGAGTCTTTCTCATAACAGTACAGGTTTTCCTTTATGCAGAGCGTTATTCACAAAGGTGCCTGTTTTATGACCATGAGGTAGAATTAGTATCTGCAGATTCAGGATCTGTCTGATGCTCCATCCTCTCTGGCAAAAAATAAAATTAAAAAAAATGGAAATTCCATCCCAGCTGAACTAAATCCAAATATATTTAATAAATAATAATAAAAAGGGCAAAACTAACCACAACCAGACAAATCTCACAAACCTGAAATCTCCTGTCTGTCTGAACCCTCCCTGGCTGAAATTGGATGAGTTTCTGGCAGAGACTTTCCAGAGTAGGCTCAGCTCTGCAGCAGTAATCACACCAGCTTCTTCAGCCTGATTCCTTTGACATCTCCGCTAGTTTTCCATTTCATAAACGCACAGAGGAAGCCAAACCTGACCTTGATGCGCTCTTATAAGCAGCATGTCAACAAAACAAAGGAAGAAAGAGAAAAACATTCCCAATTCAGTAGAGATCTGCAACCCTTCTGTGAAAGTGCTGTGCATTAGCAGAGGAGTGATGGTCTCATGCAAATCACTGCAGGCTCCAACAGGAACTTGCTGCTGTTGTGTTCTGGCTCTCAACAAGTTTAATCCTAACAAAGCAGGAGTTGGTTTTCATCGTTTGCTGACCTTCACTACTAGGCTGTGGGACTCTGCCCTCATATTTGAGGGAAAGAAGCCCTAATGTTGGCTTCAGTGGTTGTCTTTCATGATGAAACATTTTCAGCCCAATATCTTTTATTGGCAGCAACTGAAGTCAGATGCTTAAATCTTATATGGAGGCTGAATATTTGCAGGAAGGGGTTCTGTCCAACTGCCTCGTATATTCAGACGTGCTTGAGTGACCCCAAACATATTTCTCCTCTGTCTTCTCTACTGGTCTTCGGCAACTAGATCCCCCTCAGCTGCATGGACGGTGGTAGGTCCTTTCAGATGCTCATATTAACTGGTCCCCATTGGACGTGAGAGTTATTTTGTGTTTTTTCAAGGCAGGTATGAAGGCTAGCTGCTCCCAGGTGCTGTCGGTACTCTAGCTCCCACTTTACATTCCTCACATTCCATCCTGGTATGTCTAGGCAGATACCTCTTGGCTGTTTAAATTGAAAAATAGTAACATTGAAGTAAGTACACTGGGGTCAAACAGAAAGTCAAGCAACTGCTTTGAGCTTAGACTAAGAGAACCAAGTGAGAGATTCTACGGACAGCAAAGCAAAGGAACTGGCCTTTAATGCAGTAGTGCAGGAGCAGAATGAGCCCTACAGGGAGACAAATAGACTGAGCACAGACATGATGTGAAAATATGAGAAACAGCTAGTTGAAAAGTTCCCAATAATTTTAACCTCGAGGAATTCCGAAGCAGGATTAGCTGTAGTACATCCAAACTGCAAATGCTCTGAAAGTTTAGCATTTTTGGTAGTGTTTTAAAAATCCTTGTCTGCTTTGCCATTGTGTTTTCCCACCCTTTTACCAGTGAGCAAAGATGACAGAGCAGAGCTAGAAATCTGAACATTAAATTCTTCACTAACCACACATTCTCCATGACCATAAAGAGAGGCAAACTGATGTGAAGAGAAGAGGCCATTAGAGTTCATCCAATAGCATGCATTTGTGAGGCAGTCAGGAGACACGGTGTAGTAAATGAAACCATGTTACTGTATAAGGAAAGATTTGGGTATAGTAACCATTACATCCGAATGGTCATGACATGCAAGTATAGAAAACAAGGATCCTTCTAGACTTCGCAGAGAAGCAAAATCCCTGCTTCATCTAGGCATAGCTGAACTGTGCAGCCAAGTGCATTAATGCCACACCAGGTCAGTTGGGCTATAATTGTCTCTAACCAGAACAGTCAAAAGTTACAGAGTTCACTTTCTGCTGAGTGAGTGACACCCAGAAATTCTTTCCAGACTTACAAACAAGCAAAGAGACAAGTTTGAACCTGAACTTCAGTGTAATCACGCCACTCAGCAGCATAAACAAACATGGCATCGATTGGAAAATTATTCTTCAGGCGTCAGTTTTGACTGATCCAGATGAGAAGTTTCCAAAGTTAGGGTCGTGCCCCGTGGAGTGCTGATGGAAGAGAGGTCACAAGCCCGGAAATGAGGTTGCGAGCTGAAAAGCTTGGGAACCGCTGATCTAGACAGATGAATGGTCATGTCAAGGGGGTCCCTTAGAATATCCTTTTTCCTCTCTCCTGCTTCACAGGCAGTGACTGGAGTGAGTTTTAAATCTGACAAGACCGGCCTGTTCATAGCATGCTGCTGTATTTTTAAAAGTAGATCTCTGGAAATGAGTCCAAGATGACCAGGGAGATGGGAGCAAGGGAGGCTCTTGAGGGGAGGATGTGGGACAAAGAAGTGGAGTAGAGGCAGGTCTGTGGGAAACAGAATCTGCCAAGAAAATCAAGATTCAACAGTGTCAAGTAGAAGAGATGGAAGCTTTTTAAGGTTGTAAGAAAGATTGAGAGTCTAACTTGGAAGGTCAAATTCATCTCCTGAGAGGTTTGAGGGACATAGCTTTACTCCTCTGTGAGGAGTCTGGGCTGCTGAACTGTATTCCTTACTGTGAAAACAAACCTAATTTTTGGTGCAATTAATGTTTGCCTAGAATAAGGTACGTACAGCTGATGCATATACAGAAATAAGGTGGTACATCTTTGAGTCTCTGAATGGCCTTCTTTACTGTCCTTGTGTTTCAAAAACTACCAAAGCCAGGCCCTGAATTTATGTATGTTAAAAGAAAACCACTGTTACTGGGAACTTCTGCAGGCTACTTTATAATATTCATAGTATGAAAAAGGTGGAAAATATGAGTAGACCAGATAATTAGCATTGCTTATGCTACTAACTCTGTTTTGTCATTGTTAAACATTAAAAAAAAAAATACAGCTTTAGCAGTGTTTGGTAAAAGTCTGTGAACATTGAACATTGGTGATTCTTTGTGCCAGAAGCAGTAAGTGGTTGTTTGTGGTGTAGGTGCTCAGCCCAGGGACTCAGAGAACCACCCGGTGAGCATCGGTTTGCTGTCGAAACTCCAACATTGGAGTCTCAGCAGTCCGCGTCCTCTTGCAGCCATGCCTCTGAGGTTTGTGGGAACCTGCTGAACTCTCTCCTGAGCATCACAGAAAACAAACAGAGCACCTGCAAGTCATGTGGGCTTTTATAATACTGAATTAGCGTCAGTAGAAGAGGAGTGTCAGCACCATGCAATGGATATCTTGAACAATGTCTATAGCACCCTATTTGCTATCCAAGGGCATGGAGGAGGAAAGCAGTAGATTTGGGGCAATTAGGAGGGAGTATAGTGACAGTGCAGGTTCAAGTCAGGGACGTGAAATGGGCCTGGAGGTTAATAAGACAACGCAGGTCATCATCATAAAGCAAATATCAGGTCTGTGTGGTGCAATACCTAGCTGTGGCTACGTGCTAGGAACAATGCAGAGGTAAAGTCAGTAATGTTGTGTGGTATTTATTTAGTAGCATTTATGCTGAGAGGAGTTAATGGCCAGGGAGGTCTTTGCATCCAACTGCAGCGGGGGGGTTTCCTGCCTGCTGTGTTTCAGGCTCTAGGACGGAGCTGGTGGGTCCCATTCCAGCACTGATCACAGCGCTGTGAGCCAGCGCTGGAGGTACTAGGCCGCAGGGCAAGGCGGAGCCAAGTTGCCCGGTTATCCCAATTCCTGTTACAGGGACTAAAATATTGACCTGGAGCCATAGGTGCTGGAGAGAGAGAAAGACAGGAGAAGGTATTGTGTCCAAGACCCTGAGAGAAAGCAAAGGCAGGTCTTCTAGAGCCTTAACCCCACCGGTGGGGTGGGCTTAGGGATTTCCGAGCAAGGAAACTCTCTGCTGCTGATTGTTTCTAGCAAGATAAAGACTCCGTGAGCCTTTTTGGGACTAAACGAACTTATGCCAAGCCTGTACCTGTTTTGAACCACTAATCCTGTACAACGTCAAATAGCAGCTAATTGGTCAAGCGAGTGACGCCTAATCTTCAGGCCTCCGTGTCAAGGGCCATGGAAGCTTTGCTCTTGAAGGTACCTCATTTTTCAGGATGCTCCAGACTGAATTTGTAGGTAAGACCCAATTAAGACATATATGCATATCTCTCAAGTGCAGGAATAGTTTTACTGAAGCCATAGAGATCATTCATATATAAAGTTACAGGCGTGTTTCAGACATGACCAGATTGGTGCAGAACCAGCCCTTATCTCCTGTTCTGGTGATCCAGTCTGGACTGGTCTCTACAAGTTTCTCTTCAGAGTTTAAACCAAGCCTTTGGTTTGAGAAATGTGAGGTTTTATTTTCATAATTACCTTTAGTTTTGGAGCTGCCCTTGAGGCTATTTGGAATCCATTGAAACACGTTGAACTCTAAATCAGAGGTTTCTGTATTTCATGTCAAATGCACAAATGCCAAATATGAGATTTTTTGCCCCAGTTGTGTGGATGTTTAACTTCCAAAGCATAGTGTTTTCTTGTAAGAAACTGATAACTGGCATTTAATGCTGTACTCAGAATTTATCATTTCAGCTTGGCTGATTTTACATATGAAAGCATATGACTTTAGTTTCCCAAGTATTTCCCCATATACCTTTTCCAGTCTGCAAAATAACTTCTAGGGAAAATTATGCTATCCATAAACATCTCAAGATACGCGGCATCCTCTTTGCAGGGGAAGTTTTCTAGAGGACTGGCAGGAATTTTTGATTCTCATATACAGTTTAAATATTCCCATTCTTAATTTTTTCTATTACTGTAGATTATAGAGTTCATCTCTGTAGTGCCACCCTTAAAATAAACTGTTCACAGGTTCACATGTCATTTGTCGATAAATAACATAAGGGCTCATTCCTACCTTTCTAATGGAGCTCCTTGATACTGAAGGGAACTTTTCTTTGACAAAATATGTGTTCAGCCTATCCAAAATCTGTAAGTCTTTGGAATAAGTCCTTTACGTGAAATGTAATGCTCCCATGTGAAAGCCAGGTATGATAAAAATAAGAGATTAAAAAACATGGGAAAAAGAAAATAAACAGGAGGCTCTTCTTGCTGCAGGCTATTAGGGAGTATAGCTGTAGAAACAGACAGATGATTTCATCTAATGAAGCACCTTCGGAGTATGTGTTCTACCTGTAAACAGAAGACTTTTTTTTAATTTATTTCAGTATTAACAGGGCGTCTTCTAAGGAGCTGTGACCTTTAATCTCATTATGTATGGATTTGTGTATGTGAATGTGACATATGAATTTGTTACCAAGGTACTATTTGAAGCAAACATCCTAGGGCCTTCCAAGTTGGCAAGTTGATGCAAATTTCTGAGTCACCTCAGCTGAAAACATTATTTTTTATTTCTACAACATTTTGGGATGCAAAGGGAACATCAGCCATCTTATCTGACTGATGCTATCAGGTGCTTTCCGTTAAATTTCCTAATATATATCTTAGAGACAGCCAGACACACACATAAGTCTGGATATGAATGGCACTGAAATAAAGCAGGATTTATTCTAATTTATCAGAAAGGTGGAGCAGCTCAGCTAACTACAGCAATTGATCTATAGCAGGATAAGGTCTCAACAAGTTCTTTCAGGCTTCAATTAGTTTGCATCGTCTCATTCATTGCATTCCTGATCTCTCTTCCTTCCTCTTCTCTTATGTTGTCATCTATTCTTAGTTTATACAAGCACGTACTGCTGCATATAGACTTTTCTGCCACAGCTGGACCAGTGGTGGAACCAGGCAGACTCCTGGCAGATCCAAGCATGGACAGGAATCTCAACACAGAGACCATTTACAAAATGGTCTGGGTGGGGTCTAACATTATAGTTTCTCTTGAATTGTTTTTCCCTTATTTCTAATCCTATATAACAGTGACTATTAATTAACAATCTGTTAGCTATTTCTGAGAGTTATTCTGGAACATGGTCTTTAATAATAGGGAATTGAAAAACGGCAGGGGAGTGACTTCCAGCCCTGCATTCCTTCAAAGAATCCTTTAACAATGCACAGTATTTCTCGGTGCTGCACAATATCTATTTCTGAATTCCAGCTGCAGCTAAGGCTTTCTTTTTGTTCCTGGTGGAGTTGCCGGCATTGTTTCATCTAATGGGTGAGTATATTCCAAGAAGAAAAGACCCACAAAAGTGTGTTTAAAGTATTTTCACCTAATCTGAAGCACGATTTTTCAAGATCTTTCAGAGTGCCTGTAGCATAGACAGCTACACTATTAATGACACTTTACTAACAACATACCAGATCTCTGTAGCTCTAATATAATAAATGGATTGTAGATCCCACTCTCAGCACGGATATAATTAGCAGGATTTATTTCATTCTCCTTATAAAGACTGAGTCAGTTCCCCCATGCTCTGAGCACGCTGAAATTCTCAGAGAAAATGCAGCTGAATGCATTTATTATCACTGGAGTTAAGTAATTTTTTGTTGTTGATGACAATGTCATCATAAATAATGAAACTTAAGAAATTTCATACCTTCGTGCCAGTGCATCCAAGCTTTATAAAGGCTGTCAGTGGCCAAGAAGTGCATTTTTAAAATTTAGCATAAATTAAGGATTATTTACATGAACACCAGTTTTTATAGGCCAAAAATTTACCAAGAAGCACCTCACATATATTTTCAAGCAATCAGAAAGTGAAATTTTTGTACATGTTTACAAGAAGGGGAAACTGAACTTCAGGAAGTCACATGATTTCCAGTAAGAGCCCATATATAGACATGTAGATGATGAAAGCATTAAAAAAAACTTGCTGTTACCAGTCTCCTGGAGCTGACAGGTATTATCTCTGTGTAGCCATGCTCCCATATGTATGGCATAAGGCTCCTTCCCACCGTGTTCCAAGAATTTACATCACTAGATATTTCGGAGAATTCACAGTTCCAAACTGAATGTGCGGTGGGTGATACAGCTTCTCTGGAAGCTCACAATGACAGTGTCCAGCAGAAAGAATAGTACAACCCCTTGAGTACCTGACTGTCAATAGCTAAGTAAATAAATCCCAGGCAAATAATAGTGTACTAGAGGGAAGAATTTTTTCCGAATCAGAAAGCAGAAGCCAAAAAAGGAGGGGTCTACTGTTAGCTAATAACACATAGGTGGGCATTTTCTACCAACTCTTCCCAAATGACTACAAGCTCTGCTTTTTCCATCTCCCATAGAGAATGTTATGGTTAAGAAGAGAGATATTGAAGTGATGTGACACGACCATGTCATCGGATAAATAATGTAAAAATAAACTTCTTGTTAATTTTGCTTGCACGGGTTGAGGTCCTTGTTCACCTCCAATAAAACAAGCTAATTCCCCAGGCCTGGGGTATTCCTGGTGCCTCATCTGACTCTTCCAAGCTCTGAGTCAGATCTTTCTTTCCCGTCCTTGTTCCTCAGATGTGTGTGCTCTCTATCCCTCTGGATACCCGTGAATGCAGTATAGAAAATGTGTTTGCACAGCTCAGGGTAACTTATCCCTTTGCTGACTCCCTGGGCTATGGTTAAAGGAGAGTTCAGAAATTGGGAACAGAATCATTACATTAGATACAGTCCAAAAGCTTCATGTATTTTTCCTTCAGAGAAGGAAGCTGAGCTAAGTTGCAATAAAAGAAATTGTGGGATATTCGGAAGAGAGTAGATGGCATAAGGAGAAAGCAATGTGTTGCAAATGGGTAGATCCATCCCATGGGTACCATATGTTTTGAAATCCTTGCGGTTTGGATAGTGACCAGTTAGTTTCTTAGCCAGAGGCTGCCAGCTCCACCCCAGTGAGCAGGGAGTTCCTGCTGCCACAGAGTCCTAAAAGTACCTTAGCACCCTGGAAGCCCCTCTGTTGCTTATCAACATGGATAACAAACAAGGACCTCTGCAACAGGATGTTTGCAAAGAGAACTGGAGCTCACTGCTTGATGTCCATACCCTGCTTTTCTGCAGGCAGCTGCTTTGATATATTTCTGCATCATCAAACTCGACCAAAATTCATGTTTGAAGTGCAGATTTCCTCCAGACAAACCTTGTGCTGCTGAACTCTGTGGAGGAGGGAGCCTGGCCTGTGTAGAGGTGTCAGCACTGACTGCAGGATGCAGAATAGGATCTGAAATACAGGGGTCTGGAAGATAGAAACTTTGTGTGATGAGGCCTTTCTGTTCCTATAATTAAGATATTTGCACGGTTGAGCTCCTGCTTTCATAATACACCCCTGTGATGACTACCAAAACCACTCCTTCAGAGAAGGTCTGCAGCCAGTTATTCAGATAATGAAGAAGGGCGGGGAGAGGGAGGGGGAAGATTAGCCACAGTTAATAGAAAACATATGTCAGTAAGCCTGTGACTATTCAGTGTGTTCATCTTTTAAAATGTGGTAAGTGCATTTCCTTAGAGCACAGGGATAACCTTAGGCACCAGGAAACAGCTCGCAGTTGTGTTGTGAGATCCTGTGTCATAGCTGCAGTGCAGTCGAGGCTGTAAGGGGAAGGCCAGTGGGTTGATCCAGTACCCAGATAATCCATCTGTGGATAATCAACCACTGACTATGTTCAAGATGTGATTTTGCTCTTTTCTTCATTAAAGGATCTGTTGTCAACAGGCATAATTAAAAGTGCTGCCACATTGATGTTCTTGCATATTCTAATTCTGAACTGGACTAGGAGGCGGTCTTAAGATCAGTTAAGGTATATAATGTAACATAGTGTAGGTTTTTTTTTTTTTTTTAATATAAAATGCAAGGATAATGTTGACCGGGAAGTGGAGAGACTGTACAAAATTCTGTACAGTGCATGGAAATACAGCTCATAGTCATCTTTTGAAGATTACTCGACTTCAGTGGAAAACACTTAGCTTCCTATAACTAGAGGCACTACTCTGCTGCAACCAAATCTCACTTTTTGTATTGTCTCTATTATTCTTTCTAGAGAGAATATATAGAGAAGGAGAAAATACCCTATAGTGGCCCCTACATCTCAAGAGTCCTTAATGCTATGAGTCTTTCATGATAGGTAACTTTCTAAGAAGTGTTTCTGGAGGAGCTTCACAGTTCTCTTTACAACTGCATGTTGTCTTTAGGACTTTAGTCCACAAGTTGAAGTCTCTCACACTTGAAGATGCAGACCCTTCAAGAAGCACTCAGCAGTACCTTCAGGATCAGTTCCTTCCTGCCTGACACCAGTGGAAGTTTCACCCTTGATTTCAAAAGGCTCCTAATTAGGCCTGAGGACTGTGGTCCTTTCTTTCCTTCATCCCTTTGTACAGTTAATGCGCTTATACTTACGTAAGGTGTGCCAAGCCTGTGCGAGGGGGGATTCATGCCACACATGACAGGAGCTTTATCCCAAAGTGCTGACTTCCTAAGTTTAGATTTGGTATAATGAGAGCAAGTAATAAAGAAAACATATAACGGCAGTGAGATCAAGGGTTACTCTGGTTTAGTAGATGAATGTCCTGATGGCCACGCTGATTGGAGTGACTCACCAGCTGCAAGCTGGAAGGAAGAAGTGGGGCATCAGAAGGATGTGGCTGCGTGGAGACCTGGTGAGCAGAGATTAGGAGGACAGTTCATGCCCAGAGAATAGCTTGTCCACTGATTTCATTGTTTTAAGCATTTAAGGCAGACAGGGCTAATCACTAACAAAGATGCCCAAGGGAGTAATGTTGTATCAGCTATCTTCCTGAGAGTTTGACTGTTTTGGTTCTATTTATTCTAGACAAAAGAGCTTATTTGTGATGTTTCATCTTTAGTCTGAATGTCTCTAATTTGGACATCCATTTAATTTGGAAGGTTTCCACCCGACACCAGTGAGACTGATTAAAGTCATGACTTATAACCAAACGTCTTTCTCGCTCCATGTTGCTGACCGCAGCTTTGGTTATGAATTGTGAAAGAATGTTAAAATCCAGTGTATTTTTCTCTTTGTGGGCTCTGTTTATTTTTATTTTTAACATTTTGATTGGGCAATGAAAAATGTCAGTGATGCCAGTTGCAAGTCTTTAGGTACAAATTTGCCTTTCAGCCATTGCATGGGAGTGATTATTTGCTTTTAAAAACTGACATCTGGGGATTTTTAGTTCCTTAAGTCTCTGGAAAAATATGGCATTGCACAAAAGCCTGCAGTATGAAAGGTAGAAGCAGGGCCAATAAGAGGACAGCAACATTTTTTTCATGTCTCTAACTTCCAGAGAGCAGTAGCAACAAGCTGAGCAGAGGTTGAAAGAAGCAGCATTATTGCTGCTGTTTCCCCTTGAATTCCTTTCATCAGTCCGGTGACTACATGTGTCCTGATGACACATTTCTGGGTCACATGTCCCCGAAAGATGGGCTATATGGAGACGCATAGCATGGAAAGTATGCTAACTAGAGACTAGTTATGTTGACAGGTTCCACGTGTGACGTAAATTTCTATATTCCTCACATGGACTTTATTAATAGCACAGGACTGAGTCAGGGAGAGCCAGTTATTATTCTTTATGTAAATAAATCAACAGAAATAAATACTCTCTTGTTCCTTATCGTATTAAACCTGCAAATAGCTTATTACCCTACAAGGCAGCTTAGGCTAGCACACGAAACCACTGGGAAATGCAGAGCAAGTGCAAGTCAGCGCTGAGATTTCCCCAAGCCAGGCTGCGTGGCCATAGGAGAGGAGTGAAGGCACAAGGCTGCAGCTCACAGAGTCCAGAACTGGAGAAAGGAGACCCAGATAATTATTTTAAAAGTCAGTCTCAAGCGTAACCAAACTGAATTCTTGTTTTCTTTTTGGTCCAGTGGAAACTTTGCAATGGAAAAGTTAGATAGATTTTTTTTCCTTGGCTCTGTCATCAGAGATGTCACTGTTTTTCCCAGTCAACTTTCTCCAGTTTTTCCCAGACAACCTTTCTCAGTGGGATCTGGATTACCCTTTCTGCAGGATACTGCTCTGGTTAGGAGGTCGGAGGGAGAAAATTCCGTAAGTGTAGGGTGTTCTTACTCAGATTCTTCTCAGACTCATCAGCCACTTCCATGAGGGAGTAATTCTTTCTAGTAGCAGTAGCAAACTGTTGCCCTGGTGTATGAGTTAAATATAGCTGGAGGCACAAAGCAAAGCATTAGAGATTGCATATCCAGTCCTCTGTGTTCCCACTAACAGAAAAAACAGAAATGCATCTAGAGAGGCCCAATCCAAGTATTAGTATCTCCTTCCAAACACTGAATAAAAACACCTGGATGGAAAGGACTTTTATTAGTTGGGACTCTTCTATATTAATCACAACCAATTCATTTTATCTTCAGCAGCATGGAGAAGTATGGAAAAGTTGTTGCAGTTTGACAGAGAATGAAGGTGTTGCTCACCTGTGATGAGTATGAACTAAACTCAGAATTCTCAAATATTCAGAGCCTGGGCCATGCTCTGAGCTCACCTTTGATATATTTAAAAAAGGGATGCATTTTTACAGGTTCACTCTAAGAAAGAAAGATTTGTCATGTGTAAAATTCAGAATATTCATCTGTGCTCTTTCATTCATATGATGGAAATAAATTAGAAAAATGGTGTTTATGTATTGAGCAGGATATGGCAACAGGACTATTGCATTTATATCTGCACTGTCAGCAAGGAATTCATCATAAATGCATGAGGCTAATGTGGTTTTCAACCGTGCTTATGAGGATGATTTACCTCCTGTGCAATCAAAATAAAGACACATTAGTGGCTAGGAATATTTACAAAGTCTTCCAAGCTGACAAGTTTTAGTTGTAAGGGAGGAATGAATTTTAAATTCCACTGATTTCTTTTCCTCTATGTCTCAGTTAAACACTTCACAATAAATTCCTGAAAATTTTCCTGCTGCTGTTACTTGTAACAGTCCAGAAATTTCAGGGTATCCTTGAAGTGGCACAGTCTTCTCCAAGGCACTTTACATGGCTTAATTAGCACAGCTATTTCTTTCCCCATGCGTTCTCTGAGGGATTTCTTTATGCCAGATGCTTCCTAGGTATTGAGAATCAGAGCCAGAGGTCAACTGATGAGCTGCTGATTGCTCAGGCTGAATGTGATTTAATGCAACAGTTTGTATGAGCAGTTTGCAAAACCCCTCTGGGTAGCGTACGTGCAGGGGCGTTCTTGCACGCATGCATCCAAGTCTCTGTTCAGTGTCACAGATGTGCATTAAAGGACTTGGCGTGGCTGAAGGTCGTCATCACAAGACCTCTGCAGCTATCTTTATAACATTTTCTTCACTCTGCTGTAACAGGCAAGAAGCTTTAAAAGTGATAAAAATTAGCCTTTTTTTTTTTTTTCCTAAGCAGCAATGAAGGATGTCCCTAGTGTTTTCAACCAGCTTTATTGTCTTGAATCCCAAACCTCGGCTGTATAATTGTTACAGTTGGGCAGTGTAGCAAATGTTAATCATTTTAAGGCCTGGAGCCAGTTCATGTCTCGAAACCACTGGTTGAATGTTTTTTTGTCCTAAGTAGAACTAGTTCTGATTCTGGCTAGTGATATGTCATTAATATGAATCCTCTAAAATGTTTACCCATGAAAAGTGAGACTTAACCCTGAGATACCAGAAATCATTCAAACTAGACTAAAAATAAAAGTTCACATAGTTCAGAATATGCTAACATCTCTTACCAGATCTTTTCTGAACATAGCCATTATGTGAATGTCAGCTGCAGGACTGCATTTCGTGCTGGGATTTTCCACTTGGCCTTTATTCTTTACCAGTCTGATAATGGGATGAAAAGTGGACTTGAGGAATGTGGTTCAAAGGATTTGCACTATTGATCTTGTGTCCCAAGCCTGGCTATGTAATGCATAGTAAGGACTTCTGAAGATACCGTAAAATGGAGACAGCCCATGCAGGGCCATGAAACAAGATACAGAGCTTAAATGTGGGACAACTGTGGAGGAGGATGCAGGCAAAAGGCAGTTAAGGGGTGGAAGACAGTCAAAGGATGCTGTAAGAAACAACAACAGTCCTGACAACACTGCTATGGGCTTTCTTCCTCTGTCTGCCTGTGGTGGTCTTGCCAAGTTAAAATTTTTAAGGGGGGTTATTTCTGTCCCTGAAAAGATGGGGATGCCTTTTTAAAATCTGGATGACAATTCTGAACCCTAAAGGAGTAAGAAGTCACTCAAGTAAAAATAAATAAATAAATCTGTCTACATTGCTGCATCTTATTTTATGAGAAAGGACGGGAAGATGTAGATAGTATCTGAGTGCTACTGCAGTAACGTGCACTGAAATTCAGGATCATGTAGCTGAACATGTTTGGTCCATGTTTATTGCTGTGTTTGGTACAGACACTGAAATACAGAAGCTCTGTGAAGAACAGACACATCTTGGGTGCTGTTAGTTGGTGTATTTTACACTGCACCTAACAATGCAGTAAAACATTGTTACTGGCAAACATCATATTCAGAAAATGTCCCCTTTCAAAGAAACTTAATCTCTCTTACAGGGGTGCTGTAGACTACCCCTTTTTACCAAAGGAAACCTGATAGCCATGTGTTTCAATTTAGATTCAAGATACCACACAGTCTCTCCATCTGCCTGCATTGTCTGTTCACAGCAGCTTTCCCTTTATCAGATCCCACATATACATGCTGTAGGACCCCAAGAGTTGCAGTGCTTTTGAATCCTTTCTATTTAGTCTGCTTCCTAGCTGTGTTCTACACGTGTTCCTGTTGAGCTGCCTTGAACAGCTCATGGCACTTTCAGCTGCTGTGCATTTAGGGATTTCAAAGGCCTTCCTGGACCTAGTGAAGGAGAGAGACGTTTCGTGGCTTCTTCATCAGGTCAAACTCTGGAGGAAAAAGCAGGGAAGAACTTGTTCTACTGCCTTCATTGTATATATTGACAAATTGAGGTTTACACATGGCAACGTTTTGACCCAGTAATAAGGAAGTAACCTAGAAAATACCCAGGAAATTCTCCAAGTGCAATAAAATGATAAAGTTCAAGTCTGAGTCTTCATACTATGAGCTGTCTGCAGGACCTCCCCACACTTGTTGGGTGTACGCAGAGCTGGATTTGTCACTTAATGCTATTTGGAAAGATCAATTTTAAAAATAGCCCTTTGGGTGAGTTTATGAGAAAAGGCAATTGCTCCTGTGCCGGGAGTTTTGTTTCGGACGGGCTCTGGGTTGCTGTCTGACGTGGCGCGTGGCGTTACGTGCAGCACGGGTGAAAGGGGGTGCGGCTGCGGCCTGTGGTGCCTGGGCCCTGCCGTGGCTTGTCAGGAGGCTTGTTGCCATTCCTACCCGCTTCTTTCTGTGGTCTGTTTCTGACACAACACCAGCTGTAAGCAGTGGTTCTGTTATGTAATTCATTTAAGAGGGAAAACTCGCTCGTAAAGTTTATGGTCCCGCTCTCCCTGAGACAACACAAGCGATGGGGCCGGATGGCGGGGAGAAGGAAAATTTCCCCAGGCAAAGGGAATACTTATCTGCCGGAGCCTGCTATTGAAAAACGGATCTCTGCGCACATAAGCAGGAAAAAGACATTGAGGCTTATTTGTATTTCTGCCCCTGAGCACAAAGGGGCTAGAAAGCAGGCGTCTCCCACCGATTGCGTGTTCCTCCTGTTTGGAGATGTAATCGGAGTCCACATACTGTGCCACAGCCTTTCCTCAGATCCAGGGGTTGGGGCCGGGAAGGGTGTGCAGGGGTAGAGGACCTTCAGCATCGGGACAGGGGTAGAGCTGACCCCGGCAAAGCATCTCTCCCCCATCTGACGCGCAACTTGGTGCTAGCAGCAATGTTCCTGGGGGAGGGAAGAAAACAGAGTCACCCTGTTCACTCAATCCCAACCCACCAACTAGAGAAACAGGCTGTCTGTAAACAGTACAAATGAAACGGATGTTTCACTCTGCTACTGATAAGTTTATCAGCAAAGCCAACGTGCACTTCAGACCCCTAGGAAAATATAGAAGTTGAGGGTCCTCAGCTAACCCCCAGCTTACCACACCCTGGGTGTCAGTGTTTATGCTTTGGGACATGCAGTCATTGCTCCAGTCACAGTGACACCAAGGCTGGGACGTTGGCGCTATAACCACAAGGCCCAATCTTACCTGGGCTGTAGCTGTCATAAGTGCTATCACAGCATATGGAAAGGGACTGCAAAGGTGCTAGGGAAGATGAGAGCAGTTGCTGGTGGGGAGCACCATGGCAAGGCCGTGCTGGACTTGGGGTGTGATGTGAGGCAGCGACCTCTCCAGCTGGTATTGTCCGTGAATAGACCATTGTCCTTTGCAAGGAAGGAAAGAAAACCCTGCCTCATCTGCAGGGGCATGGAGCCAGTATTGCCTCACTCAGGGCTCAGCCTCCAGCTTGGAGGTCTCACAGATCCCAAATGCCTCACCCACACTGCCTCAAGCTCCTGCTCTAGCATCCTGTTACACACAGGGCGTTTTTACCAGCTGGATTTTGTTCCCTGCAAGTGAGTGGCTGGGAAGTAGGTGTGTTCCACAGAGCTTATAATAGAAAGCTTGCTTTGACCTCCATGATAGAGAGATTAGCACCATTCCAGAATGATATAGTACGTGTTTTTTTTTTAAGGGTCCAAAGGTAATTCCTGTTTACAGAACTACTATCTGCAGGACTGAAAGAGCCTCGTAGCATTCACGCTAGGGCAGCGGCTGTCAGGCCACGGAGATTCCTTCCCCATTGCTTCTTTTTCAGGTGGACTTTTGCCCTGCTGAGGGAGAACTTGAAACGCCCTATGGTTGGCTGAGCTGGGCTGTTGTGGTTGTGCAAAATCACACTGCTCGTCTCTGAGATGAGAGAATGAGGAAATTCTTACAATAACCCCTGCTCTCCACCATGTGCCATCTCCTCTAGCTTATGAGGATGCCAGTGTTACCAAAGCTCATTTGGAAACCGCACCAGAGCCTCTCTGAGGTGATTCTTCACGTCTTGGAATTTTTGAAGTTTCTTTTAGAAACTCTTCGGCTGAGATCCACATGAAGTTTGCTAATCCTTATGAAAAAAAAAAGTCATTGAGAGTAAAGTTCTATTTGCAACAATCTCTGACTTCCTTTGGTTATTCAGCTCTGCAGATGCGGTCTCAAATGCTTTGATCCACAGTGGTCCAGCCTGCTAATCCTGTTTGTATTCTCATGCCCAGCACTGTTACCATTATCAGTGTACAGACACCAAGAACTGGGCCTGTGGTTCTGCTCCCACCAAGCCTGCTTTTTCAAGTATGAAAGACCAAAAGCACACTGAACAAGGACCACATCAATCTGCTAATAGCATCAGCCTTTGCATTTTTAGTCTTTCTGGAAACCAGAAAGTACAAGATCTACCTTTCTGTGTAGATATATTCTTGCATCTATGAGGAGTCTCATGTAAGTCAGTCATCCGAACCTTGGTAAGCCTGTGGAAAGTCAGAAGTGGCATCACCCTGGAGTCCCCTGTCCAGCACATTTACTGGTGAGGTCCTAGAGAGAAAACATGCAAAGGTCATAAACTCAATGGAGTAAATTCATCATTTCACCAGTGGTTGGATTTACCCGACTCTGCTGTATTATTACTCGCCTTCCACACATTCCTCTGAATTTTATTCACTACTTCTTGACTGATACCCTATTGAAAATGTTTGTGTTTCTCCAAACAGAAACACCTGATCAGAGTTACATGCCTTTAGTGAAAAAGGTACATCATGATGTATGAAAATGTAAGTTTCTTTTTGGAAAAGTAGCCTTTAATAAACTCTTGTGTTTTCTTATATAGTTACATAGTCTGACACTCAATGGCCCGTGGTTGCCCCTCTACGTTGGCACATATTTAGCTCATTATTAGCTATTACCTTCTAGAAAGATATTCGCATTCATATATGAGAAGGTATATGACCATGGAAATCCAGCACCTAGTATATTAACAGCAGATAATAATTCTAACTAATTCTTAATTCCTAATGAATTTCCTTCAGCTCTCCCTGAAGGAAAGAGAGGGACACACTTAGCATACACAAAACTGTTTTATTTACTCCAGAAAGATCGTGAGATCATGCTGCTAGTTGATGAGACACCTTCCTTCCCCTCTTTACTTCTTGTTTTCTCTCTGTATCTAGGCCCTCTGATCTCGGAAATGATTTACATGTCCTTTGCAAACTACAACTATCCTTTTCTTTCTGTCATGCTCTTTTTTGCACAATCCTTCTGCTGCGCTTCGTCCTGTTGACTTCAACACTCTCCCACCAACGCACAAAACTGATGATGGTGCAAATCACCAGTGCTTTTGTTGGTACCTACAATAATACGATACAGCTGCTGTCTGCTGTCCTGGGATTTTCCAAGGGCTCCTGCAGCTGAGCAGGTTGCAGACTGATTGAGACATGTTTGGTGGTTCAGCCAGGTTTGCCACAAGGGGGGGTGAAGAACAGAAACCAGCTGTGGAAATTTACTGACTCTCTGAAGATCTCATGACTTCTTGCTAAATCTGAAAATTCCCAGTAAAACAAGACCAATTTTGTTTCTAAACCTCCTGTGCTGCCTTTCATCATTCTGTGATTACCTGAATATTGCACGGTCAGTGGCATTTTTTGTCAGTTATAGAAAACAGTCCATCATTTGCTGAAAGGGCAGAAGATAAGGGATTCATTGGTGAAAACACTAGTTGCTGATACAAAGAACTTCCACACAGATGGTGAATTAAATATATATATATTCAACAAATTAGCAAACAGTGTGCCAGCTTTTCTGAAATATATGCACATTAGGAGTATGAGTGGGAGCAAATAAGGTTGTGAAGAATCTTTCTGCAGCTTCTGTTTTCAAACAGTGATCTTGCAAAGAAGTCTTTCTCTTGCTTATTTTTCAAAGGTAAATATGTGTGAATCTCTTTAAATCATCTGAAGTGGATCATGGTTATGACTAAGAGATAAGGAGGGATTTGTCTGTCTGACAAACTTCCCCTCTGTTTTCAGAGAAGACTGGTATTTTCAGAAGCAGTGAAATACCGCTCAGTGCAAAAAGCAGGGCATATTGTAAATTGGAGATCTGCCAGCTCATGGGCTGAGCAAAAACTGTTGAAATGCAAGATGCTTCAAGGCTCCACTCTGTTTCCTGCACTAGAACAGCCCCTGGTGATGTCTCTAAGTAAAGGTTTCAGTCTCCAGTCCACAGGAGATCAATGTAATGCCTACTACAAAGTCAATAGGAATTTTCCATTAGTACAGTCAATTGTTCTTAGTCATCTTTATACTAGACCATATCATCTGCCCATCAGAATTAATCGTGTTTATTTAAAAAATTGAGGGAGGGAGAGTGGAAGAAGCCAGGAGCATTAAAACCAGAGAAAAATGCCTTGAGTCTGGCTTATGCCTCTGGGCGAGGCATAAAATGAATCTGAAATAATGTAATTTCTAAACAAGCCATGGCTAGAAGTAGAAACAGCAATGGTGGCAAGAGATGACCAACGCAGTCACTGGCACCACTGGAGGTGACACCCAGCAGAGCCACAAAGCTCATTCTGGGCATGGTGCAAGGCCCCGATACCGCCAGTAATGCTGTGCAGTCCCGTTTTGCTTTAATATTACTAATAAGGCTTCATAAAGAAAAGCAACTAGCTCACACAGCTGTACTGAAGACATGCAGACCAGGAGATCTGCCTACTTAGGACTGCTTTTAGACTTGGGGATGAGCGGGGAAAGCAGCTGTATGTATTCCATGTGGCACCTACTATAGTGAGGCCCTTTTTCTCAGCCTTTATTGAAATATCGACGTATTGGAATACCAAGTCAAATACTAAAAAAAAATTTGTAGCAATTTAAGGTGGAAGCAGAACATTTGCAGGTAGATAATTAACTAATTAGATAATGAAAATCTCTTGCTATGCATAGCCAAAAACTTTGTACAGTACAGCATTTAGGTCAAGATACAACGTATTGAAAATTGACATATTGAAATTTCTCTGGATCTGTCTAGGAAAGGGTAAAGATTATGATCCCAAAGACTCCAAGAAAAATTATTTAAAAAAATTAAGATCAGAAAATGAAACCCATAGAGAAAAGCAGACACACTGAAGGCAGCAAGACTGCAGCCCTGTACGTCATATAAAATGAATGCAATTCACCATGCTGAATTGTTCATGCTCAGACCATATATGTTCAGTTCTTGACAAAGTAATCTCTTTGCAAAGCTACATAATGCAGCAGAGTCAGCTATGAATGAGTTATAAACAAAGAAGCTATTCAGCTGTCAAAGCAATTTTCAGCTATATTAAAACAGAATAGGATGGGATGGATTCTGCAGAGCTCTCTGCTGCTTGCTGTCCCATGAAGGCAGTGGCATCGCATGTGTGTAAACCACGCAGGGAGAGGGAGTGCGTGCGTGCACGGGCGGCTGCCCACGCAAACACATGTACACACACGTGTGCAGGATAATCGCCTGTTGCCTTTCTGAGCTCACGTTATACATTGCAAAATGCTTATTTAAATTGCATTTTCACTCTGCACTTAGGGATGTCACCAAGTTCTGGCTGTGGCGATGATGTGCTTGGTTTCCATAGAAACCAATGTACTTTGGAGGGGGAAAAGCAGAAGGAGACTGAGAAAAGCAGAAAAATTGAGCAGAAAAATTGAGCAGAAAAAGGGAAGTGTGTGGTGTGAACAGATCATTTGGGTACTGGAGCTGCTAACAAAGTGACTTACCTTGTCAGCTGGGAGACGCCTTATTCGTGGGTATGTCACTTCAGAATATTCACAGCAATTCAAATTTATGCCAATTAAATGAACACCCCATCCTATCGCTCCATATATACTAACCACCATTAGGTGGACTGAATCTGGATTAGAGAGGCCAGGCTTCCAGTGTGATTTCTGCTGACACACGACTTTTGCTGTTTGCTCTGTCTCTGGTGTCATTAGCAGGTGTTTCCTATCTTCATCCCCAGACTGGGGAAGGAGGCAGGGCCTGGGAAACTACAGATTTCAACTAAGGTTCAATGAAATACCTGTCAAGTCTTCCATAAAAAAGCTGTGTATGATCTGTACCTCCCAAGGGGTAGGCGGGGCAGGGAGAGGCATGCTGGAGCTATTTTATCATTTTTTTCCTTCTTAAAACAGCCAACTTGCCATTGAATCATTTAATCACTAATTAAAAATCCTGGATAAAACAAGCTGTCTACAGCTTTCTGGCAAACATCCCACTGACTTTGGTAGGGCCAAGATTTTACCCTTTCCTTGACTGCAGAGCTTGTTTGTTGTCACTTCTTTTTCTTTAGCTGTTCTATGTGTTTTATGCCAGATTTTTTTCTCTTAGCTACTTAATTTCTTTTCTTTTTCTCAAATATTATCTCATTTTAGCTCCAGAAAATAGGGCTTTAACACGATCACCCCAACAAGTAGTCCATGACCAGGCTAGCTGTGTTTTGCCCACATCCTTTATGCTGTGGTCTAGGAGAGGACAAGGAGTATATGCGAGGGCAGTAAGAATTCCTGCAGCTATAGACTTCATCAAGCACCTCAGTGGTCAGGCACCTAGATTTGCAGGTTCTTGTTGCCAGAGCTATTTGCTGCTTCTGGGAGTCCCTCACCTGGTATCTGACCTGCTGGAAAAACAATGGACCGCTGCAGCCTGGAGCACCCAGCCATTTCATCTACCAGGGCTGAATGCTGGGAGGAGAAACAGTCTTATATATAAGAATGCTGTTAGTTACCAAGTGAAATTCCTGTTCTGTCTGTGAACATACTTTGGTACGTATTTTTCCTGTCTTACCTCTTTGTATTTACCAATCCTATTTTCTGTAATTTTGCTTTCAGAGCCTGCATTAGAAGAGACCTATTCCATTTCTGCCCGGAGCTGAATAACTCTAAGATGCACCCCTGCTGTCACCCCTGCTGGCTGCGTGCTTTAAGGTAGGGAGGTGCCAACAAACCCTGGTTCCAGGAGGCTTTCTGGCAGAGTCCAATTGAGTTTCTGCTGTGTTCTTCATGAGAAGCTACTGTTGGTCACACAGGGCTCATGTACAAGGGACTTGAGCCAATTCAAGTTGCCAGGACCTACTACTGCATTCTTCAAAGCTTAGGGCACCAGAGTACAAAAAGACAGCCAACACCCTAATCCCTTACCAACACATTGGGTGACAAAACCCACAGCAGTTACCTGTTATGTTGATGCGATTCAAGCCCATACTCGTCAATTTATCTTTATTCACCCAAATCCATATCTAACCCCCAGTGCTGACAGGTAAGAGTCTTGTTTGATGGCTCATCAGCAAATTATACAAGTAAAATAAAATTAAGTGAAGGAAGATACCACTTTGCTGATTAGTTCTTACCTTGGTTGTTTTCCTTAGCTCTGAATTTTGAATTTTACAAGTTATATGTTAAATGCTCTGATTCACTTTCTGGTACGCGGACAGAAAGAATCAGTTTGTAAAACGTGCTTTGGAGGTAATATAGAATTTTTTCCTCTGGGGAATCCATCAGTGTGGATGCTTACTATGTATTTATGAGACCCCTCGCAGATCTTTAGGGTAGGCTCTCAAAGGTTCATTCTCTTGGATTTCTTATTGTTAACATTTATTATTCTTTTAATGGAAAGCTCTTATAACTATGCAAAGGGCTTAGTTCAAACTTCAGGCAAGTCTCACATCACTTTATTTGCTACTGGGCTTCATGCAGGACTCAGCAAGATTTCATTCAGCCCTTTCTATAGTGTTGGTTGCAATGCTGGGGAGGTGGGGGCAAGCGGGGAAAATTGCTTTTGGCTTTAGTGTTCTGTATTAGTTAGTCAGTGTTGTGTTTTGCTTGTTCCAGAGGCTGGGTATTATCTATGATAGTATGTCATTCTGTGCAGCAATGCTGAGCACAAGAGAGACAGAGCATCTCTTACATGTGCTACCGCTGATTCACTGCATGTATTTCCTGTGAGAATACCTCAGTCACGTCAAAACTGCTCATTTACAGATAGCAACCAATATGTAAACACTAGATATCATGTGACAAGTTTGAAGGCCAGATCAAGAAGGTAATGTTCAAGGGTGATGTCTGCACAAAAAAATAAACTTCTGGAAGCCACTGTAACTTCATGCATGAGTGAGGAGGATTTGCATGACTGTAAGCTCAGGACTGGGTTTTTCCTGTTATTCAAGTACCAGGATGAACAAGAAAGGTTAAAAACAAAGCAAGCAAGCAAACAAACAAACAAACAAAAAATAATAAGTCTGTGCAACCTAAATGTACTGCTTATCATCGTGTCATACCAAAACAAAACTTGTAATGTGCTTTGCCTTGAACAAACAATGGGATTTTCCAGAGTTATCAGTGTAGTGTTGGTTTTCATCCTCTTCAGTATTGCTGTTTCCTTACTTACCTTCCCAGGCTTTGGAATTTTCATCCTAATTTTCCTCTTTTGCTTTTAATGAAATAGCAAACTTAGCTTTATTATCTCAGAGTATTCTCCCACACCAGAGGATTTAAAATTCCTAAATGAAAGTCAGCAGGAGATGATAGTTGATCTAATTTCCTTAGAAATTTTGTAGCTGAAGTATTAATAATAATAAGGCTTTGTTGCTGGAACCTTTGAATGCCAAGAGTCTGAAAGAGGTATCTGAACCAGCAGGTTCTGAGAATGTTTCCTAGATAGAAACCCAGGAGGAAGAAGAGGAGTAGGGGAACAAAAGCCATGTAATTGTATAACTGAGCATGTAATTTTCAGCAAAAGAATTTCTTTTTCAGTTTAGTTTTTTTTTTTTTTGATAAATTGTTTGTGTAGAAAGTGAAGTTTTTCAGTCTCTGTACTGTTCCAAATTTTAGGCTTTTGGTTTTCTTGATGTGGTTATTTTTTTTTGACATCACTTAGTGGTGATGAGTTTGTGTTCACGTCGTGTGATTGGATGGCTTGGTCATGCTTAATGACTTCAGCCTTATAAGCTACATTTGACTCAGAAAAGTATCGTTTGGTTGTTGGAAGGAGAGTCTGCCTCATTAATCAGTCAGTGAAATTTACTTCTCATCAAAAGGTTTTGTCATGGTAGGATTCAACAAGACTTAAATGGTACATGATACTTCTTCATATCTGCTTTACAGGGCTGAATCCCACACATAGCATGTCTTTTTTGAGTATGACATCTATGAGCAAATTTTCAGTCACACAGTGGTTCTCAAAAATAACTGAAATTGGATGCAAGGGAAGATCTGTCTGATGATGATCCAACATAGTCATAAATATTTTCTCATTTTTTCTTTAGTGTTTGTCAGCCCTCCCTACTTATACTCTGTTCTCTTTTATATCTTCTTGGCTTTGTGTTTTGGTTATGCCTGTTCTTGTTCTCAAAACTAATTTTTGAATTTATGGGAGATGGTCTTGAGTATTGATGAATCCATGTAAACTAATACAGACATACAAAGTGTTAGCTTTTTTTACAGGGGTTGTTTTCTCCTACTAAGTAAGAGAGAAGATCTGGATAGACTGGAGGTATGCTTTATGATCAGTCAATCTGTATAGTTGAGCCAAGCCACCTTATAGTATGCTTAATGCTGTGATGTGCCACTTGAGACTTGGCCTGAGTTCTTGCTGGATGATGGTTGCCTTTACATTATGATGGTGAGATGTTTCCCTACTCCTAATATAATCTGAGGTATATTCATTGATTTTTTTTGTTGTTGTTGTTGTTATTGAAAAGTTAGAGTTTTCCATAAAAAGTTAGAGTTTCCAGCCAGGTAGCTCCTTCTTCAAAATCTTTGTGCCATCTCCCACAGTATTACCTCACAAGTATCTGGCAGTTAGATTAAAATCAGGTTGCAGTACAGTTTGTTTTGTATGAACATTTGTAAGTCAGCTGTTTACAGGAGTTTCCCTGAACATACAAAACCTGTGAGTTACATATCATTTGTCATCAGGAGTTTGTTGTTGTTAAAGAATTGCCAGACAGAGCCTTGTTCTCTTTCCGTAATACTAAAATTAATCTTGGTTTTAATGGAATCCTGGTACAAAATGCATCCTTTTGCATTGGCAAATCAAGTGCTTGGCATCAGCAGTATTTACATTTACATTGTTTTTGAATTGCAGTGTGTGCTGGAAGGTAGAGTGAACTATTTCCTAGATGGCTAGATTATTTCTAAGAAAAGATGTATCCTGGTGCAGAAATTCAGAAACCTTCTGTTTCAGAGGAGGCTTCATGGTCAACACAATTACAGTGGGGTTTTACTAGATGTCCATGGCCCTTCTTGCATTGCCTTCACATAGGTTACACCTTGATTTCAGAGCTTTCCAATTTTCTATTGTACAAGCAGCTGCATGAGCAACCTTTCTTTGTGCTCCTGCTTTGACTTGTTAATACCATCCATGTTCTCAAGAGATTTGTTCTCTGTGGAAAAGTGACAGAAGTCACTTCTGGTTATCTTATCGCACTCACGATCTTAGCTCAAATCGCTAAATAAATACAAATAATGTTTATATATCATATTTCTTCATAAGTATATGTTGTTTCCACTCTTCTTATGTTCCTGGGGCTTGAGCAAGGGGAAATCAGAAAACACTGAGAGAATGTTAGGATACGTGGAAAAACATGCAGAGACCTTGATTCCAGGAAGGAGATACACACATACTGATAAACAATTCCTTATCTAAGAAATACTCAAGAAAGTGTTCCTTAAATAAGAGTGCTTCTCTGAAACTGAGCATTTGGTTGTGTGGTGGTTTTTCAGTATTTCAACACCCTGCTGATAGTGTTGTGAAATTCTTGCTGGGACTTAGCCAATTAACTGAATAAACTTTTACTTGCTTAATGATTTTATAACTCTTCTATAGGAGTTAAACTTGCCATTTTTTCATTTGATTTCTCTCCTGCATTTTGTGTAAGAATGCTATCTAATCTCACAGAAATTACAAGTCTTTGAGACTTAAATTCTTGTAAAGTTATTAAATACATCAATCAGAACACGTTTGGACACTTAACAAAGTTCCCATAATGTTTTTCTGTGATATTTTTCGTACTATTACAGATAACTACTGTTGTATTATTAAATACATTGAGTTTTCTTATATGCTGTAATTTTCCACTTCACTTCCCCTATATTTACATGTATTCATACACCTTCCAGTTAAGGTCGTCTTTCATTGCTCTGCAGTGTCACACTTCAGAGAAGAACGGAGACCTTCCAAATCTGAATCCCATAAACTGTCTGTAAAACAGTCCTTCTTTCTAACGTCCATAGAGCCCCTAGAATTCAACAGAAAGGTTATGATCAGAAGTATGATAATGTCACCAAAGACATCGAATTAATGTAATTCTTTGTAAAGGTCTTTGTAATTACAAAAGGATTGAATAGGAACAAAAAATATTCCCTACAAACTGCAGATTTTATCACTCTATGATTGTTGGTAGTATATTTCATATTTTCAAGCATTCAAGTAATGTATACAAAATTGGAAGCATGAGAAAAGGTATAGAAATCATATCTGGAGGCTACCTTAGCAGAGAGAGAATAGGAGAATTCTCATTCAGTGCAGGTAAAATAAATTTCTGTCCACGGGGCATAGGCATTGAGAGGAAAATAACTTATATGAAACCAAGGGCTGTAACAGCCTAATTTTGTTCTCTGGACCCAGGTAAATTTCATCCTAACACAATAAATAAATACATAATATAAAGTGCAATGCCATTTCCTGATTCATTATCTTGTTAGACTCCAAATAAACATATATCATGCTGGAATTGCAATAACACAGACTTAGTACATATAGAGGGAATTGCATCCAGCTACTAAATATGAAAAAAATGTACCAAAAGCAAATGATTTAGAGAAGAATGAAATTCTCCTTTAGACTCAGTGATGATCCTGTTACGTTCTCCTAGGGAAGATGGCCCTTCTCATCTGCAAACAGTTTTTACAATATTTTCTTTCTTAAGCAAAAAAATAAGAAAAAAATCTACTGGTGTGTATAAACAAATTTATGATATCTTACTACACACTATCATCATTCTCTAAGCTGAAAAGCAACAAATCAGAATGTTCAGCAAAATAATTTATATCACTCTGCAATAATATATAATCATATTACCTACATATGTATAGGTCATAGTATAAAGCTGTTTTCTCTGTTCTTTGTATTCTGCATCACCTAAAAATATTTCTTGAGGCTCAGAAGCTGCCTGGAACCCATATATGTCAAGTGTTGAGGAATGGGAGAAGGAATAACAACAGCAACAAACAATGTAATTATTGATACAATTATTGTTGCTGCTATTATTGTGAGTGTTTGCTGTAACATCCACTATGTGGCTGGTGATTTTTGGACACTTCAGTGCTTTCCCTTCTCTCCACAGAGTCCGTAATCCAAGGACAGAAGTTGGGGAAGAAAACATCAATAAGCAATTTATGGAAAACGTATCCCCAAATCAGCAAGCTCCTATATAGCAGTAGAAGCACACCCTTAGCAGGGTTTATATGGAGGGGACTTAGAAGATGAGCCATGGGTGGCTGGACAGGGTTTAGGGTTTGGACCATGGTGTGGTGGCCTTGGAGGTTGTGGACACCAGTGAAATACAAGGCTGGAGGCAGGCAGCTTGAAGTGTCTTAGGGCACGACTGTGCCAGCACAGAGCGCGTGAGGGCATGGAGCAAGCACCAGGGCTTTGAGGGTGGTGCTGGAGGCCAGAATTTGCTCCGTGCAGGTTGGGAGGCTGGTTGAGGAATTAAAAAATTTAGCATGGGAATTTCTTTGTGAGCCTTTGTCAGTAGAGAAATGCTCTGAGGAGACAGTAGTGGGACAACATTGGTGTAAATCCATCTGGTTGTATAGATTTCAGCGCTGCCCAGCTGAGAATTTGGCTAGCAGTTTACAAATCCCCTGTGTTTCGCACATTTGAGTACAAAGCAACTTTTCTTTCAGACTATAGTGTGATCGCGAGTCATTAGCCTCTGCTTGATGATGATCCAGCCACTTTGTCAAGGCACTGAAATAAAACTGTGTATCTCAGGTGACTTAGCTGTGCAACATGGAAAAACAAATACCCATGTCTCATGGACAGTGCCTTGCACATCCACAGGGAGATGTTTGGTGCCACAGCCTGAGCTTCTCCCCAGAAAGGGCAGATCTGTAAAACAGCTTCTCACTCAGCCTTCAATCCCATTTAAGTCCCCCAGATAGATTCAGGCGTATTGTGCTAATGGTGATTTTCACACTTGATGGCCACATCTAGAAAGAATGACTGTGACATCCGTGTTGAGTTACAGGAGGGCTCACACGCTGAAGATGAAGATAAGAAATAAACGGCCAATACCTCTTTAAGAATCCACAAGAGCAAAGCAATAAAAAAAAGAAATACAATAACTCCGATAATAGAAACATTATCTTATAGATTTCATACAAACTTTGCCTTAGGGAGGCCACCTGGTTTGTGCTTTACTGACACAGCTGTTTGGACTTTTTTTTCCTTTGCTACATAAAAACCAGAGGAATCTGAACAGCTGTTTGGGTTAATTTTTTTAATACCTTCAGTAAGTAAAAATAAGGGCAAGTGACATGAATAAGTGATGTGAGATTGCCCCCAAAGATGCTTTAAAAACTTTCCAGAATATTTCCTGAACCTCATCCACAGTGAATAAAGTTCTGTTGTCCAGAAGGAGCTGAGCCAGAAGGGGCATTTCCACTCGTGGCTGACCAGGTGTAGCATTACCTGTCCCGCATCTCTTCATGTAGCAAAGACCCACTTAGATTGGGGCAAATTGGCAAACTCAGCTATATTGGAATCAGCCCAAGGTAACCCCACTGACTTCACTGAAGTCACTTAGAATTTCCATAACTGAAACTAAAAAACAAAAACTAATTTTGCTTAAAACCATCCATAATTTGTTCCGTTGCCCTCCAGGGAAGTATTCCTCATTTTGAAGGGAGACAGTGAACAGAATTGGTCAGGATGCCTGGATAGATATCATTTCCCAAAGAAAAATGACATTTTTGCTATTTTCAAAACCACAGTGTTGCAGGGGGGAAGAGCTGGTGCCGATTAGTGCTGCCCTTCCTGACACAGAGCACACTAATAATGTCCCAGCAGGTCGAAAACGGGTCTGGTTTAAGTGGGTGATGGAATGAAGGAAGTAGGAGTCGCTTTGCTTTTTGTTGCCCAGTGCTTCACACACCTCTAGCGGCAACCCTCTTTGTTGCCAAGACAACCCTGAAGAAATACGAAATCCAGAACAATACCCTGTGCACGAGAAGCCTCGTATTCTTTAGTGCACACGTTCATTTTGAATGTCAAGAGAAACACTGCCCTCCAGATCATCCCAGGTAAGTCCAGGTAAAGGTATAGGTGATGTCTGTGAGATGATAATGACTTGCATTTATAGATTGTCTTTTGTCCTAACGGCTCCCAAAGCTTGAGGGGACAGCACTGAGAGCCTGATCAATGTTATTTCTGCGGTGCAGCATTACCTGCAGCTGCCCAGGCAGTACCAGGAGGGTTCCTGAGCGCTGCTGTGAAAATATGCCAGGGCTGGGGCACTGACTGCTCTCCCCAGCCTGTGCTGCATGTGGAGGTGTCTGCAGTGAGCAGTGAACACCAGGCTGTGATGACCTGCCTTTGCAGTGGTTTCTAAAGGTTTCTCAGGCAGCTGAATGCAAGTTAGTGCAGCCATAAAGGTCTTTTAATTTAATAATAGGGACTGGACCAAGCTGTGCTTGGTCTCCAGGTCAAAGGAAATATATGTGTGACTTAAGCCTCTTTACTTAAGGTCTTGGCTCAATGCTGGACAGTGGAAGGTCTAGAGCTTTGGGTTTTTTTAATGCTTATTTATTTAACCCCAATGAATGTAAATTGGATAAAGGTCCAAGAGGTCACAATAAACACCTCCATAGACTCTTAGGGTATCCTCTTGCAAAGACTAACCTCAGGAAATTTTCTGTTTCTAAGAGAAATGCTATGTACAGTTTGCAAATATAAGCCTCACTTTTCCAAAATATCTCCAGATCGTCTTTGAGCTTCCCATTTTATTCTGGAATACTGTTTTTGCCACATTTGAAGTTCGTTTTGACCTCCTCACTAGGAATGGCTGTGCTAGGAGGAATTAACCTCCAGTCAGTCAAAGCTCTTTGATAAATAGAGCAGCAGCAGTTGGAGCAGGGAGCACTGGATTCTGCATAGACAGAGACGCGGGGTTTTTAACTTGAGACTGGCACTAGGTTAGTCCTATAGGCTGAGCTCCAAAACTGTGCCACTCATGAACCATAGCACGGTAAATCAGGGTATCACTTCCAGAGCACGCTCCTGATCCAGGCTAAAACTCAGATGTAAATTAACATTTTAGGAGGAGAGGATCAAACTACCCAGTTCTGAAATGGGAGTGTTGCATACTCGACCGTCACGGTGAGGAGCTCCAAAGCAGAGCTGGTTCTGCTTTGCTGAGTCCATCAGTGTGCCCAGAGCTTCAGCTTTCCTTTATGTGATGGTCTCTCCCTGGCTGTGGGAGGAGTCCTGAAAATGAGACGTGGGGCTGTACTTCAGGCAACAACCCTGGAAGCAACAGTTCTGCTCTTGTTTGTCTGCGTGAAGTACAAACTCTACAACATACTGAGAACCATCTCACCTACATCCTACTGGAAGCCACATCCCGTTGGTTTCGGGTGAGGCATCCCTGAGCTCAGGCCACTGTCTGCTCCCGTTTTAACACCTTATAAACAAATTGAAAACTCCTTGCAGCTCAGGAACAAAGGAGGCATGTGAAAGAACTGCAGTTTCATAAACTGTTGAGTGGGAGTTGGAGCTATTATAGAACATCCCGTTCCAAAAGGAAACAAATGACAGTCTGACGCTGCCGGGGAATAGTGACGTATGTGGCCGTGGTGTGAGTCAGTCCATGCGAGATTCAGATACGGACCTAGGGGGAAAACATTTGTGGCAGCAGGACCAGTCACATGCTCATAGATGGAATTACCTCAGCTCATTTTTCATTTGGGTATTAATATATTTGCTGCACTTCTTGAGCAAAAGGCAAATAGCAGCACAGACAAAAAGGCACGTGTAGGGGCCGTTCTATCTGTCTCTTCTTGCAGCCTCCTGCTTCCCACCCACACTCCTGCACAGACAGATAATGTATCATGAGCCTTTTGGTATATCACTGTTTTGTTCAGTAAAATGGAATGTGTTGTTGTTGTTATTTGTATTCTCTGGAATCCCAGAGCATTCCCATTGCAAAGGCACAGGCCCATGAATGGAACAACTAAGTGAATTACTGGGGAAACATTTTGTTTATCTCCAAAGTGGTGTCTTGCTTTTTAATAACTTACAGCTCAGTTGAATGCTTGTGTTCATTTAAAAATGAAAACTGAAGCCTAAGGATCCTTTTAAGGCCCTAAAGGAGTCTGTAGAGCTAATTCTCTGGTATGTGGGGGATGTGTAACGATGCATAAATTGTGAAATGAATTGGCTGTTTACTGGAAAGTTACAGTGATCTCGTGGATAATGTTAGTTTGAGATAAGAACCCCTCAAGAAACTTTGAGGACAAGGAGGCTTTAGTAGTAATACTACCTTGAGGTGTTCCCATCCCTGACTTTTTTCCCATCATTTTGCTCTAGCACAGCCCTCTTCCAGTTGTGCTCAAATAGCTCTTCATGTGACTCTGCAGCAAACCATATCAGGAACTGATGGGAATTAAAAACCATGACAAAACACTCTGTAAAATAGGAAGGATCTTGTTTTCTTTCTCTCTCTCTCTTTTTTTCCCCGCCCCCCAATTCATTTCATTTAGCTCAGTTCCCTGATCAGCATGGCCCCAAGGAAACAACTGCACAGACCAACTGCTGAAAGGCCCAAATGTTTTGTGGCAGAGAGAGGGGAAACGCTGGCTGGGGCTGATGGTGGGAACTCCGTGACAGTGGTGCCACCAAAATCTGCAAATCGGTAAACCGTAGCGGGTGAAATGTTACTTCATTCAGCAGCAAAACAGAACAGCTGCTTTGTGTTTCCAGAAAGAACAAATAAGGGGGATGTTGTTTGGCCACAGATTGTGTCTTTGCCAGGGTTGGAGGACACAGTGGGGGAAGGATTTGGGTTCAGGCAAGTGAAGTCTCGTGGACAAAAAAGGCCTCAGAAAGCCATAGCAGCCATCAGGTATTTCCCAGCTCCGGTGCTGGAATCTCAAAAACGTATTTTACCTTTTCAAGAAGGTTCAGTCAAATCTAAAGCAGAACTGCAGGTTGGAGTTGTATTCTAACCCACAAACAGGATCAAAAAAGTGGGCCCAGATCAGCGTTTCAGAACAAAAGCAGAACTCTCCTCACAGGAACTGAGAACTTTGGTTTGTGCCTCTCTATCTGTAATTGCCTCATTGCCTGACTTATGTTTTAAAGCAATGTTAGACTGAGGGAGCTCACCCAGCATCCTTCAACACCAGACGTGGAGGAGGCTTTGTTGGTGTAGCTCGAAGCAAGTCCATGGGTGGGCAAACCACTCTGGGCCAGCTCTGATGTCCAGCAACCCTAGCAGAAGCAAATGGGTAAAAAAATGCCTCATTACAAATTTTGTCTGTAGCAAAGATCTGTCAGAGCAGGGTGGCTGCTTCTGCAGCTGAGGCCTGAAGCCTGTGCAGCTCATATCTCCCCGAAACGGCAAGCCCAGAGCCGGAGCAGGCTCCCCAGCTCATCATTATCTGCAGCATCCTTCCTTCCCCCTCCTCTGCCCTGGCATGGGCACCCTCCCCTCTTATCACTGAGGTGGCAATATTTTGTTTGCACAGCTGACAGCTCTTGAACTGCCTCTATGTGACCGTCAAGGTCACAAAGTCATTTGATCCCTTGACCGAAATACCTGTAGCAGCCTCTGGTCAGAGCTACACGATGCACTGCTGCCGGCATAGCTTGCGACGCTGAAGGGCTAGTTTTCTGGCGGCACTACAAAGCAGCTTTCTTGGAAAAGGGAATGGTTTGCCAGTATTGCAGAACGGTAATTTCATGCCCATAAAGAGCTCTTATTGTAGTCTTGAAATCCAGCCGCACCCTCTCTGTCCTGGCCTCAGGTGTCGTGCCAGCCCCACGGAAGGACGAGGTGTCAGCAGCGTGTGCCGGTGCCGCGGGCCGCCTGCCTCAGGCAGTGGGCAAGGTCTTCACATGCCTCAGCCCTGGGGAGGCCCGGAGAGGGGCTGCCTGCTAGCAGGTGTGAAAACCAGCCCCGCTGCGACTGCTCCTCCTGCAGCTCGCTTTCCATCAACTCCTCACCCTCCCTGCCGAGCGGTCCCGGCCCTCGTACCCGGCACAAAGCTCCAAACAACCCCCGGCGTGCTGGGCCCCGCCGAGGGGCTGATGTCACCATCCCACAACCCGCTGGCATGAGTCACGCCGGGCTGCCGCCGGGCGCGGGGGAACACAGAGGGCTCTTCATGGGCCCCAAGAAGGCAGGAGCCGCGTGGGAGGGCGTTGCTGCAGGAGGGGATGAGGCAAAGGTGCCGGAATGACCCTGGGTGCTGGGGGGTGGGGGGGTGGGGGGGCGTACCTTGGCCCCTGGCACCCAGGGTTGGAAGGAGGTCACCTCCTGTTTGGATTTCTTCCCTTGGGTTGTTTTGGACAATTCTGCACTTGTTTCAAGAAAGGATCGGGGTGGGGTAGGAATGGTTTTATTTTAGAGGAGTTCCCTGTGACTTGAGTTGCCTGAATTAGTCAGGAGCAGGGGAGAGTAGTACGTGTCCAGAAACGGTGCATAGGCAGGGAGCCCAGGCTCCCTGACAGCATGAACAGCCGTGGCTGAGGCACGTCGCAGCGTTAAGGCACCTTTCTGGGGTGTCCCACTGCCCCTAGCCTGTGGATGGCTGTTTTATGTCAGCGAAGTGTTGCAGCATTGATGGGCACCAGGGCGTTTTTAGCAAGGACAAGGTGACGCAAATTACATGAGTGAGCGCAAGTAGAGTCGAAGCTGCTGTCACCAGGGAAGGGAGGCATCTCCCAGTGCCTGCCAGCAGTGCTAAGATGGAGGGGCTTGGGGATGCTCAGGGTCTGCGTGTGGCACTGATACTGACTGCCTCCTGGGGAGGGGGCTCTCGGCACCGCTTCTCTGTCTGCAAAGTCCAGTTCCTAAAAGTGATGGCACCTGTGACTTGCTGACATGAATAGTAGTTTCTGAGCATTTCCAAAAACCTCTGAGCTTGCCTAAGAAAAAGCATCAAGTACTGATGATGATAGAGTGTATTATATCTAATTATATGAACCCTGGAATCAGCTATTTCCCCTTTCTTCCATCATTCTGATATAATTGGAAGCAGGAAGACACTCACAAAAGAAATACTGTTTCTGTGAGCCAATTCAACCCATTTTTGCAGATTTTTGCTGAAGGTTCAGAACCAGCAAATTGAAATAATCCTACAGACTTTGGCTTGCTTACATAAAGTCCTAACTGGCCACTGCAACTGATTTTTCTAAATGGTTCTTTTATGTCCGCAAGGAAACAAACAAAACCTCCAGATTTAAATATCACTGAACTGTAGGACTTTGGAAATCCAGATTCAGCTGTGGATCAGCTGTGGAGCATGAAGTTAAGATTTTATGTGAGCGCACATGCTGGGAATCGGGATGAATAGCAAACATGCAAATGCAGTATTTAATTAGGAGTCACATGGAATCAAAACAGACAGCTAGTTACATTAATAGAGAAGCAGACAGAAGCACTGAGCATGTTCTCCTATAGATGTGAGGTCACACTTGAATAAGTTGATATGGTTGTCAGGATTTTATGAAAATGCTCACAAATTGCTAAGTTTCATGAATTTTCTCATGACCAGAGGTCTACGCTGTGTTTACTATTTGCTATTCACTACTGTCACTCTCCGCTAATACAGGCAGGAAAACAACGTCAGGTGACTGGTGCGATCGAAAACCTAATGAATAGCCAGTGCTGAATAGTGGGAGCAAAGGGACAGTGAAAGCCTTAGAGTTAGAAAGTGATGGGCCATGATTTTTTGCGGATAACCACTGAAGTTTGAAAAATACCAGCTTCGGTTTTTGAATGATTTGCTAACTAAGATAGGGATGTGTGCTAAATTTGCAATTAATATTATTTTAAAGAATAGATCAAACAGCTCTAGCAGATTTCCTCTAACTGACAAGTTCCATTAAACAAGAAAGCTCATTCTTAGTAGGAGATTTTAATATAACACTGAGAACAGAGAACAAAACAATGAATGGAAACATATCAGCAGTCAATTTCCTGCGTATTCAAGCCTGCATTATACTTTGTTCTTTGCTACAGCCACAGCTCTGTAATTATCAAGCGTATTCATGGGACTTTTTCCTATTGACACTCAGCATGAGTGTGGCTGGAAAGAGATTAAGCTTTTGTGGCAGCCATTTGAATTTGTCTAACTAAAAACAACCTGCAAGGCTGTGGGGAACTGTGTGTCTCGGGGGATTTGTGATGGTCTGCAGAACCTATGGGTCACAGGTTCAAACCGTGCGCGTTGGTAGCGCTGGGCTTGTAGCTCCATAACGACTGCTCGTCTGCTGGCTGTGGGTGGTGCTTGCTGCCTGGCCTGGCACGGTCACGAAGCTAGGACCGATGATGGGGCAGATGCTTGAAGTTGTTTCTCTGTTGTATGACAGACGGACTTGTTGGGCAATGGACGGGATTGCTGGGCAAACCACTGCCCATCACCTTTTCCTTGGAAAAGGAGCTTTGTTGTGCCGGGACATCATCTAGCAGTTCCCATAGACAAAAGAGCTGCTTCTCAACTAACACAACAAGGTCACAGCAGGCCAGGTTATCCCTTACCATACAGTCAGTGGAGTTTTTTTTTTTGCTATTAACCATTGGCTTCGTGTTTTTCATGCGCCCTGTGGCTGGGAATCCCCTGCAGCAGGGGAAATGAGCTTTCTGAGAACTGGCCTCTGGACAGCTTTCCGTGCAGGCTTGCCTCTCCTCACAGGCAGTGCAGAAAGAAGGCGATGCGGAGTCGGGAGCAGGGCCTGGGGTCTGCTGGTGATGGCTGTGAGGAAGGCCTAGGGGTAGGCACGGAGCGATCCTGCAGCGCTGCAGGAGAGCAAGCTGGCAGCTGGGAGCACCTCCAGCCTGAGGATGTCCAGAAGGTTCACGTTTACTCAGGTAAACAGATTTCATGTGTGCTAACATGGCATTTTCTTTCCATAGCTGGACAGTGCTGTGCCCATGGACGGTGCTGTGCCCATGCACAGCTCCACCATGCAGGCAGGAGGCATTTCTGCCAGGCATTTCTGCATCTCTTTGCCATGCAGTGCAAGTATGGGTGGAAATTCAGCTGCTCATCATGCAGCGCCTGTTCATTCCTCAGAATTGAGCGCACACCATGTCTTTTTACACAGTTCTCTGTTTCTGTGTAAACAACCATTTTAGCCAAAGATGGAAAACCAAAATCCTGTTTACTTAGGCTCTCTCACAGTCCCAAAGAGCAGGAGCGTTAGTGTTGGTGTACTGGCCCCGCTCCAACTCAGGTAATTGCTGTGCATTCTGCCCTACTTACACACCCCCTGTAGTTTCAATTAGAGCAATTGTTTTCATTTTTCTTTCCTGCCCTGTCAAGTATTAATACAGTTGCTGTTAAGCTGCTCGTGTGGTCCCTTGCTTAGGTGTTGCGTTTCCATGGTAAAGGCAGGCATCCTTGTATGCACACCTGGACCAACCCCTCACTGGCAGAGCCTAATGTAATGCTGTAATGGAGCTGTGCTGATCTGCGCTACGTGAAGGTATGGCCTTCCTACACAGAAAGCCACATTCTTCTTTCTATGTAAATGTTCTATATGTACATGTATGATTTATTTATTTTTATTTTTCTACTCACTCTTCAGCTAGGTTTGCAAATAACCAGAGGTTCGTGGAGTCGTTTACACTTATGGTCATGGCGGTAGTGTGTAGAGAATACAGCATGCAACTCTCGTATGTGCTGCTCTCCAGCTGTTCAAGAAATGGATCTATAGGGATATCTGAGCTCTTTCACTTTTGGATGTAGTCCGGTAGAGTTCACAACGTGTGATGCTTTATGTTGTGAATTGCTGGAAAACGTATTCTCTGGAAAAAAAATCCAAGTTTACTAAGAGAATGAAGCACATGGAAGGATGCCTGAAAGCTATGCAGCTACAGGAGGTTACATGTTTGCAGCTTAAGCCACCTGGTGTATTGAGTATTAATGTTCAGAGTTGGGGTCTGCAGCACTCACTATGCTGTTTATCTTATCAAGAGAGCCTTCCTTTCATCTGGTAAAGAACTTGGCTTGAAATGGCATGTATTTGTGCTGATGGGCTATGTGACACACATTGGAGTGAGTTTTGCTGTCTGATTCTCCAGTCTGTCACGTGGCCCATCAGATGGGCATCACCATCACATGCACGTGCTGAATGGATTGATGTTTGGGTGCATGGAGCCTTGCGTAGCTCGTGGCTCTGGCTGCTCAGCTGCTTAAGGCAGTGGTAGCTGGAGTCATGGAGACCTTTTCAGGGACTTCTCTGAACAGTAGGCCCACATGCAGAAATACAAGTAGTCCGTCTGTGATTTTCTTCCTAAAATGAGCACACATTACACTTCCCTGTGCTCCTGTTGGACAGTTTTCTGAAAAGCACGAAATGCATTTGTGGCTCAGTTCTCAGCAACAAAAAGAAGCTGGGACCAGATTTTTTGGGGAATATCTGGTTAATTCACATAGAATGCCTACCCATATGTGTCTGGCACTGTATAAGACACTGTGATATACTACAGGGCCTCCCTCTGTCCCACATAAGCTCCATCCTCCTGTAGGTCTTGCACTTTACCTGCCAGCCACATGCAGGTGTCTCAGGTGGCCACAGTTATTTAAAATAGCTCTAGATGTCTGTATATAGACATGTCAAGCTCACCCACTGTTGAAGTGATTCAGCTGAACAAATACTGATAAAGTTCACCTTTAAAATGAGACGTTGGTAAACTGAAAGATCCTTTGTAAAATAAGTCGCATTTTCATTCCAGAGTAAAGCTAAGGCTGCACCCCCAGCAGTGATGGGAGACGGGCTGGCACCTTCGCTCACAGCTGAGTCTTCTCCTGGTTGGAGAAATCTTTGAATGGGACGGATGGATACCTGTGTCTGCCAGATGTGGTTGGCACATAGTGCAGGTGGTATCATGCTATAGGCAGCACTGAGGCAGATGTGTTTTAGATTGTTGTACATCCTGCCCTGGATGCTGTTCTCAAAGTGGTACAAGCTACAGTAATGCAATTCCCACTGACCCTCTTTATTAAGGTGGCCAGACATCTGGTCCAGCGTGACTTGCTGTGTGTATGGAAGTGGTACAAGCGGTCCCTGTATACCTCCTGGATCCATGGCAAGTGCAGATCAGCTAGCTCAGGGGTCAGAGACGAACCTGTGTCTCATTTTAGCTGAACTCCAAATTGTCTTGATTTCAGATAAGCCATCCTGACTTCACCTGTTCTCTCACAATACTTTTTTTTTCATAATAATGCCTTCTAATCCACATGGGGGAACATTTTGTCACTTTAACACCTTCCCCAGGTTTCTGAATTTCTAAAGTGAAGGTGGCACTGTAGGTTCAGAACAGCAGGCAGCGTGACCCCAGAGCTGACTGCTGCTCTCCCTTATGCAGTAGCTGTTTGCAGAGTCAGTGCAATTCTTTGTATACAATTCCCCCACACACACTTCATGCTAATCGAAAGGGTTCAGTTGTTTTTCCAAAGCAGTCTGTGTCAGCTGTCACACGCACACACACGCACACACGCACAAAAGCACCATCTTTTATACCCACAGCCATGAGTGGCAGGTCACAGGTTCCCTGCAGAAGTGACGGGGAAGGTAAACAGCTCAGAGTGCACTGTGTTTACCATTGCCATTCCACAGCACAGCAAAAGCTGTCCCCAGCCTTCCCTGCTCTCATGCAGCAAATCACATACTGCTTTGTAAATAGCAGTTAATAAAAACAAACCAAATGATCATTCCTTACTGGGCTTATATTACAGCCCGCCCAGGGCCTTTCCCTTGCTTGAAAGGCCTGTAGGAATTCACCCATTGTGAGCTAAATCAGGGGCGGTTTTAACTCTTGGGCTCGGTTTGAAAACAGATCAACTCTGAAGGAATACACCTTTAGCACTGTGCTACAAGAAAAGTTCCAGGGAGACCAACGCACAAAACACCCGAAGGTTTTATTTGTGCTCTTCTGTATGAAGGTAGTTATTATCCTACCAATTGTTTGTGTAGCCACTGTTTACACAAGCAAAAGATGGCACACAGGAGCACGCACCAGCAGTCTGTGTCTTCTGCTGTGGCCCCGCAGTGCTGAAAGCAAGGCTGGGGAGCCTGGGCCCCGCCTGGGTGCCTGGCGGTGGCTCACGCTGCGCTCAGAAGGGGTGAGACGGGCCACCTGCAATGGAGAAGAGCACTGGGAACATGCCGTATTGAAATGGCCGCCCCTGTGGCATCAGGGACCAGGTGAGGACGGCAGGCAGGCACCCTCCACGTGGCATCGCTGTCTCCCCAGCCGTGCCCGGAGGAGGGCCGTGTTTTGCTGCCTGACATTGGAGGCAGCTGCGGGCTCCCAGGGGCTTCTTCAGGCCACAGCCTGGGAGCAGTAAGAGCAGCAGCGCCCATCGCTGCCTGATGCTCTCGTCTCATGTTTGCAAAGGGTGTAATTGCTGTATCCCACCCAGCTTTTGTGCAGGCCTTAGAGTAGAGCAAGCAGATGGAAATCGGGTTTAAGCTACCCTCAACCTCCTTGAAATCACTCTTCAGAGAATTATTTACCAGGTAGTGGGTAATGTGCTCAGGACCATAACGAATTAAAAGATTGCTGACAGAGCCCTGACCCCAGCCGTGCACAGAGGGAAAAGGGACTGTTCTGAAATCAGTCTGATGGCTAACCAGTTGCCAAGGTAGAGGTTTTAACAGAATGGATGAGACCGTCCCTTCTTAACTCAAATCCTGCCGGCCACATTTCACACCATCTGGAGTTTGTGCAGAGCCTGGTTTGGGAAGCCAGCCAATAAAGAATTACAATAATCTAATCTTGCCACGATAAAAGTGTGAATAACCATTTCAGAGTCTGCCTGGAAAATTACCACAACCTGTCAATGCGCCTTAGGTGGTGGCGAGAGAGGATCTGATGACACACTGAGAAGCGCTTCTTAGAAGATAAACAGGAATTGGCTCGTACCAGCCACTGAACTGCAAACAGGCAGGTTTTCATCAGCCCAAACAAAAGGCAGAAGGAGAACATAATTGCTGGGCTTGGGAGAGGTAACAGCCCCCATCTATGCTGAGCCCCACAGACACCAAGGCACTCAGCACTTTTGGGGAGGGCCAGCTATGTTTTTGCAGCAATTGCTCTAGAGCCGCGGTACCAGTTAAGCCTCTGCAGCAGTCTCTGCTGGAAACCTTTGGTTTCACACTTTTAATTGTTCCTCAGATGGGATGAGAGTTGGTCTGGCCTCTGTTTTCCAGCCTTGTGGTGTTCCTAGTGGCAGATTTTTTCTCCTGTCATGAAAAAGGATTGCCACATCATTTTCCTCATATTGTTTGAATTTGGTGAAATGGATGATTTCACTGTGATAGCCACTAAAATTTTATATGACATCTTTGGGGACTCATTGACACCTGGGAGGTGAGACATTTGTTTTAGTGTTGTTTGTGGCTTGAACTAAATTTGATTCTTAGCATCACCTTAGAAAGAATCCTGCAACTCACTAATGTGAGCATGTGCTTCGCCACCTCTGAATCTCTCCTTGCACTGTGCTTTACCTTTGCTCAGTCTGGTACATCAGAGATGCTTTCTGTTTCCATCATGTCTCCTCTGTCAGTCTGGCTGCTATAGAAAATCAAGGATAACTGCGGAAACCTGTGTCAAACTGCCTGAATAAGAAACCTGCACTTCACAATGCTTACAGAAAAATTCTACCTCTTTTTCCAAGGGATCTTCCCAGAATAGACACCATTTGAGGCAAAAAGGAGTGACTCTCACTGACACACAGGAGCCTTTATACTGCTCTGCAGCACAGAAGAACGATGTTCTGAGACCCTTTTACACCAACCTACAGGTCAAAAAGTGGTCAGCAACCTGCCCAAACATCCAGTTATCAAAAGCTCCATCACTAAGAAAGTGTTTCATTTTCTTTGTAATTCCCCAGCAGCCCACAGCTGCTGCTGGATACTTACTGTAAAAGGGTCCCAAAGCAGGGCTCACCATTCGTCTCTGTTTAGGTTAAGGGTTTTTCCCTGTTGTTACTGGCATTGAGCTGCATGGATTTTTCCAAGGCAGGTTGCTCTGCACACATGGAGAAATGATGCAAGCTGTGGACTGACGGAGAGACTTAGACCCTCTAAGCACAGGAAAGGGACCATGTGGGGGTAAATCACTCAGTTCCAGCCCACATAACCAGAGGCCTGGTTTTTACTTTCTGCCTGAATTTGGTGTTTCAGTTGCCTGGAAACTGCTGTGGGGTGAGGTACAAGGACACTGATAGGAGTAAATTACTGACCTCAGTGATTTAAGAATTATTCTGCACCTCTCCCATTTTTACTTCCATTCCCATGGCCTATCAGAGCCGTCTTTTAGGCAGTAAGTTTGCTAGGGCAGGGACTCAACTTTTACAAACCTCACTGTCTGGTTCAAACCAGAACTAACTCCACTTTTTCTAGTTCAGATCAGCAGAATTACATCCCTAAATCACGGGGAATCGGGATGAGAATAGCCCCTGTAGCATGCACTCTCTGCAGTACCTCGCACAAAGACAAGAGTTATAAAATAATTCAGTTTCCCATAGTGTTTATCATCATCATGTACTGAAGGGCTAATCGTTTAAATCCATTTTAAAACATGGCCTTCAGAGGACACAGCCCCAGAATTACTGGCCAAGGCTCTTAAAAAATGTCATCGTTTGATACCCAAAAGCCCAGAGGCAAACTGCTTGGCTTCTTTATGTAAGAGTGAGCAGAGCAACCACCATCATTTAAATCACCCATCTTGGATTGCTCAGTGCATCAGAAAAGGGCAGTTTACGTGCATTGCCTGGAGATAGAAGATGAGCCGTGATGTGCCATTCAAAACCATTGGTCTGGCCTTTCTGGACTCAGCTGTAGGCAAGAGCTGGGGTGAAACATGTCGTGGGAAGGCAGATAACACAAACATGAAAGCAGCACAAAATATGAGAGCCTATAAATAGCAGGAAATAAAGAACAATACTGTGATAAAATCCATAAGACAATAAAGACCAATGTGGCAGAGACTGTTTCCCCCCCACCCTTCTCCAGAGTTTCTCTTATTTCCCAAAGCTGCACAGATCATCTGGCTGCTGTGTGGTGAACTCCCGTCGGTTAAGCACCATCTCAAGGGCTTGAAGCCTTACACAAAATATTTCAAAATGCTGTTTCTTTTTCTTTCTTGATGTCCTGCCATGGCTATTGTGGTATTTTAAACCATTCCCAACTCACCAGCTCGTCAGAGCAAGGAGAAAAGAGGGAAGAGGAAGGGAGAAAAAAAGTCTTATGGAGATTTAGAGTCATTAACAGCCTTTATAGGGTTTCAGACATTTTTGTGGTAATTCTTTGGAAAGGACATGTCCATGATGAGCTGGGGTTTATTTTGCCACTGGCATAAGAAGTGAGACTGTTTCCAAGAAAATGTTTGCTGTTTACCAAGAAGAGGGCAAACGTAACTAGAAAATGGCAATGGATGTGAACTAGGAACCTGGTTTAAAGTTAGGGTAATTACCAGCTCCTGACCTGGTCCTTTTGAACTGGATTGAGAACCAAACAAGTCTCTGGCATCTACTCTGTGGAGGTAATCTATGGCTGCGCAGTGGTCACTGCAAAGCTCCCTCCCTTCTCTGGCAGCAGCAACTGAGGGTGGTTAATTATCCTGAGAGATATCCATCACAGAGGAACATGTCCTGTCAGGAGGTAACTGCTCTGTGGGCCTAAAATGTCATGAGAACAGCTCACAATTACATGTCTTGCTGTTGTGGAGCGTAAACAGCTCTGGGGATGAGATTTTGCTGCGTATTTCTATAGGGCGCTCTGATTTCTGTATTAAATCTTCCAACGGTGTAGCACTACCTTATGTGGAAGGAGCTAGGGTGATTCATGGCAGTGGAGTATTGAGGCCTTGTAGGAAACAAGAGGATTATATTGGCCTCAGAGTTCATGTCAGAGCTGGGACTGGAGCTCAGGAGTTACTGGACAGGCCTCTAAATTGCTTTTGTTAGCTTAAAAGAGGGAGTTGGACTGAGGAAAACCTCCAAGAATATCCGCTTTAATGGCAAATCCACTCATTTTTTTTCATGACTGGTTATAAGATGCCTGCCTGCTAATGAACATGGCTTTTTGTGCTCAAATAATGGAGTTGCTCCCTCCTGGCCCACCCAATCCTCTTACGGGATCCCACGAAGGAGACACAAGGACAAGGTCAGGGGTGATGCAAGAAAGAAGTGTGTTATGAAGGTGAGTGAGATCACAGAGATCAGAAATGATCAGAAATGATCTCAGGTTCACAGAGATCAGAAATGACAGCAAGGTCTGAGCAGGTCTACCTGAAAGGTTGACTGACCATCACCGGGGCTATGGCATGCTTCATTGCGAGGCACGGCTAACAAATGGGGATCCGTGTCCCTCTATAGCTGGGGGCTGGATTCCTGCAGCCCTCCTGACACTGGAGGACAGGCAGGAAGGTGTCCACAGGAGTGTGTCCTGTGTTATGCTCTTCAGCTTTGTCCCCTCATTCTCTGTTACGTTGTTTTCAACTGTTTTGTGGAGGCAGACAGCCTTGGAGGATCTCCTTTCAATCCCATGGGCTGCTTCTTCCTCCCGAGGCAGTATTTTGATCCTAACTAATGTTTACAGTTTTCTCCTGTAGGGTAGTGGGGCAGATATTTCTGTTCCACTTCTTATTTTTGGGCAGATAAAATTTTGAGCAGGGAAATAAAGCTGATCATCTAATTCATGTCTTCTGACTCTGACTCAGTGCTTTAACTCATGACAAGCCTCTCTCCAGGACTACTGCAATGTTTGTAAGGGGTCCTGGTGTCTAGACATTTGACTTCATCTGATTTATGAAATTTTGCTTGTTCTGCCTTTCTTGATCATTAGCCCATAAAGCAGCTTGAGTGCTTTTCTGTATCCCACACTTCCTTCTGCCTTTTTTTTTTTTTTAATGTTTCCAGAAGGACTTGTTCCTTAGAACAGATGAACCACATACTGAGAAAATGAACAGGCCAGATTGTCTAGTGCTCAGCACCCACCATTGAGGACAGATTTTCCGGAGAGCTCAGTTTCCAAGAGGCATCTAAATAAGTGACAGATACTAAAAAGTGGAAATGTGCCCACTTATTTTGGTGCTCAACTAGTGCTAGAGCTGCTTCAAAAAACTTGCTCTCCTATGGCTGTTCCCCTTTCGCTTACCCTACAAGACTTCCAAATCCCCTTCTTATGTACCCTGTTTATGTCCTCCTTTCATGCTTACCCTCCTGGCATGCTGTATTCCAGAGGTCTGGGCTGTCCTCCTCCTGCTTGCTGCCATGTCCTTCTGCCATCATCAAAAGGTCAGCGTGTTCATACACTCACATGTCCTCCAAGGGGCCCTTCAGGGCTAATGCCCCCAAATGCAGAACATATGTGCAACATAAATTAATTGTTAAGACCAATGCTGATTGAAGTTTGGTAATTCAGCCTGCAGGATATAGCATATGTTTGAAGTGTATTGTCCAAGTTTAGATTTTGAACTCCCAAGGGCAGGGACCACTCCTTCTTCTATGTTTACATAGCATCAATAAGACCAACAGTGCTTGGGTCTGAAATACATTAACCTTAGCCAATGCATTGTTAAGTTTAATAATGACTAGTTAACATTAAAGCACAATGGATAAAATATATAGACAAAGACATATTTTGGCAGAGATTTTGTCCTGTTTTTGATGCCAGATTCCTACCCAAGTAAATTGTTCCTGGTCATCTGAATCATGGACATTGTCTTGGAAAATTCACCCTTCGTATTGCGCCATCCTGGTTTTCCCTTGCTCATCAATTGACACTAAGCCATGGACCAGTATTTAGGATAACTTAGCCAAAGTCCACCTAAGTGAGAAGTCTGGAATAAGAAGGCATCTAAATGAGATGCCAGACACTAAGCTCTGGGAATCACAGAGCCAGGGTGTAAATGGGCAAAGGAAAATAAAGATTTTGAATACAGGAACTTAATGTCATTTCTTATTATTTATCTCTTAATTTGTAGCCCCCAGAAACCACACTCAAAGGTTACTGTGTGCAGGCCCTCCAGCGGGAGGATAAGAGAACTATAGGAATAAATCCAGAGCCTATCTGAGCTGACAGGCTGTTTTTCAGTGCGAGTTATGCAACATGTTAGTACCTCTAGGTATAGGACCAGTGGGATTTAAACTTGTACAGCAGATGGTCCGTGCATCATTGCTGGAATGCGCCTGCTGACCCTAGGGCAGAGCCTGAATGGACTTCAAAAGAGAGACTGAGCATGCTTCAAAGTGTTATTGTTTAAATGTTCCACTAAATGGGGACTCCGGAACAACATATCTAGCAGAGGTCAGTCTGAAAAATGTCAACACACATAATGAGAAAACAGCATGTTTTGTGAGAAAGAATATTTCATAGGGGTATTCTGACTATTTTGAGTTGTAAAAACACTTTTATCATGTGTGTCAGCAGGTTGTCATAATCTAAGTGTCTTTCCTCGTGAGCTGGAAGCTGCATTTGCTTTTGTTGGAAAGAGCAAGGCTTGTACACGAAGGTTGTAAAACGCGTCAGAAAGTGGGGTTTGTAAACAGGCAGGTACGCTGGGAGAACCATCAGCAGAAGTTATGGCACAGGTGTGTTGCAATTCAGCATTGACTTAGCCTTGACAGCCTCCCTCCCACTCATTCCCAAGGCGAAGTTTGTAAGGACCCAGTGTTTGGTTTAAGAGCATGATCCTGTGTTTTATAATGGTGTACTGTACTCTGTTCTGTTCCTTCTAAAGCCTGTAATGCCCGCTCATAGCATATTCTTTCACTTCTGTAATCCACAAGTTTTGGCTTCTCTTAACTCTATTCAGTGGGAATTTTTGTAGGAAAAGGATTGGGCTCATGTTCAAATCAATAGGACTAATACCATGAAGGAAGATTTCTCACATGAGGCAAGCTTAACAAGATCAAGCCTTCAGTGAGAAACTCAAGATTTTGCCTTTGATTCCCTCGTTTGGCTGGACTGCGTTTTGGGCATTGTAAATAGCAATGGTCCAGTAGCTTTTGTTTGACAAAAGGCTTCTGTGTTGGCCACTGGCAATTCAACATGGGTGGCTGAAAAATAATTTCCTTTGCTGGAAGCTAACAGCAACAACCTGAACTTTCACAGCACCTTGTCCTGCTGGGGCATGCCTCTATCTTGATGGAGACATGTTACAATAACACGCAGATTAAAAGCTAACCCTCCCTGCAGACGTAATACTCGTCCAGTGCCAGGAAGAGCAAACAAGACCCGTGTTAAGTAAAGGGAATACTTGTTTGTTTCACATATCGATATTCAATGAGATCAGCTGACTTGGAGGCTGAGGTGAAAAGAATGCCACCAAGCAAGGTAAAAAACTAAACGGCTCTGGAAACATATAAGAAAGCAAGGTGTCCTTAAATCAAGAAGATAACTTGGGTCTGTTTGTAGAGTCTCTGTATCATGGTAACGTGTTGTAACTGACACAAAATGTGAATAGCAATCACTTTAAGTGGGTCAAAAATAGCATCCACACCCTCCCTGGAGCCCTGGTTGTTACGCTCAGTATCACTAGTCAGCTGTTAGCTGTGGGCCAGATTAAGAAAAACTGCAAGAACGTACCTAACCAAGTATGAATTCAGCAAAGCATTCAGGCTTATGCTTATCTTCAGTGTATGCTTAGCCTTAGCTAGTATAGAAACTCTTTGTTAAGTAAGACTTTCAGACCTGCAAAGAACTGGTAAAAAAAATCATTCAGAGTTTCACCTTCTTTATTCTGTTTGCTGAGCACTACAAATAGCTGATACCAACGTGTAAATTGTTGCAAGTATTCAGCAGTCGAAATTCAAAGTGTGTCAGTAAGTTAAAGGTAACCTGTTATCTCAGTGTTCCCAAAGCAGGGGAGTTGCACCACATTTCTGATTAACATAATTGGTTTTAGGAATCCTGGTTCCCTGGAAATATTGTCTAGATCACTCCAAAGCAGATGCATTCTGCAAACTGTCCAAACTTTAGCTTGTTAAACTGTTCATGGAGAATAAAAAGCATGAGTCAAGACAAAGTGAATTTGTTTAAAAATCTGGACAAAACTTTGCACAACAGGGAAATAAACTCAAGTAAACCAAAGGAAAAGATATTACATCCATTACTCAGTTCGCATTTTTTACTCGAGTATAATAGGACTATAAACATTTTCTGTCAACAGCTTACAAAGAAACTTGTTCTAAAAGTGATGCATGGTGAGAACTTGCATCTAAATTGGGTACATCTAAATTAGACTCTGAATACAGAACATTCCCAAAGGTAGCTTTTGGTTAGAGCTAGTCAAATAACACAGAAAAGAATTCATGAGTATTAAAAGAAAAAACACCCCCAAACCTCACAGGAGTCCTCCCCGCTTATGTTCATTGTGCAGGAGTATTTGGGGGACAGCAGGTTTATTTGGGAGGCTGCGGGGAAGTGGCCTGCAGTTCTTACAGAAAACACGTTACTTGGTATTCTCCTGTTGGCGTGCAAAATGTGGCCAAGTGTTTTGCTGAACAAGGAAGAACTTATAAATGCACTGGGTGAGGCCTACGACATTGCAGTTCTCGGCTTCAGTAGGTGGCAGAGATTCTTTAAATTCTCTTGCTCATTTACATTAAACAAACAAACAGAATTCCCAAACCACAAAGCCCACAAATTATGTATGTAGCTAGTCTATGTAATCACAAGTTCCCTTTATGGTTACTTTTATCTTCCCTCTCTCTCAAGCTTTCCTCTGCCTGTATTGCTGCTGGTCTTTATGAAGCCCCGCATTCTACAAACATTTATGCGCATGATTTACTTTATGCTTTTAAGCAGTTGCAGAGAGTTCAATAGGTGTTAAATAGATAATGAACTAGAACACAATAGAAGTGCATATCTGCACAGATCAGACTGAACCAAGTGAAGTTACAGCTGTACAAAAAGTTCAGCAGATGGGTAAGAGTTTGCAGGGCCTGAGTTCATATGATCTACCACAACTGGCATTGGTGCTTGTGCAGCAACTGGCACAACTGGGCTCCAAGTCTGACTGGGATCCCTGGATCCCCATCTTCTGTAAGTAATGAACTGCTATAATGGATACAATTAGGCACCAAACATCAAGTACCCAAAGTTCACGAAGACTTTAACACAAGGTTTTGTGAATAAATCTGCTGACGTTTGCATCTGTAGATTGTTCATTCAAACCCTGCCTGTTTTGGGAATGCTAAAAGATTCCCACCACCCATCAGCTGCTACCTGACCTCTTTAAAATAAACTTGTCTTAATGGACATGTGTCTGGATCACAAAAGAGACTATCAAATTTGGCGCCGTGCTGCAGTGGGGAAGCCAAGTGTGGGTGGTAGTGATTGCTCTCCATTCTTATTCAGATACCCTATCATCAGGTCAAGGTTGTGGCATGGTGATGTAAGGCAACAAGCCCTCCATCTCCACATGGCCTGTCCAGTGTCTAAATCATCATTATTCCAGACATCTGTTGCAAGCCCACCCTCATTATATGGGGATACACTTAATATCAAGTAAAGGTGAGTGACTGCAAGCATGTTGTCAAGGCTTTAAAGGATATTCCGCAGCTACAGCAGCATGCCAGGCTGAGAGGCACAGCCAGCAGCTGGCAAGGCATGTTTTATGTAGCTTTGTGAACACAGACTATGCAAATGTATTCAAAGGATGTTCCAGAGGCAAATTGGTTGCAGCTAAATTTGCCCTCATGCTTTTGAGTCTGCTTATTAAAGCCCTTAGCTTGAAAATTATCTGGAACTGATGAGTTGAGTTGGAGCTGGCTTAAGGATCTTTGCATATTAAGAAAACCACAACCCGATTTAAATGTGTGTACGTCTATGTGGCATGGAAATTCGGCTCTCAGTGCCTCCTCCTGCTACTCCCAAAATGAGGGTTTCACAGTGCTTAATCTGTAGAGAGCTCCTCTAGGGGGCTGGGGAACTGAATTTTTGAGCTAAGAAAGAGTGAAAAAAATGCATCTTTCATCATTGTTTTTGATTTTTGTACCTGCATTTCATTTTTCTTTTGGAGGCATTCCCTGGCAGTGACCTCACACCTTCCCTCACCTGTTACATATTCCATTACCAAAGGTGAATAATCAGGACAGATATGAAGAATGAGAGAACTATGTGCTTGCTTATTCAGATAATGAGTGTAAAGGATGAAATCACCTCAGTCCTGAATTAAAAACAACCACTTCAGGATCCTGTTATGGTGGCAAAAGATACTGGAAGAAGGAGGGGTGTGTCGTGTCAATGGCAGCGATACTTTTGCTTCCTTGGACTTTTTCCCCTTATAAGGGCACCTGGTGAAACCTTTCTTTCCCTCGAGTATTGACTTTACACTCCAAGAAAGAAAACTGTGGCTTGAGCAGTGGTTTAAGCCAGTTTGTCCCAGACGACTGGTGGAGCGGGCCTGCTCAGCCACAGGGCCTGTTCGCAGACTGACCGCACGTTTGCCTCATTTGCGGCCTGCCTCTGTCACCCCACGCCAGACATCAGCTTGTATCAGGCTTGCCCTTATGGCAGCTACACTGCCGCTGACCCCTGCATGGGTGTACAAAGGTGGGAAAAGGGTGGGCCGTTTCCTGCTCTTAAACAACTGTGCACTGTAAGCTCAGGGACAATTGAGCCTCTGGTGTTTATACTGTCTTTGTCTGGACAGACTGTAGGGACACAGTCCCAGTGAAGTCACTAGGAGATTTTCTTGCTGATTTTCATGGTACTGGCATTTCATCCTTGTGTATTTTAGGCATCCCCTTCTTGAAGCAGTATCTCAAGCCTCTCAAAACTGTATTGTGGTTATATTTGGCTTTATTTTTTATTACTTTTTTTTTTTCCTGAGGAAACATAAATTGGACAGTCTTATAAAATGTCCTCTTGGTGCCCTACGGAAGGTAAAAGTCACCTCCCTGTAACACATTAAGTGATCCCTTTGCATAGTCCACTCAAGTATCCTCAAAGAATTTGATACCAAGGATGTCCCAAGGGATTGGCCTCCCTTGCACGCCTCCAGGATCTGAGCTCTCAGCTCAATGCAAAGCTCAAAATATTGCTGAGACAGTCAGAGATGGCCAGTATCTTGCACTTCAACAGAGCCCAGCCATGTTTCGCACACACCAGCTATAATATAAGCAATTTGTGCCAAATCAGAGAATTTCTCTTTTTCAATCTCCAGCTTTTCTAATTGTGTTAAAATAATTGATCGCCAGCTGTTATGAAATACAGGAGGCTTCTTATTAAGTAACTTCTCAATAATCCTAAAGAAACAATTTGCCTCCACTGCCAGGGCACAGTTTGTGTGTCTTCAGAAACATCTTCATAAATAACACAAGACATTGAAAATGCCTTTCCAGGCCTGTACTCTAGAATACAGCTCATACTATAGTTGCACTGATATTCTGTCAACACGCTCACTGTTTATGGATTCCTCTTTGCCTTATTCCTGATGGTGTCTTAGATCTGCTAACACAGGAGAAGGTCCTGTGGAGGTGAGACCATCTTGTACTCAAGAGATACTGAGGGATAGACCTATCTGGATGTCTTGCTTGCCTTTGCATTCAATTTGTACATCATCCTGAGTCTGCTTGCAATTCTTCAGCCTGAAAAACATCCGGGAAAAGTGCTTAGGAAAAACTGCAGATTTAAAATAAAAACAAAAATAAGCCCTACCAAACAAACAAAAGCCTGTATTTGTCCATAGAGCTTAGTGACTAAAAGATGATGGTGTAGAAGGTTCCTGGGTTTATCCATCTTCAAACATCCTTTTCTTCCTCAATGACAATTATACTCCTGAGAAAGAGTCAGAACTGCTCAGATCTAGCCCTGGCATCTTTCAGTAGATAATTCCTAAAATAAAGAGGCTTTTCCAAGCCTGGTGGTTTCAGATGTTATGATCAATGTTTATTCATTTGTCCTCTCTTTCCATGGAACTGGCAATTGCTGCTATTTCTGTATCCAATACCACTGTTATGTCTGTTGCTCTAATCTAGCTACTTATATGGTCTCCACCATCGTAATGTTTGAGCACATCCCAAGAAATAAAAAAAGAAAAGAAGAAAAATCCTAGAACAATAACAAACTCTCTCTTTCTTCCTTCGTAGCCTGAATTTAAGTCATGAGTCTTCATACTTGCATGTGTGTGAGGAACTCACTGGGGAAAAGCTGAGTTGAAAAAATGGGTTCTACCTTCAGCTGTGAAAATAGTGTGGGAAAGGCTGGCACAGGAGGGGCCACGCTGGTGACCTGGGCTGCTACAGAAGCCTGCCAGTACTAGCTGTGCTTCCCCTAGTTTTTCCGCTCCTTGGCCCCTGGCTCAGTAGTGTTTTCCATGATTCCTGGAATTTGGCAAGTCATAAAAGTTATGAGGGGCAGAGGGTAGACGTGGGTTTTTCTTTTGACAGGGAAAACTATTATTTCTGCCTGGAGATGAGTTGCCCTGACCGGCTCTCGGTGGAGGTGTTCCTTCTGTTTATTCTGACCATGTTTGGATCAAGATCAGAGTTTCTGTGTGTCTCTTCTCCATGTTTGCTTGAGGATTGTTGTCTACTATTCCTGTGGCACTGAAATTACCCAAGATGAAATTTTCCTCAACTTCAGTCTGTTTTAGATAGCTTTCTCTCTAGAAGGTTGTGACTAGCTTTTAATGGGTTGTTGGGAGCCCGGTCTTATCTGCTCACCTATTACCCAGTTTCGGTGCTCTGGACTTGCAGATTATGGCAAGGAGGGGCTGCTGAGCCTTCAGGTCCATCAGCTTTGGGCCTGACCCGTGGGGAGGAAAGCAAATCCTTGTTCATTAGATGGGCTAGGTCTGTGGTGAAGATTTAAGAGTGATAAATCCTACCTGAATAAAAACAAGCTAAAGCTCTCGCCATGTGCTTTGGATCCAAGAGCAGCAAATGGAAGAATTACCAATGTATAAAAATACAAGTAAACACATGCCAACATTAATTGGAGGAACATGTCCTTCTCCCTGACCTTAGCCCATGTGACTGCACCTCTGCTGTAAGGGACGTGAACACTTGCTTTCCCCTCTGTAAGCAGTGGACAGAAACCTCATTTCCAGCTGTGGCATTAAACTGCACATGAGGAAGTGATTGAGTACATTCTTGACACACCTTTTTTAGACCTGGATCAATGAAAAGAAGTATCATTATGTCTCATATTTGGTCTGGAAACTAAGCAATTTGCATACTTGCAGGAATGAGGTACAGTCGTCTCCAAAGCTTTTGTTGGCAAAAGGACAGGCAGCTGTCAGCGCTTCAGTCTAGAAGTAGATGCAGCTCATTAGGACAGTTGGATATCATCAGATTAGCTGGGCTTGGAGATAGGGTGAGACAGGAAAACACATGACAAGAACTGGCACCTCAAACCCTCTCCCTCCAGAAATACTACCTCAAAACCAAGGAATGTTGTGGTTGATTGTAGCCAATATCAATAGAGTATATCCTAATTTATGGGCAGACTTGCCAAGTATTTCAGCATGGGTTTCAGTGCCCCGCGTACACATAAAAGTTATGGCATCGGTTCTGGATTAGTTACTGGGACTCTGGTAATGATGTTCCTGGCATAGCACTCCTTGCAAACACATACTTTGGAGGAGTTCCCACACATTTTTTTTATTGTCCACTAGAGCTGTGGTGGCAAGCTGTGTGAAATCTATCCAGAAAACTGGAAAAAAATCAAAACTAAAGGGGGAAAAAAAAATCAAACCCAGGCAAAGATGGCAAAGCCTTTCTGGTGTAGACCTAAAACAAGGTCAAAAATCAAAAGGATATGGGTTGACAGTATAAAAGTCACGAAGGAGGGAGTTTTAGTCTTTCGTTTCATGCCCTTAGACTTCCTGAAGTATTCTGTTCAGTTCTGGTACCAGAAATGCTTGCTGACTGGAAACAATTCAAAGGTGAATGGCAACAAAAGCAACAAAAACAACACAAAATACCTGAGTTGCAGCAGGGACCAATTTTGAAGAAAAATTAAATTGGTTTGGCTCATTGACAAAGGTAGCCAAGGTCCCCGACAGTACTCCATGTGTATTTGAAAAACATAAACAGCAGCAGGCAGATGAAGTGTTTGTCAGCGTGCATTGCCATGGTTTGGTTTTCTGTTCAAAACCTCTTTGTTCTAAGCACACTTCTCTTTTCAGAGCTTGCACTTCAGTTTTGCAACCCAAGCAGCAGGAATACCTTGTGTTTCTGCAGGACTTTTCATTACATGACCCCCAAATGATTAACAAAGTTGAATTAATGGAGCCTCAATTAAAAAAAATATATATATATATATATATACACACACTATATATACTATACATATATATACTGAAGTATGTAATGCATATATATTTCTTCCAAAATGCAGTCAGCTGTAGGGTTAAGTAAAAGAGGACCTGGATTCTCCCTCCAGTGGGTGAGAGTCTTCTCTCTTTATGTTACCACAGAGTTGCAGAGGATGTGGTATCCACACTCGGTTTATTTCGGGGGACACTGCAAGCAAAGGAAAGAAAGGTTCCCCAGACATCAAGAGTGCATGGCAACAAGCAGCACTCCAACTAGAAATCTTATCAAACTGGAACAGAGGGAGGAATAAAAAAGACAGAATTGCAATTTCTTTTCTTGAAGGGTATTTGGCTTGATCGTCCTAACTGCTGACTTCGTTCTTAACCACTGTGAGGATGTGCAGACAAGAGTTTGATGTTGTTTCTCAGCTGAGCAGCACCTCTGCTTACTCAGTACTGATTTAAGGTTGCTATCGCAACATTAAAACCACTTCCTGTAAAGTCTAGATGTGCTTTGTAGGCCTCCCAGGCCTACATAGTTAGCAGAAGTTATGAAACTTCATGGAGGAAATATAACGTGAAGTACTAAGTGGTGTGGAAATCATAAATGGGGATGTAACTTCAACAACTTCATAGTCAATACTAAGGGAAAATAGGAGTGTGATGGTTTTAGATTTTAAAAATCTCTTTATTTTTGAGACAACTTTTATTTTGTTAATAATCACTGCTGAAAGAGGAGAATGCTTGATAAAGAAAAGAAACAATTTTGTTTAAATTTGAATAACTCTGTTAAAAAACTATTTTTATGGACACTGAACCTGTGTGACATTGTTTTAAGCCTTATACTTGTACTCACCATTCACTTAGCTTTCGTTTGGCTGTCCCTGACAAAATCTCAGATGCCAGAACACATACAAAACCTGCTGGGTGATTTCCAAAATCTTCTGGTATTGGAAGTTTTTCTAATGATGAAATATTTTATTAATTATTTCTATTTTATCTGATTACTGAGTATTGTCACATGTATCCTGAGGGTTTTGCAGCAAGGAAGATCTATACTCCTTAAATTATAATTCCTGGGGTAAAGCTAAAATACATTGTAAAAATTATCATTCATTATTATTCAGACAATTCTCAGCTTCAAACATACCTTCCACGAGAGTTTAGTTGAGAACAAATGAGGAATTCACATCTGGGCTGTTTACTAATAAAATCCCCAACCATTTCTGTAAAGTCTGATTTACTACTCAGTTGTATTGGTGTGGTCCTGGGAAGGAGAATTCAAGATTTGACTAAGACTTCCTACTGAATTCTGTGAATCAGGGGTTGCTTTAGTAGTATTCCTGCTGAAAAACATTTGTGGTGCTTTTGATGTAGTTTTTGCTTCATTGCCTGATCCGTGTCCTTGGCTGTAAAAAATAATACAGCAATTTCTTCTGGTTTCCCATCATATTCTCAGAACAATTCAGATTTTAGTATTTGCCAAGAGAATCATGAAAACCTGGGCCAGGATTTTGTGGCCATGCTTCTGCAAGCAGTGGTAATGAAGTTATTCCTGGAGTATTGCATCCAGTTAAGCCATCACCTTGCTAGAAAGTATCAGCAAACTGAAAGAGAAAACGTCAGAGAGCTTCGGACTCAGCCATGATGAAAGATTAGAAGTCATCTGGCTTTTGAACCAAAAGACAATTGGTTGTTTGTGTGGAGGGTTTTTTTGGTGGATATTTTTGTTTGTTTGTTTGTTTTTGACATCAGCATAAGCACTAAGGTCAGCATGGACTTTTATACAGAAACATGTGAAAGATCTCATTCACTTTATAGCCATAGCTGAGTCAAGGGGAGTAGTTACACTACATTTATCCCAAAATCGGGATACAACATGGCCAAAAACGTGTATTTTGTAGCTAGATTTCAGTGAGGTCTGGGTCCCACACAAGCCAGTGCCTTAAACCACTTCTTGGCACCAATGTTTCCCTGGCACACTTTCTTGTGCAGCACACCAAAGGGGGGCAGCTGTCTTTCCCTGGTGCAACAAAAGTTGCATGAAGGTGTTGGGCTAACAGTATGACATCGGTGAAAAGAAATTGTGCTTCTGACTATTAAAACAGAAATTTCAGCAGTGTGACATACAGACTGGGAAGCAGATACTCACGACAGCTTCGCTGCTAACAGCTGGGCTACCTTTAAAATTAGATTGTGCAAAATTAGAGCATGTGCACTGTGCAGGAGCCCTGTACAGGCAGGGAAACAGCTGACCTGCCAGAGGCTGGAGGTCTGCAGAGAGCTCCACTGGTCCTATGCTTCTCTTCCATCTCTGATTTCTGCCCTGACGAAAGTTGGAGTGCGTTACTGTCCTGTCATGTGATTTGTTTTATAACCCAAAGGGGACAGCTGAGTTCCTTCTACAGCAACAATATTTTTTGTGATGCCAATGCCATGACCTTTATTCATGAAAAACAAAGTACAAATGGGGAAAGCAGGGTGGAGCTCCATCAGCAATGTGATGTAAACAGCTACAAAGATGTGGCTGTGCTCCTCCAAAGCCATTTCCCACCAGGTAAGAATCTGAGCAACAAGGATTGCAAACACAGCAGAGATCCTATCTGACATTTTGTTAAGCTAATTGCCTACACCTAAAAGCAAGGTCTAATAAAAATTGCCAAACTGAACTCTCGGTCTGATTAGACAACAACAACAACAATAGCTTCCAAAGGATTTAATGGAGACAAATTCCCATTCCAGGTACGTGCTGACATTTGAAAAATGCCAGCTTCTTTTCTAGCATTCAGGAAAGTAACAGGAACGATTCAGCAGGAGAAGAGCTCCCGTTTTGTTGTGGAAACACATTCTCCTCAGTACCCTTGAAATTTCATCCTGAGGCAAGTTTGAAATAATTCATGCTTTCGCTCTTACAAAAATATCTTCATGTTTGGAGCAAACAGCTGTGGTGCTGGTGGAGAACAGCAGAAATATGTCCAGGATTCAAACCTGCACCTTACTGGGAGAAACAGGAGCTTTGTCTCCCAGCCGGGAAGTGAAATTCAGCCAGCAAAATTTGCAAAGCTGCCAGAGCTGTGGATTGGTATGAATTCACCTTGCTGAGTTCTTGCTGAACTTAAGCCAGGTAGAGTGGGTGTGTGGCAGTGTCCGCTGCTCCAGTTGGAGATGGTGTCTGTCCCCTGAGCGCCGGCCTGCCAGCAGACGTCCCTCCATAAACGCCATCCCCCCTACATGGCTTGGCAGCACCTCCAGGGGAATTGGATGGAAAACCTCCCAGGGACCCACCACACCCTGTGCTGTGTGGCTCCACTCCGTGATTTATGGGGCTCTGTCATCAGGCAATCCCAGGGCCTCGCTGCTCCGGATGACGCCCGGTCACGCTACAACCCACCCTGGGCCGCACAGCTCCCCTGCCAGCTCCCCGGCTGCACCGCCGCCGTGCGCCGAGGGAGTCCCCAATCTGCCTCGGCTGCTCCGCTGGGATGGGCTCCCCGAGGAAATGTGGGAGGCCCGGGGGCAAGTTTCACACTTGCATCCATGAATTTAAGCAGCCCAACAGGCAAACGCGTGGGGGTAAAAGTAAGAAAATGTTAGGTCTCTGGCTGACACAGATAGTAAGGGAAAATTGCTCCATGCTACAGGCATCCTGTGACCGACTGAGCACAAAATATTAACTGTTTGTGGCCCATTTAGCAATCACCAAGTGATAAGATTGGGCTTCGGTACAAATTAGAGCTGATTAGCATTGGCCAAAGAGGTGCAAATCCGTGTTTCTAGTGCTTCTTGCTGAGCCCACTTCCCCCCCCCCCCCCCCAATCCTCCTCTGTACAAGCACCAGGATGGCTGTGGCGTGGGGGGACAGACAGCAGCCACGCTCTGCCACATTGCAGTGTGGGGCTGGTGTTGCCTGTTGAGCTGCAGCCAGTGCACGCTTTGCTTTCTGGTGTCATGGGACCAGTGAGTGGGCACCTGGCAGGGAAAACGCACCTGGCAGAGCATGCGGTGCTCGTGAGCTGCCAGGCTGCAGGCATCTCGGTGGGATCTCCCGTGTGGGTGGATCCCAGTGAGGCAAACACCCCCGTTGTCACTTGTGTGCTGTGTTTGATGTAACAGCTGCGGAGCTAAGTGGGGCAAAGGGGCTGGGGTGCACCCCACAAACCTGAGCCCAAGGTAACGGAGTCCTGCATCGCACCTGGAGACAGAGGGATGCCTCACAAGCTCATTTGGCATACGGCTTCACGCTAACACAGCCCTGTGATTACGTGCTACTCTGTGTAGATGGGAATTTTAAAGGAACTGTTAGCACATTTTATGAACTGCATCTGAGGTGAAGATCAGACTCTTTTTTTAAGGCACAGTAAGCAACTCACAACTTGCAGAAAGCACGGTGCTTCTAAAACCAGAAAGGAGCCCAATGCAAAGTGGAGGCTGCTCCCAAATCGTGGTTTGCGTCCCTCAGTCCTGTCAACTGTCCTCATTTCTGGCTGGGTTATACAGAGGAGAGACTTGGCAAGGATATGTGGGGCCTCCAAGGTGAAGGCTGGAACTACAAGGTGTGTATCCATGCATTGGCCAGGCAGGGTGTGAGGCTGATGCTGCATGGTTACTTGGGGAGTTTTTTTCTCCCTAGCGTTTCTGTTTGCTTGCTCTGGAGACGTGTGGGTCCCAGGGGAGCTCTGCCCCTCACCGCCAGCCCCTTCTCCCTAAGGCTCCATAGCAAAAGCTTGACAAAGGTCAGAGAACAAGTCCTGCTCGCTCCAGTTTCTCTTTCTCCTAACCGGGTCAGTCTTTCAGAAGGTGGGAAGGAAATGTCTCATAAATACCATTGTCAAGGCCACTTCTAGACAACGCGACACACCATTAGCATATAGGGACATGCAAGAAAACTCCCGAAAACTCTGCCTTTCCTAACAACAACGTGCTGTGAGTCACGCTGGCATTGAGCCAGGGCAGGAGCAATCTGCCCAGGAAGCAGCCAGGGAAACTTTCCGAAGCCCGTGTCTGCCCAGGTTGGGAGCTAGAGTCAGGTATCCTGGATGAGTAGCGCAGGGACGCCACAGTGAATATTGCTGAATTTATTTTAGGCAGTGAAGATTCTGGCTGAAAGATCACTTGAGAGCATGCCAAAGGCCCAGAAAAGGTAACTGCTTAGGAAGGCTCAAGGTCACCCAAGCCTGTGAGCCTCTGGCCCCTCCACAGTGACACTGCTGCCCTCCGCAGCAGCGTGCTGCCGCGGCGGTGAAAGCCGAGGCATCCTCCTTGGAGCACGCGAGCAATGCTTGAAGTGTTTGTGCCCAGGCTGGGCCAAAGGACGGCGGGCACGAGCGTGCCAGGAGCTGTCTGACACCATAAGTGGGTAGTACAGTGGATGCTGCTGCTTCGCTCTGCTGGTTAAAGGCAGAGCTCCCTAAGCCGGTTCTGCCTCCCCTGCCCCAGCCACCAGATGCAAGCAATTTGTTTTGCATTTGGACTGGTAGTCTGGAAAACCAAAGTGCTGTGTTTTTAAGTTTATATTACATGTTTGCTTTCCAGTTCTGTTAATTAAAATCATGTAACTGAACAAGCAGTTGCTGGATAGCTCGCAGGGTTTATTTTAAATTTTCTCTCTATTTTTTTCTGTTGATGCTCAAGCATTTGATGCTCTTTCTTTCTCTGCTTGCAGTGCATTAATTCACCTAGCTAGAAACTCTATCTGTCTGAACTGGTAAAAGTGTGCATTTGGGAATGGTTTTGTTTCTTACAGTATTTTCTGTTAGTGTTTGCCTACAGCAGCCAATGTAATTTGTTAGAATAAAGTAGGTACTTTAAAATCATTTTTTATACACTCTTTCATAAGTGTTTCACCATCACTTTGAGAGGGAAGGGAGCAGAGGGACCCATAAGCAAATAAAAAGAAATACCAGCTTGTATGAATATACTCCAGTGATCCCACTTCTTCCTCTTTGCTGAGTTTAATCCATCAGCTTGTCTGATCAGTCACGTAAGCAGAGGGCTCGGCTGCATCTGCGAGCTCACCACCAGGAATTTCAGGGCTACCCTCCACTGCAATGCCCGCTGTCACCTGGGATGTGGCCAGGCCAACCCTGCCCAGCACGGTGAGGGGCTCCAAGTGGGGATGGAAGTGGTTTTGCATGGCAGCCTCAGGCCCCGCTGACCTTTTACTGCTTTCGGTGTGTCTGCCACAACTTCTTCCCCATCTCCTAGCCTGCCACCTCCAGCTTCTGTATCGCCTCTGCAGCGTCACCATCCCGGCTCTGCAGGAACAGTCCTGCACACGAGGCCAAGGAAATCTCTGTGCAGGCAGAATATTTAGCCAGAGCATGATGAGCATGTTGTTAGCAGGGAAAGAGGCACGTTCACAATGTGCTGGGGCATTCGAAGGGACAGGGAGCTGAGCACACAGCTGCCGCACCGCTGGGGAAGCGGGGAGGGAAGGCAGCCCAGCACAGCCCTGCTGCACCAGGCAGGCACTGCAGGCCAAACAGGAGGAGGAAGAGGGAGGCAGCAGAGCCCAAAATGTTGATCAGCTCAATCACTGCAGCCCTGTTCTGTTACAAGGCAAAGAGCAGCATCTCCGAGCACACCTTGTGCTGCTGGTGTAGCGCTAATAGAGGGCTTTCTCCACTGGGGGAATGCTGCTTAAAGTGCCCAGACTCAAGGCTTCGCTCTCAGGACTAAAAACTTGAAGTGTGGACATGCCAACGTAAGCATGATTTACTTTGGTCTGCAGACAAAGCTCCAAGGAGCTCAGCAAAGCACCTGCATGCTTCTGTCATGCAAGAGTGAGTATCACCTTAACTCAGCAGTGCCTTTCTATGCAAATCGCTGCCCGTTCTGCATTGTGTGAAATACTGACTCCAGAATTAGATCCAACAAGATGACATTTTTTTTTGCAGCAAGTACATTCAGAGCCTTAGCCTTTTCAGGGCTTGTATCTAGGTTATTAATAGTATTGTTTGCCTTCTTTTGGAAAATTGAATTCATGTGATAAAGAGGAACTTTATATATCAAATTCTGATGCACAACTTCTGGTATGAGTGCTCTTGTAAAATGCAGAAGTGGAAAATGTAGGTTCTGTGGTAGAAAAATTTTCTTTTCTTTTCTTTTCTTTTCTTTTCTTTTCTTTTCTTTTCTTTTCTTTTCTCTTCTCTTCTCTTCTCTTCTCTACTCTACTCTACTCTACTCTACTCTATTTACTTTTTTTTTGCACATTTTATATGATTAATCCAGCAGAGAACAATGCCAACATTAAAAAAATCCATTACCTGTTGATCTTGTCCCATCAAATTAAGTGGCAAATTTAGGTAGGCATTGCAAGATTTGATAAGAGCTGTTATGCAGCAGTTAGTTCAGAAAAAAAATAAACAAAAGATAAAAAGACATAAGTGGTACATCTACTAGTATACATCTAGTACTAGGTAAGTAGATTAAAAAAGAATAATTTTCTGGGAAGTCCAATGACTGGATTTGCTTATGCTGCATTAAATGAAAAGATGAGCAAAAATTTGGATGTTGCACTGCACAAGTGCTACAGTGTTTTTCTCGGGGAACAGTCATCTACTGGAAAAGAATGGACAAACAGGACAAACAAATCTTTTGTTTCCTTAGTTGTGATCCTGTTTAAAAGTTACAAGACCTCAATTTTTAGCATATGGAATGCAGTTGTGAAAGAAAATGGGTTTCCTGAATTTTCGGTGATTGACTAAAATCCACACACGTACTGGTTATTTTAATTTAAGGAAAAAGGATTTTGTTTCTTTATCCTGTTACATAACACTGGATCTATTCTCCCTTGAACACACAAGTATGTTTATCATTAATCTTAAAGGGAAACAGTCATCCTTCAAAATCCTTTCTGAATTTTTATCTATTTTTTTAAAGTTAGATCCCAAATGACTGGTTATGAATTAAAGATGAAAGCACATTGTTTATTTGTTTTAATTAGATTACTTTAACCTCATTTTATGCATAGCTCTTTCACTGTCTTTCCCCAATGACAACAGCAAAGAAAAAAAACATTTTTGGCATGACTTAAAAAATACAAAACATACGGTTCATGCAGCATCCAGCAGGAGACAGAGTATCTGTTATTGCTTCTTAGCTCATTTTTATGAAACTGGCTGGCTTTTGGTTTGGAGACATTCTTTAATAATACCTATAGTTTTCATTCTATACTACATTCCTTTAAGGGATTTGAAATTGCTTAGGAGCTCTTGAAAATCCTAGCGTAAACCTTCGGTTATGTGAGAGCTTTTTATTTCCAGGTAGCTGACTGTCAGTTAACCTGAGACACTCAACTTCTTCCACAAACCCGTGTGAGTGCTTCAGTCCCAGGCTGTTTGGTTCCTCTGGGTCTGCCCCTCACTTCAGAATCAGCTCCTGTAAAGGAACAGGCATTTCTAAACTTGCCTGGAGCTCAGAAATGGCCCACTCTAGCCTCTGAGATGTGCAAAATGCCTCAAATTAATATGTAATTAGCTTGATGTAGGGAAACGATCAGCGGAAGCAATCCCATAATGGCTAGGCAGTTTGTAACATAAACAAAATAGGCCACCAGCAGTAGTATTAAAATCACATTTTTAATAGAATTTAAAGCCAATGGGGCTACTTTTCAAGAATTCCTGTGGTTTTTAGCTGTCTTTGGGTTTGACTGATAAACTGGGTGGATTGGCTCCATCACCGACAGGTTCACGTGATGAGAAATATACCAAAATCACAGGTCATGTTTTGATTTCTGTTTGGTATTTTATTTGTATATGATTTAAATGGATAAACTAACAAAAAATTAACTGTCCAGGCCATAATTTCATCTAAAATAAACACAGACTAAAACTACAGTAATTTAGTGGATTGCACGGATTAGTGAAATATCCTGGTACATAATAGCAATAGCAACAGTTCTGTTCCCTGATTTAGTAATGCTTAAAATCTGCAATCCAGAGTCACTGCATGATGTTTAAATCCCTCACAAAATCTGCCTCCTTTTTTCAGGCTCACAGTCCTTTCCCATACAGGGGAACCGCAAAGGTTGCCCCCATATAGCTTTATATACGAAATCTGTGTTTGGAGACTCGTTAATGCAGTCAGCTTATTCAGAGCATCTTTTTGCTATTCTTGCCTATGCCCTTCTTTACAGATAGTGCTCTGCACTTGCCCCTTAGATTTCTGCTGGACTTTGTGCCTAGAATAAATTTTGCTTTTTTATTTTAATACTTATATGCAAAATCTTCCCAATCCCTGCAAAACCAGCTCCTTGTTGTTGCCTTGCCTTGGTCCTGAATTGCGTTCCCTTTAGCAGGCACAGGTTGAGAAGAAACAAGTTTTTGTCCTGAAAAAGCAAGAAATATTAAACCCACTTTGATTTTAAAATGAAGGAGAGCTTGCTGATGAGCATATTTTTGATCCTGGTGTGATATCCCTCCCTCCAGCTGCCTCACCTGACAGAAATCTGCTCCACCTCTGCCGCAGACTTGTGTTAATATGCATCCATCTGCGAAATTAGGCACTCACATCACTGCCCCTTGAGACCTCCTTTGTAGGGTGCAGATCCAGCAAATCTCTTCTGACTTCCGTGCCTTCTCGGTAGATTTCCACACATAATAGCCAAGCTGGGGATTTGGCCCAGTGTCTTTTTTAAAACCTGTGACCCAGACATGGAGATTAAAGACGAGTTATGTTATTGGATTAAACAGATACAAGAGGCGCTCACGGTATCAGCACCCAGCACCTTAAAACTCCAGAAAGCAGATCAGCATGTGAATGGGGAATATAGGCTCCAGAAACAGGCAGAACACAAAGGAAGACTAACCTGTGCCTTGGCCAGGTGTGCAAAAACCTGCAGCTCTGGCTGATGTGCAAAGCAGTCACGGGAACATTATATTGTGGCTTTCTACAGTATCTTAATACCGGATATATTTTGGATCTGGTATACGAGTCATATGAACTACACCTACCTGTAACCACAGTGATTTTGGCCTACCTTACTTAAGTTTGGGTTAATGCTCTCATGGTGGGTTTTTAAGGGGTTAGGCTTGATTCCACTATTAATGGCACCACCACACATCGAAATCAACGGAACTGCAGAACTAAAATTAGTAACAGATTAAAGCCAGACCTACAGTAAAAGGATGGCAATTTAAGGCACCACTTATATTCTTAACATTATACACATGCTTATGCTTTGTAATTTGGGCTCTAACTTGTGATTTTGGTTACGTAAGAGCTGGAGGAGCCAGAGGCATTTGAGCTGCCGTATGCTGCTGCAGCTGAAGGCAGTGTTCCCCCAAATATTCATCAGGCTCATTCTCAGAAGTCGTGCTGTCTCACAATGAAACAGCAGGCAGCGATGCTCATATTTATGGCACAAAAGGACTAATTATTATTATTATTCCACTTAGTTCCAGGTACTGTTTACATGCTTCTGACTTCAAAACAGCTTTGGCTGTGGTTTTCTTCCCCCAAACATTTTTTTTTTCAAACGCAGAGAGCAACCATGTGCTGTGTGTGGCTGACTTTTCTTTTACAGAGCCTGGAACAACAGAACAAGAGAGAGCCAGAGACAGAAAATACAGGCTTTCATTCCTCTAGAGAACTTGAGCAAAATGTTCCGCTGCTGTCAGTGGTACAGCTGTGCTGGCAGGATCCTCAGCACGATGTGGCTCCAGCCACTACTTTCATTTCACTGATGTGACTGCCAGTTCCTGGTCGGCATCGAGGCATCCTCACCACAACTCAACAAGTGCCTGTGCCGGTGAGAAATGTTTTGCCTTGTTCCCTGGTGCAGCCACAGCCGCCTTGTGTTTGTGGTCCCTCGTGTAGCCTCACAAAATGCTAGCTGCCTTCAGCAAAGGATGCCTAGGAATCCAAAGCTGCAGTACACCAGAAACCTGAATCAGAAGGCGTAGGTGGCAGCATGCACTACATCGTGTAATTAGTTTAAACCAGTCTGTTTAGAGGACATAGCTCTTCGATTAGCTGCACGTATCAGATACCTGTATCTATTTTTTCAGATTAGGGACCTTTTGCAAATCAGCTTGGATACTGCACTGGAGTCAGGCAAAATGAGTGGCGTGCCTGTGGCACATGGTACCTGGCGTCCTGCACTGCCAGCAATGAGCGCTCAGAGGGGGTGCAGCTCTCTGTGCTTTTGCATGAGCCAGCCAAGGAAACAAGCCTTTTCTAGAGACCTCCCTGGAGGCCGCCCTGATGGAATTTGGCCCCTCGGCAGCCTGTGCGTAGGTGGTGGGTTTCACAGCCATGTCGCTCCATGACTGCCAGCCTAGTGTGTGGTGTGGGCAGGTAGGGTCTGGTGGCGGGGAAAGCCTTGGAGAGCAGGGCTGCGGGGAGTATGTGCTCCTCTGTGATCAAACCCTGCCGGTCCCAGCGTGCGCGGTGAGCACCCAGGGACTTCTGCAAAATGCTGACGGCCTCGGATCTCCTTTTTCCAGCTGCTCTGCCCCTGCAACAAAACGGTATTTCACAGTACAGCGTATCTCACCGAGTCTTCTGCAGGGGCTGGAGGAAAATGCCTAGCGAGCCTACACGCTGCTGAATCCCTGAATTAACAGAACTACGGGAGACGAGGGTAGGGGACACACACCCCAATCGTGTCCCCGTTCGCCGTCAGGAGCAAGGCACCGGCTTTCGGTGCAGCGAAAGCCGAGGCAGGACAAACCGCTGCCCTGCTCGCCCCCAGGCTCACTCCGTTGTGCTGCTGGGAGCCGAGCTGCCGGGGGCTGCGTTTTTGGGAGGCGTCGGCAGCCGAGAGCCGGGAGCCAGGCACCTGCCGGGCCACGCCGCTTGCTGCCGCCTCCAACCCGACCGAGAACCCCAAAACCTGGCGCAGCGACACCGGGACCGCTGTCCGAGCCCCCCCGCGCTTTATCCCGGGGTATGTGGTGGCCAAACCGGCAGCCGGGGAGCCGGGCGAAGGGCCGGCCAGCCCCGGTGACACCTCGGGCGGATGCTTTGTCTGCGAGAAGGGCGCTCTTTGTGCGGCAGCGAGCAGCCGAGCCGGGGGAAGCGGGGCGCGGGGCTGCGGGCGGCGCCCCCGGCCCGGGGCCGGCTCCGGGCGGCCCGGGGAGAAGCGGGGGGGCTCCGAGCCGACCCCCCCGGCTCGCTGCCCCGCTCCCCCAGCCTCCAAACCCCTCCCCGCGGCCGCCTGCCAGCCCGGGCTCCGCCGCCTGCTCTGCTGCATGGCCCCTCCTTCCCCCACACCCCTTCCTTTAGGCTCCCCCCCTCCCCAGCAAAGAAGAGGCCGTGCCGGTGTTTTTCCACTCAGCAGGATGGGTGATGCTCAAAGCTCCCTCATTAGACAACAGACACGAGAGGTCAGGAAGAAAGCGCTTATAAATCACCGGCGCCCCCCGCCCGGCGCTGCTAGTCGCGCCGCACCGTTCCGCCGCACGGCCGCAGGGGCGCAGCGGCGCGCAGGCTCCGCGCCCAGCGGACCGCAGGTACCGGCGCCTCCCGGGCGGGAGGGAGGGCGGTGGGGCCGGAGCCGAGCCGAGGGAACAAAGGGGAGCCGAGCCGTGCACAGCCGTGCCGAGCCGAGCCGAGCCGAGCCGAGCCGAGCCGGGCAGCGCCCAGCCTTTGTCCGCGCCTCCCCTGCCTCCCCGGGCGCGCGTTCCCTTCCCCCTCCATTTATTATTTGCTCCTTCCAGCTGTCTCCTCACCCGGCTTTTTTTTTTTTTTTTCTTCTCTCTTTTTTTTTTTTTTTTCCCTCCTCCCCCCCCCCACCTTACGTTAACTTTTTTTTCCGAGATAACAGTTCGCAGCCTGCAATTAACCACTTGCTGGCGGCCCTCCAGCACATCCGCGGAGCACGCTCCTCTCCTCTGCTCTCCTCCCCGCTTCCCGGCTATTTTTTGCCCGTTTGCTCTCGCCTTCCCTCCCCCTCCCGCCGTATTTTTTCTGGCTGCCTTGCGCTAACCTCAAGTGAAGAGGTTGGTACGGGCAGAGCTCCATCTGATGCTCATGGGCCTACCTGGTGGGTAATACAGCCACTGCGCTTCCTTTGCTTATTTATATTTTTTTTTCGTTGATCCTTGGCAAAGCTAAAATCAAAGTTGTGATGGGCTTTGGGGAAGGGACTGCCCGGGGCAGGTTGGGGAGCTCAGTGCGGTGCGGAGGGGTGAGAGTGCTGGGGGGACCGGGGTCAATATCTCACACGCTGGCTTTAAGGTCGTGAATGCCCATCTCCATCTGAGCTTGTACCAGGCAGCATGTGGGAGGACGTGTGAGGTTTCCATATAAGAACATGGGAGAATTTATTTCACACAGGCGAAGAAATGTGCAGAGTGTGTGTTATTTGTGAAACAGAAGGCGAGCTGTGTTTTCCTTAGGCAGCTCCGAGAGTGGCAAAACTTTGTATCTATAAATTGAAGAAGCTGATTTCTGCTGTTTAATAAGAGCTACGTTTAAAGGAAATCACTGATGAAAAAGTAGTGGGAGAAGATCCAGGGAAACACGAAGAAACACAACCCCACAAGTATTCCAGCACGGTTTGTGCCAAGGTGTAAAGATGGAGTTTTTGCTTAGTTCCCATTTTTTTAACCGTATTGGGAAAGGCATTAAGAAAATGTTCCAAGAGGAGCTAGTTACGTTGATAGTGCTATTTTGGTAACTGCAATATTTTTTTGCTTGCATGTCAAAATGTTTCGAGTTTTGGACGTGCAAAAAAGCAAGGCAGCCCCGTCCATGAGACATGTCAGTGTAATTCGGTGCTTGGATGACAGTTGCTACCGGTTTAGATTTTATGGGTTCGGGAGTAAAACGGTCCATTAAAACCTGCTGCTGTGGAATTTGGAGAGGAGAGGCTTTGGCGAAAAAAAATGGATGTTTTTGGTGGCTGGGTGTTTACTTCTAGGTTTGGATTTGGGCGAGCTGACTGCTTTTTGGCATTGTCTACCCTTGCATGAGTATTACGGAGAGATCGCCCTGAAGGCTGTCCCAGAAGTACGCTGCTGGGATTGCCCAGAGGATGGTTTTTTAAGGAAAAATGTGTAAGCAGCTGAGTAGCCAGCACCAGGACGGTGTCACTCACCCAGAGCAAGAAGTAATAAAATCGAGGCTGAAGCACAAGCGTGGCGGGAGGTTGTCTGTCTTGCCCTGGTTAGACCAACACTGGAAACTTTTATTTTCGGCACTTTCAGAGATAGCATCTTTGTATTTCCTCTTCAACTGTCTCTTCCTTTTCTCTGCTTTGCATTTGTTTTTTTTTGTTGCTGTTGTTTTTTTTTGTTTTTCTTTTCTCTTCATTTGCGTGCATCTCACCTTCTCTTTCCCTTCCCCTTCTCACCTCTCCCATGGTTTGCTATGCTTTGAGGCAGCACCCGCTGGAGGGCGACAGACACCTTTCCTCCCGGTGGGGTCCCCGTGTTGCCCCGCGTGTGGGCAGGGACCTAAGCCCACAGCCCAAGAGAGGAAAGGCCGCTTCTCGCTGTCATTTATTAACCTGCATTTTTTTATTGTGCGGTCCCAGGGTTATTTTCTATCACACCTCGCAAAAAGCAGGAGATTGCAGATGGCACTGTGATATTTGGAGGTACTGGGAAGGTGGTTGCGTGCTTGGCGGTGGTAGATCCATATCCTGGGTCTTTTTGTTTGTTTGGGGAGTTTGGGCTAGGGTCCGGTATAAATTTGGAATAATTCAAATGCTACTGATTTTCATTTCATTTTACTTTTCTGTAACTAAGAGCAAAATGTTGTTGGTAGTCACTAATACATAGCTTTTTTTTTTGGGGTGGGGAGGTGTTGCCTTGATGTTTCTTACATGGCAGAGGTGAAATGTTTGGGCTGTGGCAGGAGGCTTTGGTGCATTTGAAGTCCTGTGTGAAAAGAGGTGCAACAATGCTGGGGAAGATAGGAAGGCACTTTCGGTTGGTGTGCTCTTTCTGCACGGTGCTTCTGAAAGCCACTGTGCCTGAGCATAGCTCTATTTGTAAAACCTCAGGGATGAACTTGTCTTTCAGCTTATCGTTGCAAATATTTCAGTGAGTTTTCCCTTAAATCAATACTCTGCATAGCCAAGACTGAGCAACATCTTAGTGGCTTCCAGCCAAGTCCTGTTGGCTGGCTGTTTCCAAAGAGACTCTCAGGCACAAGCCTTTCAGTAGGTCTCCAGGGCAGTGATGCCCCCAGGATTTTCCTCAATGCACCTCAAGACTCACCAGCAAACCCCTGTTATTTTAATTTTATCCCTTCTAGCTTTTCCAGTGCCCCAGGGTTTGGATACAAACTGCCAGTTCCACCAGTAAGGGGAGTCTCTTTACACTGGTGCCTTACCCAGGCATTTAATCTCACTGGCAAATGACTGAAAAGATTACGCTGATTTGTTTCTTTTAAATTTAACCATATTACAATGCATAAAAATGGATGGGAAGCCATGGTAGTTAAAGCCTTTTGCAAGTGATGCTTGTTTGATTGGTCATACTAATAAACTGTAGATCGTTTAAGAAGTGCAGCTTTGAATAGATTAACTACTAGGATTAGTGCCTTTGACTTCTCATCACTAACTTCACTTATATGAAGGGGGGGGCTGCTTGCAAGACTGGTCCCTGGCATTTGGAAGAAAAGTGTGAGGATGAAAATTCAGTAATTTAACAATTGTTGAATTTCTCCCATAAATACATACTTACTCGAATCCTCAGCTGTTGTAGTGCCATGGATTTAATTGATTTGTGCTAGCGGAGTATCATGCCAAGGCATGTAAATTCTAGGCAATACTCTTTAAATTACTTACAGAGTAGCTAATATTGATATAAGATAATGTAGTAGAAATTAAATGAGGCTGCTGCTGTGCATTGTCCTTCCCCTTGTCTGCCACAGCCAGCCATTAGAAGGGCTGCTACCACACTGCCAGTCTGTGATTCTGAAACTGCAGTGGAGTCCTACAACATCTGCTGCATTTCTTTCAGTTGCTTTTATCTGGTGTGTCTACATTCACACAAACAAAAAACAGATTGGTACTAGCCCTAAACCCTGCCCCAAGAGCATCCACAAATCCCTCCAGCTCAGCTGGTGGAAGGGGAGCGTGAATTAAGTCCATGTTCTTGCCAGCCAGCTGCGGGTGGGCAGCAGCAGGCGGATGGCATGAGGCTGCATGAGGGTGGCTGGTAAAACCCATGTGCTGCTGGGCAGGCTCGTTCATTTTAGCAGTTACTGGATTTCCTGTTGTGGTTCTTTGTTGCCTAGAATGGTCACAGCCTCAAAGAACGCCTTCACTGCCATGGCTGCAGGACTTGGGTTTGAATGCAGCTGGTGCTAGAGGGCTGGGGTGGAAAAACGGTTACGCAGTGCCAAAGTGCAGCAGGAACACTCTGCTTTAGGGTGTTGGGGTAGGTAGGCTGCCCACAGGTAGGAGAGCAACCCATACGTAGAGCTACAGGGCTATCAGCAAGCTGGAACGTAGTTAAAAGTTCTTCCTTTTTTCTTCAGGTCACGTGGCATTTGCACTTTATTTCACTGCTGCAGTTTCCTTACTCTTGAAACAGATATAGGCTTTTTTTTTTCTGTTTTCACTGAATGAGAGAAGAAATAATCTGGTTTGCCATTGGTATTATCTTCAGCGTCTTGATGTTCTTCAAAACTATAAGCTCACAGATGAAATTCAGAAAACACTATGCACGATAATGTTAAAACATGCCTGACTTATTTTCCTGGACCCATTTTTTTTTCTTTAAAATATTTTTCTGCCTTTTCTTTTTCTTTTTTTTTCCAAACAGGAAGAGAATATCCACTCAGGAGAGACTCTTCTTCATGTAAGTGTTATTTATGCTTGTTTATGAAATTACAAAAGGGTTATAAAGATGATTAAAACGTTCCAATACTGAACATTTGCCATCTGTTCGTAGAAACCAAGTATAGAGCATGTAAAAATAGGCTGTAGTTATACAGTAATAATGCTCAGCAACTGTTATCTTAAATCTATCTATCTGCGCAGTTCTTCTGCACATAACACTGCAGAATTTAGAAACCATTGCAAAGCACTTTGCAGACATTTAAGCAGCATGCCTGTAAAGTTGGTCTGTAAATCCTGGAGGGACAGTATTAAAGTGGTTTGCCCACAGTAGAGGGGACCGATGGGTGAGGGCTCATTTTAGCATCCCAGAGTCCCTGCTCCCCAAACCCTGTGACAAGAACCAGCTTCTCCACCTTGGATTGTACAAAATCCAAGTTCTGTCTGTAGAGCCATTTGTTCGTGTGCACGTGTGCTAGAGCGTGCACGTATACATGTGGGTAAGAGAGAGCGTGTGTATGCCCATTTGGCCTCAAATAACACAGAGGTATTTCAGGCCTTTTCTACAACCTGTGGTGATACCCTTTAAAATTAAACTAAATGCCTCTCTCCGTTGGTGAATACTGTTGCAAATGTATTGTGAAAGCATTTGGCTCCAGACTGAACGCTTGGTCTGCATGAGCCCAGTACAGTATTCTTCATGGGACAAAGAAAGCTGCACGTTGTAAAAATCCAACATTTTTTTTCCACATCACCTACTGACATGGTTTGCTTGCAGATCTCTGATTTAAAAACTCTGAGTACTATAGTAAGCTCTGCTCTGATTAGGAAATAAATCTGATTAAATGTTTTAAGGGGCTGCATAGATGAAGATTCTCATTGCCTTAACGCAAACTTAGCTTAGCAAGGAAAATGACTGCATTGTTCCCAATGCAGGGCCTGCTTTGCATAACTCCGAAGCATGTACTGTGTCAAGTGGCATGGCAAGCCCACGAGCGCTCACGTCAGGCTGATTTCCCATAAATCAACATTTTTTTGGAAAAATAACATATATCTCTGAATTGCAGCACTCCATTATGCTTGCGTAGCAACTGCTGGTTAATGAGTAGCAAAACGCCGTGTGGTAACAAATGTTTTTTTGCTATTGTTGAGCTGGAATGTTAGTTCAGCTTCTAGATAGAAGTGGCTTGCGCAAGGTGCCCTGGTAAACCATGATTTCTGTGGCTTGTATGGTAGTTCTGTAGGCAACTGTGGTCTGCTGTTCCCCTGCCCTGTGCTTCCCTTCATTTTCCATGTCAACCGGGAGGTGGGGTTAGGTAAAGGCAGGGAATTGGCGGCCCTTTGAACCCAGCAAAGCTCAAGCGTGAGGCCCGTTGCCAGTCAAGCATCTGTGGCAAACACTCTTTATTCCTGTTGTGTTTCTAGCAGAAACGTTGTGAGACACTTTATTTAATAGCTTTAAACCGCAAGTGTTCTTTGGCTGGTTTTATGGATGTCATAGAGCAATCTTTCTGAAGAACAGACAGTAGTAAGAGAAAGAAAACCCCACAAAGGATTAAAGAGTTATCCTTTCCTGTAGCTGGAATCCTAGCTGAGACTAGTTCAGGACTTTGTAGCCTTGAGAAGGTACATCACCATTATTAAAAGGCAACAGAGAGGGAAAAAATCGAGAAGGCTTTTGATTATTACCATTTTCGTGATGAGTGTTTCATTCCAGTATGGGAAATTCAAAATGTGCTTCCCAGAGATTTTAAATGGGAAACGGTGAGGGGGAAAAAAAAAAAAAAAAAACTTTAAAAGAAGAAGCTCCCAAATAGAGAAGAACCCAAACAGATGAACCCTACAGAAGTGACTGTATGGTGTCTGGAAACCGCAGAATAAGCGTGCGGCCCAGTGCAGCACAGATCTGAAGAGTTTTCTCTGGAGATTTCACTATCACAAGCAAATAATCGGGAGCCTCCTAAGTCTGATACATGTGCTCCAAAACGAATGAATAATGAAAGGTTTGTGGTCCATAGGCCATTTGCGGTGCAGCCTTCCATCACCTGCTGTGGCTTTTCAACAGCTAACGGCGAGCTTTAAGCATCAGAGCCTCTCTCTTCTGGTTCTGTGCATGAAATATTACAACTTTGACTCGGTAACTCTACTTGTGCCTGTCTATGCATTGGCTCCCTTTGGCTTCTTCAGCTGTGTGGGTTTCCAAGAGTTAAGCTCCAGGGACGGGGCTAGCAAGGCTGTTGCGAGGTGACAGGATCCTGAGGCACCCAGGACAGGCACCCTGGTCTCTGCCCACTGAGGTGGCGAATGCTCGGCGGGGATTAACCTCTTGGGCCTGCACGTCAGCCTGGGCACTGTGACAGGAGGTGGCCGCTGTGAGAAAGGATTCTTTGTGACAATAACCAGCCTTATGTAGTTGTAATGATAAGAGAGGGACCATCTTATTGCAGTCACTTTGCGACAAATACTACCACAATTCATTACTTTCCATCAGTGCCTCATCCTATGGAGGAATCACCACTGCCCATCTACATTGAGGAGGGGACAGAAGTCCCGATTGGTGAGTGCAGTTGGGATGGGATATTTTTAAGGGGGGGTATATCGTACCTGGGTTTTATATTCCTCACATTTGTGTATACCCATTTGTCAATGAACATTCTAAGGCTTGTTGCAAATGTTTTTTTTTTTGTTTGTTTTTTATTTTAATTTCTTAATACAAGTGTATTTTAGAGCTCCTGAGAATTGATATATGCTGCTAGTGTTGGTTTTCAGCTAATCATGAAGCAAAGTATGTAATTTATGCAGCAACTTCCGTGCAGGATCTCTTACCGAAGGGCCATGAGTATCAGAAGAGGTAGTTCCCGGGTTCAGCCTTTGACCTCGGTGTTGAGATACTCAGAATATTCTGCCAGTTGGGTCAGCAGTTTTTGCCCTGCTGACACTGTCCTGCCTAGCAGCATGACACTGCATACACAGCTGAATAGCCAGGAGAGAGTTAAGGAGGTCTGCTGGTACCTGTGCTGCCCATCCCCAGCTCTGAGCTCTATTGCAGGTCTATTGTCACTGCATGGATCTATAGGTTTGGTTTTGTTCTTGTTTTATTTTGTGGTGTTGGTGTTTTGTTTTTGTTTTGTTTTAAATAGATAAGCAGTCTTTCAGATAACCCATAAAGAAAGAGACTAACAGATCAGTAAGTTTGTCTGTGGTGATCACTTTGGACTGTAGAAGGCTGTGACTGCATCATTTCCCAGAGCCACTTATTCAGCCTGCTCTTGGATGTATTCAGTAAGTGTGCCTTGGCTACCACCTGCAGAATCTGCACAGTTGAGCAGATGTGTCTCTTCAAATAACTTTTTCTTGCTATACATCCTGAATTTTTCCACCCCTAAATTTATGCAATTACTCCTTGTCCTACTATCTTCTGAGCTAGATTAAGTACCTGCCCCTACACATACCAACTTAGAGGTATTTATAGCTGGATCTCAGCCCAGGAGTTTTCTTATTTATAGACTATATTAATTTATCTCTCTCACTCTTTCCTTAGATCATTTTTATTGTCCTTATTTGTATTTCCTTTATTTTTTCTATCTTAGTAATCTCTGGAGACCCGAACAGCTCACACTGGTTGTTTTGACATGGCATTATGCTTTAGATTTCCATATCACCCCTTCACATGTACACATCCAAAAATATCTTGGCTTTTGACCCTTTTCCTGCATCACTCAGAAGCATCACACATAGAAACTGAATTATGTGGCTAGTCTTACCTGCAGTCACCTTTAGGTCTTTCTTGGGTTCACAGCTTTGCAACCAGCTGTTCTCAGGCAACATCACTGCTCTCCTGACATGTAGGGCTTTATACTTCTTAGCAATAAATCCTCATCCCATTGCATGCCACTTACCAGTATTACGTAGGACTGATTTAAGATAGTATGCCTACGTGATTTTAATGCCCCGGAATTTTATCATTTACAGAGAAGTTGTTGCTGTTTTGTCATATATAGAGCAAAGAAGTACTTACAATTTTGTATTTTGATACCTATTACACCTGTTTTCTGCATATTACCCCAGATCCCTTTCCCAGCTCCATCATTCCTGTTTGCATACTTTCCCCTAGTTTTCCTTCCTCTATAATTGTAATGTTAAAACTGACAGGTTTAGCTCTCTCCTTTTCTTCATGTTTTGCCTTTTCTTGTTACGTAGTTAGTATATTGTTGCTGTATTCCTTCTATGCATGGTACGATGTGGTCTGTCCCACATCTAAGATAATCTGTTCCTCACCTCCTCTAAGGCTGTAGTTAGCTGAACATCTGTTCCCCTTGTAGAACCATTACAGTTAAATTCTGTCCTGGACCCTGGTATTTTCATCTTGTCTGTCCCACTGCACTGAGGAAACCTTGACTGCTGAGATGGTGGTATCTGCACAAAGAAAAAAACTGTACGGTTGATGACAAAAGCAACCAACCAAAAAAAAACACAAAACCCACCAAATAACCAACCAAAAAAAAAACCAGCCCTGAGAGTGAAAAGGTTTTTAGAATATATTTTTTTAGTGCTGACATGAAGGAGGTTGGATCAAGCTCTGAAATGCAGAAGTAGCTGTGAAATGCCCAGATTGGGTTGGGAAGGGCATCTTGTTCATTTATTTTAAATAAACTTCTGGGCTGTCAACACAGCAAGTTGTAGTTGAGGGAGGATGGGTGGAAAAAGTAAATGATACAGAGATGAGAGGAAACCACAAGCTCTAAGTTTGGTATTTGAATGCCCAAAATGGGTCAGGGCTTTTATAACAGTTGGGTGCAGTATCAATCATCAAGCTGGGAGGTCAGCTGCAAAAATCTGGTCTGCGCCAGGGTCTCAGTGCTGGTCCTACTTTCCATTCAGCTTACCAGAGTGATCCAGATTGAGGTTATCTGCACCTGTATAGAGCAGAATAGGATCTAAACGAAATCCTTTCTGAATGTAGGCTGGAGAAGAATAACACACAGTGTAGTTGTTAAAACAATTCTGCACAACTGTCATTTACTTTTAAAATGTTGGGAAAACTTAGATCTTTTCCTCATCTAAAACACATTTTGGATGTGCTCTGGATGGTATATGGAGTGCACGCTATTCTGTCCCAAGCCTGACTGATAGTGGTAGATCGCTTTGTAGCTTCTGTATTTATGAAAAAAAAAAAGTGAAATCAGTAGGTTCTTTCAGAGTCTAAATTTAACAACCCTAATTATTTCAAGCAATTTAAAAAGGAACATAAATCTCACTTGTTTATTACAGCTGCTTCATGAAAACAGCAGCTACAAATAATAGCCTATAATGAAAATCTTGCTAACACTGTCATGAATTAACCAACAAAAGAACTGCTGTATGGGATCTGGCCAAAGGCAGCATTTCCTTCTCTGGAGGGAGGGGATTTGCATCGAGGAGAAGGTGGTTATTACCTAAATGCTGTTTTTATCTCCTTGGGTGAAATGAAGACATTGACATTTCTGCCTAGATGAATAAGACTTTTGATTGGAAAATGGTCTGAGCTCTACATACTTTCTATGTACTTTAGCACTTCCTCAAGTACATTCCTAGAGGAAGGTAGGTAAGCTAGATGGAAACAAACATGCTAATAAAAGATATTTATGAAGAGATAGAGAATATTTTCTGAGCAGTAGCAAGGGATCTACAGAATAACAATAAAAGAGCACAGTTCAGATGCTGGCAGACTGCTCAGACACCATTTCAACCGTCTTCCCCACAATTAAGCAGTTCAGGAGGTTCAAGGTGAAGAAATAGGCAGAGCAAGCCATTGTTCACCATCACTGGTCACGCTAAGGTCATGACTATATTCCCCAGTCACCATTTGGAACCTCTTGAGTTAAGCACTGAAGAAAACACCCCAGACCAGACGATCCAAAATTACATTTTATAAAACAAAAAAAGCAGGAACACAATATTTGTACTGGCAATCATTGTATTTTGGGCTGTACAGAACATCACTGAGGGAATAATTGCCTCCTCGGGGATCAGGGAGCAAGAGAGCTGTAGGTTGAGATGTTTGTTTATGTTACTCCTTCCAAGTCACATTTTGAGATGTTAATGTTGTTTAATACCGCCTGTCAAATTAGCTGCAAAGACATACAAATTCAGGATCTAATTCCCCACTGATTTACTCCAGCGCAGCTTTGTTGAGTCCAGCGGCATTGCTATTGCTGTATCCTTGTGTAAACAGGGTCAGAGCCAGACCCCCCAGTTCAGGAATCAGACCTGCTGACCTTGAAACCTGTGACAGTGCTGCTGTAGATCTAAGGCCCTGCGTAGGCAAAATCCCAGTGGTCTGCTGCTGGTCTTACTGCTCCACTTTTGCTAATGAATAGCACCGCCTTAGTGGACATATTTCAAACGTATACAAGTGTTACATAGAACTTGTCTATATAGGATTGTTTCCTCCATTGAATTGTCTCAGTGTGAAGGAAAAGTCCATTAGCACTCTGAAGCCATATTCTTTTGGTGGTACTCACAGGTCATGCTGTAGCCCAGGCTCATTTGAGTGGTCTTGATAAGGGAAGAAGAATTTTCTTGTAATTGCACACAGTTTTCTTCTGCTGCTGGTCAGTCCCTGCTTTTAAGCATCTCTGATGGCTCATTAATGGTAAAAACATTGTTGGATTTCCAGTCTACTCCTGCTTTTGGGCAGACTCACTGAAAGACAGATGTTTTGTTGCTTTTGTTTCCTCCCTTAGTAAGAGACTTAGAGCTGGCTTTTAAGCGGAGTAAGCATAGGAAGTACAACTTTCTCAGGCAGGGAGAGCATTCAACACCTTAAAGAGAACTACCTTTGTGTCCCTCTACCCTCTAGGAGGTTGCCTTCCAGTGTTAGGGAAGAGAACCATTTCTGTCATGCGCACTTCTGGGTTTGCTCTTTCATGGGGTGCTGGCACATGGAAAGCTTGATTTTTGCCAGGTACTGAGTGCCTTCTGCAAGGTATTGAGTGCCCTCCTATCCTTTGCAGCCAAAAAGGAATTGATTGCTATTGGCATCAGGCAAATCTGGACCGAGAAGACCACAGGTAGTATTTACCAGTTATTTATGTGCTTTTGCATGCCAGAGGTTGTCTGAATTGATTTCCCTAGAATACAAGAGACTTCAGGATTAATGGTACTTGGCCTGCTGCTAAAATCATTATTTTATTCTTTGAAAATAATAATAATAAGTAATAAGCATGACTTTTATTGCATTGCCATAGGGAAATTACCCTCACCCCCCATCCCCACCCCCCAAATCCCCAAATTAACTAGTCCAAGTAACTAGTAGCTCTTTAGAGCCATTGCAAATGTGCGAGTGATATACCCTGAATGAGCACCATACGCCAATTCCCATGGCACAGTGAGTCACAGGACACATTGTGGAAAGCAATAATTGCTTGGCATGCATCGTAACATTCATTAGGGTTTTTTGTTTGGTTTTCTTTAAGGAATATGTTTTTACTCTGACAATAAAATGAATGTTGTCTGATATGCTGACACCAGAGTTTGTTGCTTATTTTGTACTTAACCTGGAGCTTACCCACTTGTCACTCACCGCACACACCCTCTGCATCTGTTTCTTTCCAACTACTTGTATTGTATATATGCAGTATCAGAATAAGACTGAGCTTTCCATTCAGTATTGTCTTTTCACTTTGTGCTAATCCTCTTCTCCCCTTAAATCCTCATCTTCTTTCTTTGTCTGATAGGGTAATTCAGACTGGTTATAAGGAGAAAAAAAAAGTTCACCCTGAGAGGAGTGAAGCACTGGGACGGGTTGCTCAGAGATTGTACAGTCTCCACTCTTGGAGATTTCAAAGCTTGACCAAACAAGGCCATCAGCAAACCAGTTTGATTTTGATGTTGGCCCTGCTTTGAGCAAGAGTCTGTGCTATAGAAGTCCCCTCAACCTAAATTATTTTATGGTTCTGTTTAATGCCCAGTTCCTGTTCTGATTCAGCAAAGGCAATGTGTGTATCATTAACTTCTCGCTCCCTGTTGGAGTCCACTGTCACTCATCTCAGCATAGAACAGGAGTGACCTCATGAAGGTCAATGAAGCAACAGAAGTTTTACTCATGGAGGATCAAAATCAAATTGTAAATGGTAACTTCAGATGAGAGTAGTAGGTGAAATTTGTGTATCTCTGCATTTAGTTGTAATTTTTATCACCACCTTCAGGAATTGCACTTAAATCTTCGTTAGGTGCCAATTAAAGTTACCGGTTGAAGAGTTTCATACGTAATTATATCAGGATGATAGATATTTAAAAAGTAGAGATCACCTTTTTTCCTTTTCCGTTACAAATCCCTTTCTATAGCAGTGCAGCCTCAAGCAGTCTTGAAGAGAGCTCTGGGGTATTTAGGATTTAGCGAGTCACCAACTGGCCTCACTGTGCCGTTACGTGCCGCTCTCCTCGTGTGGCTGGAGCCACGTGAGGGACTTAATGCTGCACAAAGCATCTGCTTCTCAGCTGAACGCCTTCCCAGCCCCGCAGCTGTCTGCCAAAGAGCTGGGGATGCGCAGGGGGACGTTTGTGAGCTCTACAGGACAGCAAATTCTCATGTGTTGGTCCAGACACAAGCAAAAAATGCCTTTTGTCAGAATAATGTTATTTTAACAGTGCTTAAAGAAAGCAAAAGCATGCTGAGATTCATCATATCTGTTCTAGGGAATTTTCAACACTGATCTAGTTTCTACCTAAAAAATGTAAGAGACTGCCAGTTGGTAAGAAAAAGAAATATGGGAATAGTTTTATAAGGTTGCTCTTTCCATATAACTTAACCAGATAATTTGGTTTTCTCTGTATCTTTATCAGCAAGAAGTATGTTGCTTATGCAAACAACTTATTTCCCATCAGGCTCTGTCAAAAATAAAGCTGACAAATGGGGTTACCTTAGTGGATGGAAGAAAGACTGAATATGAGCAATCAAAAGCATTTTTTGTCCCTTGTTATGCAAGGCAGGATTTGGACGCCAAGATTTAACAGGACAGACTTGCTTTCATATACTTTTTCTTGTGATTGCTGCCTTCCCTCTTTTGTGACTACATCAATTCTCTCTCCCTGTACAGATCCTCCTTTAAATGATGTAGCGGGTTGCTCTTTCAAATGTGAAAAAGGTGTTGTGCCATGTAGAGGGACTATAGTAGCATAAGATACTGTTAGTTACTCAGTGGGGTTCGGGATTCTTTCACTTCCACTCTTCCTGCAGTACGCAAACTACAGATTGCAAGGCCAACTCAATAGACAGGATGATACTCACATGAGGAACATAAAGTGATACATGTGAGTGAATCACCTGAGTTTCTGCTTCTACAAAACTGTCAGAATTTCACATAGCTCTTACCTGGTTACAAAAATCTAGACAGGTAAACTGAAGGAAGTTCTCTTGCTTTCTATCATCAGTTTACATATGGAGTGTTTTTATGGCTCTCTCAGCTGTTCGTCACGTACCCATCATTTATGCTGGAACTGCAAACAGTTTTCCACCTGTCTATTTATAGCTGTTTTGCACATGAAAAAAAAAAAGTCATGAAAAACAATTGTAGTCATGTTGAAAACAGCTTCGGATATTAAAGGTTAACATGCCACATTCATATCTAGTTGTAAGCATATTCACTTACATGAAATTGCACTAAGAAAGTATTCATCCTCGATGGTTCGGCTTTATGAACTGTGTCTGAACTGGTAAACAGGAGTAGGGTAAGTTTACAGTAGTCAGGTTAGGACTATAAAAGCAACCTGCAATGAAAGCCATCAGCTGGTATTTGTTTGAAAAGATAAGAGAGAAAACTGCTCATGATGTTCATATAATGTCATGGTATATTTGGGGATGCTTACCTGCAAAAGCCAGCAGAAAAGCAAGTACCTGTAGCCCGCGGGAGTGGCACTGCTAGGAAGGTAGGACTGCAGATACTCATTTCATACTGGAGTCAGCCTTGCTCTTACGAAATTCCTTGCAGGGGCAGCAATGCCAGTGTGAATTCAGTGGGGCTTTTGTCCAAGTAGTGTGTGGGATCAGGATGTTGTTTGTGCTTGGTGTGGGCTCGGCACTTTGCAGCCCATGGTATGCAGAAGTGGTTTATACGTTCTTTTCCTTAGAGAAGCGGAGTATTTGTTCTGGTGCTGTCTGGTTTTCATATCTCTTGACATAAAAATGATCGCAGCTCTCTGTACTGGTGTCAAAGGGCATCTGTGGCTAAGCAGAGCTGAAAATACACCTCAGATTGGAATTCAGCCCGATCATGTGATGTTTCCAAGCATATTGGTTCAGTGATCAATACAAAAAGTCTTACTTCAAACTGAGACCTTCAAAATAGATGGGGAACGATCAAGAATTTGTGATTTTTGATGAAATCATGCCCAGTGAGAGGTTGAAAAGCCTATAGGAGCTAGTGATCTCCCTCCTGACATACCCTCCATGAGCACAGCCATGGTGTGGGGGCTGCTGGCTGCCTTCAGGGGACGGAGCTGTGGCTGGAGACCATGCCAAGGCTGTTCTGGGATTCCACAAAAAAAATGCCAGCATCGAGCCTTGCAAGCAAGCACCTGACACCAGCTGCACAAAAACAAATAAACACCACAATGTCTACACAGCTTTGCTTTTTTTTTTTTTTTTTGTGAAAGTCACCAGTTCACGGACCTGTTTTGCAAATTTGTGTTCACTCTGTGAGCTCGTTGATCAGCTTTGTCACTTCTGCTTTTAGCATATCCTCCACAGAAATCCCCCGCTCTCTTGTTTGGTCTGCTGTATCAGTAGTTTCAGATTCATTTCCTGTGTGAAACTTCATGTGCTTAAAGTTTCTGTTCCATTTTTTTTCCTTGAAGGGAAGAAAAACAACAACAATGAATTAAACCTTGGCGTGCTTAGGAAATCTCTTACAGCTGATGCTTGTGTGTGGTGGTGCTCAGGTTGGGCACCACAGCCACCTGAGTACCGCGGCTCCCCCTCAGCCTGTGCCAAAGTCTTCAGCTGTTTTTTTGTCACTGTCTCATGTTTTTCTGATAATTGCTGCCAGCACAGAAATCAAGACCGAAATCAAAAGTAGCTCACTCTTATCATAAAGTTTTAGAGCTCGTGGCTCTGTCCTCAGGGCTTTGTAACCTCATCAGGCTTTACAGGCCTGTGGTGGGCCTAGCACCATGGATCGCGTGCGTGTAATGGCTGTGTTCCTGCTACAAGCCGGTCCGCCATTTTCCACCCACAGCACTGTGTTGCACACAGCTCTTCCTTTCATTAATGTACTCTAGAAAAAAAGCTGAAAAATCAGGTATTGTGCAGATGGGGTACAGGAGCAAAGAAGAAGAAGGAGGTTTCTTCTCCCCCACTGATGGTGCTGGCATCTAGATTTGTGAGAACAAGGTGCTGTATGAGCTGTTTTAACAGCTGCTGCAGGTGGGATAGAGTTCTGCCCTTGGTTTTTGTTTAAATTGAGATGAATGGACAGAAACAATAAAAAAGCAGCTCTGTCTTTGTATTGACGTGTCCTAGGCAGATATGGCAACAGCCTGGTTACAAAGCAGATCAAAGCCTTTAGCGGGTTTGGAAAACTTGGCTTGTTTTTCCAAAAGCATGTACTCCTGTATATATGTCTGTTTTCTTCCTATTTAGAAAGTATACTGAAAAAGCACGGCAATCTTCAGAAGATTGCTTAAGAAAACTCACTGAACACTAGCATTGGTAAACTCAGTAAATTTAGGACTAAATTTAGTAATTAAAAAGAAAAAAAAAGAAAAAAGAACAGGTGAGGCTGGAATGATTTATTCCCAAGAAAAAAGAAAAAAAAAAACACTTTGAAATAATGAATTCATACAATTAATTTCTCATTTGCTTCATTCAATGGCTACTTTATTGTTTCTCTACCATGCACTGAGGCACGGCTCTGTTATCATAGCACAGAGAAGGCTCCCAGATATTAACATGCGCTGTAAGTGCCTTGCAGATGTGTCACAGAATCAATACATTATTAACCACATGCAAAAAATTCAATAGGCGCAGCACACAACACTCACTATTCAAGTTCATAAGTTTTGTGAGCTTTAAGATTTTTGTCTTTTTTTATAGCAGGATGTGAGATGTCTTTTCGTAGTTGCTGATGTGGTTCATTAGGGGCAGTAGAACTGGTTTAATTGACACCGAGACTGGAGAATTGCAGTCCACTGAGCAGCAGACCTTTAGAATCAAAAATAAGATACAAAAATGCTTGTTCCTTTAGTCAAAAGTTGGATAACTGCAAGATGCAAGCTGGTTGAAAAGGTGAGGATGTGCACAGCTCATTGAGTCACCTTTGACAATGCCCGTCTCACTTGGAAATCCATCACTTTGCCCCATCACTTGAATACACTCCTGCATTTTGTTAAGAGCCCTCTCTTAAAGATGAAGGCTTCGAGAGGTAGTATCATGCAGTGAATTAATGTTTTTTTCACTTTGACAACAGGATAGCTGGTAAAGCAGAGAGAGTACGCAGGGAAAGCAGCGGGGAGCTGGTGCTCCATTGCAGCCTACTGACAGTCAGGAGGCTGTTAGCTGGCACCCGGAGGCATTAAATTAGGTCAGCAGTTGGCTTCATGTGAACAAAACCAAGTGGTAACTGGATGTTCTCCCGCACGTAATTGCCAGTACGGTGTACCAGGGATGAGCACTTTCCATTCATTCTTTCTCCCTCTGCCAACCCTTGCTTTCTTCCTCTCTTTCTCTGTGGTCCTTTTTGCAAGAGTTGCCCTTGGGCTTTTGTCTGTAAGGGTGGGGCAGAGCAGGAGGACAGCAGCTTTCTGGTGCAGGACACTTGGTTTCTCACTTGGATACAGGAGACACCATGTCCACTGAAAAATTTCAGTAGGGTGGAGTTGTGACCAGTGTGATGCAGTGTGCCAGTCCTCTGCTTTGCTGCATCCCTATCTCTTCCTCGCTGACCTCTGTGGGGGACAGGGCTGCCCTGGGACCTCTCCCTGGAGAATCGGGCTCTGTTTTCCATCACTCTGAGGCTGGGAAGCGTCACCTTCACCTCAGCCCTACTGTTTAGGAACAGGATCGTGTTCCCACTGGAACCCACTGAGGTGTGACTACAGTGGATCATCATTCTCCTTTCCACCCCACACAACAGGAGGGGAGTTTTTAACTTCCTCCCATTGGGCACATCTCCTGGGCTGATTGTAACTGTTTTATTTTTTCAGATGAACAAGTATAACAAAATGAGCATCTAGAGTATTACATGACTGCAAATTTTCTGCTGCTGAAATCTGAGCAAAGATTCAGGATTTCATACCAGCTTTGAGCTGTAACATGGTACCTATCAGAGGCATTTGAAGAACCTGAGTGGAAACACCACAGAGAAAAAAGTATGTGGGAAAAAAAGATACCTTTTGTCCAGACCACAACTGATGAAAAAGAAATTGCATTAAGCCCTGGGCTTTCCTTTCAGAATAGACTGTAGCTTTATGAAGGAGTACATTTTCCTCCGAGAACATTTTTAGCAGCAGATTTTCCAGTCAATCTTAGAACACTAAAAAATGGTGAGAAGGGAGATGGCAAAAGTTGGAGAGAAAACTGAGAAAGAAGAAAGGACGAATGGATAGATGTTTAAATAAATACACACACCCAGGGAAAAAAAGGGGTCCATTAAATACAAAGAGAATGTGTTAGATGGGAGTTCAGGCATTGTTAAGAAGAGAGTTAGTATATGCCATAAAAGAAGGGATATTATTTTTCAGAAGACTTCGATATTTTGTTCGATGAAGCAGAAAGAACTGGGACATGAGTTAAGGACAAAAAAGGAAGTCAGGTGCTCTTTGGATACTGATGTGGCCTCAAGGGCTGCCAAACATAAGGGGTTTTTCTTCTGCAGATCAGAAAGACTTGCACTAAAGCCATAAGTTTGATCAAGGGGCTGTTTATTTTAATCATGTATTGATTGGCTTAACCGCACTGCTCCTTGAGGGAGGGAAAGCTGTCAACATAAAGAATTACAGCTTTCAAAGTTCCAAGTAATCCTAGGAAATGAGCCAAATACAATAAATGCAGTTTTGTTTGGGACCTGATCCTACTACTGTTGAAATCAATACCAGGTTTTCCATAGTTTTCAGTGAGAGTTGAAGCTGCTTTTTCGAAAAGCAATTCCTCTGATCCAGCAACTAGTGTAGCTGATTTTGAAATAGTCATGAATATGAATATGAAACTCAAAGAAAAAAAAAGAAAAAAAAAAAAAAGGCACCAACCAACAGATCTAGAAAATCTGTATTTTAAAGGGAGGTTGATTTTGTTTTGCAAGATATGAAAGAAAAAAAATGGCAGAAAAATAAAAGAGATGATAATTTTTAAAGAGGTAGTGAGCTTAAGCAGAGTTGGAAAAATTAATTACAATGTGATAAACAGATGTCCTTCAAAAGCCATTGCGACTTTGTGACAAAGCCAAGGAGAAAGCACTGAGAAGCTCAAGATACAGAGTCCTCCGCACAGGCTGAACTTAGTAGAAAAGGATCCTTGAAAGCAAAAGCAGTGGTGGTGCACATCATGGTGCAAGAATAGTCCAGAAAATCAGCAGTACAGATGCGCAGTCATTCCTCAGGCAGAATTCCCATTAAGGCCAGAGACACTCTGAGTATGTACTTTGCTTTTAGTTTTGTAATGGAAGAAGAAGCTATAAAACAAATGTTCAGTTACGATTCTAGTCACAAATTCAGTGTGTCCAATTCCTGGTCAAAGTTTACATGCAGTGACCAAAAAAGAAGTAGCTCCTTTTCTGTGGTTTATGATCTTCAGATACAAGACAGGACATGCATTTTAGCATGCACAAATATTTACATATGTCTATCTGTGTGTACAGGCAGACTTTGATTTCTGTGTATCCATCAGGGTTTGGAAAACCACTTTTTTAAGACTTGATTTTTAAAGATTATTGAGTGAGGTAACATTGAGTGAGGTAACATCTGCGATGAATTTGTCCCTGGGGCTCCTCCTGGAAGGTGTTACCCTACGTTGGTCTCCTGTCTCTGGCTATAAGAAGCCAGGAGTGGATCATAACTGTAATTCCAGAGCAGAAATTGAACAGTGTATTTTCAGATGTGTAATCCATGGGTTGTCTATCAAAAAAAAGTCAGCGGTTCAGCAGTAATGTGAGTTATGTCAGTCTGGACAACTGTCCGCACTGGTGGCCTTCCCCCATCTGCATCTCATCATCTCAGGCCTCTGCCCAGCGCCTCCCCCTTCCCCTACCCCTCAGTTTTTGCATGTTATGAAGGATTACATTTCAATGCCAGTGTTTTTTAAAGGGTATGGGTTATCTGAGGTGCAGGCTGTACGTGCACAGATACGATAGTTGTGTCACAGGAGATGACCCAAGCTGGGTTAGCTGTGAAACCTCTCTGCTTATGGCTAATCTTTTGGTATTTTCAGCTCCCCACCAGGGAATATCATGGAGGGCAGCAGGACAGTTTGGGTTGTCACAGGGGGTGCTCTGCGTGAGGAAATTCATGTGCCAGGCACACAGGACAGACACGTGGTTCTGCAGAAGGAGAGGAGCCCTTGTACCTCAAGCAGATGCTTGAGACACGCAATGAGGCCACGCTGGCTCCCTTGTTGTATTTTTCCACATTTTACCAGCATCAGTTTGACTATCAATAACTTCATCCTCAGTTAATTAGGGTTTGTACCAGGGTAAATGAGAGCAGATTCTGGGCCTGGCTCAATCCGGACCCTTTCTTCCCTTGCTTTTGGGTCAGGCTGTAGCTGTTCAGCTGCACTCAGCCTAGTAGCACGCTGCAAAGGGCAGGCTTGACTGCTGCTTTTTATTTATCCATATTAAGTTCATCAGATGAAGCCAGAGCTTCCTGGGGCCATCCGAAGCTTACCTGGAGAGGGTACTCTCACAGGCAGACGTGTCTCCTGGAGGCAGCCGTGTGTCTCCGGGAGGCAGACATGCGCCCCAGACTTGGATCACTTCTTTTGGACTATGTGGTTGTAAGAGCATTTTCTTACAATATATTTCCTTGGGGGAATCAGATGGACTTAGATCTCGGATACCATCCCCACTAAGTGATACAGTAAAAATAACCTATTATTCTCTGGTTCTGACCTGGGCGGTGACAACATATTGTTTCAGCATCTCTGTCAGACTATTTCCCTTAAGAGCCATTTTAACCTCACCCAGTGGGACATAACTAAAGGAAATGAAACTCCAACCCCATTAAGGAAAAAGACAATGCCTTTCACTAAACAAACTTGATTTTCTTGGCTTTTCTTTGCCAAGGAGAATCGCCCGTACCCCCCACCCTTGCAGCCTTTGTAGACAGTTCCTGTAATTGGGAACGTCTGGGTGGACACCAATGGTTGGCAGCAAAGGGGGATAAATCTGACATCCCTTGAACGTGACATGGGCTGGGACTGCAGTCCCAGGTGGCCGCTTAGCGTCAATTCCTATGGTACTGGTCGACGGTACGTGCCTGCCAGCCACAGCTGCCGGCCCTCGAAACACAATCAGGGGTTTAGCAAGACTAGATCGGAGATACACAGCAAAGCTGGGCTGTTACTAATTTTGTGCAGGTGTTAGATCGCTACTGTACTGTGGCCCACTATCTAGAGCTAGTGACTTGCAACAAAATCGTGTTGGTCCATCTCCTGGCACTCATCGGGTGAAGCACCGACCCCAGAAGCAAGTGTAGGCTTGAGGATGTGTCATTTGCATGCTAAGAGAGGGATCACGTTCTGTCTTCGCATGCCAGCTAAGCTTGGAACAAAATTTACATGCAGTAATTAGGTTTTCAAGCATATCCATTAATTTGGGGTGTCATAAGACAAATTAGAAATCCCTTTTTAAAATGCAGTCCCACGCTGTTACAAAGTAGGCGTCTGGTAAGGCACCAGCTCACACGTGGTGTGCAGGTAATTAGGACAAACCACAGGGTGATCGGCTTGTCCCAGGGAGAATTAGGGTACACAGAATGTGAAAAATTGCACATTCTGGGTAGCACAAAGTAACACCTGGGTCAAAGTCAATCTGCAGTGAAAAAGATTAGAGCCGGCAAAAAATAAAGAAAGAACTCTGTGTTGCAGGAGAAAAGTAGATTGCAAAAAATTGCAGTCCTGGAGCAGTTTTGGAGGCAGCTAATGTCTGTAGTTCCCCTTGGTTTTTTGATGTACAGGTTCTCCACGTACCCAGTGCTCTGTTTCGGGGTATTTCCAGTAGCAGTCCCCATGGGGAGCAGTTAAGCTCCTGTTTCAAACCTTAATCCTGCAGGGTTCTATAAATGTATGTATCTCTGCGCTCTGATAAGCAAGTTTATGGCTGTCCCAGCAGTTCACCAAATAAATGAAAAAACAGAGAGTGCCCTAAGCGCTAGATGTGAGTTGTGCCCTCTTTTGCACCCTTCCTTCCCCTGCTGATGAGTGTTTCGGTAACCCCTGTGAAGAACAACTTCCATGAGAGACCGTCCGAATGCCCTCCATTCCTGAGCCCAGAATAGCCTGTTGCCTGATGGTTATGACATTCTCCTGCAAGATGAAAGATAGGGATTTGAGCAGCACAAATAGCAAAAGAAAGTGAAATCAGGCCTTCCCCATGCCAAGTTAAGGTTGCATTGGGAGCAGGATGTCAGTCACCTTGTAGGCACCTCTTTAAAGAGAAGTACTTACACTTTTTTTTTTTTTTTTTTCTCCCACAAGCGATGGCTGTGGGAGAAAATGGATGGATGGTGCAGGGTGGTACCTGTCTGGGGCATGTAGTGAGATGCCAGTGGGAGGATAAAGCTGTTGCGAATACCTCCCAGAGGCACCTGCTTCAATCTCCATGCACACTACTAGAAGCACAAGTTAGCAGTTGTGGGTTAATTCCCCAAAGGAGGTAGGTACTTAAAGGCTCTTGCACAGCTGGCCTTACCACTTTCATTCAGTCACTACACTAGCTGGTCTCATACCATGTCTCTTAACAGCAGTTAGTAGGAGATGTTTCAGAGGAGTAAGTGTCCTGCCCCACACCCCTACAGTGGGTGATGGGGACCCACCACCCTCTGATTAACTTTCTTCTTCTGTGAGCTCTCTCTGCTGTTGACTGGGAGGTATTGCAGTTGCCTGTAACACCTCTGCGCAGTCAGCAGTGGCCCTTTTTTTTAAAAAAAAAAAAAGGTAGAAAGTCATAATGATTAGCACCGGGAAGATTAAAGTTCCTTCATGATCAGATCATGGCCTGATAGCAACTGCTGTCGCAGTAACTCCTTTGCAAAGGCCACGAATATATCAGGAGGGCAAATATCAAGCTTCTGTGGTTTGCCAAAATGTTAGCCTTCTGAATCTTTCCATGGTGGATGGAAAGATTTACGGGTACAGTGATGCATATCTATCTCAGAATCATGTTTGGATTAAAAACTTCCTGCAGAGCTAATGTCAACTCAGGTTTCAGGTCACTGCCACAAGCTAAATCAGGTTAGAGATCAAAAACAGCAAGGAGGTAGGAGGCTTGCAGCTATCAACTGGGATAATCTGAGGCATGATTTTTTATGACTGCACCCATAATGACATGTACAAGCAGGGAATGGCTGTGGTCTGGAATAAACTTGCTGGTTTGCCTGGATCTGGTGAAGATTTCACATGTTCTTCAGCATCAAAATACCATGCAAAAATACCTTGTCAGATCCAGCTGAAGTCACTTGAGTTATATGAGGAATTAATTAGCTTTATATGCCTGAGTTCTGCTTTAACATAAAGACTACTAGCTGTTCCTAAATTGTTTTCATTAGGCAATCCACATAAAAAGACACTTGTTAGATGTAATAATTCTAGCTGTTATTATTTTACACAGTCTATGTTTTTTGTACATTATATATAAAAATTATAAAGCAAGCTAAGGTTTAATATGGTTTGGGTTTTGCATCAGGTGACTCATGCTGCTGGATTTTTAATTAACTAAGGAGCAATTATTCATGGCAAACTGTTCAATTGCATAGGTGCAATAATTGAATCTAAAGGTTTATTTTTGTCCATTTATTGATGTCAAGGGAAAACAGTACAGTTATGAAAATGGAATAAACTGAAAAGATTCCTTCAGCTGCTGCAGGTTGATTAGGATAAATGACTTTCCATTCCAGTTTTTATGAATGTATAGTTTTCTGAAAGGTTTACAATACTACAGGGAAAGGAAATCGCAGGCAATAAATGATGCAGGATGGTTCATTGTTGTTGGGAAACAGACAAAAATGTTTTTATCTGAAAATGTGCAATGTACTGTTCTGCTGTATTTCACTTCAACTCTTGAGAAAGAATCAGGCGCAGTGATTTGTACCTTGTTACGGGCATGGAAACAGCCTGAGACATTTCCCTGTGTTGCAGACAGAATCTGTAATAGAGTCAAGGCTCAGTAAGCCCTCTCGCCGACACAGTGTGCAGTCTCAATGTACCTTTTGTCTGTGGCCAGCGGGTAGGCAGCAGCATCAAACCATTGCTGACCGCTGCATTGCACTGACAGCAAGGAGGTGACCACAGAGTCCAGTGGTGGTTTGTCTGCCCTGGTCAGCGAAGGCAGCATATGTATTTTCATATCTCAGTTTGATAAACAGCACTGTCTTTTATGGAACTGAGTTTTGTTAAATAGTTCTTGCAGTGTTAGAGAGCATTACCAGTAAAGACTGTTTAATAAACCCACCTTTTTTTTTTTTTTTTTTTTAAATGCAGAAAGCAGAAATATGGCAACAAAGGAAAAGCTTCAGTGTTTGAAAGATTTCCACAAGGACATCCTCAAACCTTCCCCTGGCAAGAGCCCAGGGACACGGCCTGAGGACGAGGCAGAAGGAAAGCCGCCCCAGCGGGAGAAGTGGGCGAGCAAGATTGACTTTCTGCTGTCCGTGGCTGGTGGATTTATTGGTTTAGGCAATGTCTGGCGGTTCCCGTATCTCTGCTACAAAAATGGCGGAGGTGAGTCTTTATTTCCTTCTCATACGTCAGTCTCTCTGCCACATACTTACTGTTTCCAGTGCCTTCATTCAGTTTTTTTAAAAAGTAATCACCTGTTTTCTGCCTTTTTCACCAGTATTTGGGAGAGATCATTTTATTACTTAATAGCTTCTGTTAAAACTTAGCTATGGAAAAACAACAACAGCAATTTAAAATTTTATACTACTGAACCTTTTATGTTCTTTTATTCTGGTATAATTGAGTCTAAGCTTTAACCAAAAGATACAGTATTATTATAGACCAGTAGCCCAAGTCATGCACTGCAAAACCGGAGTAACTCAAAGGGAGTTACTCTAAGTTAATAATAAGACAAAGCATCAAACAATGGTTTCTGTTGGATTTCAGAATAAGAGCATTCTGAGTCACATGAAATTGTTGTGTGCCTAACCCCATTGTTATTACAGATTTTCATCTTAAAAAGGTAAGACAATGCCCTTTCATTTGTGTTTATCCACTTCACTTAAAGTGTTTGAATATGAGAAAAAGTACCTCCAAATTAAGATTATTGAATACTGATATTAAAAGTAGCATATATGTGTCTTTGTTTCTGTATGTCTGTTAACACGTTTTTAAAGCTATCTTGTGTAGAGTCACTCACTTCGTCTCAATTTTGTACTATTATGTTTTCTCAACAGGTGCATTTCTTATACCTTATTTCATTTTCCTGTTTGGGGGAGGTCTTCCCGTGTTTTTCCTGGAGGTGGTGCTAGGACAGTATACCTCTGAAGGTGGAATTACATGCTGGGAAAAGATCTGCCCTATTTTCACTGGTTAGTACCTTTCATTGTCCCTTACTACTTAAAGACACCTCTGATAACAGCAGTGCAATGCCCCTTATATCTATTCATTCAGCTATTTGCTGTAGTAATTGAAAGTATGATATTGGTTCCTGGAAAGGTAGAAGTCAGAGAGTCTGAAGGACAAAGTGAGGTATTGATTTTGATGCTATCATCTTGTTAACTGGCAGAACTGCCAATAAGCAAGAAAGAAAATGCATATTATGCCTTAAAAAGGCAATTGCACATTTGGTTGATAGGTACTGGAGAATCTGTTGTTTTGGAAGGCTAGAGCCTTTTACATGCCCTTTTGAGAAAGCGTCTTCAAAATATTATTCTGGTCAGGAAATCAAAATACTTCTGTCATATGAAAGCTTATCACTGACGTCATCTGTTTATGACTGATATAACCAAAACCTGCACAGCATTTTGTGTAGGATTCAGGAACGGGACTTTCCTCATAACTGAGTTGGTCCTGGCAAACAGTTGTGTTTGTCTCCTGTTATTCAAGGGCCTTTGCCAGCAAATTAATTACTCAAAACTCACAGCAATTATGTGTATGCCACTCTGAAAGTTAACTAGAATGAAAAATCATGGACAGGTTAGCAAAATTACTGAGGATGCTGCCTTGTGTATAGATTACCCTCAACAGCCTGATAATACAGGCAAAACCACACGGAATAATTGCATTAAATAGTGGGACACTCTTCTTTTACAAATCCCATTTGGAAAGAGTGAGGATTTCTCACTGAAATGTCTCTAGCTCTGCCACTGTTGCTGTTACAGATTTCTCTCTCCCCTTACGTCACTCCAGGCAGCAGGAGGGGTTTTCTCCAGGGCTCACACTCCCACCTAATACTCAGAACGCTACTGAACTTGATGTAATTATGCTGCTTTAGCTCCATTTTCTCCCTACTCCTCCCACTTTCATGAAACCTTTTCTTTGGAGGAGGAAGAAAGAATGTTCCTTGTTTAAATAGCAATCTCTCAGGCATCTATAAAGAGAAATTGTCACTCTAATAATGTGACTAACTGTATACCCTGAATGAAATGCAGCTGCATAGAATAAATACCACTTGCTCTGGTTGTTTTCACCTGTCATAAAGATAATCTCTGGTGGTAATGACTCCTGTTACAGTAAGGTTTGAAACTGTAAAATATGAGGCAAGTAACCAGGTGCTAGGATAGCTATCAGAATAATGTTAAAGGGAACCTCATGGGCTTTTCACCCTCTTGAGAGTCTGCTCAATGTTTTTAAAGGAAAACTTCCCCCCCCCCTCCCCAATATTCCTAAGTAGCAAACTGCATAAACTTTTTTGGAGGTTAACATTCTATATACTAAAAGATTTTCAGAAAATGAGACTTTTCAGAGTCCTTTCATTTTGTATTAACAAAAATAATGACTGCTTCTGACTTAGCTCCATGTAGTATGGATCTACCAGTGGGGCTTAACTGCTAAGGCAGGAGAGATACAGTTGTGGTATTTAATTAAAGCCTTCACCGGAACAGCATTCCACCACCTCCCTAAATTGTATAGGACTCAGCCTTATCTGCCCGTGACCCTGCTTTTAAAAACAAACAGGGAACATTTTTTATCGTCAAATATTGATAGCAGAGTTAAACATTGATCTAATTAACCATAACAGCTACAAATATCATGCTTCCTTTGCACAAGTGAAATTGGGGCAGAAACAGCAGCTTTTATGTTGATAGCTCTGGAATTTTCCTTTTTAACACATTCAAGAGTTGTCCTTTTTTTCACATACACAGAGCCGAACCTGTCGATAAGCAGCCAAGCTGCCTCCAGGGAAGCTGCGTGGGGGGACAGTGCGTCGAGAGTGGGGTTGCCCAAGCAGGTACCCAAGGTGTGAGATGGTGTAGCTCCCAAATAAGCAAAGTGTGATGCCTTGACTTCCTTCTAATAAAGCCGGGTTAGCGTAAAGATGGGTAGACACCCTGCAGCCCTCCCCTTCATCTCAGCAAGCTGTAGCCTGAAGCTCAAACTTGAGCGCCAGTACTAGTCAAAGGCAGTGGCAGGTCTGTGCTTACGTGTGATGGAATTGAGTTCGGTATCCAACAGATATGTGGTAGAGTGAGATACAAGTCCACAACATGGCAGGAAACAGCAATGACACCAGATACTTGAAATCGCAAGGCATCCTAAGAAGGAGTGGCTGTCACGTCTGTGCATATTTCTTTTTTCTCCCCCTCTCCAGGAATTGGTTATGCTTCCATAGTGATTGTGTCCCTTCTGAATGTGTACTACATTGTGATCCTGGCCTGGGGACTCTACTACCTGTTCCAGTCATTCCAGAGTGTCCTGCCGTGGGCACACTGCCACCAGAAGTGGAACACGCCAACCTGCGTGGAAGACACTCTCAGGAAGAACAAAACACTCTGGATATCACTGAATGCCACTAACTTCACCTCTCCTGTCACAGAGTTCTGGGAGTAAGTACCCCTATCTTCACGGCACCTTTGGGGTGCTTTGGTGGCATGCCAAAGGTCATGCCTGAGATTTTGCAGAAGTCCCATAGGGAATGTTAGATAGGAGATGAAAATTGCTCCGGATGTCACTTGTTTCACCACCCTTTGTTATCAGTTCACATCCTGAGACAGGCAGGTAAGTCTTGGATTAGTGGAGGAAGTCATTAGAAGTGTAACTGCATTCAGCCTAGAGAGTACAGGGAGACCTAAAAGCCCGGTTCAGTTTCTGGTTTGGAGGAAATCTTGTTCCTTTCTATTTTTTTCCTGGGTTTCTCTAAATTCAGCAAGAGAATAGAAACAAATCACTTCAGATGCCCTGATAGTAGGGATTTACAATGGAAACAGTGACAAATCACCACTTCTGTGGCTTCCTCTCTCCCAGCTGTTGTCATTTGCAATGCACTTTGTGAAGCTGTAACATATCTCTTATCAGTTTGACAAAGATGCAAGGCATTGACCTCATCAATAAAACTGACAGAGGTGTTGAACATTGTCCTGTATTGTAGGTTTCTCAGGTCATCTTCGTTACATCATTTTTCTCTGCAGTCTCTGAGGAGATTCTATTTTACTAGATTGTCTGGATTTTGTCAGGGTTAAGCTTCTTATTTCCATTTATTTTTCAAGTTTAAAATTATATTGCACAACCTATTTCTGAACAGGCATAACCTCAAATCTCTGTGCGTTTATGTAGTTGTCAAAACATAGCAGGAGAGTAAGGCACCTGTAGGAGAACTTAAATCCAAAGGATCTACGTATAGCTTAGGAAGAAAATCTTTTTTATTTCTTGGCTTGCAGCAATGGTCAATTAAGTGTAGAATAAGTTTCTAACCAACCTGACTTCCAGCATGTTTAAAGTCCAGTGTGGTTCCCTGATCAACTTGTACCTACTTCTCTATTTTTAAAAAGCAGCTTCAGCCAATAGTTCCAGCAGGAATTATGTTCATGCCAAAGATATTTGGCATGTGTTAGGTTTAGAAAAAGTTATTATGAACTGGGCTAAAATTTGTATAACAAGAGCCAAAATACGATGTGCAGAAAGGTCTTGGATGAGCTGTTCGTCGAAATGCACTGGTGACCAGTGTGAGTGACAGGGTGCAGGTTGTAAGAGCAGTTGTTTTCACCATGCCACGAACACTGTGTTTCCACGCTGAGCGACTGATAATTTCTCAGGTGATTTCCTCCCTTGTAAGTATGGAGCGAGTTGGAAAAGATTTGGGTATTTTGGGGAACTTGAAGGCAATTTATGATAGAGGAGGAAGCAGTTCTCACTCCTTTGGACTCTCCCACAGTGACTCTGAGACTGAGGGCCTGAATCCAAATGAGATCTGCTTTGATAGGGTGTTTAAAGGTCTGGGTAACCACGCGGCAGGTACGTGGTGGAGGGCCTTGTGTCAGGGCAGCTTCTTTGTGGGTTGGGGAGCAAATTTGGTGTAGAGCTTTTAGCTAAGTTTCTTCTAAAATAAATCAAGTTTCTGTCCTCAAAACTCCTCTGCAAGCTGAGCCAAATCCTCCTGTGGGCACAGCCTAATGTGTGTAGTCAGACAGGAGGTGCCTGAGGCTGGAGGAGAAATCCTTGGTCCTTGCAACGCTTTCCCCTTCCCTCCATCTTCCATAAATTCGTGTCCCCTCACTGTTTCTTTAGCACAGTCAGAGCAAAGGTTGCTCAGCCATTAGCACTCGTGGAGGCAGCTCTCCTTGCACTTTGCAGCCACTTTAACTTTTGTCCTCAAATAGCAGTTTTAAACATCATGAACTTAACTCTTCCCTGGATTCGTGCCAGGCAGGAGTTTGGCTCCATACTACTACTAATACAGACATACTGTCCATAGCTCACTGTTTCATCATGACTGAACTGTCCTTAACAGACCAAGCTGCCATCAGGACTCATGGTACTTAGAGAAGTATTAAAAATAGCTGTTCTCTCTGCATAAACAACTATTGGTGTCTTAAAGTAAGGACAGAGATCATGCAGCAGTGCTGTAATTAAAGTAACGTAGATTTTACATGGCACAAGCATTTTTTCCCCAGCCATGCTACTATTCTTTATGGTCCTGAAATTAAAAATAATCTCAAGAACTTTATGAGTACTTTGCTGTCATAGACAATGCCAGCTGCCTGCTAGCCAGCTACCCGCATCAAAAGGACAGGTCAATAAATAGCCTTTAACTGAAGATATCCATCTGCTTTGTGGCACAATTAATTCCAATTTAATTCAGGGGGTTGAGTATTTGGTTTCTGAAACCCAATGCCATTTTTATTGTGGGAGATTTATGGAGTATCCTCATCACAACTGCTTTGTAAGGCTAACTCTGCAGAGATATAATTGACCACATTGATGCATTAAAACTCTTCGTGTTGAAAAACACGTGTCCTTCTCAGCCTGGCTGGACATATAGTACAGCCTGACATTTCAGTTCATTTGAATTAATGTTCTGTGCAAATCACATGCTTGCCTGAGCAGCAATAAAAGGGGGTTAAGCAAATCTGGCTTTGTATCAGGGACTTACCTCTTGGTATCACATGCTTCAGGTCTTATTTCTGAAGATTTCATTTTAAAGCCCCAAACCTTAAAGGCTTACACCCATATTAATACATAAAGGATAAGTGTTATGGGGTAATTATAGCTGAACAAAACCTCTGATTGTCTGGTGCTGGCCAAGTGTTTATAAATATTGGGTAATCAGCAGACTTTATTCATCCAAATCCCAAGAAAGACCATCACATGCTAATGGCATGTAATCCTGAACGGAGCAACACAAAAATTAAGCAAAATCTAGGGCAGCTGTCTCTGCCTTTGGGGCAAATTGAGAATTTTAAAAACCGTTTGATATTCTCCCTGCTTCGGCATTAGTTATTCTTGTCTGTCCAGCGTGAAAGGGTGCTTTGCTTTTCCCGGTATGAAAGGTCCTGTCTGCATTCACGTAATTAATGAGCTGGAATATCCTTCAAGGATTGCATAACTCTCCTCATTTTATTTTTGTTTATGTTCTAGAGCCAGTTACGGCTCCTATTACATTTCCATATTGCACATCACTAAAACATACTAGTGTATGAACAAGGTTCAAGAATTCATGGCTGCAACGAACTCGGCCCCAGCCTGTTGTCCCATTGATTATATATGACTGACAGTTAGTGACAGCATCATAACTATAAATTATAATTAGCAACAACTTCATGCATAAATGGCGTGAAGTTAGTTGAGCGAGCGTGGCTGAATCTAAGCAGCAGTAGGCTGGGTAACAAAACTGAAGAGCTATCGGCATAGACCAGATCCTTCTCCTTCCTGAACGTGAATTTTCAGGATGTCGCAAATCCAGGTTGAGCGCTTCTGCTGCAAAAAAATGTCGGTTTAGATTTCACGAAAAAAAATTAACTCTTGAGGCCCCACTGGTAAATCTGATTCCTTAAAGTATTTGGCTTCTGTAAGACAAGATAACCCAAGACAGAGAAAGCCAGCATGCCACACCACAGAGAAGCACCATAGCTGGCTCTCAGTGACCCACTGGGGTGCCCGCTGAGAAAGCTGGACAGGACTGCTGGCCATACTCTAGGTGAGACGACCTTTTGCTTTTAGTTTCCTAATAAAAAGCAACAAAGTCTTAGTTGAATGCATTCGTAGATATCCCTATTCCAAAATGTATTTGCAGTTAATTATTCATTGCTTCCTGAGAGCTAGCTCTCTAGGCTCCTTTTTACATTTGAATTTGAACTGCCCCTTAGATTGGAAAATGGCCATTTATTTTTTAAAAAGCCACAGAAGGTTACAGCTGAAGTTTGTCTTATAAATGTATTTTCTTCTTTTGTATACACACAGCAGGTTTTTCCCTGATTTCCTTAGGCTCAGGTGAACCAGGACTGCAACTTTATGCCAAATATTCATTACTGAGGGGTTTTTTGTAACTGTTGAATAGCTCCGCTGATTAGGGCAGACTTACCCTGTCTGGTGCCATTAGTCCTTTTCCATAACTAAGTGCACACACGTTCAGAGAGAATAAAGCATTTGGTGTGAGAACACATTCACACAGGTAATCTGAGTGAATTTGGCAAACAGAGACACAAAAACAGATGGATGAAGGTTTGAGTCCTATTAAACTGGTCAGTTCAGGTTTTTTTCCAAAAACTAATTGCAAATTTTACAACAGTGATTCCATTCACTATTATTTCCTCGGTAGCTGAAAAAAACAAAAAAAAAAAAACAAAAAAAAACACTTTAATTAATTCAGGGGAAAAACAAACCACAGTGTTTTGTCTTGTGCTGGATGCACATATGGAGCTGTGCAGACCACGCTTGTGGGCCTCATCCTGGTACAGTACTGCAGACTGCTGTGGTCTTTGGTGAAGGAGAATTGCAGATTTTAATAATTGTCTGAAAACAATATTTACTTAACAACGTTAGGTAGCAAGTTAATGTATCTAGTCGTGGGCCAAGGAATTTCTGTCATGATTGAGGTCAAGATTCTCCTTGACTGCAAAAACCTTGCAGAAAGACTTCAGATTTGAGTAGGTTTATTTTCAGAGGACTAAGTTTGTTCTTTCATATAAACAAATAAAATAAGTATCAGGTATGACAAGATCTGTCTGGTGTGTGAGGACAGTTTATGTTGCAGGAAAGTTAAAAAAAACAAAACAGTTTTAAATCAGACTTTAATGATGACCCATGGCAATGACCAAAAGAGAGAAGCCTTAACAAATTTTCCCCTTGGGAACACATAGCATTTAGATGCACTCTTGAGACCCATCTTACGAAAGGAATCACTTTGTATTTACTAACCTAAGTGACAGAATAGTTTACCAAATTCCTTGTGCTGGCTCAACAAGGCCCCAGTGGTGAGGGTGCTGAGTGCAGATGGGCAGCGTTTGTGTGCGGGGCCACAGGGCGGTGACAGGGTAACTGCTCCAGCTCCTGTGCTGCGAAGCTGCTCAGCTTCCCTATGCTACTTCTTCTCTGCCCTCCTTGTGGCAGTCACAGTAATGAACTGAAAAGAAGAAGAAACCTGGACACAGACTAATCACACATCTGTGGTGGAGCTGGGGTTTGTGGCGATGCTGGGGCAAGTTTGTCTCACATCTTTAAAGGTATAAATGCAAATGCAGCAGTGCTTTGAGTGTTCAGAGGGCTGGGATCTACCCACGTGTCTGCTGCCCCTTAGGGCACCGTCCCCTACTCTCAGACATCACAGTGAGGCTCAGCATTAACTCTGCTCATGCATCTCTCTCTTGTTTTGTTTTCTTTTGTATACTCAGGCGCAATGTACTGAGCTTGTCCTCAGGAATTGAAGATATTGGTATTATCAAGTGGGATCTAGCACTGTGTCTCCTCCTCGTCTGGGTGATATGCTTCTTCTGCATTTGGAAAGGAGTCAAATCCACTGGGAAAGTAAGTGCTTTTTACCTTTTTGTAATCATTCTAGTCAGCAGATGTCAGGAATACTAAGAGATGCTGTTCTTAAAGATATTCTTAATTTTCTTGCAAAAAATATGTATTTTTACTCTGATCACCTGTCTTTGGAAAGTCATTGCCAGTGCCCAGAATGCCTGTGAGTCAAGTAGCTGTTACTGGAATGGCATCAAGAAGCAGATCCTAGCATGTTTTGAGTACCACTTTGCCTCTCTGAGGACGAGCATCCCACTGGTGCATGTAATGATCTTGGAAAGGCTTAGGCTTACGATGTGTAGTGCTCTACACTCCGTGCTCGTGCTCTCACACCAGCCAAGTTCATTCTCAGCATAACAGGGTGGATGTTAACATAGCTGTGGTAGGGATGTTTAAGTCAGTGGAAGATGCTGGATGCATAGCATTTTTGAAATGCCACTCACTTACTGAAGAGTTCTGCGCAGACTTAGAAGACTAAACTTAGGTACTTGTTTAGAAACACTGTCCTTAACAGAGATCCTGGATATTTTTTTTTGATTTAGGTTTACCATGTGCTATTTAGAGTCATATTTTTCTCTAAAGGATAACAGTTAAATCATTCCTGAACCTCATCTTACACCAGTGCAAGAAACAAATTATAGCAAATCTTGGCGAGTCACTAAACAATTTCAAGCATGATGTTATCCCCTTGCATGCAGTAGTGCTTTTAAATCTAGTTTCATGAGAAAAGGCTTTCGAAGCCATTGCATATGTGCCTCTCTTAACTTTCAAACCTGTTGGTTGAGGCGGTGTTTCAGATAAATCTAGCAGAGATAGACAGGCCTCAAGATAGGAAGTTCTGCAGTTTCTGGTCAGCTAGGTAGAAGGGAGCGACTCTGTTAGCGTCCCAGCTGAGAGAAAGCCAGAGTGTGAACTCATCTTTTATTAGACGCCAGAGAAGTCAGGAGGAGAGAGCAAATGTGAACGCCTCAGCTGGAGAAAAAGCACCATTTAGCAGTTTTACCGTGTTACATGCTCCAGAATCAACCACAAAACTCTTTGGGAAACCAGTCCTCATTAGTTCCACTGTTGACTAAACTACTTGTTTTACTGTCATTTCTATCTTGCTTTCTGTGATTTTTATCATGGACCCTCATTAAAATCATGCTGGTGCCTTGTTCTGGATTCCCGCCAGTTCTGTCCCAAAGAAAAGCTCCCACACCTCTAAAGTATACGTTGACAAAAATGTTTGCTTCTCTGTTCCCGCTGATTGATGTGACCCGATGGGGTGGTGGTGTAAGTTGTATAGGAAAGGTGAATACAATAAATCTCCCACCAAAGCAGAGTGGAAGCACACGCTGCTGCAGTAGTTTTTGTGAGCCTGGTTTCTGCTCAGTAAAGGTTAAGGTGGCTCTGACAGATTTCCCAAGTTCCCCATGGCACATTTTTTTTCAGGTTGCTGTGAATGCAACAGGTTGAAAACAGGTCTGTTAAAATCAGTTAAAATTGTCTTTTTGTAAGGCAAGGTGGGCAGTAGGAGTTCACTGCCTCCTTTCCACAGGGTCTGAGCTCATAGGGTGTGGAGCCAAAGCCCAGCAAAACCATTGGAAAATCTCCAGTTGACTCCATTAACTTTGGGGTCAAACAAAAGTAAACTGTAAACTCTAGTGGAGGGCTTGAATTATTTGAGAAGTCTAGTTTACTTTAGTAGATCATTGTTTATAGCACTTCCCTGCTTTCGAGTGTGTTAATGGCTTTTTGGAGAGTGGGAAAAAAAAAAAAGTTTTTAAATCTCATAGTAGCATGTTGGAAAAATAAACACAAAATCATGAAGAAAAATAATAGTTGTGCTTATGCTTTGAATAATTTGCTTGATCTCAAAAAATTCCTCCAGAGTTACACAAGAATCCTTACCTGGAGGGCAAAGGCCACTTTGTAAATGCTGCGTACTCTTGTGAATACGTATGGGCTTATTTTTCTCGTAAGAAACTCTGATTTATCATAGGCTTGGATTATATTAAGAAATTAGAAGGCACAGAATACCCCCTTTTATCCATCAGCTTTTGGTGAAACTGGGCTGATGTGTAATGCATATTATTTCTGAGTGGAAAATATACAAAGATTTCAAAGGGACGATTAAAAAGGGCCTATATAAAAAGGTTACCTTTCACTTTACAGAATCAGTCTGGCTCCATGAATTATTATGGCAATGCAGGCTTTGAGTTCTCCTGGTTACTCTCAGAGGACACACTTAACAAGAAAAATGGTGCATCCCGGGAGCTTTGCTGTAGCTAAACAAATTCTGGAAAACAAAAATACATTTTAACTCAAGGCAGCAAACTGTAATTACCTGGGATGATCATCTGACTCCATGAGAAGAGTCCTTTCTTGGACTGTAGTGGATCTTGACTGTAACACAACAGTTATATAAAAAATGAGAGAAAGCACTGATGAGCAAAGAAAACAAGATGTTAGAGGTCAAAAAGTGTGAGTCTAAAGATAGAACTGTCCAAATGCAAACTAAATCAGCTCTCATGCTAGAGATTAAAGCAAAGGGCTCTTTCATCAAATGAATGAGAAGATAACAAGAAGAAAAGAAGCAGGCTGTTATTCAGAGAAAGTGGGAATAGAGGTTAAAGATAATGAAGACATATTCTCAAAACTGGATGAATAGATCCTTTGTTTACAATAATGATGTTGCTGAATAGGCAACAAGGGCAAGAATAAAGTTATGGGACTGGAAATTACCACTGTTGAGGCTGATGCCAACCTGAAGCACTTAATGTGTTCAAGCTGATGGAAAGGGAGATACAGGAGCATGGACCAAATTACCCTCATCTCTGAATGAAGTCCCTCATAAAATTGCCTGTAGGGGTGGTAGCAAGGCGGAGAGTTAGCAGCAGAGCGATGCAGCTGAAGAAAAAGAAAAGTAGTCCCCGTATTGATGACCCCCCATGCAGCAGAATTTCTGGCTGTCCCAGGGTGGGTGCTGGGGAAGTCTCAGCGCTGTTTGCAGATAGGCTTGCAAACCACTTTGCAGTTTTGAGGTTCAAATAAAGAATGAGGTGATGCTTCAGACACGTTCAGCCAGGGAGTCCCTTCAGCTTCACAGGCAAGGTGCACTTGCAATGTGGGGAGAACAAATAGGGTAAAGACAGAATTTCTAGTGAAAGTTGTGAGATATAAAATCCCAGAGAGGGTCAGGATGAATGAACGAACCTGCATTTTCTCCATGCCTAAAGCAATACACTGCGTTGGCTCAGTAGGAATCAAGGGAAAAACTGCAGGTGGGAGAAGCCATTAAATTCAGCATAGCTCCCAAGGCACAGAAACTCAGGTCAGGTCCCTTTTAGGCACGAGTGGGCTTTGAATTCCTGTCACTCGATCTCTTGATTCTGGAGGTGTAGCATTGACTGCCACAGACTAAACCTACAATTTCTTTGTATTGCCAGGTAGTGTACATTACTGCCACGTTCCCATTCGTCATGCTCCTTGTTCTGCTCATCCGTGGTGTGACCCTGCCTGGAGCTGCAGAAGGCATCAAGTTTTATCTTTATCCTGATATCTCACGGTTAGCTGACCCACAGGTACAGAACCAGGAGTGGGTAGCGGGATGATTTCCTGTACAAAGGGGGACGGTGGAGGGTGATGGTGGTGATGTAATGGCAATAAATTTTTTCCATTGTCTTTAGAGGTCCAAATATAGCATGAATATTAATGTTGGGTTATATTTTCCAGAGATCTGCTTGAGAAGGTCACTGTTATATGTGTTAATGCATCTTTTCACATGTATGTATGTGTGTGTATGCGTGTGTATTTTTTTTGTGTCAAAGGATTCTGAGGCTGTAGACTCTGTCCTGTTATACAATCTCAGCTTTCTTGTTGGTAAGGTAAGGGAGATGCATTTTTTAATGAGGATAGTCTTTAGTTTCAAAGGAGAGAAACGTGAGCTTCACAGATGGAACAACAAACAACAACTGTGAGTATCAGTGTCACTTAGTTCCCACTCCTCAGTAGGAGGAGATTGGGAAAGAAGTGAATGAAATAATAGAAAAATGACAACCCGTGCTAAGGTGGAAACAAATGCTTTTGGAGGGGCAGGAAATATAGTTTGCTTAGCCTTGGGTAGTGGGAGATGGGCTTACTCTTTCTTTATAGGCCATGATTAGGTAAAGATTCCTGTCTATTTTCACAGAGTGCAAATATGGGACATTTCAGCAGCCTAGCATCACTTTGGCCAATAGTGATATGTGAGAAATTAAAAAAAAAAAAAAAAGGAAGAAAACTAGGGATCCTTGAAAATAATGAAATGATGATCACAATGAGACAGAATAATGTCTTTTTTTGCTATTTCTTACTACTGAGTATTTGGTTAAAATAAAACTTCAATGGTAGCTAAATAACTGAAGTAGGAAAAGTGTAATTGAAAGAAACATTGTGGAAATCTTATTCTCATCTTGCCCTCTATACATGATACCCTCTTTATAGGAAACATTATATTTTATGAATGCATCACATCTTATGGGACTATCACTTTTACGATCTACTATTAGCCCTAAATCCATAGTATTAGCTGATAGTTTAAAGGAGATTTGTGTGAGCTGGCAGGCCCCTTCCCACAGTCTAGCAAAAGCATCATCTCCAAGGAGATACCAGTCAGGAAGGTGCTGGAAAGCAATGGTGGGAGGGAGGAGATAATGGTCTACAGTCTTGATTCTCGGTTATTCAGATTCCTTGGTGGTTTCTAATGATGTTAGCAAGCTTGCATTAACAGAAAGAAGTGTACAGATGGAATTCGGTGGATGCATTTTGCTGTCTTTCTATGTTTTTACTAAGCTAGAAGTTCATAGTGTAATGTTATTTCATTCTGTATATGTTTTTCTTAAATATAATCAGGAGAAAGAATCATGAGACCAAGGTCAGATACACATCTTATAAAGCGCATTGTATTTTGCTTGTTTTCCCCACACCCCTATGGCTTTTTATCTTGCATTTAAACAGTTACAAAAACAACCAGAAAGTTAAGAAAATAAACAAACTAAGTAGAAGAGTTTCTCAAGCTGTTCACATCCTCAGTTTAGTGACTGTCAGCTGATTCCAACTGAAATGAGTAAAAACAGAAATGAGCAATTTTATAAATACCTCCGTATTTCCTATTGCACTGAAACACAGTTATTGTTGCGCCAACAGGAAGGATCAGCTGAGTGACTAAGAAACTAGAAATACTAAGCATCTCTGGGGAGGGAATACAGGAACTGTTGAAGAATTGATGTTCTCGTGGGCTCTTGATGCTAACAATTCTCTTTTCCCTTTGAAAGCCAAATTTGCAAATGTGATGTTCTCTTTCCATCCCTCCCTGATCCTGTAGCTATCACCCTCAATGGAAGCAATTATTTCGCTGATATTGCGTAGTTTGAACTCTGTGTTTGTCTTGAGTGCTGGAGTGCAACGATGCTGTTAATAACAGTCTTTCTGTCTTTCCCTTTAGGTCTGGATAGATGCAGGGACACAAATCTTCTTCTCATATGCAATCTGCTTAGGAGCAATGACTTCCCTGGGGAGCTACAACAAGTACAAATACAACTGCTATAGGCAAGTTTCCATCCAAGGGGGTTTAGTGTTTTAGCTAAATGATGTAAATAAAGTAGGGACAATGGGTTAATTTTTTTTTAATTAACTTGCTCCATGACATATGTGTGACTTAGGGACTGTTTGCTGCTGGGATGCCTGAACAGTGGTACCAGTTTTGTGTCTGGCTTCGCAATTTTTTCCGTCCTGGGCTTCATGGCACAAGAGCAAGGGGTGAACATTGCTGATGTGGCAGAGTCAGGTACGATGGTATTGGTGGCAGTGGTGGTGGGCACTGCCGCCTAGCGTGTGAGCAAAGTTCTGCAGACTCAATCAGCTAACATCTAAGCAATAAAAACAGAACAAGATTTCCCATAATCTCCAGAAAAATAAGCACATTGTTGATTTGGGCTTTCATATAAAGCAGTGACGGTTAGCGGGGTTGTATTACTTACTCTCTCTTGATTAACAGGGTAGTGAACACATTTCATAGTGTGCTAATCCATTTGGGTTGAGATTAGAGTTATGATAACCACACCATTATCTAGGGTCCATTATCTATGACTTGAAAATTTATTCCGCCCTTCTTCTCACACTACCTTTATTTTCATTCAATGCAAATAGCCAGTATTTATGTATTTTTTATAGCTTAGTTTTGCTTACTCACAGCAGAGCGCTGCATTGGGAATATTATTTTGGCCTTTTGAAGGGACATACATGCATGTATTCCCAAGTCTCACTGAAAGGCAGAGGAGCTGGAGAACTCCTGGGCGCTGTGGACCATTTCATCCACAGTAACTCTAGCTGTTGCAGTCCTGCACTTGTCCTCTGTAGCTTCACGATGAGGTTTATATAATTGTGAGAAGTCCATTTTGAAACTGGATATACTCTTTTATTTTTCCCTTATTTCCGAAGTGTTCTTCCCATTAATGTTTAGCTATGCACATGCAGCTGAAGAAGGCTAAATCCTCATAGTATGTGAATGCATCTAAGACAGAATGGATGATATTTTTCTTCTGTGGATGTCTCGTCCACGAGGGCAGGTATTTTCACATAGAACAGGCAGGTTAGATCGGAATTACCACTCAAAAAAAAAGAATCAGGCCTCAACAGCTGTGAGGCAGTCTTAAAGCTAATGAGATTCAAATAATAATCATGTCATTTCAATGCACTTTTGGCAATTCTTTCTGATTTTTTGAGCAATTTTAATTCACCTGCATATTATTTCAAAGCTTTTCTCTGGGAACTTGCTCTTAAAAAGGAAAAGTCTATACATAACTTCTAATCATATGACTCCGGGAGTTAAGTCTTTAAGAAAAATATCTCACTTCACAAAAGCTAATGAAAAACCAATGACATTAGTGGCACCGCTGGATTCTTGGGTGGCTGCAATTGGCATACCTCTCGCAAGTGCAATTAGTTAACGCTCTTGGCCACAATGCTTATTTTGATCAGAAGTTGATTGCTTTGTTTGAAAACAGGATGCAAGGAATAACCTCATTGAATGAATCATAAATAGCCCCATTTTTTCATATCTAGGTGGATCAATTCCAACAGTAGCATTTTTAAGTATTTACACATCGTTTTTCTTTTTTTTTTCTGGTCAATATTTATTCTAATTTTGATTAATTACATCTCTGATAAACAGTCAGCTATGTTCCTGTTGCTTGGCATTTTTAAGAATTAAACAATTTTATAGTAACACTGCATTATTAAGTAGTGTTTAAATGCAAATTGACTAATGAACTTAGTGTTTACATAGCATTTTTTCATCAACAGCTCAAAAAGTATTTTTCAAAGGAGATTGATATCATAATCCCAGTTTTATAGCTGGGACAATGAGGGCACTGATTAGCTTCCACACTTAGCTTTCGGTTTCTTGCATATTTTGTTGTCAATTCCTTCAGATTTTCTAGTTTATTTCAGTTATGCCCTATTGCTAGTGGCCAGACTTTGCAACCATCTCAGCAGTTCAGTGGGTTGCCCATCATTGGCTGGTCTTTGGCTAAATCCTAAACTAGATTTTTACCTGACAGTAAGCATTACTCAAATTATCCAAACCACTTCCAATGGCCTTCCTCACTGCCTCCCTCAGCAGAGATCAAGTGTGGAGCCACTGCAGACCACTTGGTCCTGCTGGGACAGGTATCCAAGGACCCACGTGGGGCCGTGGAGAAAGCTCTCACTGCCACTGCTGCCCCATCCAGCAGCTGGAGCTGACTTCTCAGCACAAAGATACTGAGTAGGTGTTTGAGCCTCTTTTTTTGGCCTTTTCTTTTTGTTTTCTCATGAAACAAAGTCAGAACCACTCCCCTGGGTCAGAACAAAGGCAAGCAGAGGCACTGCTGCTTGGCCATAGCACTGAGGAGAGGACATTGTCCCCAGGACCAGTGCCTACTGCTTCCCTTTGTCTCTGCCCGCAGAGTTAAATCCCTCCTGATCTATGCATGACACCAGTTCTTCCCTTGTGTGCCCTCCTGCAAGCCAGGGGAACATCAATAAATTTGCTAGGAGAATCTCATGGCCACATTTTTTAACCTGTGCCAAATTCGGCCTTGTAATAATGTTCCCGGGCCACCCTCCAGTCAGCAAGGGTTGGCTCCCGCTGGCTTCTACTGGCTTTACTAGGCTTACACAAGAGTTAAATTAGATCCCATTTGAATTTCAAGTGAAATCAGACTTCTAATAAATAGCACTTGATTTTTTTCCAAAATACTTTTAAAGGGAGAAAGCAAAGCAGTGTAGAAACAAGAAAAGTCCAAGTGAGTCCAATTTAATCTGCACTGAATTTCTGTTTGACTGGAATATTTTACCACATGATCAGTGTTAAAACAGCACAAGATCTGCCTTTTTAAAAATCCCATTTGCAAACAAATTCGGATTAAGCAGGCCTGCCTACAGTGCCTTGGCCTTCCTGATACCCTGCCCAGCTTCTGCCTCTGGTTTTCAGCTCCTGGGGTGCATCCCCCACCGTGCCTAGGCAGTGAGTGGGATGGGATCGTGGCAGTCCTAATTGGCTTTTATCAGCAGCCACAAGCGTTCACTTTTGCAAAACATCCTTCAGAGCCACATAGTTTCAAATTAAATATGATTTTAAATTATTTCTGTTCATTCAAGGGGATGCCAGGAACATTTTCTTTCATATAGACTTTTTTCTCTTTATATTTCAACATTTAGTTTCAAAGGAAAGTCAAAGCTAGAATAGGGATTAGGAAGGACACTTGTTATTTGACAGTAGCACAGTGCAAGGATGCTTTCAGTGGCCAAAGCATAGAGAATTGCAGCAAGTTTTGAGGAGAGCAGTTTTACATCTGTCTCATCAACTGCACAGATGGCAAATGCCATCTGGTAGCAGTTCTCCCTGAGGGAGGCCCTACTGTACCCACTGAATCAGGGGGAAAAAGCAAACCCCTCACAAATTTGAGACATTCACCAATTTTTGGTATCTTCTGTCATATAAAATCTTAGTTGTGTTTCATTTTAAATAAAATTAGTTGCTCGATTGTTGGCTAATTTGTATTTATTTCTCTTCAAATATTTTCAGTGACTTAAAGTTTCTTTAGTTTGAAAAAAAATCATCTTTTTCTTACTTCTTTCTCTTGCTTCTTTTTCCATATTTCTTGCTGGAAAGGAAAAGTGGGAGGTAGGAAGAGCAGTATTAGAGATTTTTCTGTACAGATCACAGATGAGATTCCTGGACCTGCACTGCAGCAGTTAAAATAATTCCTTTTCCTGTTGAAAATTACTTGAATCCACTTCAAAATCCTGGAAAATGCCGATCTTCAAGGCTCCTTAAAACAAACAAATAGCTGAGCCAGGCATTCCCGGGTTTAATCTGAATTTAAATCTGCCCTCAAATTCACAAAATTTCTACGGCCACTTTGAGAGCCTGCCGTAAATGCCAGCTTGCCCGTGTTCCTGTCTCCCACTTGGAGAGGGCTCTTTCTCTCTTGCTAGAAGCTCTCAGAAGCGATAGCTGATAGCACTTGGCTCCAGGCACAGCACCTTTGCAGGTCAGCGTGCGAGAGCACTGCACGTATGCTCGGTGTGTGGGTATGAGTGAGAAGCCGTGTGGCCCATGGTGCAGAGAGGACCCAGTCTAGTGATGAGCACTCACACAAAAGCCTTTGGTTTTCAGAGCAGAAAAGCCAGGCTACGGGTCCCAGCCCACTGGTGGTCCCAGACTGTTGCAGTTGTGGCTGATGTTGGCCACACTCAGTGTCACTGCAGCAGGTTTAACTAGGCTAGCCAGATAGGGGCATACAATGTGCCAGTGTGGGGAAGAGATTTTACACACCAGCAATTCATAACAGCAGGAGGCTTTTTTTTTTCATTCAGGGACCACAGCTGATATAACTAGGACTAGTCTTCAGTGCAGCAGTGAGGGTTTGCAGAAGGAAAGGAGCTGTCTCCAGGAGTGCAAACCCCGCTGTAGAAAAGCCTTGCTGGGTTTGGAGTTTGCATCCAGAGAGAGGCAGTGGTTGCTTTAGTGAAGATCCCAGGGAATTTTTGGAGCAGAGTCCCTTCCTTGCATGCAAAAGGGCTTCATCATCACCATCTTCATCGTGACTGCGTGGGCTAGCAGTGGGATTCTGCCATTCCCCTGGGTCACCCCTTCTCCCCCTACCCCCAAAACCATCCTGTGTCCACGTGGGCAGGTGTAGGACCACCTCCATTACTGGCATGTTTGAGACAGATGTTAAAACTGGTGATCAGTTAGTAATGGCCTCAGGGGTTTGCCTGTGGTTTCGGCTGTAGTCATGCGTGCTTCGTTTTCAGATAAAAGAGCCAAACTGTTTCACTTCTGGTATTTCCAGCCGCGTTTGGATTTATCTGAACGGAACCAGGCATTCCTGCATTTGAGGGTGGCTACCTTTACCAAAGAGCTGGTATTTACTATTTCTCTTCCCTTCCCCTCCCCCTTTCCTATTTTCTCTTTCTCTAGGTCCAGGCCTGGCCTTCATTGCTTACCCCAAAGCTGTGTCCATGATGCCGCTGCCCACCTTTTGGGCAATCCTTTTTTTATTATGCTTCTGTTGCTTGGACTGGATAGCCAGGTTAGTCCAATGGGTAAGAGATGTGGAGTGGTCTTGGTGCTGCTGACTGGGCAAATCTGGTTAGAGAGACATGAATCCTAGAAGAGAATACCTCTAACTGCCTAAGAGGAATGAATTTGTGTTGCTCTTTGATGCCGGGGCTGCATTTCATGAATGTGTGACTTGACTGATAATCAGCACGATGTTGCTGAGCAAGTCTTTGTCATCAGAAGCTAATGGAATCCAAGAGACTAGGGCAGTTCTCCCTAACCTAAATACAAGTCTCAGTCTGGTCCCCCAATACCACCATTTTGGTGATGGTGCGGTACTTTCCTACTTTGGAGAAGGCCCTGGCTCAGAGGTGCCAAGGAGCTTGGGATCCTGCTGACTTTAACATCATCAGTGTGCATTCGGTGCCTCTGAATGGGACAGAAACCATCTCAGAAAGTTTCCAGCTGTACTAATTACATAGCACCCACTGCTATTAATCAGTGAATGTGAAAAAATAAGGAAGTTTAGTTCAAGAAGTTATGTTACTTTTCCCACTGGTTGCTTATAGGAATGTTGGACTAAATTTCACAAAAGAACCTGTAAATCATTTCTAGAAAGTCCACTTAAAAGGAAATGCATGTGGCAAAGGATTATGCAGTAACTACACATTCAAAACTGCTGAAGTTTTCAGGGCAACAGGCAGCTTTCTGCACTCAAATGGAAAATAGCTATGATTATAAGCACCCACTTGTTAAGAGTGAAGTTTTTATTTAGCCTAAATCCTTTCTTGTACGAAGAGAAATATATAAATGGATTTTTACTCAGTTGTTGTCTCTTACACTTTTGATACTCCATTTGCCCTAAATTGCTTTTTATGTCTTATCTTTGAACTCTGGTGAACAACTTCCAATCATTCCAAAGTGAATTTAAAAGTTCACAGTGTTGTGGTTCAACAAGTCTGTGCTTATGCAAATTGGAAGCTGTCTAGTAATTTTAAAAAGCTCAGTGCGTAGAATGATTAAAACTAACTGGAGCGCTTAATTTCTCTCCTCCACCCCTCTGTTTTTTTTTGGAGTGTAGTTGAGCAGGTTTCTGGAATGCTAGAGCAGGCTAAGATCAAATCAGCCCAAAGGGTTGCATTTAAAAGGAAAACCAGTTTTCAGAAGTCACAATAACAAGACAGGAGGCACCAGAGTCTGATGGAGTATTTGCTGGACAGTCTGTGTTTTCAAAAAGGTGTTTCAGCCCGTGGTCAAAGAGGGTAGAGTTGTTAAAGGGCACTTCTGGGCACTGTAAAAGCAATATAGATACAGGGTAAGAAAAAATTCTTGAAATAATGCTATTTCATAGACTGCCCATGGTAAACGGTTGTAAGATAATGGATCCACTTAGAGTGAAGATCATTTCTACAGAGGCAGCCTAGGTTCTCCATGGTATCCTCATGTCTTCAGTAAACTTAGTGCTTTTGTACCTTGCCAGATGGAAAGCAGAGAATAGCTGAGTGATCTTTTCTTCAGATTTGATTGTTGGGAGCTCAGCAGTCACTTTTTTCTCAGTGGGTTTTCAATAAACTTTGAACTTTTTTTTCAAATTTGGTTATTTGATTAGCTCAGGTTGTACACCTTACGTGTAATTTTCAAATGGCAAGTTAGCACAAATACAATTATCATGAAGCTAGTTAAAGTAAGATTTTAGTTAACCTATTAAGGGCTTCGTTTTTGTTATACTGATGCAAATAGTTTACCAAGCCTTTGTATGGGAACTGTATCAAGAGATCCCTTATTGTTGACAAAGTACCCCAGAACCTCAGCCAGAGGAACTCCGCTCACCGGTTCAGAAAAGACAAGTTCAGTCAAGAAGGGCTGCATCAAAGTCTGCTTTCCCTTGTCTGCATTTTTCTCTAGCTAACTCAAGAATAGAATTATATCCAGTTGTGGAATTAACCTAAATAGTACCTGCGAGGTTTTCTGGCACATCAAAAAAAGACTGAGAGGTACTCTCCTAGCTTGGGCAGCTTAGGCTTTTTGAGTGTTTTCTCTCTGCCTCTTTTCTAGCATACATCAAGTATTCATCTGGAACAGCTACAACATAAAAGCCACATAAGTGCCTTCCTGTCATCAAATTAAGTTCCTTTATCCTTGTGGCTTGAATTTACAAAGCCCCTTTAGTAGTTTACAAGGATGCTAGGAAATGAACATCAATTCTGAAAGCTTATTCAAAACTGAAAACTAGCCCCAGACTTTAACCTCTGGGTTACAAAGGAATAGCTTCTAATTCATTTATTCAGAGCAGCATTTTGCCACAGAGTACAGTTACAAATGCTGTGGAGCATTTGTTTAATTACGAGCTAGGATAAAATGCTTGGCGGATAATTTTCAATTCACATTTCTTTATTGTTTTCCCTTTAGTTTGTTGAAGTTGAAGGACAGATCACGTCATTAGTTGATCTGCACCCATCCTTCCTAAGGAAGGGTTACCGACGGGAAATCTTCATCGCTATAGTATGTTTCCTTAGCTATCTTCTGGGACTAACTATGGTGACTGAGGTAGGTAACAGCAATGCTGAAAATTGCCTTTTTTTTTAGCCATTTTTTAGACCTATTTTAGCTATGAATCAGACTGCACAGAATTAGCCACTCAGAGGAACTGTGCTCTTCAGATCTGCAGAGTATCTTTCATCCCTAGATCTGAAAGCATTTTGAAAGGGAGCTACATATCCTCCCCTTTTCAGTCTGAGGAACAGAGAAATGAATTCTCATTAATTTCATTCTGATCTAAGTACTAATCAACGTGAGTATGAATATTAACAACTGGTTCTAAATGATGAAACCATAGGGAAGCTTCAGTAAAGCAGATTAAGAATCCATCCAGTGCAGATTTTGTCTTAGCTACACAGATTTGAATCGAGTAAATATCCCTAGATTTATTCTGGTATAAATCAGACAGGAATATGTTCTAGTAGCTGCACTGTTGTGTTATTTTCAAAATAAAATTAAAGCAACATGTTAAAAACAACTGGAAGAGGATGACTGTAAGTATTGAAATAGCACCTTTAACAGAGGTGCCTAACAAACTTATTTTTTCAAGTAAAATGCAGGTATGCACAGTTCAATGTAGTGAGAGCAAACTGCCTAGCGGTATAGTGTAAATAAATAGAAAGATCCCAATGAAATAAGTTCTTCTACTCAGTTCGTAAATGAGGACCCTCCTGATAAGGTGACTGGCATTTTTAGTATTTTGGAGGTGCTAGTGTTAAAAGGCCTACTGTTTCTTTACGTCATTTGTTTCTATAAATGCCTATCCTAAAATACTTTTAAGAAGGAAAGACTTAAGTGTCTCAGTAGATTATACTAAATAGCTTAATTCTGTTTAATCGTCATCTTGTTTAGAATGTTTCCTATAGTAAACAAGCATATTCCCTGGGGAAGGTACTGCCAGGTATTTACCTTACCTACTTGCTTGATATTTCTGCTTGTTAGGCAGCAGTCACTAAAATATGCTCGTAGATTTTACTGAGAGCTGGGCCTGAAGTATTCAGGTCTTTTTCCCGATGGATCCTAATAAATTGTCTCTCTCTTTTACAGGGTGGCATGTATGTTTTTCAACTCTTTGACTACTATGCAGCTAGTGGTGTATGCCTTTTGTGGGTTGCATTCTTTGAATGTATTGCTGTAGCCTGGGTTTATGGTAAGTGGAGAACCCTTTCATCTGATACTTTTGGATGAGTTAGTGACAATTTTGCTAGCCAAACGTTTAATCATCAGCCATCCCTGAATCATCTTCCCAGCAGCAGAGACATGCCATTAATATAAATTTGCACTGACCACTTGGAGACAAAATTGCATCTGGGATGAAGCCAGCCTCCAGTGTTTTTCCACACAAAAATGAGTGTTTTTCTATTGCTAATTAATAAAAGCACAATTAAGCATTTGCATGTGTTAAATTTAGAGATGAGAGTTGAAAGTCTGGCCAGCCATGAAAATTTGTGCTTGTCTCAGAGAATTTCCTTTCAAAGCTGCAATGTCTGCAAGGGCCAAGCCAACGAAATAGAAAATACAAAAAGAAAGCTGACAGAAGAGTGTATTCTGTCCTGTTGTTTTTAGGTGATGCTGAGTACCAAAGTTTGACAGTAGTTTCCATTGCTGCCTGAGATGGTAGCTTAGGAATGATCAGAAAATGTTTGCTGTTTATCACTGGTCTTTTCCCTGATTCTACCTGTACTCCATCTTCTTAAAAAAGCAAAACAAACCAAGCCTTCATTTTACATCAGTCAAATTTCTGTTGAAGCAGGATTGTACCGTTTGCTATTGTGTCCTTCCTGTGATGATTCCCCTGGCAAGTTCAGTGAGACTTAGGGGAGAGAAGTGTGTGCATGACAGGGGAGCAGGAGGGATTAGCATTGGCTCCTGCATCTAAATAATGGGCTTCTGAAGGAAAAAATCTTGAATTTCACAGCCGTGGCAATGTAGGCAATATGTCTGACACCTTGTCTGCCTCTTTAATCCCCCTTGGGGTGCCTAGGAAGGCAGCTGTAATTCTGCAGTTCTTAGGTGTCTTTTATACTGTGATAACTATGCTCAATTCTCTACAGGCGCTGATAATATTTATGATGCCATTGAGGATAGATTGGATCACTAGACCTGGTCCCTGGATGAAGTGGAGCGGGATTGTGATCACACCAGTTCTTTGTGTGTGAGTAGTGACACAAGCTGTTTCACGTCTTCCATGTGGCAGCTTTGAGCCTCTTCTTAATGCTTCTCTTTAAGTGAAGGCTGTTCCATTCAGAGACCAATTTGCAAAGAGCTGACTGAAGGCTTGATATATTCTCGGATGTTAGCTGTTAATGTGACAGCTCTCTGCTGTGCTCACCACAATGTAGTTGTCTACATTTGAGTGGATTTTTCTTAAGATTGACAAAGTATTACATTTGTGACACAAAAAAACTCACTCCAAAGAGCAGTCTCTGATTTAAGTAATAGAACCACTAGGCCATTTTAACAAAAAGTCCTGAGGCAGGACTGCCCAGTCTGAGGCAGACACTCGCTGTGGAGTATTTCCTTTGCTGGAAAGGACATCCCAGTAAGCTCCTTGCAATGTACAGCAAGTGTTTGAGCTCCTGAAAAAAGGACACACAATGTACTGCAGCTGTTCAGCACCATCGTTTAACACCCTATTGTCAAGCAACGGTTTACTTACCAGCAGATGTTAGATGCTTTTTTAATAATTCAAATTGAAGAATAATGCCCCTATTGGTTTTTTAAAATACGTATTGTATCTGTCAGCTCTGTCTTTTGCTGCCCTGTCTTCCTTAGGGCCAGTGATAGCATCAGGGCCATGCTGCCTTTGAACATTTTCGAGCCTCACTTAATTTTCCTTTCTATCCACAGGGGTGTTATCTTTTCTTTGGCCAGTACAAGCCACTGACCTACAACAAGGTCTACAATACCCTGACTGGGCAATCGGGGGCTGGGTTCTTGCCCTTTCCTCCATGATCTGCATCCCTATGGTGATGGTCATCCGCATATACAGTCAGATGGGTCGCTCATTGAGGAAGAGAAACCAGCAGACCCTCCTTACACGTCAGAGAAAGCCTTGCATGTGGGAGAGTGAGTTCAGGGCTGAGTCACATTGGGGGGCTAGTGGGCTCTTTGCATTTGATTTCTCCAAGCAATTGTGGAAGATTTAACATAAACTGGGAAAAGAGAAGTAACATGAAGTAGCCCTCACCTCTCCTTACTGCAAAAGGTAGCTGCTTGTATAGAAAATAGGCCACAACATTCTGTCCTTCCTCACCAGCTGGATGTTAGACTATAACATAACCAAATATACAGCCTTTGTGCACGGCTGTCTGTGTAGTGGAGAACGGGAGCTTCAACTTGCTCTGTTTGACGCAAAATAAGCACAGAGCTTGGAAAACTGCCACCTTGTTCAGGTAGGGCAAAGTGGATGCCTCCCCTGCAGTGAATGCAAATAAGACTGTTAAAGATCACCTGTCCCTTTGGCAAATGGTAGGAACAGAGCAAACGCAGCCTTCTGGCCTCAGACAAACACCAGGTGATTTTACTTGCCTCACACTTCTGCAGCTTCCAGCTTGGTGAATTGTTGCCTCCATGTGCAGACAAGCACTCAGTCTGAGGTGCTTCCAAGTGCCAGGTCTCTCTTCTCCAGCCCACGGGGAAAAGGAAGCACCATCCCCATAATCACTGAGAAAACAGAGAGACTTGGATCCAACCCAGATGCCTAGGAGCTCACTGAATTTTAGGGAAATTTGGATCCACCTGTGAATTGTGTGGCTCTCAGGCATGGCCTTTGCTTTGGGGCACTGAATTAAAGTCAAACTCCTGACAGTGTGCTTCACATTCTAACTTTTTTTCCTCTTTTTTTTTAATTCCTAATAAGTCAAAGTGAAACACTGAATCTAGATTTTCCTGAGCTTTGGAAAACTTGGGTTCAGATTCAGACTAGTCAGTGCAGATTTTCTTGGGTTCAGCTTTACAGCCAATCTTCCTTTCATATTTCAGCACTGGTTCTCCTGGTTTGTTCTTCTTCCAGTGGAAAGTTTTTAGAGACTGTGCAAGCATGAAACGTAGCACTTCTCTTCTAAGGTTTCAGATTAGTTTTGTTTTTGCCTAATGAGACGGTCTTAAATGCTGCCCCGGGTATTCTTTGAGGAGAAAGTGGGACACTTTGGGTTAGAAAAAAAGAGAGAATAGAGTAAGAAAAGAACATTTCCCAGGGCACAAACACTTGAATTTGTTTTCCTCCAAGTGCTAATGGTCTTTTTCAGATGTGGCCAGAGCATTTTCATGAGTGTTTATTTTTCTGCCTACATTGTCACCATCTGTTGAGAGACAAGTCTAAAAGTAGCCAAAACACTTCTAAAAGACCATGTTAGGAAAGGGAAGAGAGTAAACACTGGTCAGATGCCATTTAGTTCTTTCTTTGTGAACTGAGATGTAGGAACAAAGTTGCCACTTGGCAATGAGCTGCTGGCCTAAAAGGCAGAGTTGTTTCTAAATGAGGAAGGAGAACAGACAAAACTTGAGCAGCAGCTGCAGCACTGAAAGCCCTAAGTGCTAGATAACGCCGTGAATGCCCTCTGTCTGACATGCCAAAACTCAAGCGTGGTGCTGCACAGCCCTGTTCCCCTCGCCCTTGCAGAGCCACATGGCACCTGCACATCTCCGGCAGCCACCAGCCCCATTCTTCAATTGCCATGTCCTCTGTTCTGCACAGGAGGCTCTGGGGACTGCTCGGTCTTTCAGCCTTTGCTTTTTTCCCTTTCTTTCAGAGGATAAAAGCAGTGGCTGCCCCCAAGGAAGTGAATCGGTGGTCCAAAGAAACAGAGAGTGGCACCCCCTTCTGCCCCAATGGAACTTCGAATGGCGGATTGATCAAGCCAACTCATATCATTGTGGAAACCATGATGTGAGCTCTCTCTGTGAGAGGATAAACCTGCTTTAACTGCCGTTTACTAACCATAGATTCTCATAGGACCAGGTTTACAGAGCTTTATATTTGCACTAGGATTTATTTTTATTTCTCACAGAGAAAGTTATTTTTTGTGTGTTTTTTTTTAATATTTTGTAAGGTAATCACAGCAGATGTCTCTCTGTAGAGGGAGAGCTTTCATATCAGACTAGACATATTACAGGAATTTACTATTATTGTTTTTTTTAAATATATATCTTTATCTCTAAATATTATACATCTTACCACTTGAATTGATTGTCTTGCCAGCAATATATTCAAGTCTCAGAAAGCAATTTTAGGTGCTGGTATGGTTGGGAGCAGGGTAACCTACAGAACACACAAAAGGCGCTCTGTTGAGAGAAAAAAAAAAAAAGACACTGTTTCAAGAGAATTTTCAAAGGTGTAGTATTTCCACCCTCTGGTTCAATTGTGGTAAACGACAGGCTTCAGGGTCACGTGAGGGAAAGGGTACAGTTATGTTTAGCACAGTCCCTGAACAAAGATACAGCCAGGCAGCTGGGGCAGAGAGTTTGAGAGGGAGGCAGAGAAGCTGGGTGTGAAAAGCCTTGCAGCCGTTCCTCCAAGCACGGTGCTGGGACCCTGTCACACAAGCAAGAGGAGGACTTCAGGAAGGTGTTTGCAGGACTTGTCATGGTTCACTTCTTTTTAGTGTTGTTTTTTTTTTTTTTAACTTAGGTGAAATGCCTGCTGTTTGTGCATGAGCGAGCAGGTTGAATACTTGCTCCTTTTTTTTTTCCAACAAAGCAGATTTTAGCTGAGGTTTCGCTGGTGTAAACTTGAATTCTGCAGCCTGCCCCTGAGCAGCATGGGCGAGTGCCGAGGCACTGAGCAGAGAAAAGCAGCACCTGTGGTTTTGGTGCTTCAGACGTTTGCTTGCTCATTTGTTTGCGTGTTAAATTGGACTTTGGTTTGGGGCAGAAAAATAAAATAAAAAATCCCTTGTGGACTCTGACTGTCCAAAGGTGGACGCAAACCAGGTCATCCCCAACACAAGGAACAAAACCGCTCACCTACACCTGGTGTAAGCAGTATTTATAACAGACACATTGTTAATAATAATAGTAATGAAGATAATAATATTGCTCAGCAAACAGGTGCTTTTCATCCACATATCTCAAAAATGCTTTGCCAAGTTTGGTAACCAGAATTCACTTTATTTATTTATTTCGGGGAGTTGGTTACTGGTGGGTGAACAGACAAAAGGACTGAGTCCCTTGTCCCACGTTACTAAAAAGCAGCAGTGGACCTAGGTTACCCAGTCTCCTTGCCCATCATTAGGTTAGACCATAAGGGTTGCAAACATATTTATGAGGCCTATGAATCTGTCTGCTGAATAATCTGCTTATGGGATATTTAGTTAAAGCAAAGGAAACATATAATACTGAAATGTTTTGTATTTATTTGGTCTGAAGGAACTGCGTACCATTCCAGGTTAGAGTAGGGAATAAAGAGAAACCACTATGAGGAGCGTGGGAATGGGGGTGCAGCAGGGTTGCTGGGTACAGCTTCATGTGGGCCAGGTGGATGCTTCCATGGGGAATTGCTCCATGAAGACTGGAGCATTTTGTCCAAAATGTGGATGACGGTTTTTTTTGTTCTTTTTTAAACTTGAGCAGGTTGTGCTGGGAACAGGTTCTCTGGCAAAAGTTATTTTCTTATTATGATGCCACAATTAAGCTATCCGAAGGTATCTAGAGGAAATGCTTGACGAAAGCAGAGCTTGTATATGCTTATTTTGCTGTCAGCTTAGTCTGTCAGGGCAGATTTTGGCATTTGAACAGGAGCATATCCAGTTCTTAACATTCCTACACAGTAGTTTTTTTTAATTTTTTCATGTCCCATGGACTAACTGGCCACAGCAGCACAAACACTTGTTGATTAACTCGTTGGCATTACTATAAAAACAGTGATTGAAAATTAAGAGATGGACCAAAAGCAAAAAATAGATATAAAAAAATCTTTCTAGTTTGAATTTGTACATATTTTTACATCACATGGCTGAGTTGCAGCAACAAAACCAGCCATGTCATGGTTTTTGTTTTCTTTTTCTGGTTGCTGTATTATGAGAGTTATAAACGAACCTTTTCCACAGCTGGAGATGGCAGACATCTAATTTCACCTGCTGGACCAGTGGCAATTGCCAGCCTAAGGCCCTGAGAATATCCCTGGAGGAATTCTATGAGCTGGAGGGATTCTGGCTGGAATTTGCCATCAAACGTGCAAAAAGTAAATTTGCATACAGCTGATTTTTTTTAAGCCTTTAACAATCAAAGGCAAGGAGATGGAATCAAAGATAACTCTCTTACTGGGTTTCAACTGGGACCCTTATTTTTGAGTTACAGTTAGTGTCTGCAACAAACAGGCATTCTTGCCTGGGTTAAGATGGGAGCAGCAGGTTGGGGGGGGGGGGGGGGGGGGGGGGGGGGGGGGGGGGGGGGGGGGGGGGGGGGGTGGGGGTGGGGGGGGCTAAATTAATGGTTGCTGTGAGTGCAGATGAAACACTGATGCTTAATTTATATATTATTTTCTTGATATGTTGTCATACGACTGTATTCGAGATTTGTTTGCACATCAGTTTCATAACATAGAGCTGAGACAAGCTTTAGTTAGGGAAAAAAATGATTTGGCTACATCAGAAATGTGTGTGGTGAAATGTGGGTGTTTAGCCATCTCCCGCCTTGTGGAGAGCATCTTGCATTAAAAACCAGAGGGCTAATACTACACCTTTAAAAGTACAACTACCAGAGACCAGAACCCAGCCCTATTTCGATATAAACTGTGCCATTCAAATCAGTCGCTTCCATGTACCAATGAAAAATGTCTTGCACGTACGCAACAACCTCATCGAAGCGTTCTTGATGTAAACTTCTCTGGCCCTGCTGTGCTCTTCAGCATGACTGCAAGGGAGGGCTGGGGCTCACAAAGAGCCAAGAAATATTTCTGGAAAATAGTTCCCTTCACCCCTTTTATTTCCCCTGCAAAAAGAATTATTTTGTTTTATCTGGGTTTGAGTTCCAATGAGCACATTTGCATTTTAAAGTGTTTTTTCCTGACATTTTTATCAGATTTCTGAACTTTTCTTCTTGATAAATCTGCATTTCAACATGATCTTCTGCCAAAATTATTAAAAACAATTTTTAAGAAAGTCTGTGTTTCCTACCTATTTGATTGCAAATACAACTGATTTCTTTTTCCTAATTTACTTTTAAACATTTGTGACTTATTTACCTGTTTTATGTAAATGAGGAACTCTGTATTAAATATCATGACTAGTCAGAGATGAACTGGTTTGGATCCAGGGAAAAGTTAGGGCAGTTTTTGGCATGAGATCTTCAGGACCAGATAGCTGAGTTTAAGATCACAGAAAAACAAACAAAAGCACACCTTTTCCTATTCATGCACCTTTGTATTAGTCGGTTCTTCTGGGATTGGAAACAGCAGATTTTCAGCAGTATTTATTCCAGCTGAGCTGAAATCAAGAGAAGTTCAAAAGGCAAAGGGGAAAATTAACCCCACAAGATTCTCTGACGTGTTTCATATCTTTCTCAGTTTTCCAAACTTTGTCAGGTCACCTGTGACTAGTTATGATCTCACTGAATGGGCATCTATTGTAAGGGACTTTACCAGTAGTCTGTATTTTGGTATTTAAACAGTATGATTTCATAAATAGAACTGGTTTTTATGGTTGTTGTTGTTATTGTCTCATTTTCCTTTTCATCTGTAGCTTCCTTTTCATCTGGTCCAACAGATCCACACCTTAGCAAAGCCCTCTATAAAGTGTGAGATAGGTCCACAATGGATTTGTTCTTGTGTTGTAAAAGAAAATATCAAAGCGTCGCAGCTGTATTTACCATCTAAAACAATGCTGGTGTTCAGCCTTCAGTAGCAGCGTAGCTCGGGAGTGGAGGGAGTTAGAAATGGTCTGCTGAAATAGGTCCTGGAGCAGCAGGACTGATTTTCACTGCACTTCCTGGGGAAGGAGGAAAGAGAAAAAGAAGGTGCAGCCTTATGGTTGCTGTAACGCACACAAAAAAACCCACACATCAGCAGAACCTTTTGTGCCACTGTCAGGATAGCAACTTCTGCAGCTATTTTACTCTACTGCACATCCTGCCTTCTCAACTGCAGATAGTCCTGGTTCCTCTTCCCTGCCTCGGCATTAGAACAGTTCAAGTAGATCTGAAGACACCTGGACATTTCCATTCAATAGGCCTTTTACAAGTCTCCTTCCAGGCTGCTTTCATTTGCTAAGGAGACTCAGTTTTGGTGAGGTTGTGCTTGTCACACTTGGGTTCAAAGCTCCCACTTCATATCAATGGCAGAACTTCATTGGTGGGAGAACAATTTGAATATTTTGAATACCTGTTTATTAGCTTCCACTCCTTGTGGTCACTGCAGGACCACGTGTGGCATAGTGTATAAAAATGTTAAATAAGCTGTGTATTGAATGGAGTGTACAGTTAGCTAAGCAGCTCGAGTATACTTGGAAAAAGATGACCCTGACATCATTTCCAGACGATTCAATGCAAGTTGCTCACTTTCAGTAAAAAAAAAATAAATCTGTGCTTACGCAGAGTAGTAGATGAAATCTTCCATCCTTATAAGCACGCACACAAGTGGGGACATGGCTTTCATTCCTAGGCTGCAAACTATGCATGTAAGTCTTTCAGAGCTGTTGTGGCTAAGCACTGAGAAGGTTTAGGCACCACTTTCCTACAAAGAGCCGACCTGCCAGGGCACCCAAATGGACTCCACTGAATTGGGGTACAAAATCATGGACCATGGACCCTCTGAGGAAGCCTTGAGGTCTGGGCTCAAAAGCTTTTCTGGCTCCTTGTAAGCACCTCATGGCTCCTTCTGTAGGAGGTCTGCTGTGCTGTGGCCTCAGGCAGCTGCCTTGGACTTGTTTCCTCCAAAATCATCATCCAAAGCTTTGTGGTTAGAATTAACATGTAGTTGTGTATTTGTATATTTGCATGAGCAAAGGTCAGGAACTGTTGGAACCTAGTAGCTCCTTTTATTTCTTGTAATCAAAGATAAGCTTAAGAAAGAAAGTATTCAGTTGATTTTGACCCCTGACACCTAAGAAACCAATAACCTAGTGCAAAAGAAGCCCCTCTGCCCCCAAACTCCATACTTCGGTCACAAAAAAAATTCTATTGGTATCAACAGTTAATTTGAGCTTACTGGAAAATTTTCTCAAGAAAGACTTCCAGCATAAGCTGCACTAGCCCTATCTGGAAAACTGCCAGTTCAAACCCTGCCCTTGCACCAGAGCAGGGCTCTTTTCTGCCACCCCACTCCCCCGCAAAAAATGTTCATGTTTGTACAATGATTCTCTGCTTTAAAAAATAAAATAATAATCTGAATGTTTGTTTCTATTCAAAAATAAGCAGAAAATCATTTTTGTGTGCTTTTTCCAAGTGCCAGTGATTTCAGTTTACCCACATCCTAAAAAGTAAGAGCTGAAAAACCTTCAGCCATGATTTGAGGAAAAAAAAAAAAAAAAAAAAAAGGAGAGAGAAGAGAGGGAAGAATTTTGCAGGTTGAAAACATTCAGAAAGCAAATCATTCCCCATCCCCAACAAAGGTAGAAAAGTTTGATTGCAGGATTTGCAACTGGAAAAGAGACTGACCTGCTGGTATTGCTGGGCTATTGAATGACAGCCCAGACACGTCCTTTTTTGTATTGCGCTTGCCCTAATTTGAAATAAACTGTAAAACTGTCAGGATGTATTGCTACACACTTTACACAGTTCTGGGCTTTAGGAGCAAAGCAAATTAAAAACAGCGTAAAAAGGGGCGAGTTTCTGATGGTTTTCCTGTATGTCAGCTCTGTGCTCACAGTGGCATGTGCCGCTTGCTTTCCCATGTGCAGCACAGGGAAAACATTGGCAGCCATATGCTAAGGAGCTCTCAGTGGCCTGAGCTGAGAAATCAGAAGAAAAAACGGGGAAAATATGTATAAAAAAAAAAAAGTGAAACTTGATTATGCTAAGGAGCTGTGCATGTGTGCTTTTGTGTGCGTGCATATACAGGGGAAGGCTTCGGGCCTGTAGCATAGTACGTGTTAGCATGATACATATTGGTTCTAAACCTCTTGCATCTGCTTCTGCAGTTGAGATGTTAAAAAGGTTTTATTTCTTTTTTCAATATTTAAAGGAAAAATTATAAAAATTATTAAAAAAAAAAAAAAAGAGAACAGTGGCAAAATCATGTTGAGAGGCTAAAAAAAAAAACACACCTGAGGGGGCACATTGAGTTAGTCACCTGCTCCTGTTCTGGAAGCCAGCGACGGTCTCTCAGCATTGCAGCATCCCAGTACTGTTCCGAAGTGCTCGTTGGTCAATAGGATGTTGTTTTTCTCCAGTGTAATGTTGTGATTGTTACCTGATACGTTGCCAGGGACTTCACATTGTGAGAGGTGGTCCATCTTGTTTGATGTGTTTGGCTAAAAACAGTGGTGGTTTTTTTATTATTTAAATGCCTAGCAACTGTGACTACAGTAACGTGATGAGTAGCACATAAAGTGAGGAGGAGACTTTGATGCTGTCCTCCTCAAAAAATGTCATCTGAACTTTTTTTAAAAAAATGAAAAATATTTTTAAAACATTTTAAAACATTTTTTTTGTGTTTCAAGATGGAATATTTGTATTAGAAAAATATCCTGGAGTGTAATTAAATCCTAAAAAACCCTATCCTTTGTGTATATGGTAAATGTTTGTATTTTGCAGTTTCTGTTTTGCTTTTTAGATAAATGAAATGTATATGGATATTTTTAAGTCATCTTTGCTTTTTTAGATGAGTTTGTAATCACCTTATAACAGAAAATAAAACTTTCCTTTATAAACCAGCCACACTCTCAGATGTTTTCAATACGTACCTCAGCTTGTCCTTTAAACCTGTTGGTTTTTTTTGTTTGTTTTTGTCATAAATATTCCACATATAGCTATGAGGAGAAAAAAAAATATGTGGGTGTGTTTTATGTACATAGTTATGAGTGTGTGTGTGTGTGTATATATATATATATATGTATATATATATATATATGTAGATATATACACGCACATATGTACATGCACCCACCCTTGGACCAGCTTTCTAAGCTGACTTCATGGCCCATTTTCTACTTGTTCCCCATAGGCGTACTTTAGCCTGTGTTCAAACTTGCACATTTGACTAGCTAAACCCAGCCCCATAGAGGCTGGCTGTTTATTCAGCGTTACCTTTGTCACGCAACCATTTATTTGGCTGACCATGTCAAAGGGTCAGTGCTATCCCCAAACCACTTTGTTGCCCACTCCATTGCCTTACGTCTTCACGGGCATTTTGGTTTCCCCACCCCAATGTGCCCACAGGGTGTGTGAAGATTCTCACAAAGCAGTGAGAAGGGAGCGAAATAGTGCCTGTTAGCTTTTTTATTTTTTTTTTATTTTTATTTCCTCCAGTGTTCTTCCTTTATTTTGCTGGCCACAAACCACCCCTGCAGCCACCAGGGCACAAGGAGATGACTGCAGCTCTGCTGCTGCTGCTGGGGAGCGCCAGACTTCGGGCCTTGGGCTGAGCAGCCTTACCTGGAGCATGACCTGCTGGGCATGTGTCATGGCACCGCTGCAAGATAGTCAGGAGGCTCAAAAGCAGCAGAAAAGGCCAATGGGAAGCATTCAAAAAAAAAAAAAAAAAGGATTTATTTATTTATTTTCCTGGTGTGTGGGACTTGTCATTTAAAGGGCTCTAACAGCTTGTTCAGTCAGGCAGCTGAAAGTTAAACCAGACAGGCCTTTCCATAAATCATGGTAAGGAAAAGAAAGAAAAAACAAATCACTTAGATGGGTACTATTTTTGAAAAGCAAAATTGCTCAGCGTTTGTGCACCAAGCCCTAACCACTGCTCCACTGAGGCTGCGGCCACTTCATGCCCTCATGGGGCAGTGCCATGCGCTCATCATGGGCTGAGGCTGGACCCTGGCCAACAGAATCCCCCCCAAACCAGGTTTCCCTGGTGCATTTTGAAGCAGAAGACTTTTTTGGTTGTTTTGAGGGGGACTGTTTATTTGTCTTAGGTTTTGGCTTGGTTTGTTTTTTTGGCTGGGTGAGATCTGAGGGCTTGGCCTGGGCCTTCTCCTCCCATCGGCAAAGCCTGCAATGCCTGGGCTGAGCAGCCTGATACCAGCACAGACAGCAACTTCAACGTGTCTCAGATATAAAATATAAAATAAAATAAAAACAAAAAACCCATGCAGCATCGCACACAACTGCTGAAGGGCTTCGTGTACCCGCCATGGGCTGCTGCGACCTGCCCAGGCCTGTGCCAGTTCCCTCATCCGAGGCCTGCAGGCTGCGGGTGATGGTGGCCGGCAGCACATACCAGGCGGGCAGCACCGCGCTGACCTTTTACCTGCTGGAGGCGGTGGTCGGGGCGCTGCAGCCCCGCAGGTCACGTTGCACAGGCGCTCGTTCAAGCCAACATCACCTTGGCGCCTGGCTTGGCACTGAGCGGCTTTGGCAAGGCCCCGGTGCCAAACATGTGAAGGGCCTTGCTCGGCAGCCCGCGCCCCAGGAGGGCAGCCAGAGATGACCGATAAGGCTTGTTTACGTGGCAATGATTCCCCAGCTCTAACCAGGAGCGTTTCCATGCTCGACCTCCAAAATTCCTGCACTACCCACTTGGTGATGAAAGGTTGCAAAACCCAGTGCACCCTTTCCTTGCCAGTGAGCAGCAGTTCCTGATGGCTTTATCTGGGAGCACCAGATCCTGAAGAGACAGCTCTGGACATGTCGAGTGTCCTTAATCCCTTTGTAAGAACAAAGGGAAGAAATCCTTACTGTAAGAACACAAGCAATCGTATTCTGCCTTTGTGACAGTCTTCTCTTAGGACACCAGGTTCCAGAGGTGGGATAATTTGGCTACCACAATGCAGCGCCCCAAGGCACCCCGCTGAGATTGCAGGAGCCAAGCGCCCATCAGGCCACCCTGCCAGCACAGCACAGCAGCCTCCAGTGATTTCTTAACCCATCCCCGCAGGTTGCCATAGCCTTGCAAATGCTGCCACGGCCACCACGTGCATTGCTGCACCAGTATCTTGTCCTGACGCAGCCAAGGTTTAGTCCAAGGAGGTTTCCAGTGTGGCCAAGTGAAGATGCAGTCATATTATAACCACGCGCATGGACATCTCCAGCTCTGAATGCAGAGACAGAAAATTGTCCCTATGTCCACAGGGAATGAAGTGACTGGCCCCAAGCCCTGGTGCTGGATGGTGATGAGTGGCAACCCCAAGCCCACACGAGGAGCCCTACAAGCAGTGCCCACCCCTTGCCCTTCCAGGTGTCTCCTAATATAGGGTCTTTGGCAAGTTAAAACAGGGCTGGAAGCAGAGTATTGCCCCACTTCTGTCCTCTAGCAGAAAGAGACAAGAACCAAAACTAATGCATTTCATTTGCTTTTATTTAATTAAAAAAAAAAAAAAAAGTCAAAGTCATTGCAATCCCATTTAAATACAGAGATTTACAAATAGGTCCAAAACAGGACTAAAATATTCTTTGAAATGCTGTACTTTTAAATATTGTGCTTTCATAGATACATAAGAAAATTAGCATATAAAAATACTTTACAAGGAATACACTCTAATATATGGATAAAAATACACATTTAAGTAATGCATTTCATCTTCATATCATTCAAAAGCATAGGAAGGGATACAAGGACCAAGTTTTTCTTCCTTTTTTAAAGCCTTTAATAAAAGTCTTCATTAAAAACCTATGAGAAGCCTCAGCGAGCTTCCACTGTTCAGATATTGCATATAAAAACACTTTCGGCTGCACTGTCAATGCTCCACAGTATCAATTATGGCACATTATCTAGTTGTGGCAGCAATGGTATGGGATATTGCATACTTGAAGAGAAAATGGCTACAACGACAAGTAGCTGGATGGGGCTGGACACATCTCAAAGAAACACCCCATACGTCGGGCTATTGCGCAGGGACGGAGTGGGGATGGATGCGGGGGTGAGTCCTGGCTCAGCAAAACAAAAAACATGCTGCGTACACCCCTACGGCACCCCGAACACAGCACCAGCATGAAGGTGGTGATGAAGGAACAAAAAGTGTGAGCAGGGAAGGGGGCAGTGGTCACTGGGGCTGTGGGTCCCCAACCACGCGAGCTCCTCATCTGCCATGCCTGAGCCTTCCCAGGGAGTGTGATGCCAGGATCACACCCGTGCCGGGACATTAACATCATCATAAAGTGCTAGTACATGAAACACAGAGCATCTGCCACAGGAGGAACTCGTGGGGCCGGGAGAGGAGGAAGAAGAGCCCACGGCCGCATTTTGACTCCGTCCTGGCAGGCAGATGAGGAAGCCGATGCAAATATCTCAGCTGTCTCCTCCCATGGGCTGGGGGCGCTCAGGAGGGAGGGACAACCCGGGGGGCACCATGCTTGTGAAGCCACGGAGAAGCCAGCGACAGGCAAAGGGAGCAGACCAAGGGCAAGCAGCCGAACCCACATGGGCACACACACTGCCAGCGCAGGTGGGGACACGGATGCACAATCTCCATCTAACAAAGAGCTTCTCATGCCACTGCCTGGCAAAAGACAACAAGGTTTTATTAATTCAAAACATCGGGGGGCAGCCCTGGGATGATTGCTTTTCTGCTATTTACTTGGCGGCACAGTTTGCAAGCAACAGATCTCTGTAACACCCATCTGAACAAGGTGGCCAGGGTTGTGGGTAGGTATTCAGGACCTCCAGCCTTGGGCACAGCACTGTGCTCTGTATAACTACTGCAGCACAGGTAACTGCATGGCTCATGGGAAGCGATGGTGAGAGGAGTTGCCTCATCGCAGGGCAGCGGGTGGTGTGGTGAGCCAGCCCTGGTGGGAGAGGGTGGAAGGGGCTGGCAGGAGGCAGCTGCAAATCCTGATTTTTGAACAAGAACCATACCCAGCCACCATCAAGCGCATTTTGAAATGTCTTTTAAACAGGGCCCTCCACAGCCCTGCTGTGGAGTGAAAGGGGCTGCGGAAATCGATTTATCAGGAGTGTTTAAAGGGTGGAGCTGGGTACAACAGAAAAAAGGCGTTTCAGTCTTGCTGTATGCGATTAACAGAACAAACAAGAAAAATAATAGCACCATGTGTGTTTGTAGGATGGCCAAGGCCTTCAGGGCGACAGCCTGGGCACAGGGGATGCCCAGCCGCGGGGGGGCGAGGGATGTTCCTTCCTCCCACCAGCAGCTCGTCCCATCGCATGCGCTGCCCACGGCCCGAGATGCACGTCCAGATCCAGCCTTCCCCAATTTTTGGCGGTCTACAGGCGACAGCTCACCGAAGACCCACCTCCCCACTTGCAGGTTATGGTACACACAGCGTTTACAAATACCAGTGCAAAAAACAGGAAAAACACCCCAAATACCACAACGGCTTGGCAGAGGCCCCCGGCGCTGGCCGCTCAGAGTGTTTGGACGCTCGCCTTGAGCTCGGCACCACGGGCTGCCTGTGCCGGCAGCTCTCCGTTCCCCTCCAGGGGAGCGTTGGCAGCCAGCGCCAAGGGGTTTCGGCTGATCACCAGGTCCAGCTTGTCTCCAGCCTCTGAGATCAGGGGGACGGCCAGACAGCAGTCAAAGTCTCTCGTTCGGATGCGGTTTACCTGCCGGGATGGATTTAGGATGTGCCATGGGGAGGAACAACAGAAACACCACGTTTGTTAGTCAGAAAACGCAAGGCTGGTGTTAAACCCACACCTGTGAACCACACAACGCCCGGGGGACTCTGAGTGAGGGGTCACAGCAGAGCTGAGCACAGGCCTCCCATCAAGCTGGGCACGTCCCTGCTTAGCTGAGAAAACACTCAATATCTGGTAGAGGAAGGGAAGAAAGTCTCAATCAGGCATAAATCCTGAGCCCTGGAGTCTAGGACTGTATTGTGACTATTAAACTCCACAGGGCTCAAAATCAATTCTCCAATTCAAGTCTGTGAGAGAAAGGTTGTGATTTTCCATGGATTTTTTTTTTGCCATCATGGCTTTTACTGGCTTTATATCTGTGATGTGGGGTATTCAGTGCCTAGAAGACAAACACAACACAGACTCTGAGGCTTCAGTCAACCATTTTCCACCAGCACTGTTCTTTCTGTCTCTTGCAGATCTTCAAGCACATTTCTAGGCTGGGTCACCTGCAAGAGCCACCCCAGCTCTCCCGCCTACAGCTACTGGAGCGCCTGGGCTTGGTGCCACGACAGCCCCAGGATGGAGGGGGCTGGCAAATGGCATGGGGAGGGGAGGCAGGGAAGGGAGAAAGGAATTTCCCACCCACCTTTGGAGTGAACATAACCCCTGAGGCCAGGCATTGCTTCCTTCTCTGGATAAGGGCTGGATGAGGCCATGCAACCTTTGCATCCAAAACCCTTTCCCAGGATTAATGCGTGCCCACGGAGCTGGGCTCTGTGATGGCAGCAGTGTCCCCTGCCCTATCTGGCATCCACACAGCTGAATCCAACACCGCTCCTTACAGAGAAATAAGTGACTAGCGACAGTCTCCAGACTGTGCACGGACGAGGAGAGAGAAGCCATGAGTTTGCTCTGCCTTTGCTCCATGCTGGCCAGGCGGCTCCAGAGCAAAAATGAAGTTAGTGCAATGCCATGCTCTGGCTAATCCATCTGGCTGAGGCAGAGGGTCCTTAGCAGGGAACTAGGTGTTTTGCCGGCCTTCAGAGCTGGAGCTTGCTTGCAGACACATCATCATGCCCAAAACCAGCAGCACTGTGGAGCATCCTCAGCAATGCATCTCTGCCACACGATGGCAAATCTTCTCACAGGTAGAAGCCATGCGGCACAGCGTATCAAAGGGGGGGGGTCTCAAAAGTCTCCACTCCGCTCTGTTTAGGATTTCGGGCACACCTCCCGGAGCACTTGGCACTCGCAAAGAGCGACACATCCAACATTCAACAGAAAGGCAGCCTAGAGCCTAATTAGCTTCTTGTTCATTCTTGCACCATCTTTTATTTGAAGCCGAGAAGGAATAATTGTATAGCAGCCAACTGGCTAGAGACCATAACAAGCTTAAACAAGGTTCCCCACAGCCCTGCCAGTTCTCCAGTTACCTGCTGTACATAATATATTGGCTCTGACTCTACTGCTAACAACCCCCGCCTAGAAATTAGTAAAACTAAACATCTTTCTGAGTGTTTCCAAATATGGTCACAATATCTGCATTTCCAAATGGTGGCAACTTTTCCAGCGGGGTTGCACTTTCTCAGTTGCTATTTGAGTTGCCCCAAAGCAAAACTTGTGATTTTTCATCCACATAAAGTTCCTTTCCAAGCTCCAAAACTCACCATGCTCTTCTTGTCCCTCTGGTAGGCAGATATGCCCAAGTTACATTTATTACAGACTGTGCTTCTGACCAGAGTTTTTATTCTGTTTCTGCATCGGTTGTTTCAGATCAAATATCTTTTGAATAAAAATATCCATGAAAAACAATTTGCTTGAAGGATGGTTTGTTCCTAGAAGGCTGTTAGTTGTCAAAGGCATGCACCGAACTTCATGAACACTGCTTAATTCCACAAGGGGAGATTCACTAGAATGCATGTTGGTCAACAAGTCTAGTTCATCCAAAATCACCCTCTTACATGATAGGAAAAGGACCGAGGGTGAGGAGGGAAAGCAACACAGCTTTTTGGTTGTTTTGGTTTTGAGCTGCCTGAGCTCAAAATGGCCAGTGCTGGGACAGGCTCTGTATGGAGATGCTCCCTGCGATAGGTGTAACTCTAGGGGAGCCAGCTTTGCTACCTCGTGATTTGTTACTGTAAGACACAGGTCTCAGTGAGAGCATGGTGGTAGGTGCTCACCTAGTTGGCTAACTATTACCTTTCATTAAAGTTAGTGCTGCCATGGGTGGGTCTCACTTCTCTCTTCCTCTCAGCCACTCATTCACTCCGTCCCAGCCTCCAGAACTGCATTTTGCATTTATTACCTGAAGCACTCTGTCATATGGCTTGAGGCCACACTGATCTGCTGGCCCATCCGGACGGACCATATTTACATAGACACCTTTTTCTAACAGGCCGTCCGACACACTGAATCCAAAGTCTTCGCTCTCTGCGTCTTTGTGGAGTGTCATCTGGAGGGGCAGAAACAGAAAGCACACATTTTAATGCTGCAGAGGCCAGAGGAGATGTTCAGGGTTGGCAGGACAGCAAGAGCACAGGCAACGTGTGTGGGCCTAGAGCAATTCTGCCATGTGTTTCCTGGGCAGATTTTAAGAAATCAGCTAATGCAGATTGAGCCTTACCAGTCACCACCAGCTTAGGTGGATGGCATGGACAAGTATTCTGGTGAGTGGCCACACAACAGGCCTTCCCCTTGGATGTGGAAGGAAACACAAGCTGTGTAATAGACTGAGTCGTTGTGTGTCACCCAGGGAGCAGGCTCAAACACAGAGAGTGTTACTGGTGGAGCGTTGCCTTTCCCAGCCCAGGCTACGCATGCATCCTGTGTGCACCCCGAACTAGCACATGAAAAATCGACGTGTTCACGGGGAATTTTCAATGTAGTGTGTCAAACGCGAAGGCAGCTCATTTTTAATAATGTCACTCAGCAAGAACATCTAATCTGCTTCATATTATTCACCAGTTCTCTTCAGAAGCTTCGTACCAGTACATGTTGACTTACTGAGGACAAGAACTGGATAAGCTCACCCCAATTCCCTTGATCACAGTCACAGATGAGGAGATGTGCACTACTAGAACTGTGTCTTGCCACAGGGCGATACTGGGAGCCAGGGACAACTGATTCCCCCCCACCATAACCCCTCTTTGCCTCCCATGAGCTGGGAACTCATTAGGCTCTGGCTCCACCATCATGCTATGGGCTAGGGAAGCCTCACAGCTGTGCAGTCCTTGGGAAGGACGGAGCCCAGGCTGACGCGCAGGAGCAGCCCACCTGGCCTCAAACTCATCTCCAAACACAACCAGCACCAGATGCTCCAGCAGAAAGAACAGCCACCCCCTTACATGCCTAATTACACAGCTCTCCTCCTTCAAGAATGAATAAGTTTTATTTAAAGGTGCATTTGCCATGCCCTGAAGGACAAGAGCAGATTAAACATGAAAAAGTTGTTTTTCCTAGCTACCCTAAGTGCAGGTTTCGCTCTAAAGTCACACTAGGAAAGAAAAAGGCAATCACATTTTTTGAAACCTCTCCAGATCCCTTCCCTACTTGCGTTCTGCATTAACAGCTTCCAGTTAATTACTCCTTCTAATTGCCATTGCCTTGTACCACACTTAAACTGGCAACATTTACCTGGGGACTGAATTCAAACAAGTATCCCATCAGTGAAGCCCTACCATGTGCACCCATTTAGGAAAGGCTGGGGGTGAAGAGGAAGGGGAGAGAAAATAAATTATTTCTCAGGAAAAAGTGGCCTACGGAGTGGTGTGTGCCACTGGAAAAGGGTCAGCAGGTCTCCATGGGGCCATACATGGAGCTCTCTCACCTGTATCTGTAGCACCAATTAATGAACCACAGAAAACAGGGACCTGGAAATCTCATAAAATAAGGACAAATAGCAAAGCACAGGTTTGAACCCCACCAAAGCATGGCAGCTAAGTCCCGTTACTCTCCTAAAGAGAGGCCTCTTCTTCTAATCTGAAAACCTCTGCTGCACACCTTGGTCAGGGGCAGCTTTGGCAGGGAACATTTACCAACAGTCCCTTTGAACAAAGGATGTTTTCTACAGGGTTGCAAAACACCAGCAGCTTTACCATCGAGGGGGGCCACAGCCAGACCAACCCTCGCTACACAGACCTTGTGAAACTCGAGGGGGGTAGGGGACATGATTTCCTGCATCTCCTTCTCCATCTTCTTCATGTCCAGGTTCCTCTCGTTCTTCTTGGCAGGGGAGCTGCTGCCCTCGGTCTGTCCGTCATCACGCCGGTGTTGGCTTTCCTCAATGGGCTCAGTCCCGATGGGTTGACAGAGTCCAGGAGCAGCTTGCTGCCCTCCAGGCCCAGGTTGTGTACGCTCCCCGTCATGATGGACGCCTGTAGGGCAAGGGCACAAAGTCACTCAGCTGAGCTGGCAGCAGGAAGGGACGGACCGCGTGGCAACAAAATTGGCAGAAAAGACAACAGGGGGGCACTCTGGTTCTTGTTAATCAGAAAGGTAACGACCAGGAAGCTCTTTCATTTGGCTGTAAGAGCCATTTTCAGATGGAAGAAGCATCTGTGGAGTATCTCCTATCCAGCTCCCCATGGCAGGGGGTCGGAACTAGATGGTCTTTAAGGTTCTTTCCAACCTGAACCATCCTATGATCTTTTTGATGTCCCCTTCTACACAAACAGGGACAGGCAGGCCTCATCTGGGGATCTTTTGGGATTCAAGATGGATGAACATCCTGATCTTGGGGCTCCCAGAGGGACTGGTGTCTGCCTGGATCTCCAGCCTACGTCGGTGTGCTGCAGCTCCCCGTCAGCATCGCCCCTGCTGGCGAGGCCCCAGGAAGGCCATACTTCGGACTCCACAGAGCCCAATTCAGCAAGAAATTAGAATTTTATCTGTCAGTAAATGGGAGCCTTCACTGAGTAAAACTGAGTTAAAATATGAAATTAAGTAGTATTTAAGCCTGGTCATCCTTGATAACATCCATTAAATGATGCCCCTAAGTAGATTCGACTCCATTTTGCAATGCTTTTCACTAATGAGATTACATTGATCAAAGCTAACGAAGGAGTCAAGAATCCAGTCTGCGGAACCTCAGCTGGCTCCAGGTCCCAGAGCCCACTTAAACGGCATAATGAAAGCCGTCATCATTTCAAAGTTCAGGCTCCAAGGGTCTGCAGCCCCATTAAATGTCAAAAGGTAGAAGAAAGAGAAGGAAAGGTAGGGAGCAGATAGCAAAATTCAGCAGTGCTAAATATGGCAAGCCAAAGAGCAATAGCTCCTGTGCACAGGGGAAATACCATCTAACTAAACCTCTAATCACAGCCCTCTGGCTCTTTGCTCCAAGCTGGAACAAAGGCAAATAAAGCAGATTCGGGTGGCAGTAATGAAAATGCCAGCACTACCCTTTTAGCTTGTGAATTTCCTAGCACTTGCCAGGTCCTCCTGAAAAAAATGACTTAATCACCTTGAGTTTGGACAAAACTCAAATACCTGCTACCCACTGGAAGGATGCTGAGTTACCACATACGTGGATTAACAAACGCTGTGTTGTGCAGCCAGCCAGGGTACATTCGTTCATTGACCTCAGGCAGCCTTGGACCTCCCGAGGACACCGTGCCACACCGACACCGGCACTGCAGGGCCAGGGAGCAGACCAGAAAGATTCCCACTCTTACTACTGACTTTGGTCAGGACTTCTTTTACCCGAGACCTTCAGGGTCCCAAACTAACATGTGATGTCTCTAGCAATTCAGCTACATTCTCACTGCCATTCTCACTGCCACCATCACCTGTGGGAAAGTTGGCTTGGGCAATTTTTGGTAAGAGCCCCAAGCTGCAGCAGAACTGCGGCAGCTCAGCACTTGACAGAGGCAAGAGAAATCCCAAATCTACCTTCCCTAACATTAGGGCATCCCTGTCATCCACCCCAAGTGTTCAAAGGGCATCAGGCAGGTATCTCACGAGTACCAGGCTCCTGAATTTTAGCTATCTTAGGGCTTCTTGCATGACTCTTGTTCTTCTTCAAATGTAGAACATGAAGGATCAGATTTATGGAGAGAGAGAAGAGAGACCTGACATCAAACCACAGAGCTCGGGAGTTGGGGCTTAGAAACCTGCAATACAGCAAGAGCCCAGAGAACACCGCACCTCCCACACCATGCCTCGTGGAGGACAGTCAAACAGACAAAGATGAACAGGTTACTGGTACATTGGATTCAGTAAAAGGTGAGCTGAAAGCCATCAGACTTCTGCTACAAACACCGCATTTCCCTTTGTCCCCAGAACTTTCCAAAACATTCTAAAAATGTGCTAAATTCACCAAATCCCTAGAGGTGTTCATCTTTTTGTAAAATTTCTTTGCATTTTTAAAAGCACTGCTGTAATTGCCAAAGCTCCAAACAGCATGACTCAAAAGCCCACACATCCCCGCACCACGGATCTCTGGAAAGTCATGGGCAGAAAGATTATTTTCGCTATCCTGGCATTTCACAGTAGCCAAACAAATCCCTTTTTTTTCACATTAAGATCAGCCATTACACAGAAGGGAAACATCTCTGCATCATTTCAGAGAGGTACTTTTCCTTAAGTAGCCACTAGCGGTTCAGAGAGGCTGATAGCAGCTGCCTCAGCTCATTTCTAAATAAATCCAGGTCCAGGAGATAATTGATCAAGGGGAGAAGTTACAGTTGGTGGGGGTTTTTCAGGTTTTGTTTTTTGGGTATTTAAGTCAGCCTTCTTAAACAGTTAAGACAACCAATAACATCGCTTCATGCTTCAGCACAACATATGTCATTGAGATTTCTCCCCCTCTTACAATTGCTAATGATGAAGCAGGAAGAAGAATTAGCAAGTCCCTTATCACTTGTGTTTTCACAGACAGACCAAACCAGGACTTTCTTTTTCCACCTCCAAATATTCAGAAGCTGACTTTTCTCTCTGAAGCCCAAGCAATATGCAGTTGTGCATAAAAGAGCAGACTGCAGAGAGACAATGGAGACCTACCCCATGGGATTTGGGGTTGTACCCCTCTGTAACGGGCATCCTCTGCTGGCTGAAGCAAGCACACAGACCTGAGATGCCCAGAGACCACCTCCAACCCAAAATCTGTGTTATGACGCTGGAGCAGCCAACACAGTCCAGCAGCTGGCATCTCTCCAGGCACCTCATCAGACCTTGCATGGGGACGCCATTCCTGCACGACGTGCCAGAGCAGCACCCACCACTTTTCAATCTCCTCCCTGCTCCTCCAGCCTTAGGGAACTACCTTGGCCACCGATCACACTTTTGGGCTGATGGAGGACACAACCTAGTGAGCCTTCCCCAGCCCTCTGTACCCAGAAAGCTGAGGGAGAGAGGAGCTCCCTGGGTCCTGTTCCTCCATGCAGGCTGTGGTGGGAGCCAGGGGGCCTGTGGCTGGGTCCTGCTGGGCAGGTTTAGTGCCCGCTGCTCTGCAGTCTCAGGGGAGGTTTTTATTTGCATCCCACAGCTCAGAAATGCAGGCTCCCCGACCTATAACCGGACACAATAACATGACCTACAAAGCATTTTGGATAAAGAAAAGAGAAAGTGGCTTGTGAAGAGAGGAAACACCTTTATTTGCAGGAAGCAATCACTTTCTCAGATTTTTCCAGAGGAAGGCTGGCTGAAAAGCTTCCAATTACCCATTTTACTGAAACAGTTTCCGGCAGAGCAACAGCTGAATGCAAAACGCATGTTGAGCCTGTCTGTATTTGGAGTAAGCCAAGGCTTCAGTCCCAATGGGCTTTTGGGGGCTCATTTTGCTTGGCCTCTAAGTGCATTTGACAGACACTATCTCCCCAAGTTGAAGGCTTACCGTTTGATAAGGAAGGTTTGCCAACAGTCACGTGCAGATTGTTGGCCAGCAACAGTTTGCAAAAAGAGCGTGGAGTTACTGGTGGGTAATTCCTCGGCTCAGGGGAAAAGTGCACGCAAGTAACTGTCTAATGAGATGTAGTTATCCATTAGCACAGCTCCTGAAATGGATTAAACTCGAACCCTTCCTCACACCACTGGCAGCACAGGGATGCTATGGGCGAATAACATGTCCGGGGAAACAGCTCAGCATTTAAGTCAAGAGCAAAATAGATCAGCAGCAAATTCAGAAAAGTGATTTACCTCAATCTCCCTCAAAAGTTCAGACTGGCCGCATGTTTCCAAATCCTCCAAAGCTTCTCCAAAAACACGCCAAAAACTATCCTCGTGAGTGGTCTCAAGGCCATTTTGGCGGTTGGGGTATCTGTTGTAACGTAGGAACCAAACATTGTCAGCACTCTTCTGCAGCGGGATGAAAGCCGCGAGGCTACAGCAAGTGTCTCACCAGTAAAAGCAGAGACTTGAAGAGTCTTCATATACAAAAGCAAACAATATGAACTTTCAGACAAGAGTCCGAATACGAGACCTCCATGCATTTACTAACGGGGCAAGTGTCCTTCAAAGGAAATTAAGTTGGTGTAGTAATGTCAAAGTTCAAAGGGTAAATTAAAAAGTGCCTGTAGGAAGATTGTAGGTTTAGGAAGACGTTTTGGTGAAATAGAGAAGTGAAAGAAAAAAGGATGCGTTATGGGTAAACCAGGAGCCTCAGAGACTGTTAGTACAAAGGCTGATGGGATAGAGCTCAGATCTGAGACACAGAACACCTGAGAAGAGAGAGAAAAACACAGAGGGTAACAGACATGGTGAGAAAATGATAAATACATTAGGTATCTATGAGAGTAATAATGCAAAGGTGTATATAAAAATGATTGCCCTAGGCTGGACAAGTAAACACATACTACAGCAAGCAATATCGACAGTGTCAGTGCATAACCCATTCAAACCGAGTTTCATTTGCTTGGGGATGACCAAGGAAGTGAGCTCTTACATTCAGGTCTCTCTGTGCTACATGAGTCATTGAACCCACAGCTGTGTACAGATTGTTACCAGTTCTGTCTACAACAGAGAACGAGGACAGTGATAACCTCTCAAGCTGGTGCAAACATGTGTTAATGTGAGCACTGCATGTGTCCCGCTGGGGAGTCAGCGATTTCCCACCCAGCGGTTTCGGTGTCTCTTATCTCTGACCACAAAGTCAGGTTCAATTCTTGGACTTCTAAAGCAAACAACAATTAAACATGCTGAGTCCTTCAAACAAACTAGAGAAGTAGGTGACACTCTTGTCCAGCCACTGCTTACTGAACGCCGGGCACTGTGAAACCTGGATCATCAGTGTTCAGGGTAACGGGAGCCTCTTAAAGGAAACTGTCTGTGGTGTTAAATCAAAATCACAATAAATCCACTAATGTATCATAGGGAGATACCCCAGGGGGGCAGTGACATTAGAACAGCCTTAATGCATCTTCCATGTATCTTATGCAGAGCTGCATGGACAAGGCTCCACCTCTGCAACATCTGGCAGGTCCCTGCATGGCACAGCGGGCATCAGTGCTAACAGGAGGGGACACTTACCCACCAGGGCCACTTAGCAAAGTCAAAACATTTTACTTGTCTACAAGTCAAAGAGAGCTTAGCTTCAATTAGACATGTAATAACTCCTTGGGATAGTACAGAACTCTTTTTCCAATCTGTATTAATAGCAAAGTCTTCAGCACTTGCTTTTCATCCAGTGGTTTAAATGGCAGTTTATTGCAGGCAGAACCTCAAACACACATACTTTTGTTCCTTGGTTGGGATCATGGCCTCCTGGAGAGTGGTTATCTGACACGGCTTATTTTATTTTAAATTAACCCCCTACCTTTCATCAGAATCAGCTTGTAAAGCAGCAGCCTTAACACCAGGCAGAGAGGTCAAAAAAACACCCAGCAAGACTTTATAAAACAAACCCAAATTTCCCCCATAAGGAATTTTCAATTCTTTCCCCTTACTCATTTCCTTCCTCTGCTCCCAGGTTTCCTAAGAGGCAAATGTCCCTTCCAGTTACAAGTTTCTTGCCTCTCAGATCAGCAATATAACAAACACGCCCAGGACTCGGATGAATCAGTACAGGTTCTCACACCACCAGGTCAGCAGGATTTTCCAGGCTAAAGGCAGCTGCAGTTAGAGACATTTTGTTTTTCTCCCTAATAATAAGGGCTCAGCAGCATGAACCGTTTCACTTGCACTTTGATATCAGGGCTCGGAGCCCTCATTAGGGACACGCGGGGCTTCGAGGGCTCAGATTTGCTAACTTCAGCTGCCAGCGGCCTCGCTGGGAAGGCCGAGAGATCAACGACCTCTGCGAGCCGGCTCTCGCTGAGAGGCAAAACAAGAACAAAGTCTCAGCCGCTGCCAGCCTTCCTGCCAGTTTGATCATCTTTAAATAGGTGGAAATGGCCATGAGATGTTCTAAGGGTTTTGTTTTGACAAACAAAAATTAAGGAAAAATAATTAAAAAAAAAAAAAAAGACCCGACAGTAACAACACGACACACACGACTATGGGGACTCTGGAGGATGTCGAGGGAAGGGTTAGTTATGAAGCGACGAGGCTTGGCTACCGTGTGTGGTTCAGTGAGGGACAGCCTCTGGCCAGGGCAGATCCAGCAGGGTTTTCACCCAAAGAGAGGGGCAGCTGCAGCCTCCTCCGTGTGCTTGGGTGGCCTTGCAGGATTTCTCCCACTCTGGCTGAGGTAGGGGATTAGCTCGACCATGCTCACTTGGCATGGTTTTGTTTGTGTGTTGGAAGGGCCGAGGTGTGATGGAAAGAGAGATCCAGCCACACCTTTGGGAGATTTTAACATGGACATGCAACCTCATACCGGTCCTACAAGAGCTTTGGTTGGTCTTTTTGGCTTTGTGGCACCAAGGTGCTGTGAAGCTGCATCCTCACTCATCGTGTCTGGCCAACACAACGGAGGACAGCCCTGGCCATGACTACTTATTACAACACCTAAATGATGAAAGTACTGCAGCCTTTCTATGGCAGGAGTAGGAGACATGGTAAGAACCTGTGGTCCATGCAGCTGAAACTGCCCTAACTCCAGATATAAATGTCACCTGGCCATGGCAGATGTGCCACAGAGCTATGCCCAAGGCAAGCTGGCAATGTGGCGGTGGTTTGACAGAGGAGACCAGCACCCCAGCACCCCACCCCACAGCTGCCTGATGCCAAGATGGGGGCATCAGTGGCCGTCCCCATCTCTGGCCGATTCAATCCATGACATTCAGTGTCCTTGCACCCTCACGTTTGCAGAAGGCCCCATCTGCCTCCTCCCTCCCCTCCGTACCTGCTGGGCTTGTCCCAGTCGTCTTCACTGAAGCTTCCATCCATGTAGGGGTAGTTTTTCCTGGGGTCCCCAGGAGGGGTGCTGCTCTTTTGCCTGCTGTGTCTCCATTCATGTGGATGAAGGGCAATGCCCGCAGCCTGAGGTATGTACGTACCTAGGGAAGGCAAGCAGCGGGGATAAAGAGGTTAAAACCTGGTTAGAAAACTGAAATGGAGTAAATCACACTGAGCCAGGACAGTTTCCTTCCCCAAAACCCAAACCTGAGGCCATCTGGATTACACTCCACTTCTAGTTCAGTCTTTCAAAAGGGGATATTCTTCACATCTCTTCTTGCTTTAACCAAACCAACTTCTCACGATTAAATGGACTGTTAATGTGAAACCAGACAAATTTTACTAAGTTTGCCCCCAAGGATTTTCCCATACTGCAAATCCCAGATGCAAATCCGACACTTGTCACAAGGTCTCCAAGTCTCACGAGGAGCTGCCTGGACAGAAACCTTCCAAAACAGAGCATTCCTCAGCAACGTCAGTGCCATCTGCAATGAAAATAAATCTCCCGAGTCCCCTGCCTACCTCCTCCTGCCCATTCAACATTTCAGAGAAATCCCCACAGCCCTTCCAAGAAACATCATGCACTTCCATCACACGCTGTGCCAAACGAACAGGAAGAGGTAACGGAGAAACACATAATTAAGGGAGACTTGACCTCCCAAACAGCTGAGAGCATTGGAAATACCCGAAGACATTGCCAACGGTTTCTTTGAAAATGCCAAGGCCTGTTATTTCACTTAGCTGAGTGTTTCCTCTGTGTGTTTTTAAAAGGTTAGGCTGCTCTGGAGAGAGCCCCAGAAAAGGGCCTGCCAACATTTTACAGCAGTCGGGAGCATTTGCTGTTTGCCAGAGCAGGAAAACAAGGTCCCTGGGTGCAGGTCCCTGCAGTCAGCAGGCAGGAGGCTGGGGCTGGGCACAGGGGGCCAGGGACCGCAGGGACATGTGTGTGGAGCTGTCACTTGGATGCCATCGCTTCCACCGCCTCCTTCCCGAGAGAAGGGCTGGATCCCTGGGATTCAGAGCCACCTGGTGGCATGTTCCCACCAGGCCCAGCACAGCTCCCTTGCTCAAATACTTGCCTGATTGGTTTCCTAAAGCTGTGGATGAAATTAAAACCCAGGAGGCTGCAAAGCCTCATCTGGGGGTTTCCATTTGGAGAGTAAACCCCAGACTCAGTGTTCCCCAGGACATCCTGCCTTCCCTACCCATCCCACAAGCAACCCTGAGTCTCCTTCTCACTGACCCTAGCATCCCTCTTCCCAGCCAGCACTAGCACACTGCCACACAGCAAAGTGCAGTTACTGGAAAGATGAGACAGCCCCTGAAGCAACGTTGTCAGCTACGGATGTGGGGTAACGGCATCAGCCCCACTCCTGGCAACTCTGTGTTCAATCACTTGCCCTCAGTTTACAGGTAAAAGCAATTGCTTTGCTAAATCCAGTGTCCGATTTGTGTTAACATCCAATTAGATGGAGAAGGATGGCAGCATTAGCAAGGCCAGGGGATTCCTTCTTAACAGAGCTTCCTGTCGCAAAGGCACTGCCAAATTAAGACTTCAGACCTAGGAGGATGCAGGCACGGTGGAGGTGAGATGCTGGCACAGTGCTATCCTTTCAGTTTTTCTAAGTCAGACTGCAGTAAGCACAGGCAGACACCTTGCTCAGTACACTGAAAGCACTTTGCAAGACCGCTCCTGGAGCACTCCTCCTTGTTTTCACATAATATTCAGGACAGCAGTCTTTTCACCAATTTCCTTTTGCGGAGTTGATTCAGGGTTTTGTTTTGTTTCAACACGGGCTAATAGTAACTTACATCACTAAATCTGAACTGGAATAACTATTTTCCAGTGCTTTCCTCCAAGTGAAAATCTATTCCCACGACTAGAGCATCCTCTATCCCAATTCCATATGTCCGCCAGAAACCACAGCTGAATAAACCTGGCCTCCAAGACACATGTTCATCTGATCACTCACTAGAGAGTTAGAGATCCTTTCTTGCAGTATTACCTTAATTATTTTGTTAAGTGAGTGCTTCTAGTCACAAGACGTTCTTGGGGATTTTAAAACATCCTGAAGAGGATTAATACATTCTACATGGCCTCTCTGGAGAATTAAAAGTGAGCTATGGGCCAAATATTTTTTAAGACATATGGACAGTAAATACTTCCCTGGATTACGTGAATTATGAAGTGTTATAACGGTTTTGAAAATGCTGTGAACAATACAATGCCATATAAGCCAGAAGAAACATGCCAATAAAAACCTAAAATATATATATATAACTCAGAGCACCACATGAACACATTTTAAAATACATTTTGTTCCTTGCTGAAAGCGAGAAGCTGTGCAAGTGCAGTCAGACCACAGTCTTTGGCTCATGTTTAGTCTCTAGACAGACTTGGATGATCAGTCTGTCTTCGCCTTGGGCCAGAGACCCGTGAGAAAAGACACCCTGTCTTACCTTGGCTTCCATACCCAGCATCAATGCCAGAGCCATCCCAGGACTCCATAGCACTGTCCACGCTAGGAATTGTGGTTGAGTATATCTCAGAGAGCTTGCTAGTTTTCTGGGAGTCTGTCAGTTCATCTTCAGGGTCACTCACTTCATTTATACTCCCAGACTTCTTGGGATAGGGTTCTGAAATCAGAATAAGCTGCTTTAGCAGGCACAAAGAACAAGCCTCAGGGAAAGGCTAAGGTAGACGTGGGAGCAAGCCCAGGTACAGTACGTGTCCTGAAGAACCTCTTCAGCTCTTCAAAAGTAACTGGGAAAGTCCTATGCATTACAGTTAAAAGCCATACTCTTATACCAAGCTGAAGGAAAAAGAAAAAAAAAAACCTCTGAGTTTTTAGCTCCTTCTATTCCAAGAAGCCTCCATTTTTCTAAGTTTCAGCAAGATTCCCATGACAACACAACCTGGTCCCAAACTACCACAGCTGAATTTGTAACGCTCCGTTCAAGACAGTACAACCTCGGATCAATTCAGGGTTGATCACCACCTCCCCAAGAGTCTCCCATGCAGTCTCAAGACAATGGTGGAACTCCTGGATCTGGTATTTTGAGGCTGAATTTCCCCTGATTAGTGATTGGAAAATTGAAAGCTGAATGCGGATGATGAAACTCAGGCCTTCCCTTTCATTATTTTAGTAATAATAGGCCTTTATTATCATTACGTCAAATTCCCTTTCAGGCAAAAGCTATACAAGGAATTCAGCTCAAGCATTCTTGTACTGAATATTTTAAAGTACTCATTGATTAGATATCCTGTTAGCCATCCACACCCTGGATCTCCAGCTTGCAGAACATTAGCTGGGATAAAGAGGCCCTTTGAAAGTCTGCATTTTGTCAATGAGGACAGATTATCTTACCAAACAAAGGCCAGTGTTCTAAAAGTCCCAATTTTCCGACCATTCAGAAGATTGCTCATCACGATTAACTCAAGATTACCTTGAAATTTCAATTACACCTGCTTCATTCTCAGAATGATTAACACGTCTCCAACTGGCACTTGCGCGTCAATTATTTCAGCAAGTGGCCGTGACAGTGCTAAGTGTCAGCAGGGGAAAAAAGAGTATTTCAGAGCAAGGATCAAGACACTTGGCTTCAGGAAGTGAGTCTGAGGTTTCTTGAAGAGGGATCAGTTCCCAAATTCTACTTCTGATTTGCTAGGTTGCCTCTTCCTGCCTAGTCTTCCTCTATAGCTGCATTGCTATACGTTTACCAAACTGCTTTGAGATCTACAGAAATGTTATGATTAAGAGTGATACTACTTTTCCAGAAGCAACACAGACATCCCACGGGCCACTTGCATCCCCCCCACCCCAAACCAGGTTCCCCAACTCACTTTCCATCTGTTTCTTGATCTTCAGAGTTACTGTCTCCCCCGCCATCTGCAGCAGGTGGATGGCTTCGCTCAGTGGTTTGCCCTTGAGGCTCACGTTATTAATTGCTAATATTCGGTCACCGACATGGATGGCTCCAGTTCTGAAGAGAAAGGGTGCTGTTAGAAAGCTCAGAGAGGCAAGCTGCCTCAGGCCATTTAATTCTCAGCACTTTAAACATGTCTCAAGCTCCCCTTGCTATGCTGTATACTCCTGACCATCACCTGTATATGTACATACATATATGCACACAAATGTATGCACACCTTGGGTCCCAGGCCCCTCAGTAGCTGGGACTTCAGGCCAACTTACATTTGAAACTCTTCAAAGCCATGAGGATTTATATGGTAAAAGCACAAGCACTTCCAGTGTGAGATACCTACAGGTCGTCACACACGGAACTGATGGGCATGTTTCACACCGATGGACAGAATTATGAGACAAAGCTAAATGAACAAACAAACAAAACCCCAGCCCAACACACAGACTGTGAATGCAAACATGAGCTGAGCCAGTTGTAAATCAGCTTACGATATCTTTTAAGTCTCCCCCATGCAGCTAGACCACTGTGCCACATCCCAGCACTGACTTTTGCTCTCGGATAAATAAATCCTTAGGTTCAGCAACAGCCAGGAATGAACTAACAAGTCACGGCAATTCTCCTCCTCCTCCATCCTTCCCCCGGCATCTGCCCACAAACATGGTCTCACTCTACCTCTCCCCGTGTTTGCTGCACTGCTCAGGGAAGAGCAGGCAGGGCAGGACATGCTCATTGCCAGATCTGGCAGCCAACACAGGACCTTTCGCTCGCTGCTGGCTGTGCTGTGCTCACCACACATGCACTCCAGCTCCCCAGTGCCAGCACACGAGAGCAGCAATCCTCTCCTCCAGCACCGCTACGAGGTTTAGCTAACAGGTACCTCACATGATCAAGGCAGCAGAAGATGCAAATCTGCATGGTCATATCTTTTTGCCCACGGCAATGTGCCTCTCTCCAAGCTTGTATCTAGTCCAAAGTGGACTGCTGCTCCTGCAGAAATGGGATTTGATATACTATCACAGGCAAAAGAGCTACTTGTCTTTCCCCCAGATGTGGAACTTTAGCAGGAATGCTGCTGTGAAACATCTACTGTATGTAAATGGAACCAGGAAACGTAGCCAAACAGCAGACAGAACTGATCAGCCTGCTGCTGCTGCTAAGATATTCCGACAGGTTGTCACGATGGTCCCGACCAGCCACTAGATGTCCGTCTTGTCCCATTCAAATCAGCCTTAAAAAGCCCTCAGGGAAAACTTGAGTATTCAAATAAATTATAGATTGCACTGCAACCAGAGTATGTCTTAAAAGTTTCATCCACGTAGTCAAAAAAAATCAAGCTTAACTGCTGACACTTTAAATGCGATCTTGTGCTGGCTACAGTGGCTTAGATTTTAGGTTCTCCTGCTGTAGCACTGAAGCAGGAACTGATCTTTCATGGGGGCACATCTCTTCCCCACCGTGACAGGCCAACCGACCACCTCAGAACAACACAACTGCTCTGCAGAAACCATGAGACTCCCTCAGCAGGGAAAACAGAGAAGCTGTTAAAGAGAGGTACCATTCAGCCAGGCGTTCCCTTCTGGGGAAAGTAAATCAAAGTACAGTCCCCCCAGCTGTCCATCTCCAGGCACTCCACTGGGGACAAGCACGCAGAAGCCAAACAGGAGTGTCAGAGAAAGCTATTTCTAGCAGACAACCCCTGTGCCTCTCCATCATCACCAGCAGGCCTTGATTCACCTCAAACAGCCTTAGGAGCTGCACGCTCCATGCCCCTTCTTGCCCGACCGACACTAGAAAAGCAGAATTGAGCAACAGGTAAGGTTAAAGGAGAAAACGGGGCTGCAAGCACTCTCCAGAAAGTGCTAGAGGAGAGGTGACTGCATGCACGTGGCAGGGATTTACCTGGGGCATGGGCAGTTCCAGCATCCCTTTTTCCCCTTGTAAACATGGTCTGGTGCTGAGCGCTCCTGGACAAAACCTTCTTGCAGCCACCCACATCTATTTGACCAGGTGGCATTAGAGGAGACTGCTGAGCCCTTAAAAGCACTTTAAAATGTCAGCGATTGCTGAAAATTGCTCCCAGAGAACCATTAAACCTCGACCAGAATTGAACAGTATTGGCCCTTTCCCCAGGAAGGAGGAAAACAAGTCCCATGGTCAAGGGTAAAGCCACAGGCACTGAAGAAGAGGAAACAGAGACTATGTGGGAGAGAGCCATCACTTGACACTAACCCAACAGCCTGAGCTGCCTCCGTACGGTCCTATAGGACGGGACACATACAAGGGGAAAAATGCTCAAGGTCAAGATAAAACCCAAGTCATCTGCATCTGAGGCTTTTCAGCTTAGACAGCCTGTCACCCGCTGTGACAGACGTGTGACAGCTCCTAGAGGACACCCTGCCTTCCCCAGCACCAAGCGAGCGTCTGCCGGAGCCGCAGTGCAGACCTTCGCCTGTGCCTCTACAGGTATGGCCCGGAGTGTCCCCCTTATCAGATGCCAGGACCCAGCCCACCCCACACTGTCGCTGCTGAAACATGTGCTTTGCTCCAGGAAAAGCCAGGCGCAGCTTTGGGTTTAACTCCTGACCTTCAGAAACCTGTCATGCCCTTCAGAGCACGGGTAAAAGGGTGCCTGTGGCACAGAGATGGGTAGTGTTGACAGGAAAGGGACAAACTATTATAAAACTAAGAACACCCCTCTTCCCTTGACAAGGTCAAGCCACTCCTTTCTGCTACTCCCAGGAGAAAAATGTGCACCATCTCAGCAGAAAAATATGCACGTTCCTGCAGGCAGGCTTCATCCCAGTGCTCCTCACCCTCCCTGAAAGAAGCCTGGAGAAATCCCCACACTGCGCTGTCCCCGCACTGTTCCTCTGTGCAGGCACTGTTATTCCTCAGCCTGCTACAGTGAACGTGCTGAATGGCTCTGTTGCTCTCCTCAAAAGGCTTTTCATTCCTTGCTGCGTGCCAGTTCCTGATCAAAATTCAATAGCACCGCAGCACTTGCCTGCACTACTTTTCTCCGCAGAGCAATCGCTGATGTGCATCCAAGTTCGAAGGAGGAACAGCCACAGCACTGCAAAGGGAACTGAGAGCAACAAGGGTACAAAACCATCTACTGATGCCTGACAGCATCTGGGTTTCCTGTCCTGAACTTCTCTTGCGCTGGGCTGCAGGTAGAGTGCAGGACTGCTATGCAGAAAAGCCTCGGATACTCCACTGCTGGCATTTTCTAGTGAAAAAAAGACTGAATCCTACAGAGTGGGCAGTGACACAAAATCCCCAAAGAGAAGAACCACTAATGACTGAGCTCATCCCTCTTCTTTGCTTCTTACTCGGTTTTCTGTACCAAAGGAAAGCAGTGGAAATGTGCAGCACTGTACGTGCTAAGAGCTCGAGGAATCCGCGGCAGAAAAACGCACTGAGCTGTGTTACTGTTCAGCTCAGAGGGAGCTTGGCCTTGAACCAGAAAGAAGCAAAAGGGCAGATCTGAAGTCAAACTTTGCCAAGGTCTAGCACTTCACACCTATTTGTTCAGAGGGTTTTTGCTGCCTGTTAGACAGCACAGGGTAAGGCAGCCCTGTGAGAAGCATGAGTCAGGGCTGCTGAAGTGATCTATTTACAAGTCACAGCTACTGTATAGACAGAATAATTAAGATACAGTGCATGACTCAGTTCCACCTTATATTCTCAGCAGTGTCCTGATCCTTTAAATCCCACGCATGCACGTATATTCAGACACAGGCACACACACACACACAGCCAACCTCGCCGGCTGCTGAAGGTAAATCTGCACCTACATTTATGCAGTATAAATGTCTGCCGCTCTCAGGCACACCAGCCCTGCACTGAGATACCTCCACATGTAACAGAACAAGCAACCAGCAAAGATGGTTGGAAGATCCCCAAAATCTGCGGTTTCTGTAGGACCCAGTGCTGCCATGGCCATAAACTGTGGTTTAGCAGCAGGTGAACCCTGGCCAGAAGGATACGGTGCTTTCCTGGGCAGGCTGGGCATTCCCCATGTAAAATGTAGCATGGGAAATCAGACTAGGATGTACCTCAGTGGAAGAGAGGCAGATAACCACATTTTCCCAGCTGCTGCATTCAACCAACGCACTGGATCTGACTCTGCCAGAAGTGCCCTGCTTTGAGCCTCTCTCATTGCCCTAATGGCACAGTCCTGACCTGCCCACATGTCCTGAACGTGGGTCTGAAAAGCCAGACCAGCAAGGCTGCCCCTGCTTCACAGTGCGTGGTACCTCCATAGCACCTTTCCTTTTTAGCAGACAAAATGGCTAAAACACTTAAGAAGAGTTGCAGAGATGGCTTTGTAAACTTCAAGACCCCTTCCCACATCAGTTCAACCCCTGTGCTCCCAAACCTCACCTTTCTGCCAGCCCTCTTTTTGTCAAGCCTGAAATGACGATGGGATCGAAAGGTTCCTCTGTCCCAGAGATGGTTATTCCCAAGGGCCCGCCGTATCGCTTCAGTTCCACTGTGTAGATAATAGCACCGGTTGTCTCCTGTTCATCTGGAAGAGAAAACGGGAACGCTGAGGTTTTTTCATTTGCCATATGAAAGAGGTCATAGGAAGGACTTGCAGCACTTAGAAGCAAAAGCCTTCAGCTATGCTCATACCGAACAGGATTTTAACCTTCCAGACTCCATTTAAGGGCAGAATAACAAAAACAGACTATAATCAATTGGAAAGTGGTGACCAGACAGGCAGAAGCCCTTATCTTTGTTGGTTTGCACTACCTATTGGGAAATGTCATTAAAGTGGACAGGCACCAGTTTGCATCAGGATTTCTGTACCAGAGTTATCTTCATCCTTTCTAATCTTCAATTTGACCAGGTCTTCACATTGCCTCAAAATCTGCACAGCATCCTCCATTGAGCAATTGTCGAGTCGGATGTTATCAATGGCTAACAGCTTGTCTCCCGGCTCCAAGGTGCCAGTTCTACGGGTAAAGAAGAAGAAAACTAAAGTACATTTGTATTTGCCTTTCAAATCCCGCAATGCATTCAGTTCTGCAGTGGTGATAACAATATTAGCTTTTTCCTCCCCTTTATCTTTTCTGGGAAACAAGCGTGAACAGAGTCTGGGGCAATTATAACTTCAAGAGAGGAAGTTTGTGTAAACGTGCATCAACCCAGAACAAGGCAGGAAGATTACTTTGCTGCTCTCACCTACTTAGATATACAGCCTGGGTAACCTACGGCACTCAGAACTGCCTGATGTTTAACTGACAAATATTCTACCTTTTCTGGAAACTCATGTACAAGCAGTCTTAGAAACCAGCCCTCCAGCAGCATTAAATCCCCCTGAAAGCCTTGCTATGAGGTGTTGGGATCAGAGGTGCAGTCAGCGAAGGCTGAGTTATTTGCACAGTTCTCCACCAGCACCCACAACTCATTCACTCCGCTCACCTGGGCCGGAGCTGAGACGCAGCAAACTGCCTGATGAGCCATTGCACCTTATGGTATAGAGATGTATACGTATGAAGCCCTTTAGCACATGGTCTTAGATACTAAACATTCATCTTCTAGAGGGTCTGCAGACCTCTGAATCTGCCCTGGCCATCTTCTCCATTAGCTCAACTCTATTTGCTTCAACAAAGACAGTTTTTATTCCAAACCCTACTGTGGTCTAAGAAAACCTCTCAGGCTGACATCTGCTTGAATGCTGGCAAAATCCAGACCCAAGTGCTACTACTGGGACATCTTTCTGCATCTCCTTACTGGACTGGATATTTTGCCTTGGGTTTAGCAGGCAGGAATTTCTGTACTCACCTATGCGCTACACTCCCCTTCTTGATGTCAGAGATGATCAAAGGCTCCCCAGGCTTTCTGCTCGCAGCTGTAAAAGAGACAAATGGGTACAACGCTCATTCTGCTACCCAGGAGGGGAGTGGTTAATGGGGAAAAGGAGCTAGGAGGAAAGGGAATTTATATTCCTTTGACAAAACGGTGCTTCACACTTGAACTCTGGAAGCCACAACAAGGGAAAAAAAAAAAAGGAAGCAAATCCCTGCAAACGTTTGTTGGTTGTCCTTTAAGGGGAGCCTGCGAGGTGTCCAGCAGCAGGAGGTGACACTGCCCAGCACTGCTGACACCCCCTGGGTATGGCAGGGGTCAGGCATTAGCACTGCTGTCTCGGGAGCACCTAGCTCAGAGCTGTGGCTAACACAAGCCCTTCTCTGGTCTTGAAGTAAAGCGGCCTGGGAAATTTTCCAGGTGGAAAATAACCCCAGAAAAATTGTTTTCCAGTTGTTTCAGCTCCCCAGACAACTTTGTTATACAACTGGGTAACTCAGGGCTGCTCTCAGCTCTGGAGCTGGGGGTGTCCAATCTTCCTCTCCCTCCCCAGCCTGAGAACTTTTTCAGCCCATGAGAGATGTGAGGATGCATCTCTGGGAGCATTTTTATTTTCAAATTTGCCATCAAGACCTGCTGCTGTCTTGAGAAACCCAAGAGAGATTTCTGACTTGACTCCCTCCTGACCTCCCTGCCATCTGCATGACGAACAGACACTGAGAGCATCCCCTCCACCCCGCATCAGCCCTCCTGCCTCGCTATGGGAATGGCATCATCTCATTTAAAGCTGACGGAGCTGCTGTGCAAAAACTGCGTGGGAAGGAAGAAACCCGAAGCATCTGAACGTATCGGGTGCAGGTCAGAGATTACAGCTTCGGAAAGGTGCCTGGCATCAACCACAGAGATCCACCTGCTGGAGAGTGCCCCACAAAGTCAGACATAAAGGAATAAGCCCTTTCTCTTACCAACATCTCTGCTCTGGCTTTTTCTGTTGTTTACATTCGTTTATGAGATTTAAAAACATACATACTTTGTCCATCACCTTTAAGGATACCCTCTCGCAGATATAACTGAAACTTCTGCACCAAACAGCACAAAAAGCCAGCCAATTTCAGCTGCAACACGGCCGACTATAGAAGTCGGGTCAGACAGTAAAGAGCAGACCGTGACTGATTTTATAACAGTCACAGCAATGCGACTGCTAGATGATACAGAGCCAGGAAGAATTATTTTCCCCATATCTTACTGGAGTGTGGTGCCAGGCAGGTTTGAGCTAGGAACTCACGCTCAGCTTGTGGCCGTGGGTCAAAGAGAAGCAGGGGGGCTGTGGAGGTTCACCAAGGTTGCCTGTACTCAACCTGTCCGTGGCACAGAGCAGTTACACCGACACGTGCTGGGCAGCTCAAGAGGTGGGAAGGAAGCATGGGGTGCAAAGGCTGATGTGGCAAAAATCAATGTAGAAACACCCACACTGGCTGAGAAGGGCACGCACCGTGGACAAACAGCCCAGGGGATGGAGATGTATGGCCCCCTTATCGCTACTGCTGTTCTCTCTCTGAACACAGGATGTGATTTTGCTGCCCAGAGGTGCACACGGTGCTGGTCCAAGTGGCAGTGATGGGAGACCCCGAGAGCTCACCCCTCCACCCCAGCCCAAAGGTGCCGAGCCCTGGCACGCAGCGCTGCGTGTTTAATCGCTGCCTAGCCTGGTTCTGTCAAAGCAATCCAGGTTAGCACAAATGCTTTTCACTGTGAGGCTTGTTTATTAGGTTCAAAGCAGAGGCGGCATGACAGAAGGGGGTTAGGGAGAGAGCCGCAGTCCTGGTGGAGGGCTGGGGGCAGCCACCTCTAAACCCAACCCAGGCACTGCTGGGACGATGTGTCTGGAGACTGCCAAGACTCAAAAGAGCAATGAGAGGGGGAGGAAGAACAACAAGGATAGAAAAGCAACATGCCTCAAGCTCTGCAGCACACATTTACCTCAGCACCTGCCTTACAGACCCTGCAACACCCTGGTCCTGGCAAGACCCCATCCTTCTGCAGCCCTGCAGTAGGTGTCAGCACCGAAGGCAGCACAACTCTTCCCATATCCAAAGGGAGTGCTTTGTCCATTAGGAAACAAAACAAATTTTAAGGAAAAATCACTGTGGGTTTTGGGGTGGTTGGTTTTGTTTTTTTTTTTGGAAGTCACATTTTCCAGACAGATTTTCTTGAGACCTCAGTTAAATGGAAGAGAGAGGAATGGCATATCCTTGTCCCTACCATCAGAGCATCCAAACTGTGCTTTAATACGTGGCAGCCCTCTCTTTTAAATAACCACTTAGTATGAAATTGAAAGACTGTATAAAACAGTCATTATTAGTCAGTACCTACAAGGCTGAAGGATAAGTTAAAGAGACTTAATGAATAATCATTCTCTCAAGAGGCATAAGATACAAAGTTAAGATAATGGAATTTCAAAGCACTGAGCATCACTTGCTGTTCAATTTAAAAACCAGTAGTTACAAACTCCAGTCACCTGCCTTTGGCATCCCAATGCCCTTCCTCATGCCCCAGTGCCCAGCTGGGATTTCTGCTTTCCACCCCTCAGCTGGGAGCAGGCTGGCTCCAGCCATGCTGGGACACACACTGCCAACAACCCCGGGCTGCTGGAGCAGGGTGACGACCTGCCCGTGCAGCAGCTGCCCTCTCTACATGTGAGAAAGCTGCAATTTCACCGAAGCTGTGACTCACTCTAGGGGCAGAGGCATTAGGTTTGTAGATTCCTGGTGAGATTCTGGATAAACAATTTCCAATTCACTTGCAATTAAAAAAAAAAATAAAACTCAAAACAAACAAACAAAAAAAACCCACCACTTTAAACTACATTATTATTTAGAGATATGGTGTTTGGAGTTAGGACATGTGCACAGGTGAGTAAAACCTCTTTATCCATTCATTTCTGCTGTCCATGTGGTTATTTCTCTTCAAAGAAATGGTAATTCTTGGTCTTGGTAATTCTGCTTGCTGGAGGAAGACGTGATTCGGACATCCAGCCTTGCCTCCAGGACTTGCTTTCCCATCCGTAAAGTGGAGACAGCAGCAAAGGCAGCTGAGGGAAGAGATGGACTGAGACAGAGGCAGAAGCTGGAGTACAGAAAGTCACACCTCCTCTTTGCAGGCACTCTGGTTGTAGCCTCCATCTGCCTTCTGGTGGAAGCATGCTCTTTTTCAGATGGATTTGTATTTTTGGTGGGTTTACCAGTACAGAAGATAGTTTAAATCTGCTCCAGTGACCCAGAGAAAGCTCCATAAATAAACAGTTGGTGAATGCAGAAGCGTAGGGTGGGGGAGAAACTCACCATGAAAACGCTGCCTGGCGGTGGTGACAGGGCAGTGATAAAAAGGTGAATTGATCAATACTGTTATTTACTTTTTATAAATTGCTTTCAGTCTCTCGCCACCTCTGCTGGGATTCTGGCTCACTCGGCATTTACTCTCTGATGGATGACAAGGCCAGAAACACATGTCCTTTCTGTGTTTTTAATAGAATGCATAGTGACTCGCATCGGTAAATTATTCCCCTCCAAGGAGCGCAAGCACATATCTCACACGCATCAGCGCTTCAAACAGTTATGAATGCCCTTCGTTATTGATCACGCTGAAGCAGCACTCTGCCAATGTGTAATTAAAGAACTTGTAATAATGCCATACAAACACATTTAAGAAAGCAAATGTTTATAAAGGGGGAAAAACAAACAAAATCAGAAACCCAATAATTTCAGGATAGCTACGGAATGAGAAGAGGAATATAAACAAATCAGAATCGATTACAAGGAGCAGCAGTGAAAACCCAGTCCCCAGAACCCAACTTTTTCCTTTTCCCGTCATTAGTTTTAGCAGCAGGTGCATAAATTATCAGCATCTCCAGCAGGATATTTACACTGCCGCAGATCTATTTCCTTTCAAAATCTCCAGGTAGCAAAGCCTGGGCAGAACATCTCACTTCGGTAACTGCATCACAGTGAATCAGCTGCAAATCTCTTCAGGTTGCAGTGTTAGCATGGGGTAAGACAGGGGACTCCAGGGACACGCTGCCGCTCACAGCCCTGCCAGGCTGGTGGCAGGTCCCAAGTTAATCCAGTGCCAGCAAAGCCAGGTTGGGTCAGCTCACAGATCCATCTTGTTGCTAGGACAGTGATTACCCTGCTTAAGAGACTTAATTGAAGTTATCTATCTATCCAAATTCTAGCTTTATCACCCCCAAGCAGATATAGTACCTACTCCTTATCTGCAGCACTTCACTGCAAGGGCACAGGAATTGATTTGTTAAGTTATATAAAGGTAATTTGATAAACATGCTATATAAAGCATTAATACATAGCTAAAATGAACAATAATTTCAATATCTATGCAGCAACAACACCCCTGCACCCTGCAGTGAATTTCGCAAGTAGCCCTTGGAAAAAATATTTGAGACAAACAAAAAAAAGGAAAACAGAAAAGCAATCTTTTCAACTATCATTCTCCAGAGGCTAATGGCAAATGAGCATCTTATTTTAAGAGGTCAGGTATTGAACATACAAGAAAACGTGACTTTTAGCTTCTTGCTGTTGGAGATTTTAATTTGTAGGAGATTTACAGAAAAATCTACAAAGGCATAACTACATCATTAGAACTGAATGCAACCAGGAAGATCAGAGCACTTATGCCATGCGTTCTGCTAAATGGAGACAAGCGGCTCAGGCTAACAAGAGCCAAATCTTCACATCATTGTGTCAAAAATCTCACTTTGCACTTCTTTGCATCCCCAACACTCAGAGCACCTCCGAGGTCTCCGCAAACAACTGAGCTTCGCCACCCACACATCCCTTTGAGCTGTGCAGAGGCAGAAAGGAGCGTGCACTTTGCTTTTCAGTAAGAGCAGCGGTTTTAAAAACAAACGCAGCTGTCTCGCTGTGACAGACACCAAGGCACTGGAGTTTGGAGAAAATGAGACTGATTTTGCTGGTTTCTTGTCCCTTTACCCCTGCATGAAGCACAAGGAAGCAGTGCACACAAGGCAGCTTTGCTGCTTTGCTCATTTTCATTTAGCAAAGGAATGAGACTGAAGTAAGGTTTAAGGGCACCAAGGTGGCACAGAAATACAAAGCAGAGTCAGTAAGAGATTCATCCCCTGGATTTCCTACTCATCCTTTGAGGAATGGAAAGAGAAATAATGCTACATGCAAATAGATGTGCACAGGCCACAACTGGGGTCTCGCTCAGCCCCAAGCCTTCTCTTCCTAGCAAACGCAGAGACCCTGAAGAAGACAAGAGCCCTCAGCAAGCACCTACCCCTGACCAGGAGCAAGCACAGTGCCTTTCAGCATGTTCCTGCCCTCTTCATACAGAAACCTCTTGGGTTTCCATCCGTTTTATGAGGTTTTCCAGCAGATTTATGGTTCCTCGGGCAGCCGGCTCCATTATATGAATTCTTTCAGTGCATCCATTAAGACTCCTGCTCGCCCCCACCTTTATTTAGCCCATCTCCCGATTAGCTCTGAGAGTCACAGCACAGTCAGAACGTGACCACTTTTATTTCTGTAGCACTTCTCCGATCAGGTTGTAACACTTTTTGCCCATGTAAGAAGGCAGTGTCAAACCTTCCTAGACAGAGGAATTGTCTGCATATGAGCCCACTGAAGCCAAGAGGTAAAACTCAATGAGAGCAACTCATCTTTCATCTACAGTGTGCCACAAAGTTTTAGATCAAACCCAAGTCTGTGGCCATGACAGTAAAGGTCTTGTACTGATTCCCCCAGGCTGTCATTTATTTAATCTGGCCCCGTTTCTGCTACTTTAAACAGTAGCTATATGCCTTTCCTTGTCAGAAGGAAGCTATAAAGCTCTTTCTAGATCTATACAAGCATTCAAATCAGGACTGGGAGGAACTGAGCAAAACAGAGAAGGGTTATTTTTACTTCTTATTTCTTGCTGCTTGCATCACACTCCTGCATGCACATCATGTCTCTGCAGGAGGTACTTACCATATGTCTGCTTGCTTTGGTTTTAATGTTTGAAACTGGTGTATTTATCTGCCTAGTCAGACACAGAGTGACAAAATGATGATATAATTCGCTAAGGGTCTTGTGGAAGTAGGCTTATGCGGACTGATATATGAAAACAGAATAAGGATGCAACTAGCATTTCATCCTTGCCACCACATTTTCAGGATATCTATCTTTTGCTCCATTTGTAAAGACAATTTGTGTTTTGACTCAGCGAAGGACTGAGGTATATCTTAAGTTTATGCATATGCACTGCTTAAACAATGGCCTGTAAACACATGCAACAATCAGAAAGATCGAATGTATTATATTATTTAAAAACTGCTTTGCAGCTGACAATGGGCATCTAACTATTTAAAACCCAGGGTTCAGTTTCTTTTTATTTAGCAATGATATCCCAAAAGTGTGTGAAATCAATTTTTTAAACACATTTCAAATGAAAACATTTTCAACATTAAAATACGTTTGAAGTGTAAATGCCCATCCAAAGCAGATCCCATTGCAGTGAGACTCCACAAATAAAAACTAATATTCTTGCTGGCAAACTCCAGGTTCATTTTGCTCTCCAGCCCCAGATCAAATCTAAGCTTTGAAGCTTAAAAGGAGTGAAATCCTGGCCACGTTCAAGCCAGCAGTTTGCTCCCAGATCCATCACCCCAGGTTTCTACCTGAGACGGCAATGCTAACGCAGCAGGCAAGGGACCCAGCGTGAACTGTGCCTCACTGGGCTGCTGCCCCATGCCCCTACTCTCCCACCAGTGAACAGCATTACAGACACCCCACTGCTTTTGGAAGGCACTTTGAAGTCTTCAAACAGTAATTGCTCGCAAGCCAAATGTTAGATGTTATGTTGCTGTTTCTCAGCAATATCCTCATGGCACAAATGGGGGAAGCTGGGAAGAGGGAGAAGAAATAACATGGGGCGCAAAGTCATCACCCTGCAGATGTTCAAGTCTCTCCTAAGACACACACCCCTTAGACCAAAGCACCTCCAATTAACTCACAAACTAATGCTGTAAATGACAAGAAGTAATTGCAAATAGCCTATCTGTTTTAATGAAACCTACTTTGAAAGTGTCCTTACTGACTCCATCCCCTAGACACAGCTGAGTCCACGCTTCTGAGGGCTGAGCCATAAGATCCCCTTACTGCAGTTTCACAAGCTGCTTTGTTCCATCTGAGATGTGGTGGCTGCCTCTGGGCATGGCCATCCTGAGATGATTCAACTCAAGTTACCCAGCAGTGGAAGAGGAATGAATGATGTGAGACCAGTTCACACTTGCATAAAGGAAAAGTTCACTGGTGCAAGGCATAAGACCACTCCAATATGCCAAAATTTTGGGATGGACCTGCCTATATCATCTCCTCACAGAGGCCCAAAGGTCTTTAAACGAAAAACAAGGTCCAGAACAGAGATGAAGAAAATTAATCAAGAGCAAGCAAAAGACAGAGAAGAAAGAAAAAGGTTGATGTCTCCTTCTCTTGGCACCCACCAAGTCCTGGCAGGCCGATCTCCCCTCCACAGCTGGGGTTAGTCAATGCAACCACTCCCTGTGTTGCAACAAACCCTGCCCAGCACCTGTCCCTAAAGTGACCCCCTGTTCCTCTGAGTCCCAACAGCTTCTTGCTCCTCTTCCTCCTCCTCCTCCTTCCTCTCCTGGCAGTTTCCCCTCTCTACCCTCTAGCTGCAAGTTCTCCTTGCACTTGTTCTCCTCCCTCCACCTCTCCCTGCAAGGCTCCCACCAGACCCAAGTAATTCCTTTTTAAAAGGAACATAACACAACTGTGAGCAAGGAAATAAAAATAATATTACTAATAACCTAACGTAATATTAGTCTGCATGCACACCAACTGCTCAGCTGCTCCTCAGGGATGCATCCTTTGCCCTGACCCTTCAGCGGCTGTTTTTTTCTGCAGTCTCTAGCTCTTGGAGGCAAGAACCACACATCCAATTTAATTGGGAATAAATCACAAGCACTGTGAGTGCTACCAGGGAACCCCACATAACCTTTTCTCTCTCTGCTGGGCCCCTCTGATGTGCCAGGTTGGAAAGCAGTGGCTCTTGCAACTGCTAGAGCAAGTCTGAGCAATACTTACAGCTGATTGTAATTCCAAGCTCCACACCTCTTTTCTTGGGCAATTTAACGTGGAAAGTGCCGCTGCTGGGTATGACAGACTCTATAAAGCCAAAAACAGACAAAAAGAAAACAGGAGAAAGGAGAGAGTTTTCAGCAGCATGGATGGTTTCTTTGAAACCAAGAAAAACAAGCCCATCAAACTCAGCTTTATTGGTTCAAATAAGGTTGTTCTCTGAGGCCCCAAGGACTTCAGGTTAAGATTTGGATTCTCATTAAAAATACATGCTCTGAACATCAAGTGAAATGCTCACATCACATTGTACTTCGGTTGAAGTTGAAGCAGCTTTGTCAATGTAAAAGAAAAAGACTTTTCTTCCAAATACAAAGGGCACTTTAGCTCCAGCCAATTGCTTCAGCTCCCTCCTTTCCTCAAGGCCATAGATTAATACAAATATTACACATATTAATCATCAAATGTTTAAAGAGCAGGTGGCTTCTTCATCTACTCACTAGGCTTACCTCAGCCAAGTGGTGAGAAGGCGGCATTTATGGAAGGATCAGAGGAAGGACCCTCTCTCTTAATGCACATTAGAGAACAACAAATAAATGGGAAAGACCCTTCTCACAGGGTCTTTTCAGTCTTGCCTGAGCTCTAGCAAAAACCTCATGTATTTTTGTGAACACACTCCATCCTACATGGTAGCAAAGGCACTGGCAGAGTCTGGCAGGTGATGAGGAGCAGCAAGTCCTTTGGCAACTTACCTGCAACATCAAATTCAATTTCCAGCACCACTTTGTTCGTGAGCGCAGCATCCCGCAAAAGCTGATTAGCTTCCTCCATAGTCCCATCCTCAGTCGCAATGCCGTTGATAGAAAGGACTCGGTCTCCTACTTGCAGCAGCCCACACCTGCAGTCCGTATTGGGAAAAGAGGGGAAAGGGACAAGGAGGCAGGGAAAAAGGAGGAAAGGAGGAAAAAAACAACCCCACACCCAGCCATGAGTTACTTTTGCCAGACAAATCTGTTAGAAGACACACAGAGTACCGACAGATCCTGCAGAAGTGGCCTCAAAGAGATGATAACTCATTCTGCAATGTGTGTCCCAGGGCCAGGAGCCCCTGGAAGGTCACAAGGCAGCAAACCCTTGTGGTTTGCTTAAGCTCAAACATACTTCACTCTCAAACAATATATATATATTTCTTTTATTTCCTGCAACTTCCAGGGAAAAAAAGAAACCCTTCCCCTCCTAAAAGTCAACACCATGGCCAAGACATGCGAGTGATGAATTGCAAGGACATGAGCCCTCCTACCCTATTTAATAGTATACATCTCTCTCCGTGTGCCTGCATCCACTGGAAACCAAACTAATGGCACTGAAAATTGCACAGAGTCCTCTGCTTAATACATGGCTAATACTGAAGCTACAATCCAAAGAACTCACTGAAATGTCTCAGCAAATTGGATAATCATTTATCCCTTGTAATTGCATTTCTGGAAGCCAAATGTACATTGATACTGTTTAACTGCCCTGAAAGGCCAATATTATTCTGATGTGATAGCCCGCCAATATAACCACAACTGGCACTTTGGGCTTTTTGGTTTAGACCCACTTTCTCAAAGAGCATAGATCTGCAGTTTTTTTCACTTTGGAAGTAGAATAATGACAGCAAGGCTATGTTGGAGATGTACTGCTACGGTATGGTTTGCCTCTTGAGGCTCTTCTGTATTTATAAGAAATGTTTGTTCACACATGAACCGCTACATTCACTATCCAATCTCTCTCTTTTTTTTTTTAATGTACTGTGACCCCAGCAAGACAATCCTGCACATTACCTCCAACAGCTAATCTGCACAAACCCACGGCTCTACAATGACAAGAGCGTAGTGTTCCACATCACTGGCCATGGGCAATAGGTTGCCCATCCTCCTTCTTCTCCACACTCTTCATCAGTTGCTTGCTATAACCACATCTGTTCAATTTCCCACTTGGCACCTGTCTGTAAGGCCATCCACTCGAGCAGAGCATGGGAAAGCACTCATCCATCACTAACATAAGCTACAGGGTGGTTTCCGAAATAGATTCAGGGTCTGAATGGTTATGGGAACAAGTCTAAGGTTCACCTCTACGTTTGGAGTTGTTTTACCATGAAGGCATCAGCTAGCCTGTTTTAAGCCTCCGTCAGACAATCTTTATTCCCCTGCTGTTTAACGATCAACCACATCCTTTGCCCTGACCTTTCTAGAAGCCAGCTTCCACTGATATTTCATGCAAGACAGCTTTTTTTTTCTCTCTGTTTTGTTTTTTTTTACTAATCCTTCCAGCCTCTCTTCATCACTCACACCTGAGTGAGTTGTAAGAACACGGTACTGTGGCTTCTGGGCACACAAAGGTAACATTAAAGGCAATGGGTACCGGTTGTATTGGTCACTTCCTAACAGCAGAAAAGTCCAAGAAAACACACACACATCCAAATTTCAGAAAAATGCACGAGCACGACAGTTTTTGTCTGTGGCCCATCAAAAGCTGAGATATGAGCAAGTTTGGAGACAGCCTAGGGAGGTTATTTCAGAGGTAGGAAGGGATTAAACTTACAGTATATTTGCTCTGGTGCCTGAGTTCATGTCATTCATGGAAAACAGCTGGCTATTTTAGGAGATGTAAATTCAGAAGTGTTTGTTCAAGGAGACTTGGATTAGGACAGACAACTCCATGCAGTATAAATGAATACACCCTTGTGAATACATTACATTGTTTAATTACAGTCCTTAACTGGACTTGTGGCTATATGCAGCTACATAACTACGTCTGGAAATATCAGCTTTTAAATCTGAAAATGGCAGGGAGTACAATAGGGAGGTCTCCTCCAGCACTGAGAGCTTTATAGCTATGGTCACTGTGCACCTTTTGGAAAGGAGGGATCAACACAGAGATCGCTTCAGCATTTTGAGGTACCACAAGGACACAACCTCTTTCAGTACTGCTGTTTCAGCCACAAGGACTAGCAGACCATGGGATTCTTTCACACAGCCAACATTTGCCACCTTTTCCAGAGTTGTCTCCTCACAAAACAACCATTTCCTGTGCTTCTTCATTCAGGGTAAATTTGCCGTGGTGTTGTACAGCCAATAGCTCTATTAGGTCGGAAGCATTTTATTTAATATTAGCCTCAGTTGATCATGGCAGTTTAAACCCCAGTCTTGCAGGTTTATAAAAGTTTGTGGAGTGAAGCCACAACCTCCTACCTCCAACCACAACGGTGAGGAGATCTGACATGCCTCGTTAACTCTTCAAAACAATTTCACCATTGGTTTCCAATTACCATGTGCCCTTGCAATGGGTACAGGGCCCTGGGAGACAAGGCTCCTGCACACCTCTCCTTGACTCTGCTATGGGATCCTGCATGAAGTTTTCAGAGGGCTTTCCCAAAGAGTGTATGCATCTCCAAGATGCACAGTCTAACATTAGAGCTCAGAAAGTACCTGGAGATCACAGGAGGAGAAGTGCTTAAAAATCAAAGAACAGGAGTTCCATCATCTCCTAGAATGAAAGACAGCCCTATGGGTGTGTTGGAGTCCATGACGGGAAGGTTTCCTTCGGGTTGCAGAGATTTGCATTTTATCATGACTCATTCCTTGGGCTTAAAGACAGCAGTGGAACAGTGGAGGTGTCTTGCTAGACACAGCAGTGAAAATTCAAGCCTTGGACTGAGTATGTGCTGAAGATCTCACTCATCATCAGCAGCATCTGTGCAGTCACTCCAACTGTGGAGCGAGCAGCAGCAGCTGTGACCACAGCCACACTGCTGGCTGCAGAAACCGTGTCATGTCCTTACACACCCCTGAGTCAACATGCATGGCTCAAATGCACACATCTGTGTGTGTACTTCGCTGGGTGGGTCACAGCCCCCAAACGATCAAAGCTGTGCTGACAGCATCACCCAGCTGCTGAACTTCCCTCTTGCAAACTCTTCATCCTCAAAAGCCAGAAACACGATGATCAAACAACTGTGTCTGAGCAGAGCTAGAAAACACGTAACACAGCAGGAAGCATTGATTTTGGATACCAGGATGGAGAAGGCATATACTCTCCCACTGCTGTCAATGACAGCTGAGGGAGGACAGACGAAAAAGCTTCTTGTTTCAAGGCAGCCAAGAAGGGACGTCAGGCTTCTTCCTATTAGACCCTCTCTGCTGATAACAGGGGCTGAACCACTGTCTCATTTTGAGCCTAAAGGCTTCATCTTGCATCCAGGAAACAAAACAAGGGGTGGGGTGGGAATGTCTGTTAGAGACTATTGTCTGTAAAACAAATCACAAGTCAGGGAGATGTCAGCTTTTGCTTGAAACTGCCTGTTGCAAGCTAAAACGAAGCAGATAATAAACGCAAGGCAAACAACTTCCCTGAAAAGAGGGTGACATTGTCCTCACCAGTACTGCTCAGATTTGCTAAACACCCGAGAGGCAGCTCCTCCAGGGCAGGACAGATGGGCAAAGCAATTGTGGATCATGTCCTGTGCACAGCAAATTGAGGTTCACAGGCTTTGCACAAGAGTGTGTGAACGTGCATGACAGATACAGGTGGCCCAGTCCCTCTACCCCTGCTGCTCACCCACTTTTGCAAAGGGCAACAACCACAGCCCAAAAAAGCAGAGTCCAGCAGCCTCAACTGAGAGCCTGACTTGGGAAAGGGGAGAAAAATGGCCCCAATGCCTTGAGCTGTGATTACAGCAGAACCTGTCAAGGCAGGGGAAAAGGTATCTAGCAAGGATGGAGCAAACAAGCTCTGTGGGACAGCAAGAAACAAAAAGTGAAATGAAAACACCAAACTGCCTTTTTCACCTCCCTGTAAACCCAGTACACTTACCACTTCAAGATAAGGAGCAAAAACAATGTTTCCCTGCCAGCTAGGAAGAGCAGCACAGTCTAGGAAAGGAAGAAATACACTGGAGAGATTTAATCCCCAAATCAAATCCACGCTGCAGACGCAGAGAGGATTGCTCCCTGCCACCAGAAAGCAGAGGGCGGCAGCCAAGAGAGTGCGAATCCTGCTGGGTGGGAGTGGCGAGGGAGAGCAGCGTGTGTGTGACATGTTAGAGCCAGGCAAGTCCACACCACCAGTCGTTGCTTTCGCTCCAGGCCTGGCAAGAGGATAAAGCAAGCCAGGCAGATTTCAGCACATCTCCCTCCTCCCGGGGGACAGCAGGCTTTGTTGCTGCCTGATTTATAAAAGGACTTTGGGGCTTTGCAGTGTGAGCCAAGTTCACCCTGGTAATATAGGATTAAAAAAGAGCAAAATGCCACCACTTTGCTTTTTTAACTTTGTTTGCAAACAAAGAAGCCAAAACATAAAAGGCTTTTGAAATCGCTCTTAACCTGCCTCGCTTGGGACAACACATTTTCCTATTCCAGTCCCTTGCACCAGTCCTCCCAGCCTGGCCTCACACACACCCCAGTGCCAGGCACTCGGGCTCCTCCCGGCCTCTGCATCGGCCACCTGGAGACACACAGAGAGACCGGACGGTACAGCAAGAGCTTGCATTTGCAAAAGGAAACACCAGTCCCATGCTGGGACTTGATCCATTCAGCAAGAGAAGCATCATTATAGGGCATCTGCTCTGTAGTGCGCAGGCACTTGAGCAGACTTTAAACCCAGCCAGCAAAGCTTTTGGAAGAAGTTTAACCAGAGCTCCCATGCTGAGGTTCGGCCACTGCAGAACTCATTGCTCTCCGTTTCCCCAGGGGTCACGCAGAGCGGTTAATGCTGCTCCTCCATTCTGCTCTTTTCCCAGAATTATCAAGCCGAAAGCAGAAGTGCTTAAATGCACCTCAACCAGCCCCTCAAACAGAGCCCTCCTCAGTGGTTCAAAACTTTTAGGTCAATTTATAGAGCTGGGCTCTGCTACAACAAAACCAGGCAAAAAACACTTTCTATTCTTTTGTATATGTTTTTCCCCTTACTGCAACCAGACAAAAGCTTTATCTTTCAATGAGAAAGAAAAGGAAAAAGAGTAAGAAAAAGAAATAAAAGGAATGGGAATGGCACTCTCACACAGACACATGCTCCCTTCCTCCTCCTCCCAGAACAGCCGTAGCCTGGTGCCAAGACGTTCACCTGGGATGCGAGGGAGGCCGCGGTCAGCCGACGAGTGCAGAAATGGCAGTGACAGTAAACCATGCCCAGTGAAGAATGGGAGATATTACAAGGATGATAGTAAATATCTAAATGAGCCTCTGAGGAGAGAAAACAAACCAAACCATGAAATGGTCAGCAGCAGCACCATCAGCATCCAAGGGCAAGGTCTCTAACCTCTCTGCCGGGCTGTCAGGCTCAATAAAACGGACGAGAGGTGGGGAGGACAGGGTTTCGGTAGCAAAGATGCCTCCCTGGAGCTGAAGTCCGAAGCCATTCAAAGGGTCTCCCCTGAGCACCACCTCCGTCGTCTCCGTGTGGACTATCTGCCCACCAGGACCCACCGTGCTGGAGGCCAGCGACACTGTGAGGAAGAGAGAGGCAGAAGGTCAGGGCAGCCAAGTCAACATCACAGACCTGGTTGTGGTGAGGATGGTGACCAAGGCTGAGGGAGGCTCTGGCAGTGCTGGGATCAGCTGTCCTACCCAGCTAAGAGTCAGCAAGGGCAGTAAGGACAGTAAGGAGAGCATGTGCACCCGTCCAACCCATCCCCAGCCCCTCACCACTCTTACGTGAGCTCTTGTGCTCCTTCTTCTTCTGCCTCCTCCTCAGCATGGTGGTGCGGGGGCTCATGGGGTGGGAGCTGCGAGGTAGCGTGTTGGAGTTCTGGCAGGGGAAGCCCTGCGCATTCATGGTGGGAGACGAGAAGTTGGCAGTCACCAGAGCTGGGGAAATACAGAGAGTGTTAAAGCGTACACAAAGAAATGCAGTGCTGGGTTCACCTAATAGATATTCACCCAGCTCCTAATAGTTTTGGACTAGTTCCTTCTTCCCAGGGCTCAAGTTGAGGCGAGCCCATGTCCTGGGCTTGCAGCTCCAGGAGAGCTATCAGAGAGGGCTTGGGCTCAAGATGGACATTGCTCTCTGGTGTGAAGAGACTCCAGTGACTGGCCATTGAGGCTACCAGGTGAAAAATGTGTCACTGATGCAGGGCAGCCAACAGCTGGTTGGCACAATGGCACTAATGAACCTTAAATACATAGGAAGAGAAACCAGAGCTTGAACTTGCTGAGCAACTGGGCTCCCCTGCTTACTTCCCAACACACAGCACAATGTTTCCTGCCTACCTCACTGCCCCAAGACCAGAAGCCTGGGGCTGAACAGAATCTGCTTCCTGCAAGAGATGTGTTTACAAACAGATTTTGAAGCAGACGGAGTCCTTCTACCATGCAGTGCAGCACTAGGGCTGAGCTGGATGCATTGGTGTACCACGTTCCTACATGTCACCAGGGCTGCCCTCCTTGTCTCACAGTAATTCAATTTTTCCCTTGCCCATATGAAAGCAGGGCACAGGGGTGTGGGATAAGGGGATGGGAGCACGGGTCTGCCCAGCACACCGCTCTCATTGCAGTTACCAGCTCAGTGCACACAGGGCAGCAGACACTGATTTTGCACCAAATACTGATTTTGCACCTCAGCATTGGGCCTGTGGCAAGAGACCCAGGTGCCCTTGGAGGAAGTAAGTGACACCCCAGGCCACAGAGTTGGAGAGGCACAGCACGAACACATGCAGGAACAGGGACAACACCGTGCTCTGGGGTTACATTTGCAGTAATCCTGTCCAGACGTCTGGTTCCAGGTGGGCGTCTTGCAGTGCCCGGGGTGGTGGGTGTGACAGTAGTTGACGCAGGGGTCCCAGCAGTGGTGGTGGTCGCTCTTCTGCACCTTGACTGATGTCACCCAGGGGAGCAGAAATCAGCACAGGCAGGGAGGAGAAGTGAGAGAAAGAAAAAGTAAGAAGCATAAGGCAGGAGATTGTAGGAAAGAGCCTCATACTGGCTCTGAACATGCCACAGTGCAACCGTGGCGTGTAAAGCACCAGCAGCAAAAACGCATCCCCGTGTAACCTCATGACACTTGACGCAAAGTGGCAGATATCCACCCTTTCCCCTTAAAAAACTCTGTGTCCTGAGCCAACGGCCTGACTAAGCTGTGCTGGCAGCACACAGATGTCACTACCATTTGCAGTCTGTTGTGCGACGTGCAGAAGCTGCCTCCAGCCACGAGTTTCCCACAGAGACCATCGGCATTATCTGACAGCACCAGGGAAACCTCCTTGTGCTGTTTCCCACCTTGCTGCCCTCCCAGGACAGCACTCGATGCCTTCTACACGTGCCTAGGAGTGCTCCGAGCACTTCTCTTGGCTTCAGCGTTTGGATGTTTAGTAGCTGCTCTTGGCTAGCAATCTGTCGCAGGGTGCACGTATGAAAAGGGCGGACTGCAGCTTACCAGAACAAAAGGGATTTTACACGCTGCTGCTTACAGGCAATTACACAGGGCCACCAACACAGGAAGAGATGCCAACGCTATGGCAAACAGCAAATTAAAACATGGCACCAATGTGGCAGACTCTATTCATGGCCACACAACAGCTTTAGCTGCAGTGTGGCATCCATCACCCAGAAATCCCTTGTCCCAGGAACTGCAGCTTTGCAACACCAGGTCCCAATGCCACAAATCCCCTCTGATGTGCCTCAAACACACCGCCAGGTACAGGTCCCTGTTCTCCTCTCACTGATGCTCCTTTTGCTCCTGGGCAGCACAGGGTAGATTCAATTGTCCTTGCCCAGCGGCAATGAGTTTTCTCTCCCAAACCCCTGCACCACGCTGTCTGGATCAATTTTCTTCTGTGGGGAATTGCTAGCTAATGAGCAAGATTGCAAGTGTCTCTTTTGTTCAGCTGAGCACGAACAGCATCCCACAGCAGAACATCGCAGCTCTTAACCTTGCAACTGCTGGCACTCTCCCAGCTGAGACCTCCTCCGGGCTCTGTGCTCTCCACACAGGTGGGAGCCTCGCTGGTGCTGGCACTGCCAGGGCTTTCTGAGCGTGCAAACCTGGGAGAGGGACTCAGCTTAGCCAGTGTGTCCACCCAGAGATCTCTTCTAAAGGTCATCTGTTAGCGTCTTTAACACTGGATATCCATTTTTCTTATCTGAATCCTTAAGGTCAAGTTTTCTGACCAACATACTTACTATTTCAAAGTCTTTGCTAAACATTTAGTGAGTTTAGCACCTACTCTATAAAGTTCTTAAAATGTCCACTTCCAGCTCTGGGGTTTCTATTTTGTGGATTCAAAAGGAAATTCAGAGTCAGCAGGCTTTGAAAAACAAAAATCAAAAGAGTAAGTGTGGCTGCATCTAGACAAAAACAGAGTTCCTAATAACATGAAATACTTTGAACATAAGTGACAGAGCTTATGGGTGTATATACAAAACCATTTAATCCATTTATAGTAATTAAACCTCTCCCATTTGTCTCTAAGTTCTTAGCCCATACTTGACACAACAGAAAAAGGTCTATGAAACTCAGATGTCAATGCAGTGGCGGAAGAAAAGAGGTTTTGGACAATAATGGGATAAAAACCTACAACAGCCTTCCCCAAGCCTTCTGCACATCATCGGTGCCTGAGGAAACCCACCCATCCCAGCACTGCTCGCAGGCACCATCCGCTCCCACTGATCTTGTGAGCACGGCGTAATCCTCCCACAAACTCTCCAAATGCCCCCAGAGCTGCAGAGAAAGCAAACTCTGTTTGACAAATCCTGTGCTTCAGCATTAAACTGCAAGGACCATATTTTTTTCATGGCAGCTGCAGCTTCAGATCTCTCTCCGCTTCCTCAGTAACCAGATTTTCATTGCACAAGAAGCCATATTTAGAAAACATCACAACAAGCCCCATGCAGGCACATGCTGGATGGACTCAGTAATGCAAGCGCCAAGCAGAGACATCTCTGCACTGTCTCGTCTCCTCAGCTGCTATCTCTGGGCTTCACTTTCCTGCCAATCATGACAGTTTGCTTTTGCATGGCCCGTTTTTCCTTACTGCCCTCATTTGTTTCCCTTAACTCAGAAAAAGCAGCCTGTGGAGTTGCCTTTCAGTTCCTGGAGCAGAAGGTAGAGTCTCTCCGAGGTCCTAATGCAGATCATCAGCTTTGGTGCGGTTCCTTGGCTCCCCACCATGGGCTGCACGATGATGTGGCTGGTTACACCCCTGAAGAGCACTGCTTCATGAGCTGCTCCTCTTGACCTAAGCACTCTCTTTCCTGTCCCCACCACCTCCCTTTCCCATCCCCATCGGCACTGGTGAAGGTTTAAGCCCAAGCACTGGCGCTCACCTCTGCCTCCTAACAGCCATGTTGATGAACAGCATCCTTTCCGTTTACCCCTCATGCGTTAAGAGTTTAACAAAAAGTGGGGACAATCATTAAACCCCTTATTTATTCATACTGGTGTGTTGCAATTATTCTCTCAAGTTTGCCTGCTGAATTTCTGCCACAGCAAACTGGTCTTATGCGTGGAGATATGGGTAAAAATGCCCTGAGCACACAGATCTGTCCTTCCACAGATCTTCCTCCTCCTGAGCTGCTGCTGAATGCATATATTCTGAAAGGAGATTAGGACCAGGGCACTAATGGAAGAAGGAGAATAGTTCATTTTAACAGCCATTGAAAAAAGATTATAGCTTTCCATTTTTTCTTGGGCACAAAGGTCAAGTCATCTGTCCCCTTTGTTAAATGGCTTTAATTCTGCACAAATTGGACTGGACGTGTAAGAGATTTATTTCTAGACATGGAGATGTTATTAGAGTTTATGTTTCACTGCATCACGTTAAAGAAGACAACACAGATAATTTCTTCTTTCACCAAACCTCCCTAGAAGAGAACAGAAAAACGAATTGGGCCTGGGGCTCCTGTGCACCAACATTATTAAAATGCACGTTCCTGAGAGAGAAGTGACTCAAAATGGTTGCAAAAGGGGCCGGTACTGAACCAGCTGAACCAGCTGAGTTACTAGAGGCCCAATGTAGACTGTAACTAAACTGCAGGCAGCAGTTGCAACAAATCTTACAGTGAGGCTGATTTCACAAATACACGTATATGAGAGCCTGACTCAGCGTCTCACATGAAGAAGAAACTAAAGGTGGGCAATAAGGATGCTCACAGGACAAATTCCTAACATTTGAAATTTACAGGTATTTACGGTTTGATGAGCAGGATTTTTTTTCTAGTACTTCTTTGGAGAGAGAAAAAAAGCAGCAGCCACTCTGGATGCCTCCACTGTGCCCCTGGCTGCTCAGACACAGCTGCCATTCAAACAGGCTGGGCCAGAAAATGAACACTTGTGCTTCAGCTTTATTTCCTACAGAAGTCCAGCGGAACCCTGCCTAGCTACTGACACATTCTTTACAAAGCCTTACCAGGCTCCGGCCGATGAAAGCTGAGCTTAGAAATACATTTGCCAGGACCAAAGTTGTCTTACTCCCTCTCCATTAAAGTCTCTTATCCAAAGTACTAACAAAGCAGCAGCACTGCAAAACCTTGGGATTCCCAACTCCAATTTTCCAATACAAGCACAGATGGTATCTTTTTTTTTCCTATTCACATCCTTGAGGAACGTCATCTAATCACGTGCATTTCATCAAAACACTGTTTTTTCCTTCCCAGATGTCTCTCTTTGGTGTCTGTTGTGAGCATCCAAAAGCAGTGAGAACCACAGCAGGGACTTCAAATGAGTTTCGAGGGCAACCAACAATGTTTGCCCAGAGGACATACCTGTTTCTGGAGGCTTCAAAGGCAGCCTGCTTTGGTGAACAGGTAGTATCTCCAACTTGACATTTTCTGAAGTGGCAGCTAAAAGCTGAGTTGCCTCTAATAAGGAGCAGTGCTCTGTGCTCGTGCCATCAATGGAGAGAATATGGTCACCAACATGCAACGCGCCACATCTGCAAAGGAAACAGCAAGAGAGGTAATTATACACACGGCCAAAATCCATGTCCTTATGGCTGGAAGCAGAAACATACAAAAGCCAGCTGTTTTGCTTCAAATTGTTTCTTTCCATATCTCACTTTTGACTTTCAACTTGAACATTAAGTTTAAGCATTGACAAAAACATCAACTTAGATGGTTCAAGTCTGGCTGCTGGTGTTTTGGGAAAGATCTTTCAAGTTTTTACTAGTGCACAGTCATAGCCACTCTGGATGGCTGGGTGTTCACCCAGTGGTGTGGTGGGTCCTACCAGCCAGCAGTTCAGCGATGTGACTACTAGGGTGACAAGCTGACTTGTACATCAGGAAAAGGCTCCAGCCAGAAATTTCCACAAGAGGTGCCTGCCGTTCCACAGCTCCAGGGCACTCAGACCCAAGGTTTTTAGAACAGAGCTCAGCTTTCACATGCACTGAATTACATTCGTTCCCAGTGAGGAGTGTCCACTGGTGTTAGGTCAGATATTTTTAGCATGCTTAGTGGTAAGAACATGCGGGCATGGCCAATTCAAGGAGAGGCAGAGAAGAATGGTATATAACTAACAAGATGACAAGAAAGCAGTGGAGAAAGGAAAAGGAGAAGTGGAGCAGCCAGTTCAGATCTTTACCTGTCCACCACACTGGCCGGCTTGATCTTATCAATGACAATGACCTGCTTGTTCCGATGCGTGGTTGTCGTCAGTGTGATTCCTAGAGTAGATCCTGGAGTCTTTGCTATTTCAACCAGTAGAGGACCCGAAGCATTTGCTACTGTATCTGCAAAACAAGAGAGTATCTCAAGACACCTCTACAGACTTTTCTTGTACTAAATGCAGAAGCAGACAAGAGATTGGCCAATTGTGCTGACCTGATGTGAGCATCAGCACATCTGTAGTTGGGACATCCTACACCCCAACAACTCTGCATCACATCTAGTTAACAAAGAAATCCTCCCAGTACCTAAAGAGGACCCACAGGAAAGCTGGGGAGGGACTCTTTGTCAGGGAGTGTAGTGATAGGACAAGGAGTAATGGTTTTAAACTACAAGGGCAGATTTGGGTTAGGTATTAGGAAAAAATTCTTTACTATGAGGGTGGTGAGGCACCAGAGAAGCTGTGGATGCCCCATCCCTGGAAGTGTTTAAGGCCAGGTTGATGGGGCTTTAAGCAACCTGGTCTGGTGGAAGGTGTCCCTGCCCATGGCAGGGTGGTTGGAATTAGATGATCTTTGGGGTCCCTTCCAACCAAAACCATTCTACAATTCTGTGATTCTATGATATTACAACAATTCACACATGGAAACGACTCTCCTGCCTCTCTTTTTTGGGTTAAATAACAAGAGAATGCGCAAAGTCTGTGCACCAGTCATATCAACGTAAAACAAAAGCACAAAAAAAATCAGAAGGACTTCACTGTTTAAGGTTCTTCCCAAACAAACCAAAAAAAGGCACAGAGAAATATGATTATGCTTTCTGAGGTATCCAGAAGTCTTGCATGCTGCTGACCACCAGCACAAGCCAGCAACTCCAGCATCAGCTCAGGAATATCGCTGCAGCTGCTTGTTTCAGTTCCACTAGTGTGGCTCTGGGAACAGAGACCCAAAGCTTCCTACCCGCATGCTTACAAAAGCCTTCTCTCCCCCATCAGACAATACAGGGGTAGCTCATGTTTAAACAATTCATTTCTGCAATAAGCTTAATGCATGCTGTAAGTGAGACTCTGAAACTCCTACGAAACTGCACCTGTTAGCATCTGCTTCAAAGGAAAGGCTGGCAGAGCCCTCAGAGAGCTTGATGCCTCCTCAGCCCTTAATTATTCATGGTGAGGCTTTCCTCTTCCAAAGCTATACTCCACTAAAAATGCTGATGCTACTCAGCTCCAATATTTGATGCATGGCCCATTCTTGTTCTTTGATAAATGGGAATATTGATGCAGATCTTGGGAGCTAAGCTGCAGGAAGGTCTTTCATGAGATTTGTCAAGATGCTAAGTCCCTGGAGACAGATTTTTCCCTTGTGTAGGGATCAGCCAGGGGATGTTCAGGCACTGATCTACTCACAGCACCCTTTTTCCTGGGGAAGGAAGGAGCAGGACCAAGCCACGTTTAAGATTATGCAAGGCTTCAAATAAAACACTGTTTATTCTCTGCTGAAAAGGACCATCGGAGAGACCTGCAGGCCCTGGCAAAAAGCACAGCCCCAGCTCAATCCAAGGTGCACAGAGCACCCAGGTAAAGCCTGCGGAAGGTGCACTTCAGCTTCATTAGCAAAGTAAGCACCAAGGGATGACGGATCTTCTCCAACAGCATCAGCTATACGATGGTTTCGCAGCCCATGAGTGTCCAGCACACATCTTCCAAAAAGGGATTTACTCACATGCATATATTCCTCTAGCCAAAGGGAAGGAGATAGTAAAAATGGCCACGGAAACAGCTTGCTGGGATGTTAGATCTCTGTTTCTTTGCAAGAAAAACACCTGCTCCTCTCGGTTTCACCAGTGTCCAAGCTTCTCGGCTTTGCCAAGTGTTTCCCAGAAAAGTCTCAGCACAGTGGCGAGAGGAAAGGGGCACGGGCACCTTCTGCCATGCCAGGACCCAGCTTTCAGTAACACTCCAGGAAATCACAGTCAGTCCTCCAGCCCACAGTCCTTCCTGCCCCTGTGCAGCACGGCCACCCTGCTGCCCCTTTAACTCCCATCTCCAGTGGCACAGACAAGGATTGTTCCAAATACATTTTATAGAGGCATTTGTTGAAGAAATACCAGCCAAGCCTCTATTAATTATTCCAGGGAAAGATTTGGCTCGAATCAAAGGTCAGGAGTCTGCAATTTAGCAATATTTGTGAGGCATGATTAACACGGGGCTATTACATCCAAGCCAATTTGAAAATAAATGCTGAGAGGACAGGGCAGGCCAGGCAGCAACCTTCCTGCAGGGAGGCAATCCCATTGCTGCTTTGGCACCACGAGGCGTGCCTGCTCCACCAGGCACATCCGCAACCTCCCCGTGCATTCATGGAAAAGGCACCTGCAGCTCTCCTGGGTTTCAGAGCACATCTCACCTTACTAAAGCAAGATCCCTTCTCGCAAGCCAAGGGTCTGAACAGTTCTTTGGAGGCTCAGCACTGATGAGGTGTTCAGCTCACACGTGCTCAGCGCATACCAAGGGCCAAATGTCACACCAGTGTAAAACAGTCATCACTGAGGCCAGCAACACTGAGCTGAATGCGGACACAGCAGCTCGCATCATTTCTCTAGGGCTTTGTTACCAAGGAACAGAAGACAAAACATACACGTATGCTGTTCTGCATGTCCGTGCTCACTGTCACGGAAGGGTTTGGCAAGCCATGATTTGTGCTGTTTTACAGATTGGGAAACTGAGGCACAACTTGTCCCAAAAGATGCTTTTTTAGTGGATAGCCAGAAAGCTTGTTCAATAGGAAACAGAAAGGGATCTCACTGCAATTCCCCTTTGTTGGATAAAGACACTACATCTCCTGACACTGAGGTGAAAGCACGAACACTATCTTCATCCACCTTCAGAAAAAAAATGTTTAGTAATCAAATAAACCCTTGTCCTCCACCTTTTCAAAGACATCTTCCTTTTAGGTGGCGCTGATTAAATGAATAGGGTAAATAAATTGGATAGCACCCTGTTAAAATTCAGTATCAGCAGCTCTGGCCCAAAGTCAGTCCCGGAAGCCCAGCTAACATCTGACCCCAAATCCTGCCTGCATCTTTCCTTCTAAACCCAAACTCCACCCGTTTCAAAACGCTCAGGGGCAAATTCAGTAGCCACCATGTCACTCACTGCAGACCTAATCAGCCCTAACCCTTTCCAACAAAACAGAAAGAGGAAAGCTGATCAAAACTTGCTCAAGTACAGCAAATCCCATTGCCCTGTCCACTTGGCTGACCCCAGGTCCCAAGAGGACACAAAGGGCTGTGCAAAACCTGCTCACACCCTACACTTGAGGAGTACTCATCCATCTCATGGTGGATACACGGGAGGCAGAGCCTGCTCCAGGCAATCAGACACCCCAGTGCTGAAGGTACAGGACAGCTGGTTTCCCCACCGGTTAAACGCTGGGGGTTGGCAGCTGTTTTCCTAGTGATCGTTCTCTCAAAAGCTTATTTTTAAGGAAATACTTAAAGAGAGGGAGGAGAGGACCCAGCAAATCTCTGCTCATTCATAATCTCTAGCAGAGAGCTTCCCCCTCCATGACTCAACCCTCACGGCTTGCAGCCCAGTGCCTTGTGTCATGGCACACACAGCTTATTTACAGAGTAACTATTCAAATGCCACCCGTTTCTGGCTGATCAGTTTATTGGTTGGATTTTTTGTGTGTGTTATTTTTACCCTTTTTTAAAAGGCCCACAAGATAGAGCGTCGCCACAGGAAAGCATCTGTTTATTGCAATGTTTATCTGGCATCAGCAAAAGGCAGAGACTTTCCCCATGCCCAAGGGAGGTGCGTGCCCAGTTTGCACTCCTTTTAAATGGAAATGGAAGATTAATTTAATTCCTTCAGTGGCCTTGAGAAATCTCAGCCAATTTGACTGAAAGCCTGCTGTAGCCCCGTCCTACACTGGCCTCCCTGGTGGAAGCCAGCAGCCAGGGGATGCTTGGCGGTGGTGGGAAGCAGCTGCCGCAGCCCTCACACCGAGAGCTCCACGCAGCTCATCCTCAGCACACAATTTGGGCTGGAAAACTGCACTGCTGGCTGGGGAATGCCATGATTCAACAACACTCCCCCGCAGCAGCCTTGGTCTCTCACCAAGGACAGATGTAGCAAAACAACTTTCCCTCCTCGAGGGTCAGCCCACACCACTACACTGGTGGCATCCCCAGCTCTTTTAATGAATCAAGCAAATGGCGTGGCCACATGCTCCCCAAGCCCCTTCAGCTAGAGCTAGTTTTCAAAATGGGAACATGGCTGCCAAGTGGAAAGCCTCACCCCAGCAGCATGTTTTAAAAGAGTGCCAGCAGAGCTGTTACTTTTCTCCCCAAATCACAGAGCACACCTTGGGAGGCGGTGGGCTAGGTGAGGGAGGGATGCCAAAAACCATTAGTACGACTAAGGGCTTGGTTGTCACTCCCTGGGCAGAGGATCTGTTTTACCGTGTGGTCTCTCCGTCTCATTTAACTGCAGGTCCCCAGCATCCTCACAGCCTCTCTTACCATGCACAGAACCAGGTACCATTTTCCCTCAGCTCTCCTCAACACTCAGGTCCCAGGCACATGCTGCACCCACCACAGCTAGCACATCTTGTTCATCTGTTCAGCTAAATGTGGTGCTCCCTTCAGGCTACTCGTGTCCCCACACTGCTTCCAGCACCTGCTTTTCCCTTCTCTCATCATCTTCCCTTGGTTGCTAAAGAGAATGTCTGTAATATTTGTGATTTGGGGATGATGCGCTCATCCTGCTGTAGTTATTAGCAGTTGCCTTGGCAAAACTGTCTGCAGAGATTGTTTTAAGCTACATGTTCTGCATCATCTTGCCTTTAAAGAAAGCATCCCCTTTATGGGGATGGGGAGAAGCAGTCTATGAAGAAATTAACTAAAGAGGGGCTGGTTTTATACCTTCTTGGGATGTACATAGTCATGGCCCACTGTATAGCAACACAAGAGGGAGAAGCACTGCACAGAACCTGACGTTGCTTGTTTTCAGCTTCAGGTGGGAGAGTTTCTCAAGAAGAAACACTGAACACTTTCATGACTATTTTTTGCTCCAAGTCAGGATCTAAAACAGTCAACTTTCTGTGACATTTGCAGCAGGACACCATACAAACAAGAAAACCCCCCAAAGTCCATTTCCCACACACCACTAAATGTTTGCTTCTGTTCAGACTGGAAAGCTCTGAGCAAAATTCCTCCCCAGCTCTGCCTGTCCCGCATGCCAGGCAGGACAGCCCTTATTGACCTCTGCGGAGCTACCACAATCAAAATCTTTAAAAAAGGTAGAAAACAGGGTTTGGGTAGTTTCTGTTTCCTGTAATTTTAAGAGTTTCCTCTTTTTCTTGAATGCCAGCCAACCTCTAAAGAGCAGCTGCTCCTGTAACATGGCAGGAGCCAGGCAGCAGGCAGGTAACTGCAGAGCCCTGAGGTTTTCCTTCCAGCTGTCCCAGCGGGGTGCGTGTCTGTGTGACACGCAGCTGCCCAGCTCCTGGCAGCCTCCCTCCCCAGGGGACACAGCTCACTATGACCATGCTTGTGGATTTTGTACTGAACGGAAGGGTAGTTTGCAGGAAGGAGACAGAAGGAAGCAGAAAGTCCTCAGGGGTTGCAGAAGGAGTTCGCTTATTCTGGAGCAACCCTCTTGCACGTTGCCTGGAACAAGTTCTGGTGTTCTCAGCTCTCTTTGCTTGGCAGTGGGGTGGCATTAAACTCTCTCAGCTACAGATCCTTCTGATTTCCTTCCTCACTGGTAATCAGAAAATAACCTGATCTGACTCCTATTTCTCACTGGATCCCAGGCTCAGACGTGCTGGACTGGTTTGCAAGATTTGCAGAAGAGACTCCAAACTAGTCCAGCTTGTGGCTCCTGTACAAGCAGAAGCCCCTCTGGAGACATATACGCAACATCAAAATCAAACGCACAGCTCAGTGAGCTTCCAGAGCCAGCCCAGCTTCAGACTCTGTAGTAACCTTAAACTCATTAACAACACTCCCTGCAGTAACAGCTGTGTGTCACAAAGGCAGCTCAAAATGACTTTACAGTAGCTAATAATAAATCCTTTCCCTGAGCTTGAAACTGAAAATCAAATGGAAAGGAAAAAAAAAAAAAAAAAAAACCACTCAAACTTGGTATCTACTGTGTAGATCATTTTTAGAAATACCCATCCTCTGCCCTCCAGTAAGTTCTGTCTTCTTTGGGGTCAATCAGTTGGACACTCCTCGTTTATTTCAGAAGCAGATCTGAACTGAAAGTTCTAAGGAAAGGAATAGCTCTAGAATTAAACAGGGTCAACATTCAGAACCAAAGCCACTGCCACTTCAAGTCAATGCCTGCTTGCAGCTCATTGCCCTGCACACATTTAATATTGGTATGTGCAATGCTGGCAGAGTACCAACATTCCAACCCCCTTCAACTCTGATTTCTCCTATGTCCTCTTTGTCTACATTAGAAATTCCTCTTTTTCCCCTTCTAAAATCAGTCAACACTCCCATCGAGACATGTCACTGGATAAGGACATTTCAAATACCTTCAACTAAGCTGCCTTTGAACTCTATCCCCTACGCCCACACTGGCAGCACAGTGCTCAGCAACTTTTGCTCTGAAACCAAGTATCCCAGTTGCTGCCCCCGGTCTCGCATACTTTCCAGGCTGTCAGAGAAAATGCCACCCCAGCCATTTTGGCCTTACCCATGATGGTCACATCATACTCTATCTGGAAGAGTGCCTCCTGGCTGCACTGCCGCAGGATATTGAGAGCATCAGCATGGGTCATGCTGTGCAGAGGAATCCCATCAACGCTCAGCAGCCTGTCCCCAATTTTCAAGGACCCTTCCCTGTAGGAACACAAAAGTTACTTTTTTTGCATTTATATATTTATATATGTGTATGTATTTATATATAAAGTCAATTACTTTGATCCTGTAAGAGTTGAACATTCCCTGGGACAATAGCTTGGGTTATTTATAGTCAGGCCCATCACATTAAATCAGCAGCCTGAGAATAGATAGGCTGCCTCCTGCTTTCGAATATAGCATCAGCTCTTCATCTGCACAGGGTTAATTAGGTGGCTGCCTCTGGAAGAGGAGTTTCTGGTGTTTCCATTCATAGGTCATCCTATGAACACCAGTTCCAATCTGCCTGCACACTACAGACCCCACACCACCTCTGTAGCACCACAGCACCACCAAGAGAGGCCTCAGGGTGACACCAGCAAGGAGGACAAGAAGGACACATGTCCAAAAATGTGGTGAAAGCTGCCAGTCTGTCTTGTGAAAGCAGATACTGGAGGAGCATTACCTGTCTGCTGGGCCACCTGGCCTCACATAAGTGAGCACCAGCGGTCTGGACTTGTGCCAGTCTTCATGGGCTCCCCCTGTAAGCAAACCGGGAAAGCCGTCAGTCATTGGAGGTTTTGAAGTCTGAATTAGAGTGCTGCGAAAGTAGAGACATTTATCACATAACAGCTGACACAGCTTGAAAGCAATGCAAAGAGTGCCCTAGATTAGGCAGCCGGCAGTCCTTGAAGGCTGCATGGGATGCTCTCCAGGGCACACTTTTGTTTCTCATCTGAGGTTTATGACATCCACTATCTTTCTTTTCTCTTCCTGCTTCCCATGTCACCTCTGCCAGTGCTTGTCCCCAAATCATTTCTCACCGAAGAAGCCACTAACCTCTTAGCACAAAGCCAAAGCTGTTGCCTTCCTTGTAGAGGGACACCTCGATGGTCTTGGGAATAATGCCAGCACTGCTCTCCGGCACTGAAGGAAGAGAGGAAAGCTTGGTTATCCCCAGACAAGTCTTTTCCATGCCACTCTACAAAGTAATAACAAATAACAGCATTAAAACAAAAGTCCAGCCCCTATCTCCATATTGTATTATGCCTGTTTGGAGGCAAAAAAAGTATGAGCCAGACACATGAACCTTCACTAGAGCCAACCACCATGTTTTGGGATGACTGGACCAGTTCAGCGTTGTACATCTCACCTCAAATTTGTCTTGGATAATACTCTGACATTCGAGTAGAACTCTCTCATTTATCAACCAGCTTTAATGTGTTCAGTATTACTGAAAAGTCAGAAGCTTCTGCTGCAGATGGAAACTTATTTAAAAAAAAAAAAAAAAAGAGCAGCAGCAGCAGTGTAAGGACAGCCACTGGCTGACCTTAAAGAAAATGAAAATCCCAAATCCTCAGCACAAAAGGTTGAGTTTTTTTTCCCTTTCCTCCCACATTTTGACTTTAAAAAAAGATTAAGTGAATCCTTTAAACTGATCCTAGGGGCAATTCAGTAATGTTATGTTAAATACACAGTACTGTTTAATGTACAAAAGTAAAGAGAAAAAGAAAGAAAACTGTAGCTGTCTCTTGCCGTCCCCTGTTATTTAATGATTTATTGAAGTACTGCTGTGAATATGAGACAATTTCCCAGTCTTCTCCATTCAGAATGGTGCATGGCATTTTAGCCTAGTCTGCTCCAAAAAGATCAATTCCTTATCTTCAAACCAGAGAAAAGACCAGGAGCTTGACTTCAGCCTGGCAAGCTGGAGCCAAAGGCACCCTGAGCACATCCATGCCAGCCTCTCCACTTGGCTCAGGAGGGGTTTTGGAAACCACTTTCCCCTCTGTCCTCATGAACCACACTGGTTCTCACTGCCAAGCTTCCCGAGGGCTTGCAACCTGCCTCAGTTAGGGTTAAACTAACCCAGAAGATGCACAGCTGAGGCACGGTACCCCCTCGCAGGCAGGCAGCCCTGGGGACAAGGCCAAATAAAGCCCCAAACCAGTCCCCCACACAGCTGCTTTGCTCCTGCACAGGCTGCTGACAGGGATGCAGCCTAGAAATACTTCAAGAGGGAAAAGCTTGGGACGCAGGAAGGCTCTCGGCAGACGAGTGATACATACCAAGAAAAGAGCATAACGCATCCACGAATGAGTTAGGAAACCGTCCGACTTCTGTCCTAAGCAACCAAGCATGAAGTTCTGCAGCAGCCTTTGGTAAGAGCAGTGGGAGCAGGGTAACCTAAGCTGGTATTAATGCAGGGCTCGCTTTATTCATGAAAGAGATGATCTGACACAGTGGCCTGAAAACTAGACTTAGACTTGCAAGATCTCTCCAAACCAGGAAATTACAAACTGGGGAGAAAAATTGAAAGCCACAAGCGCAAGCTATTGAATTGCACTATCCTTCTGGTTTTTGCCTGGGGAGAGAAAGAGGCGAGTGCACGCAGCAAGAGCAAACCCTCAGCACAGATAAAAGCACGCGAGCAACCAACAATGAACTGGAGCAAGGCAGTAATGGACAAGACCCTGTATTTCACAGTGCTTCTTTGTTTGGATTAGTCATAAACAACATCAATAATCTCATCTGAGAGAAGTCACTATTTCAGTGTGCTCTTCCTGCTCATTCAGAAATGGAGACATTTTGCGTCGCTGCTATTGATTGAGCCATGCGGTATTGGCACTGCTCCTTAGCTGCTAAGGACAGCTTATCAGATTCCTAATAGCCAGCCTCACAGCTAAGCAAAAAGGTTATTAAGAGTTGCCATCTCTACATGGAAAAACTGAACCATAGGGTTCTGTGGTTTGGATTATTTATTTATTTATTTTTATCAGGGCTGTATGCGAAAGCTAACTAACATTTCCAGCAAAACAGAGGGGGATGAAGAACAGAGATTCAAATAATTCAGACTTGTTTTTTACTTCTTAGGGCTTTATATGGTCATCTACATATTCAGTATCTTTCATGTAAAGGCAGCAGCTACGGCAAAGCTATGAAGTTTAAGATGGGTTGCTAGCTGGGGTAAAACATTTGGATTTCATTAGTTGTGCTTTTTCCTTTTTTATTTTTAGTTTTTCTATTTCTTCTGCCCAGTCATTCTCTGATTGACCCTCTGAGTAACTGAGTGAGTAATAACCAGGGAGATCATTTTCACAATGATGACCGTGATGAAAAACTGTACTGAGGTATTTGTTACAATCAGACCAAAGAAACCAGTGCAAAAGCACAGTCTCCCACATCAGGACACAAGACCTGTTTATGAGATCTGCACCTGCCGGCCTCTGCCAGGGGCCCCTTAGCTCGAAGGCAGATTGCTTCAGCTTCCCTTCTGAAAACACCTAATATTTCAAAGCATCTTGAGGAGTAAATGCACTTGCTGCAGTTCAGAAAAGAGGAGCTGGCAATATATGCTTAAAACTGAATAAAATCTCCCATAGCCACGCTCCAAAAGGGAAAAAGAAAAACACGCTGAAGTAGCATCAGGAGGCAGATTGGCCTGTGCTACCAAGTCACTCGGAGGCAAGACAGATCTAATCAGCCATCTCCTGCCGGTGTGCATGAACGGGCACCCACTGTGCTGGAAAAAGCACTCTGCTCTGACCGCATGCAGCTCTGCAACATCCACCGCGAGCAGATGAAGGCAGAACATCACAGTGCCCCCGGACATTGCCCTCGCCACGATGGCTCAAGCACGAGCAAGCCCATCTGCACCCCGGGACAAAACGTGGCCAAGAAAAGAGAGCAGCATCATCAGAGGCACCCACCGGCTGGCGGCAGCTCATACTCTACTTCTAGCACTACCCTTTCGCCCACGTTTTTCAGCAGGCTGATGATCTCGTCGTGCCGCAGCTTGGTCAGGTTAATGCCGTTCACCGACTTGATGTAATCCCCGACGTTCAGCTGGTCACTTCTGCGAAAAAGGAAAGAGAAAGCAGTGGTAGGACACAGCCTCTGTTACGCTTAGGCTGAGCGTGCCTGGTGAACCTTTGGTAACTGCAAGATTTTGTGAACAAGCCCGCAGCGTCGGGCTGATCTTAGCTGTCTGACTGCATGTGCCTGCTCTCAGAGAGAAATGCTAAAATCGAAGCCATCTCTTTCCCACTGGCAAGCGTTCAGATCTGTACATCCAGTAACAATCGCTGTATATGCGTTCACAACCTCTCTTTTTGTTGCTCAATTCCCGTTCGCATAGAGCAATCAGTCAAAGAGAAGCATACCAGGAGCTGTCTGAAATAAAAATCCAACAGGAGAAAAGAAAACATCCTGCCTTTTGCCTGTTTTCTACAAAATTGTTCAATTACCCTTTCCCTTTATCAGCTTCTTGGAGCCTTTCTTCTCCCGTTCCTTTTCTGAGCCAGTAATGTTACTTACACACTCAGTATTCAGAACAGATACAATATTAAACCACTTGGCTTGATCAAGATGTATTGTACCATGCAGCTCTCCTGACAAGGCTGCCTAATTTCACAGAATCCCAAATATCCCTACACAAAATTTCAGAGCATAATTGCACAGAGCATGGGAAATAACTCAAAATAGAAGACATTCGACTTACTGAAGCAACAACTTCGCGTTCTGAGACACATGAAAAAAAAAAAAGAAGCCGGGTGCCAATTATTTTAATTATAACCATATTCGTTCAGGAGGTAGAACATGCAACTACTCCCCTCCAGCTTTCCCATGCTCCCTGTGCCCCATCTCCGTTTCTCACCTTGCTGCCAGTCCTCCCGGCCTCAGATTGGAGACCCTTGGCTTTCCATCTTTGTCCGTGCCACCCGAAATGGTTAACCCAAGGGTGCTTCCTTCCTTCTTGATCAGCTCCACGATGGTGACCCCTCTGAACTCTTCTGAAAGATCAGGAATAAAGGCAAACCCTTCAGTGGAAGGCACATTCCTCCCAGACCCAAGGAGAGCCTTTTCCTACAGGTGGTGGGAGAGCAGACCTGCCATGATTTATACTGTTAGCAGGAAGAGAAAACTTTTCTTTGAATTGGAATTGTGAAAGAGAAGTGTGTCTGGCAGACCCACAGGAGTGGTGGGAAAGCATTTCATGCGGGTCTGGCAGGCAACACCAAGCAGGGCAAGGCAGGGGAGTGAGAGCTTGTGAGAAGATGAAAATATCGTGTTTCCCGGGTGCTGGGAGCCGGGCAGAGCCCCAGGGAGATTACCTCAGGAGCTATGTTTTATATGGACCAGGGTGGGTGTTTGGAGGGCTGCATGGCAGTCACAGTTCCCAGGCAGGAGGATGCTGTGGACCTGCAGCAGCTGCCTGGATGGACAGAATAGGGTGGATCTTAAATACTGTGATTTAAAAAACATCCTGAGATGTCAATGCAGTCGGGAGGTAAAGAGCATAACGTGGGGAGGGGTGGGATCCTGCCGTCAGCAGGGGAAGGAGCAGGAGGCACAAACTTCGCTCATTCACAGCAGTGTCTGCACGATCTGCATCTGGTCCGTGTCAAACTTTTTCCATACTAACCACCGCATGTCCATCTGCCATTGAAGCCATGAGACACACACAAACGTAACTGGTTTCACATGAACCACAAGCCCCAGTACGTATGGGCAGGGTCAGGTTTAGGGTGCCTGCTGCACCAGTAGCACTCCTCTATTTGCTGCAGGCAGCATATGTTTTACCTTCCTTTAGTCCAACACGACACTCTTGCTTGTCTAACACCTATGAATCAAGCCTGACGCGATGCCAGCTTTGGTCCCATTACAGCGCACCTCTGGGCTTTACAAAAGCAGTGTCCCTAAACTATTTGGACTTTTGGATTTGACGTGGAGGAGGGAAGCCAGCAGCAGCCCAAGGAGAGACCAAGAGCTCTGCTGACTTGGCGGAAGGCAGCTCCGTGTTAATCCACACGACGGCACTCGCACTCTGCTCAGAGGACGACTAGCCCCGGGACAAATGAGATGACTTTCATCCCTTGCCAGAGCCTCCTCTAAGAAGCTTTTGTAGAATTTGTCTACAACATGATCCATCCACCTCCGCTCTCTCTGGGTACTGAAAATCCTCCCAGTTTTACAGGAGAAAACCAGCCTCCCTCACACAGGGCAACCTTCTCCAAAGCCATGCAGGAGGAGGCGGTGATGGGCACTGGCAGCAAGTGGACAAAAGCAGTGCCATGGCTGTGGAACAAAACCCACGCTGCAAATGACCCATGAGATCATTCACACAGCAAGCCCCACAAGGCTTAAAGGAGGTGCTGTGCTTCGAGAGGGAACATTTGAAACCTCCTGCATGCTATGATTTCCAGAGCAAGGCAGGTTGTCTTAACACACTGACACAGCAGATCTGTGCTCGTGCAGGGCTTCCCTTCTCTGTCCTCTTCCACGGGGAGAAAACGTGTCGTTTGGCACCACAATGCCTCATCATTAGCACATTGCTCCTTGTGTAATGCCATCGTGACTCGAGAAATTGCACCTCACCACGTCCTGCCATGCACTACCTGTTTTGTGAAGTGCTTCCAAGAACAACCCGTGCACTTGATTAACACGAGTGAAGAACCTCTTTGCAATCTAGCACCAGTCTGGAAGGCATTCAGGCACTGCTGGGTCCCTATTTAACGTGGTAACGGCAGCTTGTTGCAAAACATAATGCATAAGGTCCATAATGCTCCTGCTCTTTAAGCTCAAACAGCTTTGACCCCTTGCCAACTCAGTAACTTAGTTCTCCACTCACCAGCCCAGGATCCCAGGGGTTGCCAGAAACTTTGTGGGGGCTCCCCACCATGCTGGAAGGAACGCCATCCGGCACTATCCTGCAAATTTCCTCTCAGCTACAGACGTGACTGATCAACACAGATGGTGCCGCGAGGGGAGATTATTAGCTCTTCAATGGGGTTTAATTTTGATCCTTGAAAAGTGTTTAAAATGAGAACTCCCAGAGTGCAATTACCCATTGTTGTGGGTTCAAGGAGAAACCACTGCTCTGGAAAAAGGCAGGTTCCTGAGATCAATCTATCAAGGTGAACAATAAGGGACATCAGCCAAAGCCTCCATAAATCTACTGCTGCTATCAGAGACACACACAAGATGTGAAAGTGAGCTGGTTAAGCTGGATCTGGTCCTTCAAGACATGGCCTTTAAGTGCCATATGGGAGTAATCTTGGATTTCTTCTATTGGCAATTACGCCTAGAGTTTGATGTTCAAATGACAAAAGGGCCCTGCTCCCTCCCCAGGCTCTGCAACACACAAAACCAAATCTGGGTTATTAATGGTCAGAAGACAAAATCAAGCCCCGTGCTTTATTAGGAAGGAGATGAGCTGCCAGACTCCCCCTGCCCTGCAAGCCTGATGTGGCAGCACTTCTTCCCTCTCTCCTTTGCCATTATTTTCCTCTTTGCAGGTGTCAGCTGAGGGCCGGAACCGATCCTCCCCCAGCTCGCTGTGACCACCATTAATGGCTCCACACTGGACCAACAGTTGCACCAGGACCATACCGCTCACTGAGACTGGCTACTGCCATCCATTTCTGCCCTCCAGCAAAAGCCTTGCTGTTAGATACACCAAAATGGGGGGGTTACTCTTTTGGGGTAAAGCCAGGTAAAGCGTAATGCATGCCCCAAAGTGTTGGAGGAGTGGGTCCCCTCCTTTACCTGGGATGCTTTGCCTCCTGGAGACCAGGGCTGCATCCATCCCACCGGAGTCCTTGCTCCCCTTCGAGTAAGGGCCATCATCTGAGGACAGAGCAAACACAGAAACTGAAATTAGTGTCAAAAGCAACAAACAACAGCAAAACCACAGCATTTCAAAAAGTTTGTCCTTGTTGACACTGGAATTAGGATCAGGACCCCATCACAGACTGTGGGTGAGAAAAATCACTGCCAGCCCCGGCTTCTCGCTGCGTCACAGGGGCTATCCAGCCTTTTAGGGATGGAGGGAAAGAAACAAGACAGCAGTGGTGCAATAACATTATCTGATTTATTCCTCTGGGAGCTAATCCATTAGGAGAGAACGAAATTTCCTTGCTCCTGTAATTATGTGGAACAGCTGAGGACAGAGAGAGCCGTGGCATTAGTCTCACAAGTTTTAAGCCTGTCATTATGCTTGTGAAGAAACTTATGGTCTCTGGAAATGGAGTTATACATCTGGACACTAACAGGGCACTAAATCACTATACTTGAACGAAATTGCCTATTCTTATAGATCCCATTATTTCAAAGTCACATTTTCCTGCTGCTGTTCCAGCCTCTGTACAGTACAGAGAGCACCTTCTCTTAAGAGACTTTAAAAAAAAAAAGAAGGAGGAGAAAATAGTGTGGAGGAGAAAATATGCAACTGTGTGGCATAATTTGAAATTTAAATGTAAAGTATTTAAATATCTCTGTATTCTCCTATTGGAAGACACCTATATTGCAGAGAGGGTATCTGCAGAGAAGAGAGCATGTTTCCACACATTTAATTGGCATATATCTAAAATGTCTGTTTTTCTGGCATTTCCTAAAAAGCTGGGGCTTTGTCAAGCAATAATTTCCAGTAACTATGCAGTATCAAATAACTCCCGTTCTCAGTGCCCGCATTCCTGGATTGCCCTTCCCAATTCTCCAGTTGCCGTGAAGGTTTAGAAGTTGTCCATGACAGCTTAAATACAGATTACCGAAAAACCCAGCCACATGCTCCTGTCCACAGCCCTCCAGTAACTCGTATTTCAGTTACAGAGGAGTTTTTGTCTCGCTGTGTACAAGGGGAATAACAGCTTCTGTTCAGTGGTCTGTCCACAGAGCAAGCAAAACTGACGTTCAGTTTGCTGGCAGCCCACTTTCCCCACAAACAGAAAAATGATGGTGTAAACTGAATCATGTGGGTTACGTTTAAACACCAAGAGATGGAGTTTACTCAAGGGCTTGAGCATTTTTAAAAGACAAAATGAAACATGTTTCCATATAAGGTAGTTTCCAAAAAGGCAAAACACACATATATATTTCAATTTTAATTCTTGACGCCCCAGCTGAAGTAACTTCACAAGTTGACAAAACTCAGTGAAATGTTTTGGCTGACCCAAACCTGTACTTTTAAGCATAAAAAGCTTAAGCTGAAAAATAAGCACCCGTCGGTTTTTCAACCCAAGTTTAGCAGCCCACAGAGGGATAACATGGATGTTCAGACCTTAGATTTTTCTCCCGTGTCAGTTTGAAGGCTTTTCCACCACCATTAAACTGAAGATTTCTAATAAAGCAAGAATTAGCACTTGGCACTAGACCATCAGCAAGCAGTGCCAAGTCCAAAGAACATTGAACCTTGGTACCCAAGGTTCCAGGGCCTCTGCAAAACAGGGGAAGAACAAGGCTCTGCCTTTCGAAAGGAGGATAAAACAACACTGCCCTGACCATGAAGATCTCTCAGCATGACTCAATGCTGACAGCAAAATCAGCAGCTATGGCTTGGCTATTACAGCAAGCACCGAGTCAAGGCACAGACTTCATATGGGTGCTGGTACAGCCTGGCATCAACGCTAGGAGCAGAAAGCCTGAAAATTAAATTTGCATTGTAATGGCAATGGCCTTTCGGGTGATGTGGAAGTCAGGGACAAGGTTAATCTGGGCTTAATGACTCTGGAAAGTTTAATTTACTCATGGCAGTTGGCTCTAGCATGCGAGTTTTTAAAAACAAAGCAAACCCAACTGCCATCTCCTCTTCTGTAGGTGTTCAGTAACAATAAAGATTCAGAGCTTTTACTCTTTACCTTTGTTGGCCATGTTCATCTTAATTTCTATCTCCAGCAGGTTTTCCTAATGTCCTGCCTTACCCTCTCTGTCATCCCATGCCTTGCACAACTGCAGAGTCAGAAAACCGGGATGGTTTGGGAGTACAGGGCAGACGTCCCCCAGAGGAGCACCAGGACACCGATCCCACTGCTGCCTGCCGACACCGCTCAGCCCAGCGGCTGTAACCTCCCTTCACCTCTCTCCCAAATGCAGGAGCATGTTAGAGGAGGAACCTCGAAACGGCAGCTCAGGATACCCAGCACGAGGTAAAATACCCTGCAAAATACCCTGGGACCCTCACCTTCCATGCGAGAGCGCTGCCCCGGGTAGAACACCCAAGGGAGCATCACTCTGCCACCGACTGGAACCCAGCACTCCCGAGGAGCCACGCAAGATGGTTCGGAGCCAGCTCCATAATCTGCTGGCAGAGGAAAGCAGTCAACCATCTGCTTCGCATAAACACACCGCCCTGGACTAGACAGCCACCGGCACTCCTCTGCGCTTCACTTCCCCATCGCAACCCCAATCCCTGTCGATACGAAACCCCGTTTTGCTGTCCCCCTCCCGGCCCCAGCAGCTGCTGGCAGGCAGACGTGGCTGCCATTTCAGCAAGCCAGCAGCTCGCCCGTGTGCCATCCGCTGCCCCTGGCAGCCCAGAGCTGGGACCCACGCTGCCGGCAATTCGCACTGAGCCCCCCACGTCCTCGGCCACCGGCTGGGCTGGCAAATAGTTAGCACCACAGCTCCCCTTCCTCTATCGCTTCTCCCTTCCAAATGCAGTTGATTATGCTAAAAATGTTTGTGTTTTTTTCACTCATTATCTGGCTAAAATGTTTGAAGAGGAGAGGAAGCTGCCACATGCCACCTGCCGAAGTGCGAATTGGCATTTGCTCGCATTAGCATCCCCGCTGCGCGGCTCTTTGTTCATTTGCAGCCCATTTCCTGCTCTGCCACTCAAGCTGGTATTAATGGGGACACTTTGGGGGGGATTACTTTGGGTTTTAAAATAAGGAATTCCTGCTCTTTTTGCTCTCTCCCTCTCATTTCCCCTGCCTAGCACAGCACCGACTCGGAGGGAAAGCAGCAGGCTCTCTGCTCAGCCGGCCCAAAGGCAGCGCCAACCAAAGCACTGAAAATTCATGAATCTCTCCAATCCCTAAAATCAGAAAATAATGTATTTTTTTTTAAGCCTCTGCAGATTCTTTTTACAAGCAATCCGTGCTGGAGCCATTAGAGGTGTATTTTTCAAGCTTCTTCTCACCCACCAAGCAGGCCAAGTTTTTTCCAAAGAAAATATTCTGTAATTAGTGTTTTCAAGCAGCGGTGTTGATGCCAGCCCTAGACCTTTCAGAAAAGCTCACCAAGTACATAAGACTCTCAATAAAACTGAGCGCACGATGCTTTCCATACATTGATGCCATAGGAGTCTGTCAATACAGGAAAGTTCCCCTAAATTCTTTTTCTACACACAGCCCTGAGCTTTCCTTCCCCGCAGCAAGTGTTGTAGAGTTGTAACGTACCTCATACAGTGCCAAAAAAAAAAAAAAAGAGGAGATAATCCCACCTCGTTCCCTCAAAACCAAACTTGACAGGTGAAGAAGAGAAGGAAAAACATCCCCTGGCTTTAGCTGAAGTTGCAGCTTTTCCTAGTTAAATTCCCAGTGAGATGTGAGCACAGGCACGAGGATCCTCTGTCATCAGCTAGGTCTTAAGCCAACCTCTGCAAAAAAAATAAGCTTTCTCGGAAAGAGCACTGATTTAGGAGTTCATTATCCCTGCCTGTGGGGGGAAAAAGGAAGGGTTTTTCATTTAGAAGAGTTATTAGTCTGTGTTATTAACACAGATCACTTCTTAATGAATATCGTCACTGGCTAAACAAGGCTCTGGGACAATTAGGCTTCCTGTCTGCAACTTGTTCAGATTCCTCGATCGTTTGAAGACAGTTCCCGCAGAGAAAGTGCATTAATCTTGTAGGAAGACCAAGAGGTAAAACCTCCCATTTGTTTAATGGAAAAAAGACAGTTGGAGACAGTTATTTCACCATAAGGTAATTGCACTCCTTGTTTAGAGAAATGAACACTAAAACAGCATTCAGAACCAAATGCTATTCATGCCAACGCAAGCCACTATTTTTTGCTAGAATAAAAGCCCAGGGCTGGAAGCAGGAACCCAAACAACCAAAACTAAGTGGGATTTGATCCATTTTGAGGAGTTATTTCTGCAAGTCAGAGGAGAAATTCACCTGCAGTCAGATAAGGAGCAGTGAGGGGCACGTGAGAGTGGGTCAGGTAGCTGCAGGGGGTCAGCCTCCTGCTGCAGCCTCCTGGCAGCTGCTCTCTAAGACACGGGATTTTAAAGTTATCTGAGTGCCTGAAGATGTAGACGTGCTTGAAAACCAGATTAGAATCATCTATCCATACCTTTAGGCACCTTTGGGTTTGGTTTTAAGGCTCTACGCAACCAAAGCTCCAGCACATCCCTTTTGGGGGACGTTGGGTTATTTCAACATCGCCGTGCAGGTGGGGATGGCTGCGTTTGGTCTGTGTCAGAGCAGCACGGCAGTGGCTGCCCGTCTCCCAAGTGTTTAGCCTTTACCACAAGAGACAAGCAGACAGAGAGAGGCAAGGGCATGAAAACAAAAAGCCCATTTTCAATGCTGTTACAAATAGGTTGCATGAAGCTAGTTAATTACAGAGTCCAACGCAGCCCAAGAGCTCCCACCATGCCTCTGCTTCAGCCAAGAGTCTGATTCCACAACAGATCCCACCCTCCTTGGAGGGTGGCTGGGATTTTCTTCTGCTCAATTAAGTCCAAAACTCCTTAGGCCCTTGGAAAAGTCGTACACGAGTTCACATAAACAGAACCCAAACAAATGTTAGAAAAAAAAAAAAAGGAAAAGAAAAAGAAAAAAAAAAAAAAAAAAACCTGCAAGGGATCTCCAGACTGCATTTCCTAGAATACTGCAAAAGTTGAACTAGAGTTCATGCTTCTGCCCTACATAAAACCAGCCCAAGCATCCAGCAACAAATATTCTCAATCCTTAGGCGAGGCAGCCCATGCTCCTGCAGTGTGCTTAAAAACAAGAAGAAAGAAGTCACTAAAGCTTTGGGATTCCGCAGCACAAATTCATTTTGATGACAATGACTGTTGTGCTGACTGCTTCCAAAAGACAAATAATAAATAAACGTAGCCTTTTAAAAGACACACTATTTTCTTCCCCTTTATTCTCCAGGATTTGGGAGTACACCAGCTGAAAAACCCAGTGCCCACCACAGCTCTCATTTTCACCTCCACCACAGAGCATCTGAAACACAGCTCTCCCCCGGGAGCTGCTCAAACCCAGGCTGGGGTTTGAAATGCTTCTTCCCTTCTCTGCACCAGGCAGATTACCCAAGAAGTCTCCCCTGATCGGTGAACTCAGACTGAAATAGACTGAGCTATATTGGGAGCAGCCCCTCCCTAATTTCATAAATCTACGTACCACCGCACCTGTGGCACAAATGGCAGGGGCTGCCTGTTGCTAAGAATTGCCTCGTAATTTTCCCTTCAGTGGCAATAAAGCCCCTTACAGCACGCATTCATGAGTTATGCGGAAGACAAATGAGGGCTTGGGGAAACGTTTCCTCTTTGACTTTTCTTACCACAAATTATCTGAGAGCACAGCCAAAGAGGACGGTAGCACCATATACAATACCCGTGCTTGCTGGAACAAAGTCCTCGCCCCAAATACGACAACTGACCTTCCTCCCATTTTCCCAGCTACTTCTGGTGGGGAAAAAAATAACAATGTCCCAAGAGTGTCACCAAAAGGCTACCAGTACCTGTGCCAGCTCCACTGCAATGACGCTTTGCTCCCTTCCCTGGGGTGGGAGCGTGCCCGCAAGCAGAGGCTGCTGTGGCATCTCCTCCTCCCACTTGTACAGCCTTTGCTCTTGCCATCAGAGCCAGGAGAACCTGCCCAAACTTTGAGGTTATTCCAGGAGGAAGCTGTAAGTCTGAATTCCCCCTCCCTGATACACACAGCACGAATTCCATCTCCCCACGCCCTCTGCGTCTCCCCTTCTTTTCTTCTGAAGGCTGCATTCAGTTATCTACCAGCCCTTCTAAGGCACGTCTAATTTCATAACCACCTGCTGCTTTATTCTCAGGAAACGGATCTGTAAAAGATACAATAGCCTATTGTTCAACAGAAACTCCGTGCTTTGTTCCTCTGTGTTTTTTTCTTTTTAATAAGAAACCAAAATTACTTTTAAAGGAACAATTTGTTTCAAGCAACCATTTTCAAGCAGAAATGATGTAGATAATTATTTGCATAGCAGTAGCCGTTATGAGACCAAGCTACGGGCCACAACATGCCTCTGCTACCAAGCAGGTTGGCTTCCAGGAGATATCAGAGCATGCTTCTTCCCCCTTGCAAGCCCTCAACATGCTCCTAACTCTGGTGGAAGAAGACTCCTGTGTCTCACAGAGAAGTGAGAACAGAATTTTAACATTTAGTCAATCAGGAGATCTAATTTGTGTGTGTGTGCACAAAGCCCATTTCAGCTGGCTCTGCAGTGAAGCCAGGCTTTGGAAAGATTTAATTCAACTTTCACAGGATATCAGATACCTCCCAAGGGCTGATCCAAGCCCCATCCGATAAGAACGAATGCTGGACCCAGCTTGCAATGCCAAGATGAAGCACTCCTCCTGCTTTCTTTAAATACACAGCATTCCATAAAAAAGCATAAAAAGGGAAGAAATGAGAAAGACGTGATTTAAGAACCTGCAGCCAACCTGCCATTACAGTCTTGTTTTCATATAGCAGAGACATTGCTACAGTGCATTGTCTGCCACCCGTTAGTGCTTTGGAAGCCATCTCAGAGCAACTTCATCGAATCAGCGTATCTGAAGGAGGGTGCAATAGAGGACCTGGAAGCAGCTGGTAATTTCCACTCGAGCTATACTGAAAGAAAGAGGAAAATACTTGAAAAATTGACCAGAAAATTTTTGTTAAACACATGTCCTTTTTCTTTTTATTTCTTTCTTTTTTTTTCTTGATATTCTATGAAAATTAACTTTGCAGGCTGTCTGTCCCTCCATCCATCTACTGTCCTTTTGCACCTTTGGAAGCCAGTGGCCAATATCCTTCAACATGTGGGGAGGGAGAGCAGCCTGAAAGAGGATTATAGTCCTGTAACTTTCATTACAACAGTGTTTTGAGTAGAAAAGTCCCAAAAAAGCAAAGCAAAGAGAGCTGCTGTGTAAATAGCTCTAGACCAGCCTCACCACCCACCTTCTTTTACGTGGTAAGGATAAGAATAAGGGATATTGGGTGCAGAACTGTTGAAAATTAGGGTTCATTTGTTCCTCTGCTCACAGAGGAGATTATATTGTTGTTCTGAAGTAGCCTGGGGTTTCTTTTCTTTCTCTAATTTAAAAATATCAAGGACAACTCTTTCCCCATTCTGGTGAGGATATGCTTCGTGCATTATTCAGGTTTACTAACAGCTCCTTGAGGACCACATAGGCTGGGTCCTTAGCAGAAACAGCTTTCCCCATACAAAACCAAAACATCTTCACCTTCATCCATCTCTTCCAAAACATCCTCAAAAAAGTCCATATGAAAAAGGGCCCTTTCAAAAAAGGTCCCTTTTCACCCAGAGAGCCCTCTTCACTTCCATTTTCTTAAGCACTCCCCAGCAAGATTTGCATTTCTAATGTAAAAGAACTGAAATAGAGGAAGGGAGAGAGAGACTTCCCAAAATCCCTCTCACCCTCCCAGGCAATTTTAAAGACAGCTTCATCACTTTATGTTTATGAACGAGGTGCTGGCAGGGGAAACTACGCACCTTCTTACCCCCTTGCAGGTCCCATCCACGCGTGCGTGCACATAATATGTGCAATAATTTTGTGCACGAGGGACAAGAATAGTGCAGAAACCAACTCAATGAGATTATTATTTCTCAATGGTTCCACTGCCTGAAATGATATTATTAAAGTTACATTTTCCAGTCAATTTTGCAATTTCTTTTGTTAAGCACTATAGACTGTACTGGGGAGAGCCCAACAATAAGCTAGGAAGATGAAATATTGCTGATCTCCTGATTGTGTTATCTGAAGAAACTACCTTTCAAAAGTAAAAAATTAAAGAGGAATAAGATACATTTTCAGACTGATCTTTTGTGAAAGTTATCCAAGTGAGCAATTGTAATAGGGTGAGAAATGACCAATAAAGTCTGAAGCCGTTCCCAAGGAAGAATGCCTCTCTAGACACAACTGGGTTTATTAATCTAGGCAGCAGGCAGCAGTAAATCCTAGCTGGCAAGGGAATACAATTCTCTCCATTAACTCCAAGCAAGCTTCCAAACTTTTTCTTGAATATGGAGATGGATAAGAAACGCAGCCGGCTGAATCCAGACCCTGGGGACTTCCCTTCTTTCAAGCAACAAATACCCTACTAAATGACTGTGGAGTGAAATCAAATAAAAAAGACAGCTCTATTGTGGCTTTTCAAGCAGACGAAATTAAATACTGTCAGTTTATTAGACCATACCACCCAAATAATTGGTGCCATCTAAACCTAGCGGCCACTACTGCCTGCTTGTTTAAAAGCCCTGGAGTTAGTCAAAAAGCAAAACCAGGCTTTGTTTTAATGAAAAACATCACACAGCTGCTTTCACTGCACAGGGTTTGGCACTAAGCTGCCTCCCAGCAGGAAAAGTTTGTCTAAAGGCACACGCAGGCAGGTAAGCTTTTCTTTTGAATACATCAATAGTTAAAATTTATAAATGTCCATAGGCAAAATGTTTTGTTTTCTGAGCAACAAAGACCTCTTCCTAAGGAAGAAAACCAAACCAACCAACCCTAAAACCTGGTCAGTCCAGATCTGGCTTACCTAACATCGGGAGTGCATGCAGGGAGGTGTAGGGAGGATATGGGGAGGCAGGATCCAGGTGCCACCAGCAGCGCTGAGCACAAAGCACCCTCGTGTCACGGCCCTGTTGTGAATATGTGGCGCAAGTCAACAGCATGGGAAGAGCAGGACGGGGGAGTCAGGAGTTCCACCTTTTGAAATGGAGATCAACTTGCTGCAGTGATGGCGATAAGAAATTCTTTGACCTGTTTTGCTTTTACAAGCTCCGTTTTGGTCCCTGTGATCTCTGCATTAAAAGCGGTACCTGTTGTCTTCCATCCTCCGAGGTCTCACCAAAGAACTGTCAAATCAAGAGGTTAACTTCCTGGTGGAAAGAAACTGCTTCTGGCTCATGAAGAAGCCTCATCCTGATTTGCACAAGAGAAGCATGCCCCAAAGTCTCCCAGGAAGGGAGGGAGGGAGCTTCAGGACCACAAAGTAGTGCTGCACTGAAGAGAAGAGGGAAAGGCAATCTGACCCCTGAGCCCAAGCATGGGGTAAGAGCACCTAAGTCCTTAATGGAGAGATAGAAGAGCCAGAAATTGGGAAGGAAAGCTGTAGAAATTCAGCCCAGATGCGGGAATGTGTGTGTGTGTCCTCCCTTTCCACCCCATGGAAAGAATTAACCTGCTGGACATTGTGTTACTGAGCATCTTACAACGGATGGGAAGCTTTCTATAAATCATTCGGCACCCCTCTGACAAGGGATTTGGAGCATGATTCACAGTAGTTGGGCTAAGCTCTTTGACCTGTACAATGCAGGAGCTGAGACTGGACTGTGAATGGCTCATTTGGACTGAAAAAAAAATGGTCTTAAAAAAAGAAAATAGAAGATGGCCATTTGGGCTGAGACTAGCTGAAAAGAGAAAACACAGTTCACTAAAAGGTCATTTTCATCCACAACTTTTATCCGTGATTCTGGCCAGCTCAGATCTTGAGATCCCATCCCCACCTGAAGAAGGAGGATACATCAGTGTTTCTCAAGCAGAGCCAAAAATCAGTGTGCGCCCTGGTTCCCTGTGCTACCTTTCCCTGCTCAGAGAGGAAAACCAGAATACCCCTCCCCAACAGATACACAGATGAGAAGGAAAGAGACAGCGTGAGCTTTGAAATAAAAAATGCCACTGGATATCCCTGAGCTTGTAAATTAGTCAGCTGAGACAAGAGCATTTTCCTCTGGGCTTTGCTACAGCTGGGTAACCTCTCCCAGTTTGGCAGGGATGTGGCCAATAGAAAATTCCTTGTAGCAGGCAGTAGACAGGGCAGAGGAAAACCCACAGGATTCTGAAGAGATTCTTAGATAATGATGAGTTGGGGAAAAACCCTTCTTACTAGGGAAAAAGCTCCTTCTGTGCTAAGCTCTGGGAGTAACTTCAGTTGGACATCAGCAGCCCCTGCACCAGCAAGATTTAACAAGGGGTGTGCAAGGGTAGCCCGGCAGGCTGGCTGCGAGGAAGGTCACCCTGCCCCTGTCCAGGCTGCCATCCTCTCTCTGCCCCCGGCTACAAGCCTGCGCTTGTGCAAGGGAAGGACCAGAAGAGGAAATGAAGAACCAGATCTTCGAGGCTTGCTGTGCCAGGTCAAGAGGTGGTGGAGACTGATGCAAGCGCATGCGTGGTTTGAATCAATCTCAGGGACAACAGCGAGCAGAAAACTCATGCAAATCACAAGAAAACAAAACAAAGCAAAACCAAAACAATTAAAAAAAAAACAACAAACAAGCAAATTAGGCAACAGAAGAGATGCACTTCGATGCGGTAACATCTAATAAAAGCTTGAGCAAGGGGTCTAGGGGTGAACTGAGAAAACAGATTTATATAAAACCTAAAGGATGCCATCAGCACTAGCATGAAAAAGTCAAATAACGATGAGAAGCAGGTATCAAAGCTGCCCATGACCTTATTTGCTACTGCCCTGATCTCACCGTCTCAGCAAGGCTATGGCTTCAAAAGGAGCAGCGAAAAATCAGAGCAGTCTGGTGAACCAGGACAACCCTGGTTCTTTTAGAGGACCCCAAAGACAGCCAGTACTGCTGGAAGATTGCATCTTAAGAGAAGACACACAATGCAGTAGGCTGCAAATCAGGTGCTTTATCCTGGATTTGCACTGCATTCTGATGCAAAGTGTTTAAAAACCGGTGGGAGTCAAGAAATCAGAAGCAGCAGGCAGCATTAACTGTTTTAAAGGAAAGATTTCCGGCATCCCGTTTAGACTCGTTTCCAGCTTATCCCTGAAGCTCTGCTAAACCTTACTAAGACTTAAGTCCCGTAAATGTGATTCTCCCCTCAGTGTTTAGCTAAGTAGCAATGTTTCAAAAAAAGTAAATACCAAGTCGTGGGAGTTGGATTATTCATTCATGTGGCAAAAGCCATTATATATGAATATATACAGATGTTCCCACTTCGTGACTGATCTAAACATATGTAGATTTCAGACCCTGACACACAAACCATCCATTATGCAATGGCCCATGTACACGCCTGGGCTGCTTTTATCTTCAGCTGTGTCAGGAGGCTTCACAGGAGCTGTGCGAGAGATGGAAGAAGCTTATAGTTAAAAGACTAAAGGAAGTTTAAGCAAGAGCCTTGCTTAAAATGAAAGGAGGGAAGGAGAAAGCGAGAAATCAAAGAGTCAGGGACTATCAGATTTAGCAGGACAACAAGATGAAATAAGGAAGTTTCAAAGCTCAAAGATATTTGATGTTGGAAATGGTGTGGTCTGACCCCATCAAGCCAGCTGTTAAAAAATTTACCTGAAATACCCATTAAATCTTGCTTCCAGCAAGCCCTGCTCTTGCTTTTGCCCCTCTTCTTGCTCCCCCTGGCTTGCCCTGGCTGACATCCCATCCTCCAAACAGGCGGATGTCCAGAGATCAGCACAGCACCACTGCGATGAAAGCGAGCATCCGCTTAGTATGAAAAATGGACAAGACCCCGCTCCAGCAGAGTTATTAATGCACTCCAGCTGTTTTATGTAGCTGCCTTCATCCAAACGGTTGTCTGCTTTCCAGTTGCTTCACATCGTACGGGTAACACAAAGCAGGGGGAGAACACAGTCTCAGCTATTGCCAGCACAGAAATTCCCAAAAGGCATGGAAAATCCTGGTGGAAATCAGAACACATTGCTGCAAGCTGGGCTCTGCCATCCTCTGAAAGGCTCACAAGAGACGCTCACTCTCGTGAGCACCTTTCTGAGCAAACAGGGACAGCCTCAGGATTTTCACGCTGAAATCCTGCTCTTTGCAGAATCTGAGCTGCACAGTCCTGTGCATTAATTTTCCCTTTGGGTTTTTTTGGATGCTTAAAATCCAAAATTGCCCCAGCCAAAGGGGCTGGAGGAGCACAGATCTGAGAAGATATCAGTAAGACGTATCTGAAAAGGCACAGCTGGAAGTTGTGCAGCTCACGGAGGGTAGGAAGTGGCAAGGAGATCAGGGAAAACGTAGGTGTAGCTAAAAAACCGCAGAGTATCGAGGAGAGAGAAGACTCATGTCAGGAGCACAGCCCATTAAGTGTAATGCTTCACATTATGCTTCCCAAATATGCACTTAATTTTGATTCAACAAGCCACTTGTGCTAATAAAAATTAAAACCAGCAGGTTCTGTCGAGTGTGTAATAGACGTGTGGCAGAGCAGTGTGCTCAGGTGTTCCTAAAATTAACTACAAGTACAAAACCCAACTACTTTCCAAACCCCAGGGAAGCCTGGGGACGCTGCATAAATCACCACCCATCACCAGTGCCAGCACAGCCCCTCACCACAGGGTCAGGCATCTCCCCTTCCCTCTGTGCTGACCTCCGGATGGGGCCTGGATGTCTCCAGGAGCAGATATTGGCAAGTGCTTGCCTCCTGCCACCGCCTGCTGGAACCAAAAGCAGCTGCCCAGCAGTGCAGTAACCATGCCCTGCACAAGGATCAGTGCCAGCGGGTCTGTACTGGTGTAAAACGGGTGCGAGAAGGCTGAGTGGGTGCGCAGGGAGACAAAAGATGGGCTCCGTGAACATTAGGCACAGCAGATCCATTTAATGATTAAACACACACGATTGTTTGCTTACAAAATGCAGTGGCACATAAATCTGCTAGGAGCTAATTGCCTATTATAGCTCATGGAACTGCTCGAGCTGGCTGCTGAATGATAAAGGGACTTTCAGACGGCAGAGAAAGCCACAGCCTGCAAAGAGCTTGGTTCCCCGGCCTCTGCAGGGCGAGCGCTCGTCCCCCTGCCAAGCCGTGGTGGACGGGAGGTCGGGGGCATTGAAGCACAAGGAGTAAGGGGGACTGCTCTGATTTCTTTTTTTGAAGTTGTTATTATTAATAAACAAGCTTCTCTCCCTCGTCCTATGTCTCTTTGCCAGCCTCACCAGCAGCTACCCGGGCCTGGAGCTGGGTGACGTTCACCTCCGCCCAGAGGCAGCAGCGAGGAGTGGGGAAACGCCAGGGAAAAGAGCCACGGGCGGCACAGCGAAGGCAGGCAAGGAAGCAACAGACCATGGGGCAAAACCTGGGTTTGGAGCAAAACCAGATGTGCCTTCTGGCTCAGAGCCCTTCTGCCTTCACCTTGATTTTAAGGTTTACAGGTGACCTTGGTCCAGATCTGTGCGTACCTAAGCAACTCCCCACCAGTTTCCCTGGATTTCAGGCATATCCCTGTGGCTCTGCCCCAGGACCACCACCTCGTCCACTCCTACCCCCACACACGCTTCATCCCCATGCTTGGCTTCGATGCGTGCTGCAGAGGAGTCAGCAGAGGATGGACCTGCAGGGAATCTGCCCTGAGCCCCCCTGCCCTCTGGGTTGCAGGGCCGAGGTACGGCTGCAGCACGAGCAGCACAGCGCGGCGTTTCATGGCAGGAAGGAACACGATCTGTTTACACAGCAGGCTATACGGGAAATGCATTATATTATTAAAAAAATAATCTAGCAAAATGTGTACATTCTTCTTCTGCCAAGAGTTTAATCCTACCCAAACAGCACTGCATTCCGCAAAGAAATTATCCCCTATAAATCACCAGGGCAGGAGCTGGCGACGTCCCTCAGATTTCGGGCTGACCCACCCACTGTGGATGTTACCCCGAACAGATCAGGCATCGCAGGGACAGTTGGAACGGAGGGGATCTCCACTGAGACCCAGTGGCGGAGCAAATTTATTGCTGGGACGGCTCCTCCGAGGCTGGCGGCGTGTCAGAGGGGACCGGACAGAGGTTTGACTCGCACCTTCATCATTTGCACGGTCAGGCGCACGGTTGCCCAAAGACAGAGGAGCAGGTCCAGGACCTAGCTCAGTTATTGGGCTGGGAAGAGCAGCTGACGGGAGCTGTGCCATCACACCTCGCCATGGCGAGAGGTCCCGCAGGGCAGGGGACGGTGCCTGCTGGAGCTGTCGGCTCGCAGAGCATCGAGAGGGCACGGAGGAGGGAGCAGGACCTGGGAGGGAAGAGTTATTTGAGAAATTGAGCAAGTTGGGTCACTCAGGAGCTGGGAACGCCACGGCACGTGACCCCCAAAACGGCAGCAGACGCAGGATCAGGGACCCACCTCCCTCCTTTGGGAAGGAGGAGGGTGCAACGAGGCAGGCTGACACACCAAATCCCATTTGCATCCACACGCCAGGGCAGCAAGGAGCCAGATCTCGCTCTTAATGGCACCAGTTCCTGTCTCCCAGCACAAAAGCATTCCGATTCTTTTTGCACGCCACCTTTGCTCTCCCCAGCATCGCCAGCTCTTAACTTATAGCTTCGTTAGGCTATACCAAGAGAGCGACCATTACATACCGAGATTGGAAGCTGGAGAGTAACTGGGAAGAAAACCACAACTCCTTCCACCTCTCTGACATGATTTCCTGAACTTGCACAGTAAGAAGCAGATCAGTCGAAGTATGACTAAGTGGGATCATCTCATACCCCAGCTATGCTAAACAACTTACAAGGCCATTTTGGGACTGCTATGCGGAGCAGTTTAACAATGATTTAACAAAAAAATATGATATTCCATCCTTTCATGGCTTCCAGGTGTTGGGACCAATTTACTTCACAGTAATTTTCATTTCTGGGCCTTTTTTCCCTCCTCCCCACAAAAACCTGCAGCTGCCAAACGATGCTGGCAACTCCAGCAGCTAGGAAACGAATTTCCCTGTGAAGCAAATTCTTCCAGGATGAATTGAATGAAGGCAGAGCTCATAATTGCACATTACTGAAAACATTTCTGATAAAAAACTGGGGAGATATTTTTATCCCCATCTCCAGTTGAAAATTGCTGGGAAAAGATACTTCTGAAAAGCCATCATCTCCGAGCATGTAATTATCAGATCCTTGAACAAAAACACATGGCCAAAGAAAAAAAAATACTTCCATTGAAATAAAAAATTGGAGACGGCGATTGTTGGGAATGGAAGGAGAGAAAATCGTGTAACATCCTGTGTGCTTCTGCATGTCTCTGAAGTTACCAGACTGATTTGAAAATGCACAGATTAATAAATTTGACAGCTGAGAACATCAAGCTCGGTTAGTAATTTCTCTTGTTACGAACAGAATAATAATACTGTTAAAAACCCCTCAGAAGCAGGCTGGCAGTCAGACTGTCACAGCAGCAGAATTCCCCGACTCCCACGTAAGCACGCTTGTCTCGAACCAGCACCCTGCCACCGCGAGCAGACAGCCGCACAATGACCCGGGGCTCCTGTCCCAGCGAGGCTTAAGACCATGCACACCCTGATGGGATTACTCACATGCTGAAAATTATGCGGTATCCGAACTGACAGCTGAAAAGAGCCTTAAATGTTCTTATGCCTGCTGGCATTCAATCGTCAATTGATGAACATCGCTAAATATTTATTTGTGCTCTACTTTCTCTCCTCCGGTTCTGCAGCAGCACCTCTTTCTGGTTGTTATTACTTCTTTGTTCCTTTTGTTTGCGACACCTACCCACGGTTAAACATCAAACACAGGCACCTTTCTCTCCAACCTGCCCGGTGCCTTCTTCTGATCCTCCACGTAAAACTGCACATCATCTACTTAAGAAAATCATATCACAAGCCATAGACATTGGCATCCACTAGCAAATAGGAATTTTAACAGTCCATTTTCAAAAGAAATCAAATCCTCCATGCCCTGGCACATACGAACACTTCAGCACTGTGGTTATCCTTGGCATATGTGGATTAAATAAGCGTAACAAACATCATAAAGGGTAATGAACCTGGACAGAAAGCCCAAAGCCAGACATAACGCAGCACATGGGGTCGGTCCCTTACTAGGGGTCACTCGAAGCCAGAGCGCACCTCTTCCAGCTGCAATGAGATTTCCTTCAGCAGGTTGGCAGGGAGGTAAGCGTGGACTCCAAGTCAGGGCTGGAGAGAAAAGCTCAAGAGCAGTTGCTGAGCTGACACTAAGGGCTGACATTTTTATTAGATCTGTCTGCCTTTTGCATTAAAAACATCCTTCTGCCTACAAGTGTGCACTAATGAGCTGTGCATGAGTACAATCTCTTAAGAGTGAAACCCCTGTGATCTCCATACACAGAAGGGAGGGAACTGAAAGAAAAAAATAGATAACTCATTTCTACAGGCCAGGAGAAGTTTTAGGACATCACTTTGTCTAGTGTGTTCCACAAAAAGCAATTTGGTGGAATGGCCCATCTCTAGAAAAGAGCAAGAACCCATTTTCACTGCACAGATCAGTTCATTTATATTTAACATAGTTTAAAAAAAAAACTTGAGAGAGCTAGCCACCGAAGTCCTAAAGCCATCAGCAGGTATTCTTAAGCCCCTGAGGAGGATGGGTAAGACATCACAAGACTGCAGAAGAGCAAAATGCAATGCTGAGCTCAAACAAAACAAAACAGAAGTAATATCAGCGTAGGGGGCAAGAGAATGACAAATCCATCCCCTTATCCTCAGTTCCCGGAATTGCCCATCTATGCGTGAGCTGCTAAAAGAGAACGGGGAGGACTAACTGCAAACCCGGATCTACCATAGAGAAGTCAACAAGAAGCCCACGCAACTTCTTTCTGTGGCAGAGCAACGTTTCTGGGTAGACAGAAAAGGCAAGTTGTTATACCTCAAGTTCAGAAATGCTTCTGACACCATTTCATGTGCTATTTTTATAGGCGTGTTTGGGAAGCAGGATACAGATGATTATGAAGTGTATGCAAAACTGATTGGGGAACCACACACTGAGAAAATTCATCAGTTGTGCACAATCAGAAGGGACGGATGTATTAAGTGAAGGTCTGTGGGGGTGCACTCCCACTCTGGTAAGGCTCCAGGTATTCATAAAATGACCTGGATGACTGCCGAGAGATTGCTCTTAGCAAGTTCACTGACAGGCACCAGTCACAAGAGATTGGAAGTAGGCTGGAAAACAAATTTTGAAACCAGAATGATTCATACATGTTTGAGAAAACAAACATACAACTCAACAGAGGTGCATGCAAGTTACCAGACCTGGGCAGGAATAACCAAATGAACAAAGGATGGGGGAAAACATCTAAGTGACAGTTCTGCAGGTGGACTCTTCAGATACTGTGGATCACAAACGAAACAAAATTCCACAGTGCCATGCCATATACCAGAAAAACAAGGACCCAGGTGGTATGCAGAGATGGGTATAGCCTACAAGATCTGTAAAATTCTCTTTTCATTTCACCCAGCCCTGATAAAAAGCCTCAGCTTGAATGCAGTACCCGGACTTTGACACCACTGTTCAAGAAAGATGTGGTCCAGCTGGAGTTCCTTCAGACTGAAGCAGGGCAGTGTGGTCAGACACGCAGAAGACCACAGCCTCTGAGAGTTAGGGAGGAAGGGGTTGTCTACCCTAAGGAGAAGAGAGGAGGGAGCTTTGAGAAGAGTGATGCACAGAGGGAAGGAGTAATCTGTCACCTGTGTTAGGAGAAGAAGCAGCGGCACCACAACTGCAGATAAGGCAGAAAAGAAAATTGCAGAAATGCAGAAAGCCTTTCCTTAGCATTTAGGTCTAGTGAAAGAATTTGAGCTGTCAGATTGTTTCCTGCATGGATCCATTCACACGCAAGGTGGATGGATGATAACATAGGCATGGCTACATAATAGTTCAGTGCAGAGGAAGGGCCCAGACAAACTCAGTGACTTTTCAAACCCTCTGTCCAGTTTTGGCTCAAGGAAATTAAGATCGCTGCGATTCGGCTCCAGACCCCAGGACGTCTGTCTTGGTACGTGCACACCAGCTTCCTTTTCTCGTAATCTTTCATTTTGCTGCCACTGAGGCAAAGCTGACAGGTGATGTAAGCAGCTTGATGAGCAGGAGTTTTATTAAATAGCACTATTGTGATAAATTCTTTAATAAGAAAGATAAAATCTTTCCTCCTAGAAGGTTTATAGATAAAGATTACCCCATCTTATTCTAGTGCCTCACATTAGTTCTCTGTCCCTTTCAGATATTGTTTCTCTGTTTCTCCCCCTGCCTATTTGGGAAGTTGGGAAGATCTAGGGCTATCGCAGAGAAAGCACAGCACTGAACAGGGGAGCTGATTCCCTGAAAATCACCAGGCGGAAGGAGGCAAAGACCTATTAACAAGTCATTTTTCGTGGTCATTCCCACCCTGTAAATTAAGGATGAAGCTTGCTGCTCAGGAAGAAGGCACGGGAAATTCTCACTGCTCTCCTTCCATCTCAATTACACTAAAAGCATAGCTTCTAACAGAAGGGAAAAAAAAACACTGAAGGGAAAAGCACAGAAGAACATACTGATCTACTGTCTTTCTTTCGTTTCCTATACAAACCAGGTTTTAAAATTAAAAAAACACTAAGTCACACCCAAACAGATACAGCTGAAATACAAGGGGTTTCTGAAATTGCCTGTGCTGCAGTCAGTTAACCATTTAACGTGGGCTGGTTTGTGCTGGGATCCTCAGCTGGTCACCTGCAGCAGCAGCAGGAAAAGATTCGGTGAGCTCTGTCACTGCCCACTCCTGCAGTGATCCTGCAGCAAGGACTCATTGAACATGAAGTTTACTAGAGCAAAACGCAGAGCATCTTCCCGGACTTCAGAAAGGCCATAAAGCACTTCGGGGAAGTGATTGCAAGAAGGATTTGATTGCCATGTCTCTGTTGGAAACACACTACTGCAGAGCCACACACAAGCTTACTCTAACCAGAAAAGTCACCCCACCTTTCCACGACCCCTTGCATTTTCTGACTCTTCCCCTCTGAGAGACAGACAAAAGATCTGTGTTACAAAAATGTCCCACCAGAGAACCTTTGAGTGGCTGGTGGAGAGCTAAGAAATCATGAGAACCCCAATAACGGTGGGCCTAGGAAGTCTGGAAGCACTCCTGAACAGTTGGATGCCTCTATCAAAAAATGCATCTGGTTTCTGATCTTGCCCATCACACCTAAAATGCTGAAATAAGTGATATGAAACCAGTCCACTTTATTGCTTCTGTCTCAGCTGATTTCCAGATGAGGAGAGGAGTCTCATGGAAAAGCCAGGAAAAAAAACACAACAGCATTGAGAACCCAGCTGAGTGACCAAGAGAGCCCATTAAGCCTCAGCAAAACCAGCCGCAATGCACAGTAATTGGTCCCCCTCAAAGCTTTTCTCTGTGCACTGAAATTGACTAAGAGAAGGAGGAAGGGCAGACACAAGACAAGGTGGTCACCCTTCCCTCCATCTCTCTTTGCTCTGTGGCAGGTGCAAAGGATGGCCTCACCTGCAGGATGCTGAGGAAACCAGCACCTACTGGCTGCTGAAAAGCATGGGCTTGGTCCTCAGGAGTGCCACCAGCTCAAGCTGTAAGGCTCTCAAGAAGGCTTCCTCACCAGCTCACTGACCGCACCATTGCCTTGTTGGTGGCAGAACTACACACAACATTGACCCAAGGTCCTACAAAAATGGTTTGGGGCTGAGAGCAAGAATATTTCTCATTCCATCACCCACCACCCAGACAACATCACAATTTGCAGCAACACAGCAACCACTGGAACTTGCATGAATGAAGCACCAGATGCCTCTGGTGACAAGGAACTGGACAAAAGATTCCACTCCATGGCTGGAGGCATCCAGGAGATTCCTCCAGTGCAGTCGGTGCCAGCCACCTCTGAGCTTGGGGCCCATTTTATGGCTCAGCCCCAAGAGTAATAGGAGCTCCTGCCAAGCTGTTTTTTGATCTTTCCACGAAACGGCTGCATTCCTGCCCTGTTAAATCACGTGCCTGGACTTCTGCTGCCTACCGGGGCTCATCGCCAGGGCTCAGGCAGCTTTGATACAAGCCCCGGCCCCCAGACAACTCATTGCCGTGCTGCTTCGGTGAGTGGATGCTGCATCTAGTCAACACCCATGGAATTAGGCAATACAGCCAGGCTAAGCTGCTTTGCACCTGGTTGACTTTACTTCTCAGATTTTGGGAAAAAGAATTCTAAAGTTAGGTTCATGCTTCAGGGCATCTAGCATTTGTACACCAAGGAGAGTACAAAGTCAGTCCTGCACTGCTTTAGGCAATGTAAAATGATTATAAAATGCCACTGTACTTCCAGCTCCAGTATCTTTGCTTGCAGAAGGGAAATGCTTGCATCAGAGCAGAAGAGCATGCTCCATGCAGTACATTTAGCTGCAACAAGCCGAGCTACAGCATGCAACGAAGTACCAGAACACTGCACCCAGCTGGAAATACCCAAGCCCGTCCATCTGGAGAGCCTGGGGCCAGGCTGTGGTGGCTGTGCCCTCTGCAGAGGTGCCTTTCTACACTTACATACCCACTCTTCTGCAGAGATGAAAGAGATTTTTTACACTCCACAGTAGCACGGTAACTCACTCCAGGTTTCTAAGACAGGGGTTAGCATCTTGTTGAAATGGCAGATTTCTGGCACAAGCTGAAATATCTGTTAGCATAGCAGCAGATGACACTGGAGGTAGGGGTGTCAGCAGTGATCCGGCCGTGTCAGCAGAGCCCCTCAGCCCTCTCCCCACCAGCAGCCCTCCATTCACCACAGCTGGATGCCCAGCCCACTCACACGCTGATCTCAAAAAACGGGAGAGCTACCTTTAGCTTTTCATAAAGAAAAAAATAAAGCCAGCTGCACGGGCTCCGCAGCATTGCCCTAAGAACAGACCTGGGGGCTGCCAGCTCCCAGCCCTGGGGGGGCGGCCTGGAGGGGGCTCTCAGGACAAATCCTTTCCGGAGAAGCAGGGACCTGTTTTCAAAATTCAAGCAATTCAGTCCCAGCTTGTATGCAAAGGTTTAGATTTGTGACACGCGCACACACCCCGCAGAAAGTAGCTCATGGAATTGTTAGCGATATTTAAGGTGGTTAAAGGAAATCAGAACAAACAAAAGTAAACTGTTGGAAGAGGAGAAAAATAAAATAACATATATATATATATATAGGTTCACTCACCAAAGTCTGACTGCAAGTCCTTTTTCAGCCCACACAGCATGCCTGCTGTCGCCTAGGAAGTCATCCAGCGCCCCGCAGCCGCCGCTCCCCGCCGCCCCCCGGCCCGGGAACCAAAGGAATTAAAAGAAAGAAACCGTCCTGGCCGCTCCAGTTTGCAGGCACCCAAAGCCGCTGCGATCCTTTAGAAAGAAACGTCTTTAGTGGGGCTCCCCGGTCCTATCGATAGGAAGATGAAGGCGGTGGAGCTAGAAATCCCGGCTCGGAGCGACCGGCCGCCGAGGCTCCAGTTGGAGAGGAGGCGACTGAGAGGGACGGGGGGCGGCAGGGGGGCGGCAGGAGGGCGACCCCTCACGGCTCCCCAGGACCCTTCACGGCTCCTCACGGCTCCCCACGACCCCTCACAGCCCCTCAAGGCCGGCGACCCCTCACGGTCCCTCACGGCCCCTCACGCCCGTGGCGGGGACGGCCCCCGGGGGAGCTGCCGGCCCGCCTCTGTCCTTCATGGGGATTTCAGGCAGCGGGAGAAGAAGAGCACAAGGGGGAAATCAGACGAAATGCAGGCAGCCGGTGTTGGGGGGGGCAACGCTGGGAGCCCCCGGGCTGCGGCAGCGGGGCTGAGCGCAAGGAGAGGCTGCGGCTGCCGCGCTGCCTGACACACTTTCCCCCACCCCCTCTCGGCAAGTGCTGGCAGAGCCTCCAGCACCTCTGAAGGCAATGTCAGGCTGCTGTCGGTGCCTGAGCTGCCTCCCCAAGCTGCAGCCTCGTGGCCTGCCTACAGCGGTTTAACTCTTTCTTAGGAACGGACACCGGCCAAAGGCACCCAAGGCCGCTGCTGGGGCTGGGGTCTGGGTGGCAGCGTGGTGGGACACGGGCCTGGCGCACCGGGTGCGATGCTTCATGCTTCACCCCAAGCAGTTCTTCTCCACCTGGTCCTGCACCGAGGCGGAGATAGGGAGCTGGACAGAAAGAAATTGCTGCAGTAAGCCAGTGCCTGCTGCTTTTGCTGCTGAAATTAAAAGTGAAGCAGGATGACCTGTGCTGACCTACAGGCCCTGTTCAGGCGTGCTGTGAGATATAACGCCTGTGTACCGACCAGCCCACGCCTCATGTCCAAAAGGCAGCTTTCACCGTAGTTGCTGGATCCCCTTGAGAACAAGTATCATCTACAGTGGCAGGAGTATATCCACAAATGGTGAAAAGGGAGCAAAGCTTGGGCTTTGTGAAGAGCCCATGCAAAGCTCAGCATGGGCTGAGGCACGGTGGCACAAAAGCTATCTACGGTTTTGTAGGAGGGTCCGGTTGTGTTTGGGACTGCTATGATGTTAGGTTAAAGTTGTCAAAGAGCTTACAAGTTTTGAGGAAAGCTCACGGACAGGCAGCAAGGTGAAGTCTTGTTTCCTTAGGAAACAAAATCGGGATAACCCAACAGGACCTGAACACATCCAGCAGAAAGTTTTGCAGACCTGGGAACACTAACTCTGGATGGCCCACGTGGAGGAGGGTAACTGGGTGCCAGCCTAATACCAGAGTTGTTGCTTGGATTGAAATGCAGCAACATCTTTATTTTGGACCAAACTCAGCTGTTTCATGCACAGACAACTTACACAAAAGCAATAAAATTACTAAGTAAGAAAAACCTACTTACAAAAGAGATATTTTGGTCCATAATTTGTTTTTAAGAAGTTGTTCAGTCTGACAATAGACTTAATTAGTAATTGAGCTGAAATTTGTAATTAGAAATCTTTTCACACAGCTATTAATGCTTTTGCTGCAAAGAAATCTCATCTTAAAGGAAAAAAAGAATCTCCAGTTGCACCACAAATACAAGAAGCTGCTGCTAATTTGGGAGCCGCACATTGCTTGGCATGCGATGAAATGGATGTCTCCAATAGGATGTTTTAAAGAAAAGCTAAAAACAGTCATTTATGTTCATGCCACCAAAAAGACCTTCCCAGAATATCTGCTGCATTGAGAAAGGGCACGAGGGGACAGGGCTACTACACAGTTGAAGCTGCTTGGTTTCGTGGGTGAGAACTGGACGGAGCTGCCCCACTCCTCTGCTGCCAAGGGAGGATGAAGAAGCATTTTGGCACTTCAGACCCAGAACTGCTTGTGGCATTTGCTGAGTTGGCTGGCAAGAGCACAGCCTGCCAGAGGCCTGGAGAGGGGAGGATAAAGATGTTTTACTCTATGGTTTCTGGCCAAAACCCATCAACATGATGCTTGCTTCATGTTTCAGGTGGCAGTATATTAAAACCAGTTGAAGTGAATAGCTTGAGTCTCTCATGGGAGGGAAAAGGGCACACCGTACAGACTGACAAAATTAGGCAGCCAGAAAAGACACATTATAACATCAAAATATATAGGTGTCATAAAAGAGTGTGAGGCATCAACCTAAATCATGGCTTGACAAACCTGAGTAACCATAAGTAGAGCTTTGACTTTTCATGAACAGTCTGTACATTCTCCTCTACCTCGTGTGCCCTGAACTAGCAGCTACCTAAAAATGCTCTTGCAATATCATCTACTAAACAAGACTCACCTAAAAATGATGGTTATTTACCCACACGCTGTGTCCACTGGAAATAGTGGATTTGGGGGGGTAGAGGGGTGTTAAAATAATAATAATTAAAAACACACACACAAAACTTTCTACAGGGGGAAAAACAAACTCAATTCTGTTTTCTTGGCATCTCCTGCTCTCCTATAAGCTGCCCAGGAGTAAAGAGGACACAGGGAATGCTTTCTCAGGCTCCTCTCCAGTATAAAAAGTGGAACTGGAGCAAAGAATGGGCTGCAGACAGTTCACGGCTGGAACAGCTTCCAGGTGGTCCCTACTGGAAATGTCCATCTGCACAGGCTCTTGAGGGGAACCTGCAACTAAAGAAGCAGTATCGGCCAATAAGCCATCAGCCTACAGAAGAGGGCAATTATTCTTAGTAACGGGCTGACCTTTGAGCAAAATGCATTTGTTCTAAGGAAGGAATAGCTACCTTTCCACATTACGCACACGTACCAGCACCTGGTTTATCATTTCTTGTACCTGACGCATAGTGCACTGCTCTTGGACTTAATATCTTTCCCCAGCGCAAACTTTCAAATCCTCGCAAAACCTCAGTGCGAGTGAAGCTGCAAATCTCACATGGTCTAAATTGGTTGGGATGACATTTGCAAAACACGCTTTTATGCAAACAAGACAGAGAGGACAGCAGAGGAAAGATCACAGGCTATTCAGAATATTAATTACTTAGTCTGCTGCTCAATGGATATTTGTTCCTGCAACTTAAACCATTACTTATTTAATCACTTCCAAAAGCATCTTTGTCAGAAGTCACAGGACTGTGGAACACTACAGCGAGATCCCGAAATGGATCATTTAGCACTGAGCCCAGGAGAACACAGAGAGGATCTTACATCACACCACATTAGGAATTCTCAGGAGACTCTCTGAAGACGGCTGAATGAACGTAATGAACAGTCAGCCACAGAAAAACGAGGAGGAAAAACACCCAACCACGCGCACTTACGGCACACAGAGAAATGCCGAAGTTCTAACCACATGTAAAAATCACATTAATAGCAACAGAAATTGTTTTGGGTTAGGGAAGGTTCAGAAAAGACTGATGCAGAGGCTTTCTATTTCTTGTAAATTCAGATCTTAAATTGAGATTTTTGCATTGCCATCTCCTTCTCCCCAGCTACTTCTTCCATTTAGGAATACATCCCTGCACATCAGGGGGCTGCCTGAGGCTGCACACCCCCCTGCCTGCTCATCTCCCCCTCAAGGCTTTTTTCTGGCACAGCAGACCCAGTGCTCCCAGATGGCTTTCCAGGAAAGCTGTTTTTTACTGGGAACTCCAACCCAGCTCTGCACAAAACCAGGAGGTCTGGGGAGCCTACACCCCTCCTTGACTGAAGTGGAGTTACAGCTGACGTGGAAGAGGAGGAGGAGGGACAAAAGGAAAGTTCATTACTCTCTTGGTGGAAGAGGTTTCACAGATGATTACCCAACTATCCACTGGCCCCACACTTGCTCCATATCATCCTCTCCAATTTTCCTTAGCTATGCTAGACAACTGCATGCCAGCCTGAGGCTTGCAGCAGGGCTTTGGTCTAAGCAGATGCCTTGTTTTTAGCACACAGACCCAAAATGCAACACACTTATTTACATATTTTTATGGGAAGGGGAGAATGGAGTTAAAAAAAAAATCTTTAAAGAAATCTCCTATTTAAACCATTTAATAATGAAACCAGAGGAAGAACTCTTTGATTATTCTTTCCTTTAAGTGCAAATTCCACCAGCCAGTCCTAAACATTAACTTATTACAGGTAATGAACACCGCAAGATAAATATACCCATCCGATAGGCAATTAGAGCTCTCGCTGCATGTACACACAGAGCACCAAGACCGAGAATGTTGCTAAAGGTACTTCCAAGGCCCTCATCCATCCCGCCCACCTCTAGAGCGCACTAAAACCGTCACCACACATTTTTCTGCTTAACCATTTCAGCAGACATCTGCATCTGTCATTGCCTGGCTGCACTGAGGGGAATTGGGGGAGAAGCTGGTGGTGAGTGCAGGATGCCTCCCGGAGCTCTGTAATGGGAAGAAGGAAGTGCTGTAGTGACCTTTCCAATTGACACTGCCAGTTTGGTGTTCCCCAATTACGAATCTTGCCTGTGCACCAGCATCTGTAACCGGACTGAAACGCGTGTTAAAGCAGCACACTTCTAGGTCAGGAAGTTCCAAAACGTAATTATTGGGTTTTCCAGTCTTAAAAACTGAAACTCTGCCCAATGACCAATGTCCTCAGGCAACCTCAGCAGATTTCCCTCCCTCCTAAGAGAGCAGGGGAATATTTCCTTCCATACTCCATGTAGATGCAAGTCCAGGCACTTGAATTTTTACTTGGTAAAATTACAAAGTGTTTTCTTAGGGGAAAACATCCCAGTCCTCAGTGAGTCTGTGCCTGGACTGATCATCTACCTCCAAATCAGTCTGTTCTTCTCCATTCGACCCCCAACATGAAGTATAACCTGCAATGGCTCAGCCCTTTCCTTTTGCAAGTATCCACAAGAAAACTGACTTACCTAGAAGATTTTCAGCCTAAAAGGAGGAGAGAAAACGTCTTTGAGTTAATGGGAGTCAAGAGCCCTTGCCAGAACCACACCCCCACCAAGGCATGGCCTCACACCACCCAAAGCATTTTCCAGACTTGTGGGTTTAACCTTAACGGCTAAGCTCTCTCCTCTGGGCAATTCCTCCTTACCCCCTCCTTTAGCTAACACTTCAGTTGGTGAGCTGAAGTTGTACAAGCAGGTCCAAAACGCAGTAAAAGAAGCTCAGACTTGTAATGCTCAGGCTGGGTGGGGAGCAGGCAGTGCTCTGAGCTCTGGGGAGCGACCGCATTTATGGGTCCTTCACATAAAGCCTTACTTCTTGTTTGGCAAAAGTGCTTCTTCTTTCCCCCACTTCTTTCTCCTTTAGCACTGTATATATGCCATGCAATCTTCTTCTTACATCACCGAGCATTAGAGGAAATCCCACCATTTACCCCAACCTGTGGATTTCTGGATTTGGGTAATCAGAATAGGAACACTTCAGGGCTGGAGACTTCAGTGCTGCTACGAGAAACAGTGGAAGACAAATAGGCTGCAGCAAAGTGCAAGATCCCCTATTCCTCAGCCAGCCCTAATGATGCCAAAGAGCTCGTTCAGGGACCTTGTTAGCAGAGGTCAGCCCAACAAAAGTGAATCTCAGCTTTCTGACATTTTTTAAGCCAAATGGAGATCAGCTGGAGAACACACAGCGGTAAGCAATGCAGCAGGAGGGTAACGATCCATCGGCAGCCACCAGCAAGGTGGGATTTTATGACCTGGCAGGGCTGCGGTGCTCCAAAAGCAGCACTGCTCTGGCAGCTGCACGCACAGCATCTGGAACTGGGTCTATCACTTTCCCCCAGCCAGAGCATCTCTCTCCACCTCTGTGGCTGTCCTGGACAGTAAAAGCACTTTTGCTGGGCAAAACACACACGTCCATATAGGAATGGTCCTAATTAGCTTTACTTTTCTTGTGCTTTTTTTTTTTCCTTCCAAATCTTTCATAGCAATGTAGCTACCAAATATAAAACAGCCTTGGGACACAAGTCAAATCCTCTTGAGCACACACTGAACCAGCTCAGCAGAGAACTGGGCGTGAATGGAGGAACCACACAGAAAGAGGGACCTAAAGCACTGTCATGTTGCAGAAGGAAACCAAAATGCTTAGCAGCTCCCACCTTCTGAGCTAGTAGTGATCAATGCTCCAGCATGATAGCAAGTTGTTTACAGCTACAAATCCAGAGGGAAAATAAGTGTCAAAGTTCTTCAGTGATGGGACTGGTTCTCAATTTTAAGGCCATTAAAACCATTCCAATTTGCAGTGAGTGCACAGTAGCTGCACTTGGCATCTCAGTATCAGCACCAGCGCTCACCTGGCAGGGCCTGTTCACGACTGCTCCTCTAAGGCAGAAATGCCGCTTCTTTTTCATATTTGGGTAATATTGCCAAAAACGAGAATAACAGCAGGCCTGTATTAGCAGCAGCCAGCATCCACCTTCCTTCCTCAGCCCAGTCAGGCAGTTTAGATTAAAAAAGCTCCATCACACAGACAATAATCATTAGAAGGAGAGGGGAAACATATCCCACTATGGACTTCTGTTCTCCCCTGTCCTCACTCCTCCCCAAAAACAGGACGCCAAGTCTTCTGTCCTTCCAGTAGCATTAATATGGGCCCTGGCACATCTCACCCCAAAGAAGAGATGCAGCACTATAGCCTAGCGCGGCCTGAAGGACAGGTCTTAACATTTAGTCATATCCAGCTCCACTCCTCTCTTGAGGGAAGGAAAACTTCTGCATCTTCCCTTAAGAGATTTATCTTGGCATCCATATTTTCAGACAACACTGCCAACGCAGATGGAAAAATAAGCAAGTGGGTCATCAGTCTTCGCAGTTGTCACCCGGTTTCTTTTCAATGAGTAGCAGTGTAACAATGCATTAACAATAAATGAAATGCCATGTTAACACTAATTTGCATAGTATGGAGCCACAGTATTTTGCTTCCCCTATTCTCCTTCCAAACTCTCCTGACCTGCATATGAATCAAGATGAAATTTAATTGCTGGGGCATTCAGCAGAATCACTGAATTCCTGCTTAATGAGGCTTCATTTGTACTCTGTAGCATCAGATACCTTCTCTCCAAGGTGCTGTGTTAACTAGTTCAGATGTAAAATATTTTTCAAGGCACATTTTCATATTCATTTTGATAGTCAAAGAAACAGCACGAAAAGCATCAACTGCAAAAAGACGATGTTAGTATCAGTAGCAAGATAAGGCTAGCAACATCCCAAGAGCACCAAGCCATATTCCTTACACACACACACAGAAAAACTACTAATGGCTTTTATATCTGCTGCTATGCACCACCTTACAGTATCTACGCTGAGCAACTCTTCTAGAAAAGACAAGGCAAATCTAGGTGGGACGTGGCCAAGGTCTGCCTGGGAGCCAGCCAACAACCAGGAACAACACCAACCATTTTGGTGACTCACAAAAAGCGCAGCCCACATCGCACCCAGAAGCCAGAGCCTCCGGGTGGCTCTGCATTCAGACAGCTCATTGAGCTTACCTCATTCAAAAGTCCTTGGCCATGGTCAGAGGGCTCATTTCCTCGTCAGATGCCTCAGCCTACGTAGCTGAACGGTCGCCCGAAAAAACAGCTTTCTTCTCTTTTTTTTTTTGCTTCTGTGTAGCACAGATACCAGCAGCAGCGCAGGCAGGGCTGCCTTGCAGTTGCTCATAGGGACCAAAGCTTCGAGCCCCCTGAATTGCAGCCGACCACATTTCCTTGCAGTAGGATGGGAAGCAGAACTGTGCACACAGTGCAACCGGGGTACCTGGCGTACTGCAGGCACCCGAGCTGGCCTTGCATGGGGTGTGCAGCACAGCCCAGGCTGAGCCATGCTTAGTGCTGTGCTCCTGCGTTAGCTGCAAACACGGGGAGAGCAATGACTGTGAGCAGAGATGACCCAAAAGTCCCTGCAGTGATGTGCAGCATCCCAACACGGGGTGAAAGCAGGCCAGGTTCCCTTGGGGCCGCAGGAAGGCTCCCAGCTCCAGCCAGGTGCCCCAGCAGCGATGCGGCTTGCAGCAGACACCTTTGGACAGAGTCGATGAGCGGCATGTTTTGGGGCACATCCATCTGCTGGTTTGGCTCCAGCACCAGCTTGTGAAGTTTTACCTCCCAAGATGGGACAAAGCGAACCCACACACAGCTGCAGGTAACCCCCAAGTGCTGGGACCAGTTATATATAATGAGGTATTTTGGCTTTGGAGCACGTGGAGCTCCCTGAGGGACTGCAAATTGTTTATTATTGCAGGCCTGCGAGATGGGATCGGCCTCCCTTCTCCCACCCAGACTCCACAGGAACAGTTACAGCACGTTGGTAGCAGGAGGTAAAGGTTTATCCTTTTTCTTACAAGTTACAGAAACCTATAAAAGTACTGCTTACAGCTCACCATCAGCATAGGTCCGAGCAACAACAGTGGATTTGTGCTGGTTGCAACAGGCAGAAGAGGGACCACAAAGTCAGTCTACCATTTGCATCATAAGGGGAAAGACTGGGGAACAGGGTATGGCGCAAGTCAGCCCTAATTATCCCAGGATAGCTAATGATAAAGGATGTAAATTGACAGAAATAAAACCACATGGTCAATAATAGTATTTTTTAAAAGCTGGAAATTTTAGCCCATTATCTTTCCAGCTGAAAAGCTTTAATTGAAAATGGCTAATCTTCCAGTGGGTTCAGGAAGGGTTTACAAGCTAATTGCTCTCTTTTCTTTAGGATTAACACTGCGTTCTGTGAATAGGGGTGGAGGGCAGCAGATGTGCAGCCTTTACTCCCTTTAATCCAAATGCCCCCACTGCCACAGATGCTCCCAACGCTGCGCAGTGGCATAATGGAATCGCTTTCTCGCACATAAAGTGGTTGTTCTGAAATGAAATTACAGCCATCTATTAGGAAGGGAACAATAAATTTCCTCCACCACACATCCCCATCGCGAAAGACAGAGCATTAGCCTATAAAATCCCTGATGGAAGTAAATCTTGCGGGAGAGAGGGCGGCTAACAGATGAATTTACCATTCTCCTTTCGTAACTGGTGGCTGGTGTCATTTGGACGTAGGCAGAAAAGACATTATATGGCAGAAATCGGCGCGTGCTTCCACAGACTTCTGGGTGGCCGGGGCCTGGCTGCTGCTCCCTAGGCATGGAGATTTACATCAGCTGGGGGGGAGAACAACTGCCTTCCATTGAAGCTGAGGGAGAGAGAAATTACAGACACAGACACAGATTTCTAGGTTGGAAGAGACCTCAATATCATCGAGTCCAACCTCCGACCTAACACTAAGCACTCCACTAAACCATATCGCTAAGCTCTACATCTAAACGTCTTTTAAAGACCTCCAGGGATGGTGACTCAACCACCTCCCTGGGCAGCCCGTTCCAATGCTTAATAACCCTTTCGGTAAAGAAGTACTTCCTAACATCCAACCTAAAACTCCCCTGTCGCAACTTTCGCCCATTCCCCCTCGTCCTGTCACCAGGCACGTGGGAGAACAGACCAATCCCCACCTCTCTACAGCCTCCTTTAAGGTAACTGTAGAGAGCAATAAGGTCTCCCCTGAGCCTCCTCTTCTCCAGGCTGAACAAGCCCAGCTCCCTCAGCCGCTCCTCGTAAGACTTGTTCTCCAGACCCCTCACCAGCTTGGTCACCCTTCTCTGGACTCGCTCGAGCACCTTGATGTCCTTCCTGTAGCGAGGGGCCCAAAACTGAACACAGTACTCGAGGTGCGGCCTCACCAGAGCCGAGTACAGGGGGACAATCACTTCCCTAGACCTGCTGGCCACACTGCTTCTTATACAGGCCAGGATGCTGTTGGCCTTCTTGGCCACCTGAGCACACTGCTGGCTCATATTCAGCCGACTATCAACCAATACTCCCAGGTCCTTCTCGGCCAGGCAGCTTTCCAACCACTCATCTCCCAGCCTGTAACTCTGCTTGGGGTTGTTGCGCACCAGGTGCAGGACCCGGCACTTGGCCTTGTTGAACTTCATACAGTTGACCTCAGCCCATCGCTCCAGCCTATCCAGATCCTCCTGCAGAGCCTTACTTTTGTTTTGTTGACCACAATGGCAGCTACAACCTACTGCTCCCACAGGCTGCAAGCAAAGTTGCTTGGTGACCTGAACTCCCTGGGGTAGGTGGGATTTGAGTTACGTGAGAAAAAGGGATTGTGTGATCTCTGGGAGAAATGCACAGGAGGAAGGAGGGAGAGGAGGACCCCTAATGGCGAAGGTAGAGTGACCCCTAATTCTCAGAAAGAGTAGGGAAGGAAAAATGGATTCAAAGACATCTGAAGATGAATTAAATCAGGTTGTGGCCATTCAGCTCCTGTTCATATAGGGCAAGGAGGACTGAGCTCTCCCTTGTGTGAAACCTGCACCCACCCTGCACAGAAAATGAGGCACACAATGCCTCCCTGGAAGATCCCAACTCCCCGTCCAAAAGGGATAACACCCCTGTCAGCAAAGCATTTTTCCTTTTCCCGTTATCAGATGGCAGGAAAGCCGCACCGTGCCTCCCAGCAGCGTGCCAGCCTGCCCCACCCCGACTGCGCCTCCGAAAAGCAACGGAGCACCTGGGGCCAAAAGCAACGGGGAGAAGGATGAAGCACCTGGTGTTTGAATTGGAAGGAAAGTAAAGCTGATGTCTTGCAACACAAAAGCTCAGCAGCACTGTCCAGAACCAGAGCAGCACCTTCCAGGAAGGCGCTACAGGAGGGACCCATCCCCACTGAGCCGAGTTGTCTCACAAACAGGAGAGCATCACCTGGGCTTCCTCTAGGATGGCCAGGAAAGACATCTCTCCCTAGAGAACAACTCATCTCAACTCCCTTGAATAAAGTTCCTAAGTTCAGCAATCTGTAAACTAGGGAGGAGATTCGTCTCTTGAGAGAACAGCAAATACGGCTCATTAATTGCTTCCCCTGTTCCTCCTCCTCCTCCTAAAACCTAGAATTTCCTGCTGACTCACCATCAAAGGGAACACCCCAAAACCCAGCAAGAAAGCCCTGCAAACACCACCCATACAACAGCGTATCAGTCAAACCCACAGCAGCAGAAGACACAAGAGCTGGTGGGTCAGATACCAGACACAGAAACATCAAAAGCTCGATAGCTTTAAAAATGCAATGTATATACAGTTCTGCTGAATATACACCTTTTCAAACCCTTACCTGGAACAGTCACTAAGCTGCTGTCCTAAATCCAGTCTTTTATTAGCTGGAGAAATTGAATATTTAGTATTCAAACAAAGACGAACTGTTGCCAGTCAAAGCACGATACTGCATTCAGCAGTGATCTCTATCTGTCATGCAGAATATTTCTCAACTGCAGGAGGAAACCTCTCCAGCAAGCAGACGGCACACACGCAGATGATGGACACATGACAGTATCAAACTCTAGATCAATGCTGAGATAGCAAAGGCCTGGGTTAGGAGGAGGTATTTGCAAAACTCCATTAACCCAGTGACCCAGTTTAAGCCAAAGATGCCTCCTCGTTTGTACCTTTTGATGACACACGAGAAGAGGCAGCAAGCACGCACTCCGCTACCTCGATAGCTGTTTGCACGCTGAAACACAGCAGTCACCTGTGGCAGCAAGGCATAAAAGTTAGCTGTTTATTCATTACTGCCATAAGGTTCAGAGTAATATTTAGAGTGGGGCTGTTCCCTCGATATGTTATTTCCCTGTGCTTTCCTGGACATTGTTTCTGCTGCTCGAGGGAACTGCTGCAGAAGTTCATGCTCCAGAGCTGCACCTCCTGCTCCAGCGGCGCGGTTCTGCGCCAGGGCCACTGGCAACAACGCCGAGAGCCCCCGCTGCAGCCCTTATTACTCTGCAGAGACAAATACCAGAACCCAGGCCAGAATCAACACTCTATGAATTACTGCCAAGAGGCTACATTTTGAAGCTGTACGCTTGGCAAAAAAGAAGGTTTGACTGCCCCCTTTTTTTTTTCTTTGGAAAAAAAAAGGAGGCACGGAGAGAAAATTATTTTCCAAGAGCTTTCGGAAGAGCTCTGAAGATGTAGTTTTGCTATCTCCCACCTTATACTAGCTGACATCCCTAACACACAGTAATAACCAGACCCGCTGCAGAACAGGAACTAGCATTACAAGTTTAAAAGAGCTCCCTAGAAAGTTTTTTGTAACTGAAATATTCTCTCCAATTACTTACAGAATGGTAATTTAAGAATATTTATTCTCTAAAATATATTGCGCTGTAAAGCCCTTTCACTCAGCTATTAATTCGTTGCTAAGAAGCAGCGCAGGGCTTAATAGGACGTGGAGGTTTGGGTGAAAATTATGGGCTTGCTCTCTCCATAGCTGTGAATTGATGCGTGTACATTGAAGGGCAGGGGGAGACAACAAGAAAGTAGGCTCGAGCGAAATGATCAGACAGAGCAGTAAGGCTTACAGGTGCTCTGAACCAACAAGAAGCCCCTGAGGTTGGTGAAGGGGACATTAATGCCTCCTTGGAAGATTTCAGGTGCACCCCGGCAGTAACCACACACCCCGGAGAGCATCATGTGGGAGGCAGGCAGCAGGCCGGGCATAACTGGATAACAATTACCTGGATTTTCTGTGATTTTCAGGGGTAATTAAGAATTGGACTCCTTTAGAAACAGTATTTGTCTGAAGCCCGCGGGCTTGTTTTTTTAGGCAGCGGTTGTGCCATTGCAAGGGATATTTGTGATCTGAATCGCAGCCACGTTAAATACACTACTAAATACACAAAGCGTAACATAGCCTCCGTTATCCCTGGAACAACTCGTTCCGCATGTGAAGTTCTTTGGCCAGGGGAAAAGGGGACTGAAGGAGGAGGAGGAGGGTGCAAGTGCTCTTCACAAGTCACTCCTGCTGCTGCCGCCCCAGTCCTCTCCCAGGGGCTCTCTCACCTCTCCCAGTGTTTCTGTGAAAGACCCCACACTGACAAAGGCCAAAATCCTCCCCTTGCTCCTGAGGCCTCTGACAACACAAGTATTTGGTGGGACCCCAAGGGCCGGGAAGGCTGGTGGGTGCCCAGGGGCCGGCCTGCTGCCCGTGGCCCCTATGGCAGGACGGACAGATGGACGGACAGACGGTTTGGCCGGGATTCACCTCTCTACAGAGGGCAACCCAAACACGCCAGCCGCCCTCGCTCCGTGGAAGAAGGCATTTGGCAGGATTTGACAGTTGAGTGAGAGAGCATAATTCCAGATGAAACAGGCCAGATTGGAGGATTTCTGCATAATTAGGAGCATAATGCTGTATAAGAGCCTCCTAAATACCTGCAGTTAACAGAGGGCAGCGTGCTCAGAGGAAGCCCATCTCTCATCATAAGGGACTAAAGCTGGCACTAAGTGGATGCAGATCTTCATTTTCCTTAATACCCGAGCAGCCCAACGGCAGTGCTAGACACAAGTCCTTCCCAGGACGTGCCAAGCCCTCAGCAGATCTCCTCGACCAGATGCCCTGGCTCGGAGGCATCCAATGTTCCCAGAGCAGCACCGCAGCTGTGCACGGACCCAGGCTCCGGGCAAGTTTCTATAGAAACAGGATGCAGATATAATTTAGGTGTTTACATGGCACAGCTGACTTCCTCAGCCATGCTTAAGCCACTGAGGCCGAGGAAAAGAGCCTGTAAAAATAAGGTGGGATTTCCTGCTGCTCGTCCTTGCTCCTCTACAAGGAGAAAACAATCCCCTTCCCTAGCAGGAACCCCAGGACAGGGGTCTAGCAGAAACCCCTAGTAGAAACCCCAGGGCCTGTGACTTTCTCAAGCCCTTCCCTCCACTGAGACGATATTGCCACCCATTCACTGTCACGGCTTCCCTCGGCACCCCTTTGCCTTCCTGAAAAAAAGAAAAAAAAGGATTCCCTAAGGGCTAAACTTTGGCTTTTTGCAGATGAGGAGTTTCACGTTGTCTGGTTTTGAAGCAGCAAAAGTTTCAAAGCCAGTTGCAGATGACAGCTCCTAAGGGACAGTGCCACCAAACTTTCCTGCCCCCTTCCTGGAAACGCTTGCTGGAAGGCAGCTGAAACTTTAAACGGAACAAAATAAAGAATGTTGAAAGGGGTGGGCAAGGAAGGGAAAGCATAGGGATCAAGGAGACAGCAGATTAATAGCCTGGCATTTATGGCAGTTTAATAATAGAGCTGTCAAAATAGGAGAGATTTACTAATTGCAGAGTCATTTGCTATGGATTCCCATCAAGCTGCCATTTAAATCGCTGTGTGGTTTTAAGATGCCTTTCGAAACAGGGGGAGTGGGGAGAAGAGACAACACCCACAGTACTTATGCAGCTAAATTTAGGACAGTATTGTGCTCTCGTGCAGATGAACAAGCAGACGAGGACAGCAAGGAGGGAGCCAGAGTTACCGCGAGCCCAGAGGAGCCGGAGGCAGGTGCGGGCCTGTGCCTGAGCCGCCCCACACAGTGAGCGGGGCTCACATCTGGAAACACGGCTCTGACCTCGAGCCAGGCCCTGGAAGCAGTGCATATTCAACCAGTGACCTGCTGGTACTTCCAGTCCCTCCCCAGGCTATAGCTCCGGTGTGTCTTCTTGCAGAATCAGTCAGCACCAGCTTTAGGAGCAAAGAGTCATGTTAAAACATTAATCTGAGAGTCCCGATCTCTGGGGGTTGTCAGCAGGGAGAGCTGAGCGGGTCCTTCTTCTAGCTGAGTTCAAAGTGAGCTGGAAGCTTGTCATTCGTATTTTCTCAGCACGCGAACCACGCATTATACAGCGCCTCAACCCGGCTTTGCAGCAGGAGCCTGGTGAGGGCACGAGGCAGGGAAGGAGCGCCCTGCGTGCCACCTCCACCCCGCAGCTCCTCCCCGTCACGTCCCCAGGGCCACCGGTGCCAGCCCAGCAGGGACTCACAGAGCTCCTGGACCCACGGCACTGGGGCTGTAGGAGAAGCGCACAGGGTGAGAAAGGTTTCTAACTAAATCCTTCAGGGACAGCTGGTACCCAGTGGAAATGCCTCATTCCAGATCAATCTGATGTTCCTCAGCCTTGACTAGAAAAGAAGAGGGGACAACTATCCATTGCACCACGGCTCTTGCTCCTGCAGAAGAGGCGGTAGCCTCTTCTGCAGGCACTTCTTCTGCACCGAGGTGCTGCAAGGGCTGCAGGGCACCCGCGGGGCAGCACGCAGGAGGCAGGGGAGATGTGCCACCTGGAGCCAGCCCAGCGCTGCCATCCCACCTAGCCAGCAGCCCCAGGGGAGGCCGTGCCTTCTGCATCATGTACGTTCTTACAGGTCAGCTGAGACGCTGGTGAAAAGGCCGTTTTAATCCTCTTTTTCATTAGGGAACAGGGAAGTTAGGTCAGGGCTTTGCCTTTGCAGATGATCAACAATTAGCAGCCCACACGAGTGCACAGTTGGGGTTTTCTAGGCATTGCAATTCCGCTGTCATTTAATAACCAGCAGTGACTCAGAGGCTGCTCGCCTCCCACGTGCTGTGGCCCAGAACTCTGGATCTTTTTCATCCCTTTTCAATCCAGTGGTACAGAAGATAAGAATCTATTAAATGAGGCTGCTTTAGCAGTGCATCTGCAGCCAATCTGACACACCAAGAGCATGATTTGGTCAGGTATTATGTTTGCGGCTGTTCCCAAGGCTGTTGTTCAAATGCATTTGCAAAGAGGATGCTGTATGTGAGACCCTTCCCATATCAGCGCTGAGGACAGGAGACAACACCAGGTCCCACCCAGCCTCAGCACCTTACTCTTGCTACAACTGCTTTTAAGTGGTTTTGGTCTACCAGGAACACATTTAGATATAGACGAGATGTGTTACATGGCATTTTCTTCTCAGAGGCACAATCAATCCCCGCTTTTAGTGGGGTAAGATAGCTGAAGCATAACTGATTGCATTTTAGGGGATGTTCTACCACGAGCGTGCTTAAATAGGATTCAGGTGTACTGAACATACACTACAAGATGAGTCTTCACTGAGGCAAATGTTGTGCTAGGGACAAGTTCAGGTCTAAGCAACTTCAGAAGAAGGACTTTGCATCTTAGACGAGGCTCCACAGTCATGTTAAGCCAAGCCAAGTCTGCCAATATGTATATTCCCCATTCATTCCCATCAAGAAGAAGGTAATGTTTACCCCCAGCTCCCTTGATAACCAAATACCTCCCAAGAGAAGTGTCTATTTCTCTTGGCAAGACACAGAAGGAAAAGGATTCCTTGGTCACCTCATGCATGGTACCTTGGGAAATCTCTCTTCAGAGACCACCAGAAGAAGTGAGCACCATTTGTTGTTGCTTCTGCACAGCATCCTGAGGAGCTACCCCAGTGTCCAGGGCTTGGGATCCTTCTCATACTGCTCCGGCTTGGAGTCCACAGCCAGTGTCCCCACCACCAGTCCCTCCTGCATTGCCAAAAGCCCCACTGCCGCCCACCAGTGATGGAGAAGACTGCCTGCTTGTTTCAGCAAGCACACACCGTCACCCCTGGCCCTGGCTGGCACTGCTGGGAGCTGGCTCTGCTCCAGGAGCTATTAAGGCAGGTGTGCATGCCTGTGCTAGCACGTCCTACCCTGAGAACCGTCTTTGTGTGGTACCAGACACCACCTCTGCACAGATTACAAAGCCCAAGGAGTTAGTCACCCTGTCAACAAACCCAAAACCAAACACAACTAACCAGAAATAAGCTTTTTTTGCCTGGGAAAATGCTGGGCTGAGGTAGGGCCGGAAGAGGATTAAAGCAGCGCTTGAATTAAACAAGTGAGAGGGTGAGGGTGGGTTAGGGGAAACCCGTTTCAAAGCAACTCCTAAGACTGATAGGAGAGGTATGGGGGAAATACAAAGGCTGACAAGAAAAATATAGAAAATGGCTGCACTCAGAGATGCACAGTCTGGGAGGCTCTGGCAGTTTACTTTTACTCTATTGTTTGGTTTTGGCCTGGATTCTCTCCCCTGACCCCTTTGTCTTACCCTCCTTGGATACAGAAGAAGCCTGTCCTGCCTGTGCCGCGAGCTGGTGGCCTTGGCTCCTCTGCCTGCTGCCCTTCACCATGCAGGGGACGGCTCTGTCTGCCCTTGAAGGCAAAGCAGAAATAGCCTCAGGCTATTTCAGATTTTTTATTTCAAATTATTTCATCACTCTGAAGAACTGGCTTCAACACCTAGGCCACGTTTGCAGCTTGGGTACCCAGCTCTGGGTTCGTCTCCAGCCCAGGAGTTGAGCAGCCATGTCTTGGGGACCTCAGTGCCTCATGTGTGGCCACCCACATGTATAAGCAGGTCTTGATCTGCTGGAATTAGAGTAGGAGTCTGTGCCATGCCAGGACACTCTGCAGGGAGCCAGAGCACCTCAGAGAGAGGCAAGAAGCCCATCACTCAGCAAGGAGTACTTCCAAAAAGCACCTGCACTGTGTTACACTTCAGCATCCAGACAGGTTCCCAGAGGCAGTGGCTGAACTCACCCAGGTAACTGCTTTCCCATGGAATTGAAAGAGATAATACGAGACTGTCTGCTCCCATTATCTAAACCTAACATTTGTTTAAAAGCCTCAAACCCTATGTCTGCATTACCTGGAAGCACCAGGAGCAACCATCAGCAGAAGACCAGGAGGCAGTCTCCCACCATGATCCCTCTGGCTCCTTCCATGCAATTCGACGATGGATACTTACAAAACATGCCAGTACCAGCAGCCTGCTGAGCATCTGCTAGGAAGACGTGTTCATTAGCAGTGACATCTCCACTATTTTAAATCCAAACAGGACCTGTGATCTGCATTTATGCCATTTACCATGTTTAGAGCAGACACTGCTTGAGAAGCCTACCCCCATGCATCATTATCAGCACTGCTCGAGCCACCGTTCAGCTGCTAATTAGAACTGAAACCACCAATTGATTGCTAACATCAATATTAATACGAAGCCGTTATTAATGCCACGGTGAGATGCCCACAAGTGCAGCACGGGTGCAGCCGACCTTTCAAAGCAACTGGAGAAGGGTCCCAAGCCACGTTCTGGCCTTATTTATATATTCCCCCAGGTAACAGTGGTGCTGAAGGCCAGGCTGAGGGCTGGAAGCAGCCCGGGCACTGCCACATCTCGGACTGCCCCCAGCACCAGGGGACAGGACGGCTCCTGCTGCCCCTCGGTGGTCTATGGGCTGGAGGAGCTCAGGAGCCATGAGCCAGCTCTGCTCTCTTACAGCCTGGCTTCAGACCTCTCCCCGCTCCGTATCCATCAGAAGGGAGCGGGGCTTTTCTCCCAAACGGTCCCAGCCTTTAGCAGATGCGATAAGCACCATTTATTTATTGAGCCCTCATTTCATCACCTATAAAATCCCATTTTCCCTTCCCGAAAGGGAGCAGCAGTTGTTTCAGAGACTGCCAGACCAGGACCTTAACGCACGGCAATTCTCCTGAGGCAGCAGGGCACAGAGCTCTGCTCTCCTGCAAGCTGGGCTTTGCCTGCAGTGCGTGGAGCTCCACCAGGGAGCAGCATGTACTTGCGATTGAGGGCTCTACAGCTCCTTTTAAAATGGCTAACGCAGGGCTGGGGGAGGAGAAGAGGGATGGAGAGGGATGCAGATTTAATATTTTCCTTCTCTCACACACACGGGGTCACAGCATCACCCTGCGAGACAGAGGGCGCTGCTGCAGCGCCCAGCAGATTGTTTCTTGTCCCTATGGGCTGACCTACAGAGCAAATAGCTGCTGGGCAATTAGAAACACAGACAGGAAACCCAGGGAGAATCAGGCTTCTGAGATGACTTCAGCCTGGTTGCACCGAGCTCTCCAAGAGTCTCAAGGCAGTTATTTAAGCCAGGAGGGCCTGGCTTGCCCATCACAATAATTGGTTCCTATTCCCAATGGGTCCAACACGAGCACAGGATAGCCCTTATCTTCCTTCTCAGCCTTTTGACAGGAACGGAGATCCTGGTTTGACATTTGTCCTTGCTGCTCCCCTCGTGCAAAGTCAGGGAGTCACAAAATTCATATCCTAACTTAAGTCTTATAAAGCCTAAATCAAGAAAAAAAATGCTATACGTCAGCCTCTGAAGTCAGGCCTTTTGGAAGACACAGAGCAGCCTGGAAAGGGATGGGGAAAGGGCTAAGACAGTTTGCACAAGAGCTTCCTGCACCATGTTATTGGTGATATTGGGATTAGGATTACACTGCAATACTTGCAGCTGAGCCTCACACCCAGGCCTGCCTGGCCAAATGCCCACTAGATCTCTATGCGTTCATTTTCTGGTGATGGACACACAAAATGCCCTCATGCAGTGGCAGCAGAAAAGCTTTACAGCTGGTTGGGACCGCAGCAGAAAGCATCGTGGTGGGCTTGTGCACGTGGATGTGTGCATGTGCATGGTGCAGCGGGGGTAAGAGAACAACACCGTGCAAAGCTTATTTATCATCAGGATAATGCTATCAAAAATATTTCGTTGTTATATGATGGGAAGTGAAAAATGACCATTACCTTGTAAAGGCCCTTGTAGCTCCAGATGAGCATGGAAAGGAGAATATAGAAGAAAGCTGCAACATGCCTGTCCGTGAGCTTGGGGACAGCCTACGAAATCCCCACCATAGGCTGCACAGGCTCAGGAATGTGGGAAAAACTGCTAACACATTTAAGCACTAGTAAAATACACACGCATACATACACATCACTCCCAACAGAAGTTTGGCACATACCGTCTCTGTCGCATTATGGCACCACCACATGTTACTATTTGGACAAAATGGTAAAGACTTGAGCGAGGGTTTTAAAGTTCTGCTGGGGATGAGGACAGTGGGGATGCCCTCGCCAATGTCAAGAGGATAGAGAGAGCAATATTTCTGACAAAAAAAAAAAAAAAAGGTCAGCACACACCCCTCACAACGTGGTATAGAAATTGTCAGGAAAAAAAAAACAAAAAAAAACAAACGACCAGAAGGGCCATCACCTCTGCAGGGATGGTTTCTAGCTGGGATATTTCCAGGGGCTAACCCATAGAAAAAGTGCTCTGATGGCTGCACAGTCCTACACTGTTCACACACACAAGCATCGAGTCTCGAGTCTCAGGTCTGTCAGATTCAATGAGTGGTGATTGATGTAGCCTTCTAAGCAATGGGTTTTGTCAGGAAAAAAAAAAAAGGAGGAAAGCTGTAACGCTGCCCAAACTACTGCAGTAGCTGACGTAGACTGGAGAGTCAGCGTCCTCAGTCCCCCTCCTCCCAAAGGCAGCCTCATACGAAGTCTTTCCTCTACATTTTCTGATTTCAACTATTGGAGTTAAAAAAAAAAAAAAAAACACAAACACACAGTAAAACCAACTAACTGTGCCATCTCACTCCATCAAAACCTCCCTCCCCCAGCAATCAATGGAAAGGCCGGCTGGCGCTCACAGGAGAGCCTTCCAGATCAAAGCACACAAAGACTGCTTCGACAGGCCTGCTTTCTGGAAGGCTTGTCTCTGTATCTCCCGATTAGCTCCAAGTCCAACACAGGTCAACAGCAGATGAAAGCCAGACGTTTAGCAAACACACCAAACTGCCACGAGTCTTCATTCCCAGCCTCTCACCCAGCCCTTACTGCGGCTGCCTCACGCCAAGCCTCTTTCACTTGCACCCCAAGAGCTGGGATCTCAACGGGTCAAAGGCAATGGTGCCAGCTCTGGTTGGGAATCCCTCACATTAGACATCCTGCATCCTTCCTCCTGTGGCACACAAGGTCAGCGAGTTGTACAAGGCACTTCAGCTCGTGTACAGAGGCTGTATGTTTATTATTTACGTGAACACACCCAGCAGCAGCTCACAGGATGGAGCACCAAGGGGACAAGTTGCTCTTGGCAGCCTTGTCACCTCCCTCTCTGGGGGACAGTGATGAACGCCATCGCAGCGCGATAGCTTAGCCCCTGTCCATCCCGAGCCAGCATTAACCCATGCCAACAGAGACGTTTTGAGTGCAGTGTCTGATGGTCCTTTTAATTATTCCCTACCAGCAACAGCTTAATGGGAAAATCGAATCAGATTTATCCTCCACCTACATTGGGTAACTCTGGCCTCAAAGCAGAAATGGGGGGGGTGAAAATCCATCAAGGAATCCCTTTATGGCTTGAAAAGGACACGACCCATGGAGATTTTCAAAATCAATTCTGCTTCTGAGGAGCCCCATAAAGGGGGGATTTCAATCAGAGGTCTGTGCCTCTTGCCTTCAGTTGTTCCTCCACGGAGGGATGTGTTTCCTTCGTGTCTCGCATCCACCCAGAAACCAGAAAGCCCCCCCTCTCCCAAGGGGCCCTGTGTGTCTCCAGAGCATCGCTCTCCTCCTCGATGGCGCTAGCTGCCAGCACTTTAACCCCTCTTAAGCAAAGACCAGGTCCACAGCCCAACAATTTCAGACCTCCACGGGCAATTTGCACGGGGAGCTGAGCTACTGAGTGACATGGGTGCAGGAAGGTCGGTGCTCATGTGGAACCCTGCAACCCCGCTGCGAGGAGCGAACCGCTGCAGATAGGAAGGAAGCAAGCACTGCTGGAGCCTGCTACAGGAGCAGGCACAAGGAGGTTATAATGTTCTGCCACAACGTTATTCAGGAGCTGTTCAGGACATCTAACGGCCACAGAAAAGCAGGAAGAAGCAATTAGCTGGATAACGTGCCTCTGCATACAGCTTGGGAGCAGAACAGCAAAGGGGGAGGTGGTGATTTTAAGATACAGAGGGAAGAAAATAATTTTTAAAAAGAACAAAAAAAGACACACACACAAAACGACTTTGGCCAGATTCCCTAGGAAGTACGTAGGCTCTTAAATCCCACACATTTCAAGAGAAGTAGAAAATTTGCTATCTTTAGGGGATCTAAATTTGGATGGGCTGTGGTGGGTTTCGTAAAGGCTATTTCTATCATACCACCACTCTAAATTTGGATTCCTTGTCTTTTTGGAGGTGTCTGGCGTTCCTAACAAGCATTAGGCAAAAGGCTTAGAAGACTACATGTAAATCTTCCGCTCAGGTTCAGCAACAAGATGTCTGTTAGAACAGCGATCCCAGCCTCTGAGCTCTTTGCAAACCCAAACTTCCCTGATACTGGCAAGGGACCATCTCCCGTCCCTGTCCCCATCCCTGTCCCTGTCCCTGGAGGAGGGGGCTGGCCGCAGCAGTCCTTGGGCTCCAGCTCGCTGCGCTTGAGCCAACTCCCCTGTCAGGAGGAGGGTATGAGCATGGAAAGCCTGCATAATTTAAGCAAGCTGTAAAACATCCAGATGAAGATTACTCAGTACATTAAAACATAATTATGGCAAGTCGTTCCTGAGTTAGGAAGTTAAAGCACAAGGATAATAATCGAAGATCTCCAGAAGAGAGCGGTCCGGTTTGGCTTCCAGCACAGAACGTGGATGCTGTCCATAAGAACAAGGGCAGAAAAAAGAAATGACAAAGGATAGAGGGACATTCAAACGTATCTAGCAAGGGGCAGCTCTTTCCAGTTATTTTGTTAAAACTTGTATACTTCATATCACCTTTAAGTGGGATTCTCAAGGGTGTTTTTGCTCAGCCTTAAGACCTACAGGAATCAAAGGCTCCAAGCAGAAGAGTCAACAAAAGCCAACGCACGCCACGGCGGACACTCAGCGTCGCACTGACTCACGCACAGGCTAAATACGAGGGGCAGTTTGTGACCTCAGTCCAGCAAGACACACGGTCCTGCTGTCCCAGGAAAAAACGAAAGTACAGTAATCTCATTACGTTTTAGGGATGATTCAAGACCTCACAACAGTCTCCAGCTCACCAGCGATGTGATGACCTCAGAAGAAGCCATCATGTGCCACCGTGCCCGTGGCACAGCGCCATCCCCAGCCCATGCCAAGGAGGCAGACCTGAGACTTAAATCCTTTGCTTGTAACAGGCAAACCCAAGGCTTGCCTACAGGAATAAGCCTCCAAAAGGAAACCAGCCTTTTTATTAAAAGCACGTAACTAGGAGAGAGAAAACCACCACCTCCTTTCTCCCTTCCTAGCCTGCCTGGACACCAAGGCGGCTGCGCGATCGCAGAAGTTTCTGTTCGGTTAGTGAAATAACTAGCTGCAGACCTCAAACAAGCATCTCACAACCCACCCCGGTCCCTTACAGGGAGCTTTAAAACCAAAGGGAAGAAAAAAAAAAAAAAAAAAAAGGAGCGAGAGAAAGGTTAATTAAGCCACAACACAAACGAAGCCTCCCATCAGGCGTACAATTACCTCGGAGTGCCCTCCACCGGAGGAAGGTCTGCAAGAAGTGCATGCTCTTTTTTCTCAGTCCCAGCGGAGGTGGCAGCATCACAAAAGCCAGGTCCGCTCCGCCGCTCGTTCACAACCTCTCGGGCATCGCTGACCTCCTTCCAGCCGAGGATCTCCTTCCCGCTGAGGATCTCCTTCCAGCCAGGGACCTCCTTCCAGCCCAGGATCTGCCTCCAGCCCTCAGCACTACCTGGCTCCGGCTGTAGGGCAGTGCCCCTGGTCCGTTCTGCTCATCACCAGTGTGGAGTCTGGGGCTTCTCTCTCGCGTTCCCTCTCCCTCTCCAAATAAGCAATTAGCATGAATAATTACAGCTCTGATGATAATACCCAGCCACCTTTGAGCAAGAGGGAAAGACTGTAATTAACTCTTTCTTAGGGATCAGAGGAGGCTGAAATAGCACAAGCCTAACTATCTTCTTCTGGGACACCTCCATTTTACACCCATTTATTTTAAGAGATCACTAGATACGCAAATTTACACGGAGGGCAGAATGATCCCCCATGGATATCCCCCATGATGTCCTTAGCTGGCAATGAGCCCCCCATCTGCCTGCAGAATTACCCCATGATGAATCCCTGGTCTCTGAGCACTTTGTAGCCGTTCCTCCCTGGGGAACACGCTGCGGTCATGTGTGGATCCCCCCATGTGCGACACAGAACTGTGCCGGCGGGGGGATGTCGCCACCAGCCCTGCGCAGGACTCAGGAGACCTGGAGCAGGCACCGATGCCCCCCCCCCCGCTACAGGATCCTGCCTTAAACCCAGTGTTACGGCGCTCCCACCCCAGAGCCCTCTTCCATCCCCAGCCCCCAAGACACAAAAATACATAAATAACGCAAGTGAGGACTCAAGATCAAATCGGATGCTCAGAGGGAAGCTGGAATGAGCAGGTTTAATGTGTCTTTGCACTGAACTGGCTTTGTCCCCTTCCCAGAGATGGCAGATGGGACAGACACACGGGCACGTCTTGCTGCCAGCCCCTTCCAAGAAGCCCCACCAGATGCACCACCCAAAAAAGGGGTTACGGTGAGCTCAGAGCCTAAGCCAAGGGACAGGGGTCCCCTGCAATCATTGCTCCGCTTTTCTAAAGACACTGAAAGGGGGGAGGGTGTGCTACGTGGCTGCTCCAACATGCTCTCTTCTCTTTATCAGAAATAGTGATTAATAGAGTTATTATCCGGTCCTGTCATGCTTTATTGCCATTGCAGTGGCTGGAGATGCTCTTAGGGTGCTGCAGCGTAACAGTCGGGTACGCTGCCCTCCGAACACTCCGGTCTCTTATTAAAAGAGCACAGGGTTTGTGAACGTCTCCTCTTGTACTCTATTGACCTGAAATGTTTAAGAGTGGAAAAGAATCGTGTGTTTATGAACCCCTTACCACTCGTCTTAGAAAACCCGCTGAAATTTTTTGTAAGTCTTCAAGCACTTCAGCATTAATTTTCATATTGCAATGACTCTACACAATAATTCTTTTATTTATGAAGTCAAGGTGCTCAGGGCACTGTACAATGTAACAAAGCAAATTAAAATGCAATAAAATATTTATTTAGATAATAATTTGAGAGATCTAACAATTTTGTAAGCAGGACTTGACCAAGATGTTGTACATAATGCGTATTTAAAATTTCCTCATTTCATATGCTCTTTTGTTGCAGAACTATCTTTTTTTGCTAATTCCTTGAAAAACGAGAGGGTAAACATTCTCATATACAGACTGAATCCCACGGATTATTACGTACATTAATTCCCCTGCAACATGAATTGTTCCATGGGCATTAACAGTATTAGGCAACAGTATTAGGTGAAGCTTGTATGTCAAGACCCAAATGGTAGCTATTAATAACTAATATGCCCAATACTGCTCAATGGTTATGATAACAAAGTCTTAAAATGCTGTTTTGCTGTGAAAAAACTACACCCATGGTACCTATACCAACTGTGTGGGCGAGTGTAAATGCAAGAGTGGGGTGCATTTGGAAAAGGCAAGCAACGATTTTGCACAGATTTGCACCAAAACGAAGCCACGGAGATCAAGCAAAACATCCCCAGTGGATCTGGCAGGGATGAGCCACCTGAAAAATTCCAGCTTATGGGGAAACTGCAGCACAGACAGCACTGGGTGAGTGAATCGGTCTGCAGGCAGGGCCTGAGCTTTAGAAACAAAGACCTGGGGCTCAGGACTGGAGCTCCACGGCTCTGCCACCTGGCTCAAAGTCAGAAGGATGCCGTTTGATCAACACTTAAGGTTACTGCTGAACAGCAAGTTGTGAGTGATGCAGCCCGTTGTAGTCTGCTCTACGCTCAGTACTGGCTGCCTTGGGGTATTATTTGCTAAAACTTCCAATGCTTTCAATTAACACGTAGCAAAACCATTAGTCACGATGTCTTCATGACATATAATTGCTCTCCCTGGCTCCTTTCCTCACCACCGTGAGTTTCTGTTTAATTTACAGACGCCAAGAAAACAGAAAGAAATCCAGCCTAAGACTTCACCGGCTTCCTAAGCATAAATTAATCAGCTTTTCCAACACCTCTGGTGGCGAGTTGGCACTTTGCTATTTCAAGGACCCGAAGGAGGGGTGACTCGTCCAGTGGCAGACAGAGTTGCAGGGGGGTACAGGAGGGACCCAGGCCCTTTGAGTCACATCTGTGGGGTCAAAGCATGAGCCCTGGCCCTGCTGTGTGGGGCTGCACCTCGGCACAGCCTCTGTGCAGCCCCCAGCTGTGCAGGGCACCCGCAGCAGGCACGAGATGAAAGGAGGAAGACACAAACATCAGGGGAACCGAGGAGACCATCTTTTAAAGAAAACACAGCTAATTCCTTGCTAATTATTCAGACCTCGGGCTTTGCCTTATCCAGCAGCGGAGGCTTCGTGCAGGAAGCGCAGCCGAGGATGCTCGGGGAGGGAGGAAGGACCTGCCAGCCCCCCAGCCCTGGCTGCATGTGGGGCAGGGGCCCTGCAGCCCTGCAGGACAGGTGATGGTTCGGGTGCTGGAAGCACTCAGCTCACCCCTTTGGAAATGGCCTCTGAGAGCAACACCCCAAAAACCAACGGGCTGAGGGAGCTGTGCCCGGGTGATTACAGAAACGTGAGCTGAAAGCTGTTCAAAGGCATCTGAAAGAGAAAGGGAAGAGGGCTGCCAAGCCTGACTCCTGAGATAAAGTCTCTGCGCTGACAAGTTCACCTCCGATTTGGCATTGTTGTGTCTGACGGCATCTGGAGCCAAAGCCGGTCCCATCTGATCCTCCCCACCACCCGCCTCGGAGCGAGTGGCCGCAGTGGCACGACGTGGTGCTTGGGACTGGCTGTCCCCACGTCCCCTCACTGCCACCATCCCGTACCTCAGCCAGGGGTGACAGCCACCCATGGGGACAGCCCTGTCCCTGCCAGGCCACCGCAGCGGGGCCAGCAGCACCGGCCGGGCTCTCCCCGTGCCGCAGCGCCGACCTCCTCGCTCTGCGCTTCGAGGAGCTCGCGGGGAAAAGTGTGAATCTCAGCAGAAATGGGGGTTGCGCTATTATACACCAGTACCGGGGGAGAGGATTAAATAATTAATCACAAAAGCAGCTGAATGTTAACAAGGCGAGCGGGATCAAACCGCATGCAAGATGCAAAGCCCGCCCCCAGCCCTCTTCGGGGTGCTGACAAGCCTCATTTTAATAACGCAGCTACTAGGGCTGAGAGGATGTGGCACAAATAGATGGATCCCAGCCCTCGCCGACTTGTGCTGGGGATCAGCCTGACATCTCCTTCGCCAGCAGGCAGGGCTGGGATCAGCTCAGAGCCGTGTTTCGCTGGGAGAGAGGAGTGTGCTGGGCTTTAGGTGGGCTTTGCAAGCCCAAGCACATAGGCATGGGGCTTCTGCATTTGTCACCCTGCTCTCTGAAGGCTCTAATGGAAGAGGGGACGTGTGTACGGAATGAGAAGAGCAAACAGATAGTGCTGGTTTGGTGCCACCCCTAAATCACAGAGCCTGACTGTGCAGTGTCCAGTGAACGGGAGCTGGCAGGGATAACAGCCTCAGGAAGAAAACACATGAACGTGTCTCTCCTGGATGTTCCACCAAGTCAGCCGTGCTGAGGAAAGAGATCTCAGTCATTCAAGTTTGTATTGTTCTGCACATGATTTATCTCCACGCAGGCCACAGACAAACCTCCCCAGCTCACCGCACACCAGACCCAGCCAGCCCAGCGTGGATGCTGCATCGCACCGCCTTGTTACGGAGCTCTTAAGTGCTAACATCTACATCACAGTCCCTTGACCTGTTTTTATCAGGCTTTTTCCATCCTATGGTGAGAAATAGTTGTGCCTACTAGGGTGAATAAGACCATTTAGACTCCATTGTTCCAATAGCTACAAAAAAACCCCACACCTCTAATAATTATATCTTCTGCTTTTACAGCATCATGGCTTCCAAAAGAGCTCTGCATATTTAAACTGATAGGAATAGCATCCCTCCGACGCTGCAATTTGAATTTGAAGGGACATAAGGACCCTGCTTAATGGCACACCGGAATATTTAAGATTTAAGGGTACCTGCCCACTCAGTGCAGTGCACCACACACAGGGATCCTCTCCAGGAGTTTGTTTTGGCTCTGGTATTTTTACCCTGTGAAGTCTGAATAGGCTAACTCCCATGCAGCTGAATGTGGGAGGATGATTCTGTAAGACCATGAGATTAGCTTTTCTAAAGCATCTACATGATTGTAGGGCAGCAGCCTCACACAAAGACCCATGTGCTGAAGTCTGTGTGATGTTTCTGAAAACCCCCTGTATAAAATGCAAAGCCCTCTCTCTTCCATCATTGACATTATCATCACAAAACTTGGTTAAATTAAGGAAAGTCGTAACCTAAAACAATGCTCACGCTATTGCATTTACAGTCTCCAAGCATTATTTTATAATACTAAGGGTACCTACACACCCATACCTTCTCCAATCCACTAAGCTTTAATTCTGTGTATTTTTTCAGAAAAAAAAACAGCAGACCATGAAATCACCTCCTCTGTCTGCCTCTCTTACCAAGACTGGAAGAGAGCAAAGTGAATCCTGGAGGCTTCCCCATCAAGGTATGAAAGCCACAAGACACCCACAGGGTCAAGATTTTCTTGGGACCAAAACACTGCAAACAGCAGGACGCTGCAGGATGTGCCTGCAGCCCCGACAGCCGGTATCATAGCACGGGTTGGGGCAGGGTCAGTAATTCAGCAATCCAGAACTTACTCAGGCGCTCGCTGGCTTCGGGAGGCTTTGCTGCAACACTTTAATGATACATGGGCTGAACATTCTGCATTTCTGTGCATAAAACCTCACTCAGCTGGAATGAGGTTGCGTCCCCTGTGGTACATCATTTACATTAAAATCCCCCCCCCGCTTCTCAGCATGACTTTCATGTCCCCCCACCATTTAAGATAGCAGAGGAATATATATGTGCGAGGATAGAAGGGAGGGGGTAACATCTTTTTTAAACATTCATTGAGCTGGAAGTGGGGAAGATGCCAGCATACGAAGGGTTCAACTGATGCGGAAATGCGGCTCTTTGAAAAGAAGGAATTGAACACCAAAACTGGTTCAGTGCAGCTAAATTAGTCCCCTAAGGGCCAGTGGTAACAGAAACCTTCAGTCCAAATAAGAACAAGTGAAATATTCACCAAACAGCATTTGATGCTTACGTGCAAGGGAAAAAAGGGGTGAAAATGTTGGAAAATGAAAATATCATGCTACCAAGCTCAAAAAGAAGAGACAAATAAAGTGGTTTTTGGGCGACTTCTCTAGGTGTTACGAGGTTCTGGTGACCCAGCATTGGTAACTCCAACATCCCCCAAGAACGTGGCTAAAACCTAAAGCCAGTGCTGGAGGTTGCCCCACGTCATGCCATCCCACTGGTCAGACTGGTCGTGCTGGGCTCCCTCCAGGCTCTGAGCCACTGAACCAAGTGACACCACCTCAGTCAGACACACAGACAAAGCCTGAACTTACGCAGCTAAAGCTCAGTTCTTAACTATTTTGCAAGAAAAATATATCAGAAATATGACAATCTTTTAAATTTAACCTGAGAGGGGTGATAGAGTTGATTTTTGTTGCTCAAATCCGTCTGTTTTGTCCAATTTCAATATTTCTTTGGTTTTTGTTCTTCCCAGAAAGAATTGTATAAATGCAGGTTCTCTAGTACCTGAATTTCTTGAGTCATTTTAATATCTATAATTATGATCATTGCTTGAAGACAAAACTGTAAGCAACAGCTGCTTCCAGGGCACAAAGGGAGTTCATCAGAAAATACAAGAATAGATTCAAAGAAAGAAAATGCATAAGAAATGAACTGCTCAGGGAAGCAGTGCTTGTTTTATGGGAGGAACACAGACACCGTATCGCTATTTAAATTCCTTGCCTTCTGAAAATGTCTCGTTTTTATGAACGTTCAGCTACGTATCATAGAAACAAAAAGGAGTCATTTCTTCCTGCTTTACCAATCTGGAATGAGTTCGTTGAAGAGAAAACTGCCAGTATCCCTGGGATATAAGAACATAGGTGTTGCTAATATACAGGGACAGCAGCTGAGAAGCTACCTAACTGGACAGTATTTTATTTTCCAGCTGGGATCACTGAAAAGAAAGTGGAAGAACCAATGCTCAGCCTTGGAGCCCTCGCTTGCAGGCAGAGGAAGAATTACTTGAAGGAAGACCTGTGTCGTTGGATTCCTATCTCTCTGAGCAGTTCTTGTTGCACTGGCAGCAGATCTGAGTGGGGAAGTATTTTTTTTGTCTTGCAAAAATCGAACTATTTTCTTGTGATACAGAGGTTATACATATCACAGCTGAAAACATAAAAGAACTGAGAGGTCAGTTCTAGCCCCAGGTCTAAATCAGGCACCAGGGATCTGAGCTGGGAGCTCTGGTTGTCTGAACGTCCTGACCACCCGGTCACTGCCTATGTCTCAGGAAAGCATCTTTCTCTTTAGTCTGACTGTGGTTAGAAAGCTCATACCGGACTAAAGATCTCATCAATCAATGGGTTCTGACTCTCCCTTTTAACTAAAAATCCTCCCAGTTGTGTCCATTTCTTGGACTGCTCACATGGGCTGCAATACGAGGCTGGTGAGGGGTCTGGAGAACAAGTCTTACGAGGAGCGCCTGAGGGAGCTGGGACTGTTCAGCCTGGAGAAGAGAAGACTCAGGGGCAACCTTATCACACTCTACAGGTACCTTAAAGGAGGCTGTTGCAAGGTGGGGGTTGGTCTATTCTCCCACGTGCCTGGTGACAGGATGAGGGGGAATGGGCTACAGTTACACCAGGGGAGGTTTAGGTTGGATATTAGGAAGAACTTCTTTACTGAAAGGGTTGTTAGGCATTGGAATGGGCTGCCCAGGGAAGTGGTTCAGTCACCATCCCTGGAGGTCTTTAAAAGACGTTTAGATGCAGAGCTTAGTGAGATGGTTTAGTGGAGGACTTGTTAGTGTTAGGTCAGAGGTTGGACTCGGTGATCTTGGAGGTCTCTTCCAACCTAGACGATTCTGTGATTCTGTGAATAGGCCTGGGAAAAAAATAAATAGAAAGATGGGGAGAAAGAGCCTGCCTTCCTCTCTGCCAGCCATAGCAGTTGTGCTCCTAATTTCCCAAAACTTCTTGAGATAGACAAACATATTTTAATCAAAACAAGACGTGGGCAGGCAGAAAGAAAAGAGTAAACAAGTTATCTGCAAAGCCTTTGACTGAAAAAGGATGATGCTTTCTCTGGGTGACATGCAGAGAAAAGACCACGTCTCCTCACAGAAAAAGCTGTGCCCCTGGTAACTTCATGTATAGGCTGAGGTACCTTGGTCAAACCCCATACACACAAATGTCTCAGCAAGTAGTGGCTTTTAATTGCTTTTACTCTCTTGCAACGTGTTTTGTGAAATGGATGCTGATCTACCAGAGGCAGCACAGCCACAGCAGTAGTACAGAGCGCACTGCTGCAAAATCCTGGACAAATGTCCAAAGCACTGGTTTTCTGCTCAGGCACGTTATCTGGGTGGAAGAAAGAAGTGTGAATGAGGAGAAAACATTATCTCATGGCTGTTCCTTTGCCGTTCAATGCACTCGGATGAGAAGGGACATACTGGTCACAAACACAGACAATTTATTTGAAAAGGCAGTTAGTTTCCTCTTGCTTTTGCATTTCCTGAAATAGATTGTAAAAAAGGGAATGCAGACAGATGTGCGGCAATTTCCTAAGAAGCACAATGCTTCCCTGTGCCTTCCCACTCTGTTATCAGCCCTGAATTACACATTGCTGTTGATTTCCATGGCTTTGTGTGATTAATCTGGCTATACTTCGTAAAGCAAAGAGAGCAAGAGGGAGAGTGAGAAAAGGAAATCACTCACGAAAAACTAGGTTACAATAACCCTCAGGGTCTGAGTGAAACCAAGAAGAGGAGAAAAGTTCAGCACTGGGCTGCAGCCTGGCAAGGACACAACCCTGGCTCCAGCACACAACACAGCATGTTTAGAAGCAAGTTTTATGAAGCCTTATTAAAAGAAAACAATGGAAACCAGGTGGTTTTTGGGGATGTAGACCTGAGGATAAAGATAACTTACCTCCCCTGCAGCCGGCAGGATGCAACTACCTCATACAACAGAGAAGAAAGTCGATGAAGGAGCCTGCCCTGATGTCATCCCAGCACACTCTGCAAGATGGGTCGCTCCTCCTGCCGGACACCACGAGCCCAGGTACCACAGCAGGGAGGGAGAGGAAAGCTGGAGAAGCACCTCTCGGCAGCAGCTAATTGCTGCAGGAGTGCAACTGCTATGCACCAAATTTGTTGGAAATAATTAGAAAATGCTGTAGGCTAATTTTAGCCTACAGCGAGAGCCAGTCTTGCTTAGCTTTGCTATTTGTATCTGCCACTCATAAAAGCATCTTTTTTTTTTTTTGGTCCAGATCACAAAAAAAATCAATTAAAATACAGCCCTCTGTACCTAGCTAACACGTAGCCTTGGTATAATCTCAGGACCCCACCAGAGCCAGAAAGATGAAACCGCACTTCACGTTATTGTTGTCTTCTTATTCTTCTGCCATGCACTGTTAAAATATTTTGTTAGTTAATAAAAGCACTTCATTTTATCCACCAGCACTCACAGTAACTCCACTGAAGGATGAAATGGAAACCTCGTTCCTTGCCAAGTATTTACATCGAGACAGGACAGGATGCCCAGATCTGCCAACAAGGACATGAAATGTCTCCTCCTCACATCAGTCTGCAGGTAACTAGAGCTCCTGCTTTTCTAGCACCTGGTTTTGAATATGAGAAAAAAAATATATTTTTGTAGGTGACTAGAGAAGAAAGAGGTGAAGAAAGAAAATTCATTTTTAGCGATGCGAGGTTCTAATTTTGTCTAGTTGCTTCCAACGTCGCACTGGAGGGCAGCTTGGTGGGCACCCTGACTTGGGAGGCTTTCACTGGGAGGGAGAACGGCACTAGGCAAAATTTACCGGGTGCCCATGTGTCGACTTGAGACTTCCAATTGTCAAGTTTGGGGAGATTTACACGATTAAAGCAGAAGTATCTCCTGCCACACTGAGGGACCAGAGCAACTGAGAAGCTAACAGAGGTAACAAACACCACCAATCTCCTTGACATGGCCCTTAGGCATTTGAGCAGACTGGCCCCCAGACAGACCTGCTGCATATGCCCCATCAACTCCAAAATAATTGCAGAGGTGTGATTTGGCACATCCTTGTGAGCATGCAACGTCAGATGCCTGTACAGGAGGGAAGCAGTGATACAGACAAAGAGCTCTGCAGGAGCAGGGGAATACAAGATGCAGGTGTTTCCTCACCTGTTTTAAGTGAGTGTTTTTTGCTGACTTAGAAGTAGGCAAAAGTCTCACAGTTGTATGTGAGGAACGGAGTCAGTAGCAAAGTAGCTCAATTACTAAACAAGGAGAAACACCTTTCTTTAGATCCATAGTTTGAACATCCAAACTCTCTCTAGTGACACGTCTACGATGGAGTGAGAGAAACCTCAGACAGTCTGTAAGCAGAAAAACACAGTTTCTGAAATAACACCTCTGCGTCCCTCTGCAGGGAGCCCACCAGCTGGAGCCGTGGCAGATGCTCCTGGCAGCATCAGCACGGCCTCTGCACCCTCCTTAAAAACGTCCTCCTGTCCAGCTCTACCTTAGTTTGCAAGGCTTCTGGTCGTGCACAGCACAGGAGCAAAAGCTGGTGGCGGAGCAGGAGTCAGGAAGCACATCCATGCTCCCAGTGCCTCCCCGTAGGACAGAGCAGCACCATGACATCTCCAGCGCCAACCTGCGGCGTCCCCTCGCTGATCCCATCCCAGGGCCATCTGCATTAGCCCTGCTGTGCCCTGGCACCCGCTCTGCCCTTCCTGGGCTTTTCCTGAGCAGAGCCACAGCTGGGGCAGCTGTTGCAGAGTAAGTAAATGTCCATAAAAACTCCCAGCGCCCACAAACTGTTAATCTCGATAACAGAAATGGAAGGCATAGGACTAAGGGTCCCCAAGTCCTGGTTCTAGGTTTAATAACCCTGATGGGGAAAAAAAAAAAAAAAAGAGAGAGACCAAAAAAAAAAAAAAAAAAGCATGGTTTTATAAGCAGAAAAGGATGAAGCTTTTGTTACCATTTTTGTCATGCAGCCACGCAGCAAACCCCGTATGTGTGGCTGTGAAAGGGCGGAGCGCTCGGCACATACTCTTCACCAGACCTTTGTGTGCTCAACATCCCCGCAAGCACTTGTTGACATCCAGTTTTAGGACACTTCGGGGTTGCTAAAAGACAAAGACTACTGAAAGGGGGAGTAAAAACTTGTGACTTTGGCAGTGGCAAAGCAAAGCTAGCAAGCACAGCCACCGACACAGCCTGGGACTTGCTGTCCTGCACAGAGGCTCTGCTGCAGGGATTCATTGCGTGCCTCTGGGCTGCAAGGGCACTTTTTCATCCAATTACCCCCCTAAGAGACCAATATCCGCCCTGCCACTGGAGCCAGAGAAAGATGAGGGATGAGCTGAGGCCGAAGGAGCCACACGGAGCTCAGAGCAGGTGACTGTCACCTGGGATGCTGCAACGCTCGGCGGAAAAATGGGCTTCATTAGGAGACATAAATAAAACATGCCTGATCATGAGTTACTCATGAGTTATGGAGAGGCTGAAGCGTAGCCACGCTGACAGAAGAGGAATCACAGCCTTCCCCAGCTCGGTGGCTTGGGCTCGGGGAGCTTTCCTGTGCTTACCACTGCCCGGCTTTCATTGCTGCACAACGAATGAGCCCATAAATATTCACCGCGGCAGCCTCTGAGATGTCTTCCACTGGGAAACATGCAGATGAGGATAAATCCCAGGAGGCAGCGACCATCCTGAAGAGCAGGTGGCCAAGCAACAGCTACAGCAGGGAGTACACTTTGGGTTTCTGAACCTACAGGCTCAACCTTTTCATCGTGGCTGCATTTTGGGCAGAAGTCTGCCTTCTTTGTGTGCTGTTTGCACATCTGCTAAATAAAAACTATGTTTTTTTCCACTGGTTACTGCAGGTCTGGAGGATGGACACAGCCATAATGATTCCTACCTGCTCCACGAATGGCTGCTCCGTAGGACTTCTCACTCAACACCTTGCTGTGCTCTGGACTTGGCACCACACCACGAACTGGAAACAGCATTTGCATGTTTGCTCATTTTCCACCCATCCGTCCCTTTTTTTTTCTGTTCCTTTTCAACAAGAGATCCCAATATTTCTTGGTTTTCAGCAGTAAGCAAATCTTGTGGTGACAGAAACCCAGCCACAGAAACGCTCCCTCTAGGAAGCACAGCCTGGATGCTTTATAGCACGGTACTGCTGCACAGCAAAAATGTGGAAATAAAACCTAAAATCCTCCTATGCTGAACAGGACACAGTAACTTCTGTCCAAAGGACAAGTCAGGATGCCCACAAGCACAAATATGGTGTCTTTGGAAATCTGGATCTCAGTATAAAAGCTGCTGTGCCAAACCCCCTGATTTTATTTCAAGTCTCACGTTGACAGTTTTTCTGAATACCCTCTTCTTATTTGTTCACGGGGTTTGGGGGTGGTTTTTCTTTGCTTACCTATCTTGCAGCTCCCATTCAAACACAAGAAAAGGAAGAACAATAAGAAAAGGAAGAACAAATAGTAAAAGGAAGAATTTAATCCAAACAGAAAAGAAAAAAGCTAGTAAACTTCCCTCATTGAAGCTTAAAAGGCTGAAAAATGCAGAAGTAAGTAAAAAGAAAGCAGAACATATATTTTCTTGTACAAATTTGGATGTTTGGCACGTTCCAAATGACAGCTTTTCACAAAGTAACTGCGAAATGACTTTTATTTCTCCAACATCATTCACACCATACACCAGGAGGAATTAGAGTGGGCAAAAATAAACACATGTTAAGCTCAAGCATCTCAAACCAAGCTTCTCCTTCCCCTGCAGCAATCAGGCCCAAGCCCCTCGGCGTGCGCTGCTGGCAGGGCAGGCGGCTCCCAGTCCCACCAGCTCAGCCGAAGGTTTTGGGAAGCAGAAGAAACAGTGAACGCATCTTTAAATTACTCTCATTTGCTGCTTTTCAGGCTGACACGTGTTATCTGGTTAATGATTTAGGATCTCCACCAGTTCCGTTTACTCATTTATAAAATACGGTTGATTTGCTGCAGTAACTGGGGACGATGAGGGAGCCAAAAACCACTCTCCAAAAAGACCCAATCTGAGCTGAATGCCAGGCATGGCCGTACAGAAACGGCAGCAGGATGCGTGGTGGTAACGCAGCTCTGGGGCAAACAACCCTTCTGACAGACATTTGTTTTGTGGCACCCATGGCATTTGCTAATGCCACTCGGCTTTTCCCAAAGGAAAATCCCACTAACACCAAGGAGAGTTTAATTCTTGTAGTGGACAAGTGGCTGTTTGTTCCCTGTGCGCTGTTGGGACCTTCTGCAGGGGATGAAGAGCCCCTGAAGGACTGCAGGGAAGTTTCATTTTGAGCAATTATGGATAGGAAATAAAGCAGAATTTGTTACTTGCTAGCACAACTCCCACCAGCTCCCATCCTTGCTTGCGCCCCAGTCGTGATGGGCTCACCCTGGCAGCACAGTGCCCAGGCATCATTTAGTTCTGCTCGAGCTTCTGGGCATGTTCTTTAAGCAGCTGTCCCAAAATACACACGACAAGTAACAACCTCACTCTCTGGCTGTTCATTTCAAAGCCCTAGTCCCAAAAGCCAGTTTCAGCTCAGCTTAATCCTTGATCAAAGCAGTACAATTTAGCATTGGATTAGTGATTCTCTTACTTAAATCTGCCACCAAGAAATGCAGGTGATCTAAGCCAATTCTAAATACTGCAACGAAAGCCACTAAAACTTCATCAGGTAGCGGAGGGATAATGCTTTTTTAGCCTTCGTTACAATGTCAGGCTACATTTCCACAGTGGTTTGCAGGCAGAAATGAACATGCTCCACTCATGGCTTGAGTCAGAGCAGTCAGAGCAGTCTTTCCTAACTTCCCTTGAAAGCTGCATACGAAAAACAAACAAAAAAAACCTCATGTTACAACACGATTGCCAATCACTTTAGGATGCTCGAGCAAAAAAGAGTGCCAGGGGAAAAGAACTGGTAAAACTAACAAGGCACCAGCTCTTCTCCTGGCACCCCACCACAGAAAAGGACCCCAGGGCTGCGTTTGATCCAATCCCTTCCAGGCAGCACTCTGGGAGGTGGGAATCCCGCCCGTGACAGCCTGTTTGAGTGGGAACATGAAACTCCTGCCCGTGCAGCGAGACGCCGACAAATCAGTCACTCTGCTCCAAACCAGGGAAGAGGAGAATCATCAGCGTACACTGCCCAAAGCGAATGATGCCAAATACAAATCCACACGCTTGAAATGAGCTGAGCTCTGCTCCCCGCAGCAGGGAGGGACCCCAGGGTGCACACACCCTTGGGAGCAGCAGGACACGCGACAGGCCCCTGCCGACGTCCACCGTCGTTCCCTTTGCAACCCCAAGCCACGTGCACGGCCATCCCCACGCTCGTGCTCTCAGGTCTGCCCCTCAGAGCTGCACCCCTGATCAGAGCAAACACTTTTTTGCCTGCTAGGCAAGTCACGCACAGGGCTTGCACGCCAGGCTGCAGTTCTGATCTGCCCCAGAAATGCGCACGCTGCGTTCGGGCCCTTCCCCTTCTGCCTAAGTTTTGTACCTGCCACTGTCCCGACAGAGCTCCCGTGTGTCAGCGTACAGATCCCTGTGCCAGCAACCGCGCGTGAGGCAAACAGCCACGCTTACAGCTTCAGTGAATCCTGAAATCGATCACATCCGAGTTACACCGAGCCTCTAAAGGCTGCTGTTCTTCAGCAGTCCCTACAAAGATGCTGGTCGTCCTCCTTCACACCCAAGGACTATGATCTGCTGCAGGAGTGCCCCGGAGCACTGTCGAGGGCTCACACCTGAAAGCCAAGCTCCCAGGGGCTGGAAATCGCTCTGCGCCCCACTGAAATGCAAACCTTTCCGAAACGAAAGGCAACACGAGGGGACGACACACCAGCCACGCAGCACCGTGCAAGCAGCAGCTCTGCAGCCGCAGCAGCCTCTGGCAGGGAGGCTCGCAGACGGGGTAGTGCTCACCAAACTGAGGGGGGCCGAGGGGTCAGAGTCCGGCACAGGAGACCTCTCTACTTCTCGCTGCATGCAAGGTTTGAGAAGAGAAACTCTGTCCTGCCTCAGGATGGCTTATGCTGAGATCTACTTAACATATTACTGCTTCTTACTTCCCAAATCGTCTTGAACTCAATTTTTGGGCACCACTCTGCCCCATTATCCACCCCGTTTTCTCATCCTTCCAACCCGCACCCTGCTGGAAGGAGCATGTGGGGACAGACACCAGGACTGACGGACAGTGCCGCGGGGTCCACAAGCACCCCAGTGCCTCCCCCAGGGAAGGATCAGCTCTACACGTGCACCTAAATCTGCTTTACTGTAGTAACAACCGTGGCAGATGGGTAGAATATAAATCCAAAGAGTCACCAGAAAACACCTCTGAAAAACACACGACATGCAAGAAAGTAAAATAATCCTATTTCCCCCCAGCCCCCGCCAACGCACACTGAGGGTGAGCAAGCAAACACAGACCGTGGAGTTTTTTTTCCTCCTGTCCAGCTAAGGGAAAGCAAGCATTGCAGTGGGTCCCCTCCGAGTCCCTTGTGCGGGCAGGAGCGAGCTCTCTGCTCTCACCGTACCTTTGTTCCTCCGTCTCACCACCCCGAGCCGGCACTTGAGCGAGACAGCGAACATCTTCCCCGACCGCAGCCGCCTGCACTCACTCACATGGCTCTGTGCAGCTTCTCCCCCCGCACCTCTGCCTGGCTGTGCGAGGGGCTGCCGGCTTTAAATTAATTTATGATTACTGTGAAATGGAGCCGTACTTTCTGTAGTTGCAAAGGGACTGAGAGGGATTTGGGGGGAGGATGGCACAGGCAGAGCTAAAGGGGGCACAGACCCTTTCCAACAAGACCTTGAGCGTGGGGCTGCTTTGTCTTGTTATCTTGTCTAGATCAATAAAATCACCAATTAATGTATATAAATCTATCTCCAGCTTCCTGCTGTTAAGGGCTGGAAATCTAGCACTACATTAACATATTAATTTGCGAAACAACTTTATTCCTTAATACGTACGGGTGCATGCTTGCTCTGCACCAGGAAGCTAATCCAGAGCTTACAGAGGACATAAAAGCCCTGACTGCTAAGGGACCAGTTCACCAGAAACCCAGCACCAGTGCACGTGCTGCTGGGCTACGTGCTGGCAACGGCCCCAACAGCACAAGTCCCGCTAAGGAAACTTTTCTGCAGAAGTTTTTGTGCCTGCAGCAACCCCAAACCAATGTCCCGCAGGCCTGAGGGCGAAGCCCCGGCCTGGGGGACACAGAGGCCACCTGGCGAACATCAGCTCCCCGAACAACGTGCCTGATGTATCCCGAGTGCCGCCTCCTGCCTGCAGAAGGGGACATGAAGAAACAAACCTGTGGATCACATGGTGCCAAGACAGTCCCCAGATTACCCCCTCTCAAATACGGGCAGCACAATAGGATGAAATACTTTTATAATACATCAGAGAGCGTAAGAAACCTTTCCAAGGAAGAGCTCTTTCAGATACAGACAGACCTAGCTGAGAAGATACAGCAGACGCAGAAGATACCTGTTCTTTTATTCAGCTCACTGTTCTGATACCAATTGCACTTTTCGCACGCTTTTCTCACTTTTCTCTTTTTTCTCTGTCACCAACAATCGGACTTCCAAATGAATAATTTTCCGGATTTTTGAATGTCTGAGAAAGAACACCAGCAGCAGTTTACCACTAAGACTTTACCAAGCACGGTCATATTCATTTGTCTTCTCAAGGCAGGGTAAATGCAGACTTGCATGGCCTGGCAATGCCTCAAGACGGTAAATTGCAGAGCCTCCATAGGTGCAATTTCCTCCTCGTCTAACAAAATCTAGGTGCCCTGGTTTCCACAAACCGCCCTCTCACCGCACAGTTCCCCACTTGCATCCCCGGGCCAGCGAGGCACTGGTGGTAAAGGCACTTTGCCTTTCTGTGGCAGCACATTTTAGGTCTGAACCACATGTGTTAGTGACTGGACAGCTGTATGCTCTGCCCCCAACACCCGCTTGCTCTCCTACCTCTGTTCTTAACACATTTCCCAAGTCCAAAGGCATTGTACAGAGAGACGAGGACTCCTCCTGCTCCCTTCGGGATGGAAGGGCTTCAGAAGGGTTCGTGGCGGCACATGAGGTCCTGCTGCCTTCCCTGCCCGGCCCTGCTCTTCCCTGCACTCTTCTGGGAGAAGGACGCTTGCCGAAGACTCTGCCCGACCTATGTGTTACTACTTCCTTTCATCTGACTCTTAGACACAAATTACGCCAGGAGTAGTACATACGCTTTGTATGGCCTTTTCCACCAAGCTGAGCCTCACCCAATGCTTTCTAGCAGCTGAAGAAGAAAATTATTCCTCGCCCTCTCTCTGGGGATTCAGACGACAGCAGAAGTGGTTTCCCATTGCTTCTTACCACAGCCAGAGTGAGCCAAAAGGTCCCTTCTGGGAACTCACGGGGAAACTCTGGGTTTACAGAAGAAATCCCCATTCCCAAACCAGTGCCTGAGGGTTAAAGGGTGCCCGTAATAGATGGACATTTGGGATTTACTGACACAACATCTCTGAGCACCTTGTCTAGCAAACATTTCTGCAATTTCTTTCTGTAGACCAACTGCTGCGGGCAACAAGACAGAGCATCTTTTTAGGAGTCCCTTTAGAGACATGACACAGAAAGTTTCACATCCAACACCTGATCTTAGCTGTGCTCTGCCACTGAGCCTTTGCACCTAATTACCAAGGTCACCATCCCACTTTTCAGGACACACACAATTTGGTAAATTCAAACTCAAGCAAGTCTGGAACCCAAAGGAAAGCATAACACGGGCTGACCCAGAAAGCTTTATGGCAAGCCGAGAGCTAAGAGGGAGCTGCTCGGAAGGCATGGCAGCGTTATGGCACAGCACAAACAGCAGTCCCAGAGGAGCTCACACTGAATTTCAAATCCAAGAATTCCAATTACAGACCCTCTAAACTCAATAAGCCTTCAGTGCTTCAGAAATCAATCTTTATGTAACAGCACAAGAGATTTTCTTCTCGACTCGATCTTGTTTTCTTTAAAATATAGAGTTGAAAGCATTGACAGGTGTGTACATATATATTAAGTATAGATCAATTTAGATGTAATGTGTATGTCTAAAGCCTCGTACAGAAGATGAACAGCCTGAGCACGTTCGCAGCGCACAAGAAGCACGCTGCTCTCAGTGCTCTCCCTGGGAGCATTGCTAAGCCAGGCACGTGGGGGTGATGACAGGGCCAGGCTGATCTCCCTGCCTCTGCCACAGGTGCAAGAAAAAGCTCAGTAATAAGATGCACATGAGATTTTCTCCCTCTTAAAGCAACCACCAGACTGGGGTCTAAAAGTGCTGGCTTCTTACCCCAAAACACCCCAACGCCCTACCCTGCCCCTTTCCCTCCCCGATCTCTGCTCCTCTCTGCAGACGTGGGTCCCTCTTTTCCTCCACCATCTCTTCGTGCAGAGAAGCCACCTGCACTGACCATTTCAGGCAAGCAGTGAAGGCTTAGCAAACGGACTTTAAGCCCTGCTGGGTTTATTGTACAGGCCTGGAAATAGGGTGCTACTGGATGATGCGCACCCACGCGGAGCCCCAGATGTTGTATTTCTTAGGCAGACTGAGAGCTATCCCCCAGCTCTCTGCCCACTGCTGCTTGCTCGTCTCAAGTTGCTTTTCCTTCTCTCACCTCTGCGAAGCAGATGTGTCTCCAATTAACTTTGCTGGAGCCGTAGCAGAGGAATTTATAAGGTTTGCCCAACTGAAATATCATTTTGAACCAGACTTCACCTTATTTAATGATGCCGAAATACCAGTCTACGAACAAGACGAGGTGAACTGTGCCATTCCTTCCTCTCCCTGGGGTCATTGCTGGAATTTAAGCACGTTCAGACATAAACCTGTATATTAAGATCTGGTTTGCCCTCCCCTGAGAGGCTCGGAGAACTTGGTTAGCTGGGGAATTACCTGCATGTCCCAAGGTCCCTCCATGGTCCCCAAACCATTTGGTTTCACCTCAGAGGAAATTCCAGTCGCAAACAGAAGGCAGCTGCTCCTCTTTGATACCGAAACAAGCACGCTTCCAGCTCGACCGCACATAAATCCCAGCCTCAGTTCAGCTAAGGAAATGGCTGTGGGGACACTGGTCATCAAAAGCACACAATAAAAGGAGTGAGAAATGCAGCAATTAAACTAAGAGGATAAAAAAGCATTTGTATAATGGGAAATCTATTAGCATTTATCAAGTCTGGTATTTGAAGTGGCTCTGCCAAGCCTTAGAATCCATTGCAAATAATGCAAGAGGATAATGAAAATAGATATACACTGAGCATCACAAAAAATAAAGCAAAATGCAGTGTGATTAATGAATATACAGTATTCAGAATGTATGTAGGCACTTCTCTGCTTATCTGGCAATTATTACCTCTTTTTTTTTATAATGGCAAATTGTGGAGGAACGGTAAAGACGAAAACAGTCTTCTCTTCATGTAAACATTTAAAAATATCTTTCAGAACAAAATTAAAAGCGCAGTACCTATTCTAAGTAGAGCTTACAATATATTAGTTCATTCCCTCCTTGAAGTTGCTATACAGCTTGGTTCCTTCCTCAGGAATAATAATGCAAAATCTTGTGTGTCTAATCCATATCCTGAAAATTACACACTGCACTAAAACATTTTAAAAGGCAGTATTTCTCTTGCAAACAGGTACATTTATGGATGAATGCATTAACATTACAAATACGGATAGCACTGCCATTGTGAATTTCTTCATGTTATTTTCATCTTCTCTTCACTAGCTTAAAGGATGTTCCAACCTTAGTTTTATTTCGATTCTGTATGACTACAGGTACTGTCAGTGGGAAGACCCATGAACCCGGGTTTTTGGGAAGAAACCTGAAGATTTCCATGGAAAGCAGCTTTTTTTTTTTTTTTTCTCCCTTTTCATTAGATATTTGCACAGTGTCTGCAAAAAGTAAAAACGGACATTCCCAGATACTGGGCTGACAGCCATTTTGTCATCACTATGGATCGGATGGGATTGAGCTGGTTCACCGGTGTACACCTGCCATTAAAAAAAGAAAGCAAAATAACGACAGTTCACTGCAGGTGGTTGTGCTCAATAAATAGCACACAAGCAATTCCTGATTGGACTAATTTCAGGTATTGCCAGAAAAAGGTAAGGCAACCTGCCTTCTTCTCATACAGCACTTTGTTAAAATCTTGCCCTTGGTACCCAGATTTTGTTGTATAGCTCTGTCTAGTAAAAACACGTCAAATGCTGCCCAACGACAGACTAAAGATATCTCACCCAACTACTCATTCAATAGGACACGTTAAGATAAGCCACTGCAATTACCAGACAGCAGATCTCCCCTAAGAGGCTGGGAGCTCTGTGGGAAGCAAACATCGTCTGAATGAAGCATTTGGAGACAAACAGTCTGCCTTCGATAAGCAAGCTGGGTCAATGCGGAGACACCGGATCCGATACAGCAATGTCCTGAACCAAACTCGGGACGAGGGGATCCATAAAATAAAAATCAGACATCCCATGGACTCCTGGAGATGACTGAGCCGTGTGCGGGCGATGAAGCAATCCTGCCTGCTGCAGGAACACCCCCAGCCCAGGTGGGAAGCAGCAGCACCAGGGTAGCCAGCAGCCACCTACATCCCCCGCAGAGCCACTGACCCCAAGCTCCCCACTTCTTGCTGCCTCTTAAATCAAATGTGCTGCTAACAAGTGCTGGGGGGCACACTGACAGCTCGCCAAAGCTGAACTCGCTTCTCCTCGTGGGCTGACACCGTCAGTACCAAAGATTTGGGTGAAGACACTGACACACTGACACCTGTACTGCTTTAACTGATGATCCTTAATAAATGGACCCAGTGACAGCATGAACGATGAATGGTTTCACTGAAACCACGCTTGATTAGTAGACAATTCCCAAAAGGAAATGGTCTAAATTACGCTTTACGAGTACATCCCCTGGTCCTAATTAGCGTGGCTGCAGCCTTCCCTGTGCGGTGCCACAGCCTCCAACGGAGCACCAACGGGGGGGACGTTTGACACGGTGCTATTAGGTTTAATTACCCTGACAATAACTTAAGAAAGTGACAGTCTGTCATGAAACGGATTTCAGCAAGGCAGACAAACAGGTTTCAGTCATTAACCTTCACCCCCCGGATTTCAAGTCTGCCTTATTTTCTGCATCCGCGGGTGACTTCTCTGACACATGCTCTGAACACCCCATGCAACTTTTTACAAATTCACCAGCCTCACAGCAGGACTCACTGTGAGAAATGACGCCGTTAACTCTCAGCTACGTGCAGTCATTTCCCTGAATTTGAACTTCTCCAGACCCTTGACCTCCACAGCATCAGCTGCAAGGAGCCAGCAAGGGGCTCTTCGGAGAAGTGTCCAGTTCTCAGCAGAGCATTTGCTGTGTGGATGCACCACGCTCCCAGTTTCAAAAGCAGCACTCGGGAACTTCACCTCCAACCCAAACCCCCGAGACACCAATGCTTTGTATCTAGGTTAAACTGAGACTAGAATTCAATGAGGATGATTTAAAGAGCAGTGAAGACCAGGGGTGAAAGCTACGTGCTGCTGCTGTCTTCCTAGTTGTCCTTTCCATAATTCACACCCCGGAATGGCAGGAAGGCTGAATGTGTACGATTTTACGGGCACTTTTCAGCAATTCAAGTGGGAGAACGGCATTTGGATTATGTCCCAAGGCTAAGAAGAAAGCTAATTTAAACATTTACATCTATGTTCCTTTTCTGAGCTTCTAACTTGAGCCCTATTAGTATTACCTAGACATCTCCTCCTACTATCATTAATTTATCGGCTGACAAGTTCTCAACAACCCACCTGTAAAAGCATTCTTATATCCTTCCCGAGCAGTGTTTCAGTGGTGATGCGCAGTTTTATCCGCATCCACAGCAAACCAAAAGCTCAGGTGCTTGCTGCTTGGTCCATCTTTTCTTTTTTCCTGCTTCCGCATAACACAGAGCGTAAGAGAAGCCAGGTACCTACTTGGAAATGCTACTGGTAAATAACAGCACCTATTCAACTGCAAGAAAAAATTGCATACATTTGGCAACAGATACAAATGGGGTTAGGAGAGTTGTATTGTCCCAGAGAGTGGCAAACAAAGCAGTACGGCCCATTTCCCATGGCAAGAAGCGTGGCCTTGCAGGTGGAACGCTGCTGCCAGGATTCAGCCAAAGACCATATTCTGTTTTTCCTGGAAATGTTGAAAACGTTCTTTAATAATTAAACGCTACAGTATGCTTGTTCATTCTGCATAACCACGGACAAGGCATCAGTCTTTCCAAGGAGACAGCTGAGTCTCCTGAAGCAAGAAATTAAAACAGCCTTATCTCCGTGTGCTGTACCGCCACTCGCTCTGACTGCCAATTTAGTCAGAAGAGCGAAAGCCTCTCGCAAGCGCTGGCTGCAGATGCCAGCGCAGACGGGGGTCACGCTGCCTCCATGTATGTGCTCCCACCAGCCTTCTCGCTGCATTTTACATCGCTGCCGTGCTAATGAAGCAATTAGTTAGTAACAGCTCGAGACAAGTTAGCATGCCAAAGGCCAGAAGTCGTTTCCCTTTTAAGCAGGTGCTCATTACCCGGTTTAAGTGCCAGCTGCACTTTTACTGTGAGAGCTGTTAAGAGAAAATACACAAATCTAACCGTTACTTACAGAGCATCATTGCTCTTCCTCACCCCAGAAAGGAGGCTAGGAAAGCTCTGCGACGTCTGCAACATGCAGCTGAGCTTTGAAATTAAACAGCAGCACTTTAGGCACCTTGTGCTGGGGAACTTAAAACGATCACGCAGAATCAGTACTGTTCCTGCGAGGAAATACACGTAGTGTGTTTGTGCCGGAAGACTTGCTGTTACTGGTATTTACCACCTAGTAAATAACTACTTTGTTTTTTAAGCAAAAGATTGGAAGTTCCAAGTTAAACTATTATTAATCAACGGCAGAGTGCTCAAGAGGTCATAAAGACCCATGAAATTGAAAGTTATTAGTATTATTAAACATCACTATATTATGGTTGCTTACTGAGACCCCGTCCGGGAGCTCATTTTGCCCACACCGTACCAATGGTCCTGTGTCACAGCAAGTGTGGTTTGAGCAGAGGAGACAGAGGCCAAAATTAAATTACATCCTAATTAAATGCATACATCCATTTCAAACCTCATCATTAACTTTTCCTCCTTTAAGCATTTTTCCATTCACGAAAGGCCTGATTCTCTTACCCTGTCTGACAGTAGGCGCAGGTCTGCCAACGCCTGTGGTTATCAGGCCCAGAGCCGCACAACTGCAGAGGTGACCCAGCGCTCACTCTTCCAAGAATTGACAGCACCCATAATTAACTAGAGACTTGTTTGGAAATACCTAAATTGCAGTAATTACCGTCATGATGGCGTAATTAAAAATGGATGAAATCTCACTGACAGGTGGTAGTTGGAAAAGCACTTACCATCACTTTCATACTTTCCACGGAGGGGGTTACTTTACTTTTGCCATCCGAGGGATATTTCAAGAACTCCAGCTCCCACCTCCACCGTCCACAGACCTCATTTATCATCCCTCCTGCTGAAGTCCCTTCCCACCCCAAACACCTTAGGTCTCCCTCACCCAGGGATTGCTACATTCATTTCTTTAATTAGCGATGTCAAACTCACTCCCAGCCCACTGCAACGGCCACAATTTCACTCTGCACATTATTTTATGTTGACCTCTAAAAACTGCCTCAAAGCCACATTTTATAGCCAGGGACCCTGAAGCTCTCACTCCCTGTTTGCATTTCCTTTTTAATGGATTGGTCCCATCAGTTTGCTCCAAGGTCAGCGTTGATGCACCACACAGGTGGGGCTTCAGACTGGTCAGAGGAAAGATGGGACTTGGAGATGTATAAAACTGTCCTACCTGAATTTACTTACTCATTTCTATTATTTAATGGCAAAATGCTGCCAAAGCAAGTGCTGCAGAGTGTTCTGAGAATCTGTCCTTCCCTAAGGAATCAGGTGTTCAGCCTCCAGGTTTACCTGTGCTTGTTTCATCCACAAAATAACTCGAGATCCAGCTGCAAAAAGGACAAAACTACCCAGCTTCAACAACTATGTGATAAGCAAGCAGGGTTTGGACACCATCTCTAACTACAGAAGCACTCACATACACACTCTTGAAGAAAAAAGCCATCTGTCCCATTATATATTTTCACTCTTAACCACTTCCTTGGCATTTTTCACAGGTGACCCTGAGCTGGAAGAAGCAGATTTAATCTGACTTCAGTCCTCTGAAAGCTCAAACCTGTTTCTGAGGCTGTGATTTAGCCTCTCCCTGAAACTTCGCATAATATGATAGGTGATCAAGAGGCACGCGGAAATTTATGGAAAGCTTAACGGTGTGGAAGTATATTTATCAGGGCAAGATTACTGAGATTTAAGGAATTCATCTACTTTTCTTTTTCTTTTTGCAAATATTAGCCTTCAGCAAAGACATGAAAACATTTGTCTTTATTCTAAAGAGGATATTATCAGCTAATTAATTTCTAGCACCAAACAGTCCAGATGAAGAAGGGTTTAATTGCTGAAAATGTTGAAACAGAGTATTTTCACAGCGAAAGATAGATTTAGTAACAATGGATTGACTCTGTTTGATCAAAAGCTTCCTCTGTACTCTTTGCTGGAAGTTAGACATCCCATAACCAGCCGGGAGCTTTGAATCTCCTGTGTATGCCAGCAACCCCTTTCCACAGCCAGTGCAGGACATGCAAGCCGGGTGCCCAGGAGGAGCTGTAAGTAATGCAGCCCCCTGACCCCTTCAGCAAACAGGGAGATGGGGGATGCTGGGGTTTTCAAAGGGCACGGGGCTGCACTCAGGAAATACAGCTTTCTCCTCCTGCCGGTCACCACAAGGGAAATCACTTAGAAAGGTTGAAAAAGGGCAAATCTTTTTAGCTCAATAGACTGGTTTATGTCCTACGACATAAGCATAACTGCTAATAATTGCTTCATTTACGGTATGCTGACTGCCGTCGGGCACAGGCGTAAAGACAATGATTAGGGTCTCCAGCCTGCTGCCTTCCTCGGGAGCCTTCGCCTCCAGCTACGTGCGTCCCTGCCTCAATGCTATTAACCCTGACTTCTTCAGAGCCCCACGTGAATTCCTGCTCCCAGCTTTTCCCCTTCCCACCAGCAACAATCCTGCTCCCATTAAGCAGAGCACGCCCTGGTGCCAAGTCCCAGGGCTGGGGCAGGACCCGCAGCAGGTCCAACATCGGCACAGCCAGGACCAGAGAGCTCTGCCAAAAGGATCTTTCTCCCCTCTCCCATCTCTGCCCCTTCCCCGATGTGCAGCCTGATCCAAATCACCTCCTGCATTCCCGTATAAACACGGCAAGCATTTACTTAGAGGTTCCACAAGACGCTATTTCAGCTACCAACACTTTTACCGAGCAACATCCTCACACTTGGGGGTACACAGAGCTCTGTGAACAGCTGCATTTGAAGAAGGGAAGCAGGGATGCACAAATCTCTTTTTCTAGCATCTGAATTTATTGCTGGAAACGAAACTATCAGCTTTGCAGTGATTTTCTGCTGTACAACGAGACCCATGAGATATAAACAGAGGAGACAACCCTGCAGGACCATAAATTGCCACAAACCAAACTGTCATCATGAAATGCATAAAAGCCATGTGAAAACAACCCCGCTGACAGGACACAGAGGGCCTTTTGGCAGCTGCTCTTCCGCTGGCATGAAGCACAGGTGCCTCTTCCAAGGCAGGCAAGGGAGAGATGCCTGTGCCTGGCCTCCACGTCATCAGGACAAGGGGCTGGGACATCCCTTGGCTTCGACCCACTGTGGCCAGAGCTCCAACCCCAAATCCTGAGGATGGGACGCTTTCCAAAGGCTATCAAGGTTTATCAGCCCCATAGGCACCTTCAGCACCCAGACCCTTTGGAGAGCCCAGCCGTGTAGTTTCGTACATGTTGGTATGGTCCCACAGCAGGACAGGGACCTGTGAAGATGTTTGCCTTCACCCCAAAGATCAAATGGGGCAGGACTGGCTTTGAGAGGAGCCCATCAGCAACCACCACAGCTCCTCATCTCCATTGCCTGCCAGGGCCGTGTCCCTGTGGGTCCTCACGTCCCTCCAAGCCCTAGTTCTGAACTTCAAAGCCACAAGAAATGCAGGAGCAATGCTGGGGAGCTCAGCCAGTGGCTTTATGAGGACGGCTCCATTTTAATTATGTGCCTGGGGGATTTCTGGTGGGAGGATGAAGCAGCTACGTCTGGCATCACTTAGCAATGGAAGGGTGGGATTTAACAGACGGATCTGAAAAGCTGAGCAATGTCCCTTTGTGTGTATTTATTTAACCTACAAGTTGAGTAACTCTCTATTTCGGAGGCAACTGATACTGGGTGGAACGTCAGAAGAATAAATGTACCTCAGCTTTTGGAGTGGCCAGAGCACAAATAAATAAATAGAAAATCTGCTCCAATATAGATTTTTATTCCCCATAGCAGTATGCTTTACTGGGACGCGGATTTATATCCAGAGCACTAGTCTGGTACAAAGCTATGATGGATGACATGCACACCTGGGTCCCCAACAGTTCCCCCTCCCATACCAAATTTCTGTCCCTGGTGAGGGTAACGCGAGACTTCCCAAACAGCCCCTTTGTTGAAGCTCCCTTTCTGCTCAGACACCACAAAGCCAGGCAACTCGGCGCTCGCTTTGAAATGGGGGGAACAAAACAAAGAAACCCCGAGAGCCTGTCCGTGGGGAAATCCAAGGAGCTACAAGGAGACAAAATGAGAGGCAAAGAGGAATCCTTATGAAAATGCATGAGATGTGCAAAACTGACAGGCCAATTAAACAAGCCTAAATACGATCAGAGATCATCCCAACGCCACTGCCATGTCCCATTGTTCTCCGCGCTCCCTTTGTTCCCTCCATCCCCCTTGCTCACCCCTCCGACCAGCAACAACCGCACGAGTTACAGGCTCCTTGCCTTTCAGCTCTGTGCACGCTATTTTCTTAGCACTCGTAGGCCAGCCGATGACATTTCTGCTTTCTGTGCACCGCTCCTGAAGAACGCACACGAGTGCCGAGAGCCTGCGGGGAGCGGGGGCTGGCTGATGCTTCTGTAAACACCGTGCTAATCTGTTTAAGATATTAGACTCCCATCTATGTGTTTTTAATAATAAAGGCAACATTTAGATGCTGCCAAGGTATCAGAGAGACAGCAGCAGACGCGGCAGAGCCACCTCTGCCATATAAACAATGGGAAATGCTCTCTTATCTTTCCATACCATTGGGCCTCCAGGCTGCAAAATAAATGATTGCATTCATTTACATTTTATTGTGGAGATATAACTGGCTGGAATAACTGCCGGCAGAGAACCTGACTGCAGGAATGCACTATTTTTCTCCCTGTTTGCCTTAACAGATTTTTTTTTTTCTGGCAATCCATCTCTATCACTGTTATCTAGGTGGCAGAAGAGGCATTAACCCACTGCCTGTCTTGCATTTAGGTAAAAAACAAAGCCATCAGCTCAGCTTCTTGCAAGGCCTCGCACTAACGAGCCATTAGAGAAGAGACTGTGAAGGTGGGTCTCTCCACCTGAATCGTATCCAGGCAGTAGAGCTGGGACATTCACTTCCCAAAACCCCTACAAATGACGTTCAGGAGAGGAGTCAGCCCACCTGGGACACCTTAGCCAGTCACCTCTACTTCCCTTACAGTCAACGGAGAGGAACAGGCTCTCTGGAGAATCACACATCCCTCGGGTTAGAGATGTCTATTTTGGGTCAAGAATCACTGATTCCTCTCCTTTCCCTGCTCAGCAGCATAGACACACAGCTCGGAGGAAGAGGCCTACCTCATACTGAGACGGACCCAAGCCACCCAACTGGTGTTGTCCATGCAGGTTGGCCATTAACTGTGGGTTCAAAAAATCAGTCACATTCTTTTGATAAACAAAAAAAGAACTAAAGCACACCTAATCCTTTCATGTCAGCACCCAAGCATTTAACAGCTGGTTAGAAGGATGTGGACTGAACATAAACCTCAACGCTGCTGCTCCCCGTCAGCAGGAGAGCTGCTGGGTGAGAAATTTCGCAGCTGACATCTGTCTGTTAAAAAGAGAAACTAAAATACACATGGGATTAAACATAGTAATAACTTAATTTAGGCCTAGCTAATGATTTCCACTGCTTTCTTGTTTTCTGACACTTACATATTTTCATTTTTTTTAATTTCCCTTCTCATCTGTTGATTGATTACAACTAAAGATGATGTGGAAAATGTCACGAGAAGTTTAAGCAAAAATAACTGCTAATAATAGTTCACTGGAAGAAACGGTGGCAAAAACACATCTCAGATTCTTGAACTATCTGATGAGGTTAGACAGGAGAAAGTCTGGGCAACTGGAAACAAAATGAGTAAATGAAATCTGATCAAATCAAATCCTTCTACAAGTGAAAACGACCCAGTCAAGGACGGATATCCTATTCTATCCTTGTATACCCTGCAAAAAGCAGGGAGACCTCAGAGAGACCAAAGGAGGAGACGACTTGATCCCATCGGGATAACGTGCGGCCCACTGGTGCAACCCTGAGCAAGTGCCCTTCTCCAGCCGTCAGCAAAGACACCCAGCTGCCTGGGATGCTGGCAGAACAGGGCTACCAGGCACTCCACGACAGGCTCCATTAAAGTAGCTCAAATAATTTCCGTGGATGAGAAAGGAAAAGAGCGAGCCTGTAAAATGTTCAAACGCTGCAACACCACTACAGCAAACAAACTATCAAATGTGACAATGAAAGAACAGTGACCTACATTAGGCGTGAGCGTAGCTTCGTCTTAAGGGTGGTTTCGTAAGCGCTCCGTATCCCTTTGATGCCAGCAGTGCAGAGCAAAGGCAGCAGAGCCTGATGACCAAAGGCACAGCCCTTTACATTTTCCCCTCCTGGGTCACAGCCACATGCAGGGAGTTCAGGCACGCTGGTGCCATGCCAGTGAATGCTGTAAATGCCCCTTTTCCAGGTTCTGGGCTCCTCTTGTTTGGCTTTTGTCCAGATAGGCTAAAACCAGAATCGTTTTCAGTGACACTGCAGCCAAAGCACAGTTTGCTTGGAAGATAAAGATGGATATAACAGGACCTGGGTCCAGACCAGCTTTGGCTGTAGCACACTTTTGCAGACACAAATGTCCCTCAGAGAAACAGCAACCCAAATGTGCCCATTCCCCACTGCTTTTTGATCGCACAAATATACAGAGCAAACATCCACGTTTACATCGAAGCGATATATATCAAACATAAATCTTGACAAGCTGAGTACTCTCCCTGCACTTTTAGGAACACCATCCCACTAGAGAGGACTCTTTGCTTTCTCCACTCCACAGCTGCACAAAGTGACACTGGTGCAGCCAAGGAAAGGTTTACAAAGGGGACCCAGCTGTCCCAGCTCCCTGCCCTTACCGCTTCTCCCACCAATATTTTTAAGCCCTCGAAAAGTGTGACAGCCACGGCTGGCTGTAGGAAGCTCTCCTGTCATGTAAGCAATGGATATTAAATACAGGCATGTTATCTCCAGACAAGCAGGAGCATTCCTGTTTCCTTACCACCAGTACAGAGGTGCAGGCGGCACAAACCACCCGGGGCACAGAGCTCCTGGCTTTCCCCTTCCTCCTCCACCCTCAGCTCCTCTCTCCATCTCCTCCTCCTCCTCGACGACTTCTTAATGATCTTCAAGACCTTGTTCACTTGATTCATTTGGCCGTGCAGCCACAGAGAGGGGCAGGGATTCCTCCTCTCCTGTGTCTCAGCAGCTCCGGCTCCTCGGGAAGGAGGGACAGCCAGAAAGCAGGCAGGTCACTGGGAGGCAAAAAGCGCTCGTGTGTGTGCGTGCCTCTGTGTCAAAGCTTCTTTCCGCCCAAAGAGAGTTTTGGGTGGCGACGGGAGGGGGGAAGGAGGGAGAAGGATTTCTTTTGCCTCTGTCCATTCAGAGCTCTTGCAGATGAGAGCAGGCATTTCTTCTCCCTGATGATTGGGAAAGCTCATAACTCACAGGGGCAACAGATCCTGTATGGGGTTTTCAATTTCTGGTTTTGACAATACATGCATTCTGGCAGATTTCAAATGCTCCTCAGGCAAGAGTCAGCATCAGCTCAGAAGCAGCAGTGACTCTTAAAGAAAAAAAGAATTCTGGCTTCGTTTCAAAGATTAGAAATAGCTAATGCAGACAGCAAATAGTAGCTGCATCTATGGGAAATGCTAAAAATCTGTATGCTCTGTAGGAGAGAAACGACCTTCCTGGTCTTCAATAATTACTCACATTTATCCAGCACCTTTCAGCAATCACTTTCTCACTGACGTCTTTGCAAAGAAGCTAGTAATTTCCCCAGTTTCCTGCAGACACAGAGGTGAAGCAGCTTCATTTTTGCACAACTTCTGAATACATCCCTGCAAATAGCCCTCTCTCTCTGCTTTGAAAGTTTAGTCTCTCTAAACGTCTGAAATAGTTTACAGTCTCTAAATATTTTAAATGACCCCCTGATGTTTTTAAACAGACTTTAATTGACAGTAACATGTGTGTCCATCCAGGAAGGAGGAAAGGAGGTCTCTGGGGGCAGCGACCGTCAGCTCAGGAGGAGCCCCTTCCAGGGGGGGCGGTGGGGTTAGCGGAACAGAGAGCCAACAGCCACGTGTGGGATGGACGTGGCTCTGCCAGACAGCAGGCCCAGGAGCCCGTTAATGTGCCTAAAGCTCCATTTAGAGCGATACAATTGAGAACAAACCCTGCAGTAGGCTAGTAATGGATGTACAAATTAAATTATCACGCACTTCATTTAAGGCATTATAAAAAGAGCTAACACTCCCGCCACAGATTAAGATGCAGCCCGTGCCCACCACCCCCACGGAAGGGCGGTGTGGGGCAGTGTGACCCCCTGCCAGGCCACCGCCACCCCCTTTGGGCCTCAACTCCTGCACCCACACACGGCCATGACAGAGCTGCTGAAGGGCAGGACCCAACAGCGAGCTTTGGTGGATGCCATCTTGTCAGCTCATTAGGGCACGGATTTTAATGAGACACGGCCCCAGACAAGCAGCGCTGTGCAAAATGCAGCACCCTAGGAAATCGTGCCACTCCCACATGTCCCAACAGGACAGAATTCTCCCTGCCTGCCAAGCAAGGAGCTCAGACCGCCCCGGTGGGGCTAGGCAGCCATGCTGCTTCCCTTCACCCCCAGCCACCGGCAGCACCCCAGGCCAGGCCCGCTCCTGGTAAGCACTGGTGTCTGCCACCTGCGATCCCCGTGCTCTCCACAAGCAGTAAGACTTTCACAAGTGCCCTGGGAGATGGGCAGGTCCTCATCCCAGCCTCGCACAAGGGACAGACCCTTTGCGATGCTTCCCAGGTGAGATATCAGTCTGGCAGCCGAGTCATGAAGGCAAGTGAGGACATCACACCGACAGCAGGGCAAGGGTAATACTCTGTGATTCCTGCTAACATTCGTGCCCTGAAGAGGCACCCATGGGTTCCCTCACCCATAGGGGACCCCAACTTTATCCACACAGGGCAGGGGCAGAGTTTACCCCCGGTGCTGCTCCCCTTTGCTCAGGCTCCCTTGCACAACCTTGGGCACAGCAGGAGGGGCGGCACAACAGCCCAGTGCTTCCACCCCCAGACCTCCCCCCTCCATCTCAGTCCCGCCTCAGCCTCACTCCATTTCCTCTCCTTCCTTTTGGCGGATGGCTGCAATCTTTCACGTATTCCTCATCAGTGAGATTTATGAGTACAATTCCATTTTATTTTGATGGTTAATACTAGCACTAATGCCGCTGTCATGTCTACATAATTAATAATGAGACTAATAATGCCAAACCAATCTAAGAGTTACTTTATTGGTCTTCAACGTCATTAGTTAGAGCTGACATAACCAATTCAAGTTGTTGTCTGTACTGAGCCACCATTACCACTTCTATAAAACCTGGATCGGGGGCTGTACAGAAGCCTGAACTCTCGGTAGAGTAAGCAGTGCTAGAGAGGGTCATCTGGGGGTGATTTCCTTCTGATGCTGTAATTAATATTTCAGAGAGCTGCAGCAATACAGGAAAGCAAGATGGCATTGAGCAACTTCAGGATTTTGCCGGGATGAGCTCTTGGGGACCGAGAAGACCTCAAAGCCACAGCTTGCACATGCCCCATGACTGCAGAAGCTGCTTGCACTCGGGCCAGTCCACATTTTCCTCCCTGCTGCAGCATTGTGCAGGACAAACGGAGAAGGAAAATTGTCTTAGACACAATGTCGCTGTCTACCTTACTGTACAAACACCTACAGAGCTGCTGCTCTCTGCAGCAGCAAGGTTGGTCCACATTATCAACACAGGGTCTGGCTGGACACTGCAGAAGGTGACAAGCCATCACAGACCACCTGGGTCCTGTAGGCCCTGATTTCATGACAGAGTAATCACGAGATCTCTTAATAACCTGTTATAGAAACATTTCTGCTTTATGGCCAGCCCAATAGCTAATCCTGTAGATTGTACTCCCACTACTTTCAAATTTTATTCTACAGTCAGGGCAGCAAGTTGTTCCCTTTTCATCTGAAGGCTGAAACCTCCGCCTCCAAATACTAAGGGTGATTTAAGGGGTGAAAATCCTTCAAAGCCACTCAGTACTGTCAGGATGGAAACACTTCGGTTTGCATTCAGGTAATACGGCGCTCTTTCACGTCCTATTCCCACTTCGCTTCACCCTCTGCTTCTCACAAACGAGCTGAAGCTGTTTGATTTGAGCCAAGATGTGGGTGGGATTTAGGAAAGTTCAATACTAACAGTTTAATTTCGATAAGTTAATCCAAACTATTTACTTTTCCCTCCTTTCCCAATCACAGCCCTAGAGTTGAAGTATAGCAGCCATTAAGCGTTTTCCAAAGCAAGCCACACAAGTTTCAAATTGGTCTCAATTTAGCAGTTTTATTTTTGTGCTAAATGATAGGGAACGGCATTAGCACAAGGGTCATTACGTGAGTCAGCAGCACGCAGCGGCTGCCTCTCGCCCAGCAAGAAGCAAGAACAGCCTCGTGCTCTGCTTCAGCCTGGGCAATCCTTCTCTCTCTAGGCTCCTGGTTAATCCTACCCAGGCAGCAAAGCCATCTTATTTGCCATGGAAGAGGCTGCTCCCCAGCCAGCAGCATCATTAGGTGTTTCTCAGCGTTGGAGCATCCTAGGTGATATCAAACAGGAAAGCAGACAGTGCTATTATCCTTTATTTTTATCAACCATAGGCACGTTGACTGTCTGCCACAAACCCAAGCGGGTGGTAGGCTTTCAGCAGGACGACCCTAAGGATTGAAGGATGCAGAAAGATATAGAAGGATATCCCCATCTGCCTCTGCCAGGCCCCCGAGTCACAGCTGCCAGCCACAAGTGTGCCCAAAGCTCCTAGCCTGTGTTTTACAGGCAGCCCCCAGGCAAACCTGTAGGCATCGTCCTCCGGAGGTAATGCTGGGAGGCAAGTTCCCCTGCCCAACAAGTCAACCTGGGTATCACCGACTGCTGTAGCTCTGTTCCCAACAAGCACACGCAACACGTGAGGCTGCTGGAGCACAGGGAGACACCACACACACACACCATGCCCTTGGGCAACACTGAGCAATCTCCTCCAAAGCAAGGGGACACAGCCTCCCCCAGGCACTACTTCCCGAGTAAGCCCTTGCCTGATCCTTCTCTACCACCATATATTCTGCTGGTTGCATAAGTCCAGGTTTCTGCTAGACACAGTGAGGCTAGAGACAGCACAGAATGCCATCTCGCTTGCTGCAGTTATTAATCACACCGTGCAGGACTGCAGTAGGCTTCATGTTATGAAGTTTTCAAATGTTTTAACACCGGTCTGGGGCACTGATCCTTCTGCAGGTTTCTACTGGCTCCCTGGCATTTAACTCCCTTCCCTGTGATATTTTCTCGCTGTTTCAAAGACCACGAGAACCTTTTGAGACAACAACCCCTTGGTGTCTTGGAACTGCTGCATTTCAAGAGAATCGGTTTGGGCTTTTGGCGCTATTACGAAATAAAAAACTTGACAGTAAATCTAAGGCAGCACAGAAAGCAGATCACGTTGGAGATCTGCCACCTGTGTGCCGCATCTTACCAGCCAGACTGCAGCTACAGAAGGGGAAGTTGGGGATATCAAAAACTTCGAGCAATGGAAGAGCACAGGCCTGGCAGAGCAGTTAAGGATTCGGGTAGCTACTTCCAGCCACTCACGCTAAGCTCATGCTTATTTCTAGGGAATGTGGTCGCAGAATTTAAATTGCCCCCCCAAAAAGGCTCAAACAGCTCTAAAAATTCTGAAAGCATCACATGCAGATTTGTGGCATGATGGGCCATGCCACACGATACCGAGCCAACCCCCTGCAGTCAGCAGGGCTCCTGCCTCACCCACCCAGCAGAAAACAGGGAGAGGAGCACATTCCCCCACCAATGCTCCCGAGAGACCAAACGCATTCAAGACTGCAAAGCACCCGGAGGTCACAGTGATCAGAGCTGCAATACAAGGAGCTAAGCTTATTTGGGAGGAAAAGCAATTTAATTTGCTCCTTTGAATTAAGGATTCCTGCAGCCAAAGCTCAACACTGATGAGAGCTGCAAGATAAAGGCTGTCCCCAAATTTCTTGCTGCCTTTCCCCTCTCCCACTAATTTCCACCAAGGATCTTGGCTTGTGTGCCAGAGCTTCCCTGCTGGCTTGTCACTCCCCATTAATCAGGGGGTCTCCTGACCCCTGAAGCTGCCATCCCCAGTGGGATTCAACCAGCTCACTGCTCCTGAACACCCCCACCTTCTTCATGTTCTCAAGAGACACTACTTGGAAATGAAGCCATGGGCTTATTGCAACTGTTCAGAAGCTCCGCTCTTCTTGTCTGGTACTAAGGGAAACAAAAGACTCTTTCAGAGATGGAACTGCAAAGCAAAACACAACCAGTGCTTCTGGTTGAAGAAGCTGAGTTACCTCACCAGCATCTTGGACAGATAAGAAGCAGAAGGAACAACATTTCTGGAGCAAATCTCCTCTTTCCTCTATTTCTTTCTGCAGTACCTACCCCAGGTCAAACTCAGTGTGATTTTGACTTGCTCTCAGTCGTCAACCTGCCTTTGCTTCCACGTGGAAGCCATGTGTCAGCAGGTTGGGTAAGGAAGGACATTTCCTACCATGCACTGTCAGTACAGATTATTTCATTCCCTTAAGCTCCTTGGGGGTGTAATTTGCAGATAGCCCACATAAAGCAGATGCCTGAGCCCTTAGGCTTGCAGAGGTAGGTATTCCTGAGCCCTGTCACCAGTGACGGTGAAGTTTAGCATATTCTCTCCAGACATTTAGGTTCACTCCCATAATCACCAGAGATATACCCAGGTGAAGTTGGCGCTCTTACTGAAAAAACAGTGCATGGCAGCCCTGAACAAATGACAGTTCTTGCCAAAGAATTTAATTACAGTAAAAGCTCCCTAGAGTTTATCAGGACTTGGTTTAAGCATTGAGGCTTCCTCTGTGCCCCCAGAGAAACGTTCACATTTCCATGCTGTCTCCTGGGCTTGTATTTTCCCAAAACATGCCAGCTCTGGCTGCTTGCAAGGGGCTGAAAGCCCAATATCAGCCCCTGGTGGATATAAAGAAAGAGGCAAAGAGAAGAGGGGGAATGGGAATGAGGAATTGGATGAGTACAGAGAGAAGGAACAGCAATAAAGGAGTTTTCTGATGAAATATATTCTGTTCCAAAGCACTTGCAGGTACTAAGAAAAGTCAATAGAAGCAGCTCCATTTTTATGGGCACCCAGCGGAGCCTTGCCTGTGTCCTGGCCATCCTGCCTGGCTCTGCTGCATTTCTCCAAGGTTTCCGAGTCCACAGAAGTCACAGCAAAGAGGCTGCTCAGAAACAAACTGGTTTCAGGGTCAGTCAGAGCAATCTCAAACAGGGAAGAGAGGGATAAGGAGGGATGGACCAGCTGTCTCATGGATCAGGCTGCACAGGGAGTCAGGATCCGATGGGTGCTGCAGGCTGAATCAGAAGGGTGTGCGATTGTGTCTCCACTTCTTATGCTGCGAGCACAAGGACATGTCACAGTGGCCAAGCTAACTGTGGGGCTAAAGAGCCTGCTCAGCCTTGTCTGACACTTACAAATTCATTCCTGGCCTAGAAGCACGGGGATCCATGGAGCCACAGAGGCTGCAAGCCCCCAGAACAGCAAATTGAGCCCAAAGTGAATTTTCTACCTCGTACCACCTGCTGCCGAGGAGCTGGAGTGAAGCTGACATGAATAATGCCACATTCAGCCAAAGTCCCACAGAAAGACTAGACAGCAACCTACTCTCCTGGAAACCCGTTTCTGTGTTTTCATGATGGATTCTGTGAAATTTTACTTCTTTGGAACATTTTTAAGTTCAGATGTGTTCTGATTCAGAATTCATTTTGTTCCCACAAACCTCAAAAGTGATTATGGAAATCAACCTCTCAGTGTTCTTCAACGCAAATAAACTTCTCTCCAAACTCTTCCTAAATGTCACTTATTTTCTTCACAAGTACCCGCAGCAGTGACCGTTGCAGAACAGGCAGCACTGCATCCATTTCAAGACAATCTGATGAACGCACTTGTCCTGACGAAGGAGAAAGCTTTCAACTTTTGAAAAAAAGAATAGAGCCTGTGGCAGTTTAGACTCATTATCACCAACAAACAGCCCCAAATGGCATATTTCAAGGTTTCTGTCTGACTCAGCTGTCAAAACCTGTCATCCTAATCAAGGCTTGTGAGAGCATTTACACATAGCGGAGCTTCATCCGAGTCTATGGTCCAGCTCTTGGTAATTAAGTAGAACCACTCACGATGTAAAAAACACCAGCATCATCTTATTTAAGGAAAGATGTGCAGGGTGAGTCAGACCTATGCATGGAAATACTGTTGCGAAAAACTTCATTCATTATAAATTGTTCTGCAAAAGGACGGGGAGAAGAAAGGGATAAGTGAACAGGGACAAAGAAATCTTAAATTTGAGCTGAACCCAGAAGTTAATTTAACAACTGGGAAAGTCTAAGGAAGAGAGTCTAAGGAAGAAATGGAAGAGACAAGAGGAACTGTATTTTAAATTGTTATTTTCTTTTTTGCATGCTTTGGAAAACAAATGCAGCATAATGACTTAATTGAAGGTGCTTTTTTCTTTCTTTCTTTCTGTTCTGAAGAAAAATATCTAAGATATTTTGAGCTTTTGGGCGGCCAAAAGACTTATTTAAACAGTTTCAGACCTACAACATTCTTCTACCATGGAAAGAGGAGGATGTTCTTGTATCTCTCCATTGCACAGGCTGCCAACACAAGCCAGGAAATGAGACAGGGCTCCTGTTCCCTTGTGGCAGGTGTGGCAAAACCAGCCCCAGCTGCCAAGCACGCTCACTTTTCCTTGGACACGACACCTCCATTTGCTATACCCCTCTCCGCAACAGAGCTGCACTGTGACAGGCTGTGGAGGGGCCTATTCAAACCATGTTTACTAAATGCTCATCAAAGAATTAAAAATATCTCTGTTATCCTCAGCTGAAAATTAACCTGTGGGTTGCAGTGAATGGCTGTGCTGTTATCAGCTGTGACCCCGGCTAACATCTGATGGACAGAGCCCTGGAAGGCACTGGCAGAAATCCCCGAGGCCCACACGCACCCCATCACACCATGGCACAACACGCCTGTGCTACCAGCAAGGCATTAATTCCTGGTGGAACAACAAGCCTGTCAAGTAATTGTGACAAAAAGCATTAATGGCCTTGCCTTTTCTCATGCCAAAGTGATCTTAATGCATATAACCACCGCGAGTGATCGACACAGCTATACACGAGCGAGAACCTCAGTCAAGTGAATATCGCTCTGCTGTTCCAGAACTTCTGACAGCATCCCATTATGTCAGATTGCATTGGGTAAGGTCATATAATCCATCAAAACTTGACTTAATGAGGCAATTAAAAACAAATGCATTTCATGGACAAACTCCTTCCTATGCAAACTCCTTCCCTGATTCCACTTGGCTTCACATTTTCTTATGTGAAGAGTTTTTTTTTTGGTCATTTTCTTATGGGTGAAGAGTTTGAGACGAACTAAAAGGAGTTGTTTATTTAACTTCCCTTCAAGCACGTGAAGTGGAAATCCGAAGGGGCTGATGTTAAAGTGATACTCTCCTCCCAACAACAGCTTAATAGCCACGTACCTGAGCGAGGATGATACAGTTCTGAACAGACGCACGCAAGGAACTGAAAGGCATTTTGACCTTTTGGGGGCAGGGGGAAGTAACAAGAGCAGGATGACAGCTGGGCATTGCAAAAGGGCTGAAATAAAGCAATAAACTTTATAAATAAATAAAGCATCACCACAGGCTGGTACTGTGAACCCACACAGTTTTCAGTCACTGCAGGGGGACTGCCCCGACCTGCAGCCACGGCGTGTCTGCAAAACCAGGGCTTTGCCATTTCTTCCAGTACAGACAGTGCAGGGCTCTCCTCGGTCTGAAGGATCCTCCTGCACTTGTAGAGGGGATAAAGCTGCAGGCTAGAGGCAGTTTGGCTACTTGGAGAAAGAGAGAGAACCTCTCCCCCTCACATAACAGCTCATATGAGTCAGTACCTCGGCAGGCAATTTATTTTTGCTGTAAAGCATGGGTTATTAGTCACTGCAAGAGACAAGACATCAAGCTGGTTGGGCTGACCACCTGGGATTCATTGTACTTTTTCACATTTAAAAAAAAAAGTTGATCTGGCTCAGGTGCCTCACTAGGACATGGCACACCCAAGTGCAAGCAGCCCCCGCTGTGGCGCCCTTCGGAGAAGCACGAGCAGCAGCACAACGGCTCAGCATGACATCCACCACACCACAAGCAATTGTTCAGGCAATTACCAAGGGAAGATTAATGTGGTGCTGAGATGCCTCCGGGTTTATCCATCGCTTCAGTGGGACACTGAAGCAGGGGAGCCTGCCAGGGCACACATTCCTCTTGCAGCTGCATTGGCCATTTCTGCACTGCCATATAATCGCCGGTGAGAGCTCATGTGCTGATTTTCCTAGGTCATGCACTGGTATCAGAGGTGACACCAACACACTGCTCTTCTGGGGATACTCGAGAGCAAAACTCATCAAGAGATCCCCAGCTCCTTCCTCATCTTCAGCAGCTTGAAAGCAGCAAACCTGGCACTTCCAGCAGCCAGAGCAACCCGGATACAGGCTGCAGAGTGAGCCCAGGGCACACGCACAGCGTGAATCCATATACAGCACTGACAACTCCACGCCAGCAGGTCCTATACATAGCTATAATGGACATCCACTCTGAAATATGAGTCAGGAGATTCTGTGCTGATACAGGCCTGGAACAAACCGTTTCCCCTTTTTTACAGCCGAGGCATCTTCTACTGTTTGCAGCTAGCACCGATCATTCCCCTTTCTGAACCTGAGGCCACTCAGGTGGCCACCAGGAGGTCAGCACAAGGGGTTGCTTTGGCAAAAAATGACCAGGGAGGAGGAGCACATTGTTTTATCCTAAACAAAGCACTTCAAGGTGGGGCAGTGATGGATTTATTAAGCCTGTGGAAAACACGGGAAGATTTGCACGAGGCAGGAGGAGCTGAGGCACCACGTACTCAGGCGGACGCATGCGAATTAGGCCAGGGCAGTTGCACACACAGCGTGCAGGGACTGCCAGCAGGACAAGCAGTGGAAGAAATGCATTGCTTTCACTGCGGTGAGTTGCTGGCTTCCTAGCAAAGCAGTTGCTGCATTTAATTTGCCCAAGAAAATGAAAACTACAGAACTTCAAATGAGCAAGAATCCCTGAGTCCTCAAATATCTTCACAGCTATTGAATTGGGTGACCTGAAAACTACCACTCGCTCAATGGAGAAATGGGATTTTTATAAATATGTGCATCAGCAAATGAATATTTAATGTTTTCTGTACATATCAGTGTTTGGGGCTTGCAATATTTAAGCAATAAAACTTGTCAGAGATTGTAGTAGCCATGAGATAATTACATCCCTGGGGTATTTTGATGCACAAAGAGCAGACAAGTGCTTGTGCTAGCTCAAGAGTGTGATTATGTCATGATTATAATACCATATGGAAATAGGTTATTGAGAATAATAAAAACAATCCCTACATGATGACCACTCCATAGCTTTCGCGGCTCAAAATGAGATAATACTTTGTTCTTTCACTATCAAAATAATAATTACAGCCCTGTACTAGCAACGTTGTCATCATGACTGACATGATATTTTCATCAGATGCTGCTTTCTGCAGCTAGCTGTACTATTTAACACACAAGAAATTCTCAGCCTAAAAGGTGTTTTCTTGTATTTGCCCCTGCATCTAGAGACAGTGGTGCTCCTAGTCGGAAGGCAGCCATTTCAGAAGTGCTCCTTTTAGTCCTTTCGGATATTACTGCATAAAAATAAACATCCCCTGTCAGCGAAATGCTAACATATGGGCTTTAGGAAGAATTCAGCCATGCTTAAATACTTTGATGAATCAAGACCTAAGACATTTCTTAGATACTGTAAGCCTAATTCTGCCCTCCTTTTATACCGGTGTCAATCTAGACTAACCTCATTCCCTTCAACACGCTTAAATCCAGACTGACATCAGCTCGGCCAGCCCAGCCTCCTGCTGCCAACGCAGCTCCCACTCACTCTTTCAAAGGCTTTCTTACTGCAAAACCCAGTTGGAATTTGTAGCTAGGGCAAGCATCTCCCTTGAAACTCCCAGTGTGGCAAAGTCCCCCCCCTTGCAGGCGTTGGGACTGACCAGGGCTGCACGTGGAAAATAGAAAATATTATTTGTGTGCAGATTTGCCAATGCCATGGATTATTGGGAAATATTCCACCTTTTTAGGACCACCATCTAAGCAAACCAGGAGGAGGCTTATTTTATGCAAGAGGAAAGCACCAGCACTGATGCCAAAGTTTTGCCCGTTTTCATGGTGGATCCGGAGGGAAGGGCCTGTACACGAGTGGCAACGCAGCCTCCGCTCCTCCTTTTGCTATCCCAGGTCTTTGCAGGAAAGTGATCGGCCGTCCGGTGCTGGAGCGGAGCAATACGACCAGCACCACTGCCATGCCACAAGCAGCAGGGAAGGCTGTTAAGAGGAAAAGAGCTGTGATTTCCCAGAGTGTTTCTCCCTACCCTTATAAATAAATGACTTATTGGCTGTTTGACCAGGAAATTGGTACTCCCCATCCCCTTCAGGGTGATTTTTGCCAACCCTCTGACGAGACATAAGTCACACCCTGAGCAGGGGAGGACAGATTTACGCAAGCTGTGCAGAAAAAAGCAAACAAACAAACCATTTACAGCTTCCTGTAGCAGCATAACAGATTGCAAGTAGCCAAAGAGAACAGCCAGTGTCACCCCTGAGATGATTTTGAGACTACAGTACTGTTTTTCAAAAGCAAGAGACTGGGACAAGCCATGCAAGAAGACGAGGCTGTAATCTCAATGGGTTTCCACCCAAATAAATAAAGCTAATGCAAAGGACCAGGCAGAATCTAGGAAATTTTGCAAATGGACAAAGACATACTGCTTTGTTCCTCTCAGGTTTGCCCTGCTCCTTTACCTTTGATTAAGCATCAATCTTCCAAGAGCATCTTGTGCAGAGAATAATAATTAAAAAAAAAAACAACTGCCACAACGCTGAACAGGAGCAATGCATTTTGTCCACAGCGTTAAGAAAGCACCACTGAAAAATAATCAATGCTACTGCAGAAAGGTGTTCTCTCTCTGAAAGCTGTTTTGTATGGGGAAGGCAAAAGAAGACCCTGTTTCTCAGAAAAAACGTAAAACCTTCCAATTCCCCCCTACATTTGCCATTTGCTGATGTTAAAGCAAACGAGTTGGGGGGCTAATCCTGCAAGATGCTGCGGCATACCAAGCATTGTGTGTTAAGACCTCGTGCCCCTAATTAATGATTAATTAGGACAGTGAAGTATTCTGCCCTCTCCAATGAAGTGAAGGGAGTCCAGATGAGATTCAGCTGAACAACTGATATGCTCAACGCACTGGAAAAACATGTCTTGTGTGGAGTGGGCTCAGATCAGAATTTAGCAAGGCACTACAGTGCCAGGACCCGGGGCATTTGATCCGTAGGCAGACACGCTGGCCCCGAGCAGCTCGGCGGCTGCCAGCAACCACTTCTCTGTGCTCAGAAAACCGTGTGGAAATACTGTCACTGCCTGCACCCCGTCCCTGGCCGCTCCAGACAGATTGCACAATAAAAAAAAAAAAAAAAAAAAGTAGAAAAAAAGAACTGAGTGCAAGAATATTAAAGCTATAAACTGCACGATGATAGCGTTATGAAGTGTGCATTGAAGAGTGTTTGTAGTACATTAATTCACCCTGAGTGCATAAAAATGAAGGTAGAGATTTTAATTATATGATACATACTATTTTTAACTCAGGGTCACTTCTCCCTTCCCTTCAGTGGTTTAATGATGATAACCGAACAGGCAGCCCTTCCACGTGCTGCTGAGACCACACTGTCACAGGTCTCAGCGCCCAACTCAACGCACCCCAATCAAAGCCTGCTCTGAGTACAAAGTCCCTTGTTCCTCCTCATAGGTATGTCTTTTGTACAGGATTAATCACTGCAGCATCGGAGTGCTTCACAAATATTAAGGAATTTATCTCCACAATCCCCCTCTGCTCTCCTGCACCAGGGTCCTGCTGCACACAGCAACAAATGGCCAGAGGAGAGGCTTCACTCCAGCGTCCTGCTCCAACTGGCAAAGAAAGAAATAAATGGGAGTGTTTAACCTTGCCCTTGCAGCCCTGGGAGGAAAAGCGTTCTTGTTCTGGTCAGCAGCTTATAAATCAGCAAAAAGCTGCTGCCCAGGGAATGGAGCAGGTTCAGAGACCAGGCGGCGCAGAGACCACACACTTTAAGAAACCTCGGCTCGGCGTGTGCGACTCACTACATCTTTTCCTCCAATGAAATATAGGCCAGCATGCTCCCCTTCCTCTCTTCCTCAAGAGGCACAAAACATTAATTCAATCACTTCATTAATTCAGACTTTACACATCAAAGTGAATTGCTCTGGGTTTGTTTCTGGATGGGACTGAAGCTGCTCCAAACACCAGAGCCCGGTGGGAGAGGACATCCAAGCCCCGGTGCGAGTGCGAACACCCACGCAGGCAGCGCCTGCTCAAAGATGGCAAAGGCTGCTCAGGTGCAGGTCAGCATCTTGAGGGTGCTGAGCAGCAGGGACATTAAAGAGAACCACCCACTAAAAAGAGAGCAACTACAAGTTTGTTTCATTCTCTTCTCCGTTTTATGGCTCACTTTTTTATAATGCCAAGTAATAACACGCTACAGGCTGCTCGTGCCCTGCCATACAATGAAGGAGTATCTGTGAGGTCCTGTAGATGTCCACCATGCTATCTAGCTTCCCACATCTGTGGAATTAGTGCTACAAATGCACACACACCGCTATCCCTTCCCCTTTGCAAGTCACGGCTCCCCACATGCTGGAAGATCCAAGGAAAAGCTTGACTGCTGCCGAGCTGGCCCTGTGGGATGGGGGAGACAAATGCAAATGAAAATATTAGGGAAGGCACGCAGGCAGATCTGGAAATCGGTGATATTCAAGCGCAGGAGATTCATTTATCACAGAAGGAATTTCAAATATGAAAAAATGCAGCTCATTCATCACACTTGTGTACCATCAGCAGGCTCCTTGGCCATGCGCTGCAGTGCTCTGCACTCGTAGGGAACAGGACTGCATGAGCTGTTTTCAGCAACCCCAGGACCACTTCTGTTTCCAAAAGGCCTCTTGAATTTTGTAGCTCTCCTTCCCCTGCTTTCTGTCATCTGGGATATGCAAAGCTTCTGTTGGCAACGTGGCACTCAGGCTCTCTGAGCACAAAGCCTTCCAATAGCTATAATCCAGCTCCTGGTAACCGCTCCAGCCTGCGACCAGATATCCAAATCCAGACCGTATATTCAAATCCTCACTTCTGTCCAGAATGCTGTGCCATTTGAGGAGGAAAGTGGGACCACTTCATAACCATATGTTGTCCCACCTAAAGATGAAACCCTCCTGAATTCATGATTAGACCAGCAGCAAAAAACAGTAGGGGAGAAAACAGAGGTACTCCCAGAACAGTCTCATGGACCGTGCACTTACCTGTGCCCTGGCCAGTTCAGTACAGTGAACTGAACCTGGATTTCACACACATAATACACAGCTCTTATGACAAGTTCTCAGCTTTTCAGCCTCCCCCTCCATCTTATTTTGACCAGGAATTTCACCCAGGATCAGAGAAACACTCCTGAGCAGCTCTCCTCCCAAGTTTTATCACATCACCACTGTGCACTCTGCAATTCACTCTCACTGAATATACTCAGTGGTAAAAATACAAGTGATATGGTGCAAAAATCCATTGGAAAGAAGAGCCGAGGGACAGAAAGCAGAAAGAAAACTGTAAAACACAAAAATGATCCCATTGAGGAAAGCTGACCATGAAACTGGAAATAAAAATAAGCTACAAAGACTATGTTGAAACGATCCCTTTCTTCCAAGCTCCCTCATATCAGGATTTCCCAACTTCTTGCAGGGAATAAGAAGCCCTAGGCTGGAGAGCTGAGCTGAGGCTTGAAAGATAGAGGGCATCTTACATGGCAAGGGAGGAATTAAAAAAAATAATAAATAAATAAATAAATAAAAGGAAGGAAGGAAGGAAGGAAGGAAGGAAGGGGAAAAAAAAAACTAGGTTGGAAAGAAGTAATTAAGCATTTCCCATCAAATCTGACATTTGGCATCTGCTCAGGTGTCTGCCTTGTTTCCACTTAATATGTACAGCATCGTGTGATTTTAGCCTTTAGCTAAATAACTCGCAGAGCCCAAGCTTGGCGATGAGGCGGGGCTGGGGGTAGGAGAGAGGAGTCAGACAGCAATTTACTCAGTTTACTTTAAAAAGCAATGCAGGGTGTCCAGCTGCATAGCCCCACGTGTCACACGTTGGTACCAGACAAGCAGTACAAACACAACTGAACTGGCCAAATAGCATGGCTACAAGTGAGAGCACCGGTGGGTGCTCTATGGCCCTGCTGAGGTTATTCTGCATACAAGGCTCAAAAGGGTCCTTCTGTTACAGGGGGTGGTTGTGCTCCTATGAACTAGAAAGACAAAAGGTGTTTTAGGTGCAAAAGCAGCAATACAGCCGTGTCACGACCTCCTAAGGTACTCGGATGAAGAATAGCTAGCAGTTAAACAAAAGATTGCAATTAAGGCTCTCGGCGTGAGGAATAGCGCTGAGCCCTTGGAAGTCACCTTCCCCAGCCGTTCCATAGGAGACACGTCCAGAGCAGAGCCCTGAGCCCAGGTGTAAATTGGCTGGCAGTCCCTATGCTCCTGATTTGTGTCACGGAGAAGCGGGACCGTGCAGCCCTTTCCCTCCTCAGCTATGCCCATGGCTCCTTTTGCTGCTTCTGCTGCCTGGGCACTGCCTGGGGGCAATGAGGCATCCTACAGCCTGCAACCCCCTTCCCGGGCAGCCGACACACAGGGTGCGTGTCCCCCAGCACAAGGAGACAGCTAATTAAAGCAGTGTGCCTTCATCTTCGCCTCCTTCCCTGCTCATGCTGACAGATTTCTGCCATCCATATTTATGACTCCAGTTATCCACGAACACACGGGACTGGCACTAAAGCATTTTCTTCTGTGGCCCACGACTACATAAAAGGGACCAGCCGAGCACCCAAGCTAGATCCAAGGCACAAGTGCCCAAAACAAAGATGCATCTCACAACAACAGTATTCACCAGTGACTACAATGTGAAGGAGAAAGGAATAAGCCATGATGAAAGGAAGAAGTGCAGGATTTGCTCTGAGGTGCTTGCTGCAGGCTAACTGACAACGTCTGCCCCGAGCCCTCCTGAAAGTGTCTTTCATCTGGGTTTCTGTTAAATGTGTGGCTCTATTTACATACATCCAACCGATTCAATCAAAATTGAACTTCAAATTAGTCCTCGAGGGAATCCTCGAAAACACTTTTTAGGCAGAAATGAATATTAGAAGGAAAACTGGGCTGGAGAACTCTCTCCCAGCAGCTCTAACAAGTATTACATAAATGGCATGCAACAAGACCTACCTTGGCTTTGGGCAGGAACGTAACTCAACACGCAGATCGCCAATTGCCAGAGAAGGAAAGGCGACGGCTTTGATTTCCCGGAGATCCACTGAGGTGACAAGTGGAAACGGCCACCTTCATTACTAGTGAGCGCTTTGTCCAGAGGGGTCCAGGCAAAACACCTCTCCTGGCTCTCAAGATAACTTTCTCTTGCTTCGCAGAGAGTTTCAGGACAGAAGTTTTGAAAGGCCACAGAAGTACTGAGAGGAGACCAGCCAGCGAGTTAAAACCCACCTCTTCCCTTCACCAAACTTTGCTCTTCCCAAGTAGCACCAGCCATCCCCAACCTTCTCAAAGCCAAAGTCATGGCATTTTCTCTCTGTCCGTGGGATGCTAAGTTACACAAGAGCCATCCTCCCTTGACTGCTCCTTTTTCTTCCTTTGAACACTGAACATCCTGCATTTACAACATCCTCTGAAAAGGAATTCTACAAGTTTACCACAGACCACTTCTTTTTTGTAGATTTTGTCCCATTACCCTCACAAAACACGTGCAGGTGGAGGTGGGATATTCTGAACTGGCCTTAAACAGGACTGGTTAGGAAACAGTAGTCAGAGTCAAGTAAAAGTCTGCAGTGTTGAAATTGTAAAGTAAAGCAACTGCATTTAATGAAGTACAACTGTTTCACTATTACCATTAAATAGTTATTACGTTTCTTTAAAATTTAGGCTGACACAAATCAGCTGACTCTGCTGCATAAAAACCATATCAGATGATGGAATTTGGGGACTGAAACCTTATAATGCAAAATTTCTGGTCATTAGGTAAATGGAAGCATATTGAACTCCTTAATCACTAAGAATAAGTGCAACAAAGCCAACAAATTGAAACAGATCTCATCAGTTGGATCCAAACAAAATACAATCAAATGAACCCAGTACATCTGTAATGACAGCTGCTATGGGGATCTAAGCAAATAATATTAGAATGGCAAAATGTTTGGAGCTACAGATCACTGAGAATTCCTGCTCCCTTTAACAGCCATTAAAAAAAATAAAGTGTTCTCAGAATTTCCTTACAGCATCTTCACCCCAATCTTAACCACATATTTGCTACCAAGTACTCCAGATAGAGCCACCCCTCTGCTTATTCCCACTCACACATACCTAGATCTTCTTGGTACTCTGCTTATGCCAATAGATATTCAAGCCATATTTTACTTTTTCCCTATATTACTTCAGATTTCAAAGGGAAACCAGCAACTTAGCAGGATCAGGGCAGGAATAAGGCCCTTCACTGCTGCATGGATGAGGCTGAATCACCCCCAGTACCTGCATTTCTCAGAACAGTATCTTTTCAAATCAGTACAAAGCAAATGTGTTGTTCCCTTCATTTTTCAGAAGTGTATCAGCTGCTGAAGTAGAATAGGAAGTACGTGCACAGCCCCACCGCAGCGCTGCAAGGGTGCATCAATGCAGAGCACTGCTCTCACGCCACAGAAGCACAGAGGAGCACTCACCTCATTAGTGCCAGAACCCGTGCGAGGCAGGCAACGGTTTTATTAATTTTCTATCTGTGCTCAAGGAAAAGCTGACAAAAGTCCGTCTACTGATCACAGCAGTGCCAGCGTAACTTCCCCAGCAGTACGGCACCAGCTTGACTTTGTAACTCTACACAAAGGGAAATTATGTTCCTCACGCTCCACTAGGACTGTCGATAAAAGCACTAGTGACTGTCCCAATCTACTTACAAGTGAGTTGAGATTGCCGGATAAGCTGCCAAGACACCACCACAATTTGACGGGAAGCAGTGAATTGTAGGTGAAGACACCAACCTCGGTATAACCACAAGAAACAGACTTGCCAGTGCCATCACTTGTTGGTCATTGGGAACCCAACGATAACACAGGGCTCAATGGCCAACAGGATGTATTTGGTCTGTAACAAAAAGAGGCTCTTGGGCCTAGAGTTCAATTATATAAGCATATTTGCTAAAAGAAGCATCGGTCCGTCACTTGTTCTCCTTTTGTGTTCACACTTTCTTCAGGTTCAGTTCTTCTGTTTCCATTATGGACCGATCTCCCCTCAACTTGCACCAGCAACCAAGGAAAAGACAATAGAAAAAATGTCAGGAAGAACTTCATACCCCATAACTGGGCATTCGCTGACGTGCCTTAAATCACTCTCCAAGCCATACTCCCCTCCATTAGCCAAAGAGAAATTCCAGAGAGACAAAGTACCCAAGCTGCTTATATGAGCAAGGGGTTGTGTGGTGTGAACGTCCCCCCACTGACAGATGCTCCAACAGGGTGGCAATTATGGCTGTATTTATCAGGAGTAGTGTGGGGTTTTCTGCTTTGTTTTGGCTTTTGCTTGTTTGTTTGCTATTCTAGCAGGGATTTGGAGTAATTAGTCTGTTCTCAGAATGTCTCTTTGGCTGCCATCGATCGTTATTCTTTTTAACAAGCCAGAGGCCAGATAGGTACCTTCTGCAGCAAGGGCCAAAACTAAGAATGAGATCAAGGCGCCTGCATCGCTGATTTAGGAGAAGGACCCCTAAAAGTCCTGTTACTTCTTACAACAGCTGGGTCCTCATGTCTGCCTCATTTCTGCAGCTACTGACCTGTTTAGGACTCCAATTAGGACCAGACCCAACCCGACTGTGCAACCTATATATAAGCCTTCTGTGTCATTCCAGAAACCTTGGTTTCAATCCACATAAACTGTGATTATGGGGGCCTGTCAGACACTGCTGCTTGTGTCTGATACCATCTGGTAAATCTACCCAGTGGTGTTGTTAAATCAGCTGGGGGATTGCACAGCACACTCACCTCAGTGATTTCTGGATGCAGCAGAGCAGAACGTGAGTCTTGCAGCTGGCCTGAAGGAAACTGGTGCATAATGTAGCTGGCAACTCTCTGCACTCAGCATCACCTCCCTCCCCTTCTTGGTGGCCTTTCCTTCTACCTGTAGGGCTTCTTGCTAACCACGCCCAGCCCACCAGCACACTGCCACATTGCTTTCCAGTCACTTCCAATCAGGAAAGGCTCCCGTGTTGAACTTTAAAAGGGGAACATGTTGCTAACTAGACATCCTCCCAAAGAAGCTTCCTTCATAACACATGTCCTTCCTCCTTTAAGTGGAAAGTTTCAAGCTGAAAATCCACCTCTTATCTCATTTGGTCTTTGCACTCTCTGCCTGTATCTCTGTAGGAATTTAATACCGAGCCTCAAGCGTTTCCTGATCATCTTGCTTGCAGGGTAAAGGATATCCTTGGCACATTAAGGTGAAGTGGCCAGACACTTCGGCTTACCTCTGTAATGGAAGTTATTCTTAGATTTCCAATGTACCGTTCACAAGACACGACGCTCCCTTGGACAGCCACTGCTCTGTTCCAGGCACCAACTCCTACGGAGCTGTCGTAGCATCCAGACAGATGCCATTGCACCAAGGACAAAGGACAACCAATCTAATCCTTATGTATTTATAGTGTGTTTCAAAAAAAATATTAAGGAATTTATTCGGCTCCTTGTTTCTAAAAAATCATAACTGGTCAGAGCAGCTTCTCAGAGATATACCAGCTGATCAGCCTGCCTCGGAAATACGGAGCCCTGGACACAGGGACATTTCAGTGCTCATCCTCAACACAGCTCCCCAGGTATTCAGTTCTCGGTGTTGATAATCAGTTATCTTCCAAACAATTCATGAGAAAATTAACTCTAAAGCATCCCACCCCCAAAAACTAGGTTCTTGTCTTAAACAATACACTGACCAGTGCTGCAGGGAAGCTTTAAACTGACTCAATTTCAAAACTAAGTCATTCCCCCGAAAACACACATCTTAGGCAATACAGAAAGCCTGCGTGAAGGTCTAAAGGAGACAGCAGTCATATTATTTTACTCAATCCCATTGCTGTCTGAACACAGCTCAGAGAACACAGCACCAGTCTCAACGTAACATGGCAGCGAGTAAGAAAGAGGATTGCTTCTGCTCTCTCTTTGGACAGCTTTATGGCTGTAGAGCTGTATACAAATACAGACAATTAGCAGTATCTTTTATTTTCAGGAGGCACAGGAATAAAAAAATAAAGGCATCTATATTTAGAGGGTCACTAACACCAACTTGGAAAGAAAGATTTCAAAAAAAAAAAAAAGATTACATTGGGGCATTATTTTTGACAGTTTCCCTTTACATTTGCTCTTTGTTGCTCTGTACAAATCTCTGGTACAAAGCCTCTCTGCTCTCCCATCCCCTTTTTCTGGCAGAACCCTATACCCAGCACGTGCACCACGATACCACTACCCTGCAGCCGGGTGGGCCCGTCACCATTTCATGTCTGGAAACCTTTTCTCGTTGAGGATGTCTACATTTCAGTTTAAGACTATGTTGTCAAATACATTAAATTCAGCTCTTGCGGGCAGCAACAAGAAAAGCAGCAACCTGCGTGCCTCAGTCCACGCACTCCTCCCTACATTACCCACCTGTGCCAAGACGGCTCCCCCTCCCCAGCACCCTGCTTCCTGGGGACAGAGCCCTCCTTGCCCACCCTGGAAGTCCCAATTCCTTCAGGTTTCAATCGCTGCTCTGGCCCCACAGATGACCCCCTGTTACTAGGAGAGTTACACACCACGGCTATCATTCCACCCTCTCCCATCGCTGCAATTACACTGCAGCTGTTATTCAGGCAGTTATATTCTTCTCCTCTGAGTAAAGTTACCCTACTGCTATTACATCAATATGGAGACCCTCTGACTTCTATATTATACTTATATTGTGGCTATTATTTGTATGTTTATGCTTTCCTGTGGGTATAGTTACCTGATACTATTATCTGTGTAGTTAGTTATATCTTCCTAAGGGTATACTTACTTCCCTGGCTGTATTTAAATCGTCTTCCACGGCTGTAGTTACATTGTCAGATTCACATAAATAGTGCAGTTATGCTGTACAGTCAGCGGGCAACGCTTGCAGTGCTGCTATTATTTATACAGCACTAGGATCCCACTGGTATAAATACCTCACTCACAGACTGAATTGCTTTGCTGCACGTATAAATAAGAGGTGGGAAGGTGGCTCTCCATTGTACAACGCCTACATCGGAGTAATGAGCAGTGCAGCGATGGCAGAGAGGAGCAAACTGGACCCTGTGCACACACCTCCACAAGGGGTATGTTGGCTTTAGAGCTCCACAACTGACTCAAAATGTCATTATCCAGACAGAAAATTCCTCATTTCGGTATCATAATTCTCCAGGTGAATTGCGGTGCCTGCCTAAAGGACTCGTACATCACGGCAAGGTCTGGATGCCAAGTCTCGTAAGGCAAAACACGAAACACGGGCCTAACTAGAACAACGAGGTGTGGTGTGACAGCCAGCCAACACCACCCACAGGGCAGTGGAAAAAGAAGCGGGGAACAGAAAACTAATTATTTGCTGCTGAAGGATGAGGAGTTTTACTGCTGCTGTGCTAACGCTTCGTTAACAAAAATGATTATGTCTGTGTAGCAAGTTAATACAGAACAGATCAAATCAAAGGTCCATCTAGCTCAGCATCCCTTCTGAGACATCAGCCGCACAACAGTGCACACGAAAATAATACCTCTAGGTACTGCCACAGGCAGAAAGCCATCAGCCCTTGCTCACCCTCACGATCTCATGATCCATCACACCTTCTTCGGGTCTCCCTCAGCCATCTGCAGTCTCAGCCGAATCCCCAGCCTCACCATCCTGTCCTGCCATCAGTCCCTCTCTACTTTCCCTCCAGTCCCAGTCATTCCAGCCCAGCGTATCCTCATTTATCCACCCGGATCAACATCTCCTCTGCGGGGCTATCAAGGTGGACATCTGGGGTGGGAGGACCGAGTCGGACTCCACCAGCAACCGCGATCCGATCATTTTCTGCAGGCATCAAACTCTTCTTGCCTACCACGGGAAAGATTATATTGAGCAACACCTGCTGCTCTGTCAGAAGCGGTTTCTGCTAATACGTATCACTGTCCTTTCTGAAAATGTTCAGATCCACGTGTGTCCTAGGAATTGGCAGAAGGGATTACTGTAGCAAGAGATTTGCAGAGTTTTTTTTGCAGAGATTTGATAGTTTGACAGGGAAGCTCCTGAAGGAAGCATCTCAGTGAAAAAACACAGGAGTTCAATGTGACGGGTTTTAAGAGTGATGCTTTAATATTCTGCCTAAAAATTACAGTTTGGGGATTGCATCCTTGGAGCAGAAGGGGCAATGGGCCCTCCACCGGTCTGTGAAAGCATTCACCATCCGTGGGGCACCAGTGAGGCGTATTTGCAATTCCTCCATGCAGGGCTTAAATACAATTCCTTCTTCAAATGGTGGTGGGAGAAAATCCCCCATCACTCATGTGTGAACAATGCAGGCACTAGTCAAACACTGATACTCTTTCTCCTAGCATCAGTGCGTCTTCCCACTGGGAGATCCCCGGGGACAGACACTACACGCTGTAGCAGGTGAGATGTTTCACCACGCAGGATTTTCCCCTTGTGACGCCTTCTGCCTACACGAGATTTTCTACCAGAGGTTCTCAGAGCAAAGCAACAAATCTCTATAAAATTAAATAATGAAACTGTAAAATTAAACCTTCATAAAACAGAGGGCCTCAACAAACCTTCATCAAATTACAAAGAAGCCATAAATTATGATATACTTTAAATATAAAGTAAGACATCAGCACAAGTGATTAGTCCAGGCTCATCAGGTTTAACTCACAATTCAGATGATTTTTAGCTCCAGTATTTAATTTTAAGTACTAAATGAGGATTTTACTGTTTTATCAGCAGAAGAGAAATGCCTGACTTTTAAAGGAACAGGTTTAGTCTTTGTCAGCCGCACCACACCCCCAAAATCTGACTGAGAAAGCCAAACTAAAAGAAAAAGCTGGACCAAAGTTCCATCCGCCGCCCCTCCCTTTTTCTTTTTTTTAAATGTTAAAACATTCCCCTCTCTTCAGAGCTATCAGCCCATGCAGAAGTTCTGGAAACACCACACAAAAATGTCTTTCACAGCCAACTGAACTGTGGCCACCAGGTACCGAGTCCTCAACTCTTTCAGTTCATAGCAGCTAAGGGCAGAAGGCACCATCTGATAACTGGTGACAGCCCTCGTCCAACCCAGCCCTTTACCTTTTGCCCAGTTATCTTTGTACTGAGCTCAGCAGTGCATAATTTGATGAAAAATAACTTCCAGGAAGGCATTCAGTTATGACTTGAAGGTAACCCCGCTGTATTCCTTACCTCTTTGGTCTCACCAGTTATTTAAAGTTACTCCTCCAAACATTTATCTCCCTCCTGCTTTGGATTCACCTGGCTCCATCTTCCAGCCATTAGTTCCCGTTATGCGTTTCTCTGCCAGATTCGAGAGCTTTTTAATGGTCAGTATTTTCCCATAGTAGAAGTATTTATTTATATACTGTAACTAAGCCACTGCAAAATCATTCTGATACTTGAACGGGTACCCAACCATCTAGATGCTATTCTGTCCTTGATAATAAAGTTTGAAGCTCAGCTGTTGCGAGGGATAGAAAATAAATAAAAAATAAATGGTCTTTTCCTGTACATTGGCCGCAGGCTAAGCTACTGGCCAATGTAACCCGTCTAAAACCAGGAACAGAAAATCTCTCCGTTTGTCTTACATGTTCATGACAAATGGCCAATGAGAGATTTATCTATAGATGAAGGAGGAGCTAGAAAGCCCTGAATCCTTCACACAAAGTGACCTTCTCTTCTTTCACAGAGGCAGATATGACATTCTCTTGTCCCAGCAGAAGACCCATCAGATTAATACCCTTGAATACAAACTGAACGGTGCCTGAACGTGTTAGATTGTACCCATCTTGCAAACCAGATTCCCTCATTTGGGATGGGAGGTGATAAATCCTCTGTCATACGCAAAGGTTGAGCGTGGCTGCTGGAGGACAACAGACCACACAGCCTTTTGACCACCTGCTCTGGGGTCAGTAGATGACTTTGTACCAGCTGCAGAAGAGGTGGTATTAGAAATGCAATGCAAAACTTCAGGCTGACCACAGGTTCCTCTCTCTCCAACCCACATCTGCTTTTTACTACTTGTATGCTTCAAAACAAGCCAACAACAGCAACGACTACACCTAGCCAAAATTAAGTCACACGCCCTTTGCACCTATAGGTACCAAAGCCCTACAGCCTCCCAGGCCACAGAAAGATAGCTGCAGCCCCCTTGGCTGACCAGCCATCCAAGTGTTTAACCTCACTGGCCATCCCAGGCTTGCCCTGGGAGCCCAGAATGGCTCTGAGCTTTGCAGCACCAGCAGGGCTCCCCTGGGAGCCCCCAGGTTGCCCCTTGCAGCGCCCATCACCCCGTGTCAGCCGGCTGCTGAAATCGCTTGCCCTGCACGCAGTCCTGCTAAGTGGCTGATTTTGCACAAATTGAATTTGGCAAAGATGTTAAATGTCACAGAGTGAGATGCTGGGATAGCAGATTTAGCAAAATCTGGGAAATAAAGATCGCTTTCCAGCTAACTGGGAAGAATTAGGCTTTGAGACCTGGATGCAATTTGAAGCGTATGATAATGCAAGCTAGTCAAAGCCTACTCCAACTGTAATAACTTGCTGTAACTGTTGAAGGTGTCCCATTAGAAAAAGAGAAATTGGCACGGTACAGGTCAGTTCATAATTGTTCTGGCAGCTCTAACACGGCTTGGCTTGCATGGCTTTCTCAGGTTTGTATGCGGCCTCTGCCAGCTCCAGCCCAAAGCCCGGCCTCTCTCTCTCGTTAGGACTGAGCTTGTGGGAAAAACTGGAGAAGACCCCCAGTCCTCCACACCTACAAAGAGATTTCCCATTTCTCCTTTGGGGAAGTTTTGTGCTTCCTTGGTTTTGGGCTGACCCCATGGGGCTCGCGGGCAGCGTGGTTCAGTGCTTCAGGCAGTGGGGCTAACGATCAGGAACGTAACACAACCCCCTTGTTTTCCATAAAGTCCTTCATTTAACAGGAAGGAGCAGCCTTCCTTCATCCACCTTCATCTTCCTTGTGAAGATTTGCTTCACAAATCTTCTTAAACTTGGAAGAATGAACATTTGGCTCTTGCAAAATGAAGCTCCCTCTGCAGAGGTCCAAAGGCAGGGACACGAGACCGATGCCACCATGGGCCAGGCTCTGCAGCATTAAGGTCTTTTTGCGGATGGGACAGAAGTCCTGGACAAATCCCACAGGACACAGCTCTCCCAGGGTGTCAAAAGAGCTCCTCGCCTCAACCACAGCACTTCAGCCACATCAGTTCAGTTCAAACAAACACACCAAGGCTGTTGGTCTGCTCCTCGCACAGCCATCGCCACCTCTGACGGTTACGTGACGGCGTGAGAAACGGGGTGTCACAGGCGGTGACAGCGGGCAGCAGATGCTGACAAATAACCCAGCATCAGACAGCTGAAAATAAACTAGCCCCGGGGAAGCTATCGACGCAGCATCCACGCTGAGATCCTTCCTACTGAAAACCTGATGATTTGGGGGGAAAAAACGTTAACTGTTTTTACAAAACCACTGAAAAGGGGTCTCCGGGTTTTGTGCAGTGCAGAGGAAAACAGCTCCTGGCTGCAGGACGCGGACGTTCTTACATAAGAGATGCAGATGCCGCAGATAAGGCTGACATCTGCACTCCCGTGATGCCCGAGGCGGTTTTGACATTGACTAAGATGGAATGACGGTGTCCCCCACAGACAGAAATTATTGCAGGCAACTTCTTCTGGATATTCAGATGGTGCTGCCCAGCTTGGAGTGAACTCACAGGTTGTTTCTTGACTTGCCTTTGTTTCTTTCTCTGTTGCTGACTGGCCATGCTTTTCCCCACGTGAAAGTTTATATTTGCAAGCTTCAGCTTTCAGTTTGGGGTGGAAAAAAAATCCCTACAAGCCTCTTAAAATTCATTCCTTTCGGATGAAATGCGGAACTCAGAAGACTGTCAGTGCTTAACCTGTCAAATTAAAAATCTGAGAGTATTCCCAGAGCGGCCAAGCCTCGTGATTTCTCTGGGAATCTCACAACATCTGGTATTTCTTTTAAAAATGCAGTTCCTGAAGGCAAGTAATTACGTGAGAATCTCAGTTTTCATTTGTGAAAAAGCCATGCTTTTAAACTTCACAATTGCCAATGAAAATACTCTGAAAACATAAACTGACTGTTCCTTAAAGGCTAAGAAATCATAATTCACATCAAGGAGCCCAAATGTTTTATTTATCAAGGAAAATAATAATTCAACATCTAGACTCGGATTTTGAGGTTAGGGACAGCAAATGTGGATGAAGAGAATTAATTCAGGAGAATATCTCAGGACTAGAAAATGAAAAGTGGAGGAAGAGTCAAAGAGGGCTCCATTTTGCATGTGAGCGAACAGCCTCCAACGCCTAATCTGAGCTATTTTCCCCAGCTCCAAAGGTAGGAACAAACACAGGAAAAGATCAGGGAAACACAAGGCAGCACAGAACGTCACCGAGGGCAGAGCAGAGATGTCAAGGCACACTGTGTGCCCCTTCCTCTGCTTTGGGGCCCTGCAGCCCACGAGGACCGCTGTTCCAAGCAGCGTGGGAGGCCTGGGGTGAGGCTGAGCCACCACTGACTAAACATCGCCGTCCTCTGGATCCCCACTCTCGTTTTTCAAAAAGAGCCTGCCACGCTAGTCATCCGGAGGTCCTTATCCCTTCCGTAATTATTGGTCACGGTGTCCCAGCCGACATCCTTCAGTCCATTTTCACTAACAGCCAGAGGATAAAACATGTCAAAAGCTCTGAAACGACTTTGGTGCCTGCAGCCCTTTGCCACTGAGCACCACCTAGGCTCGTAAATCGCTGCCGCACTTCTGCAAATATTGCCTTTAAATCAGGATTTGTGGTCAGGTCACAAGCACAGCAATAACCCTTAAAAACCATCCATTTCTTCCCCACCACCTGCCGCGGTCCCGACACTCGCCCCACGGACGGTGCCAACACCAAACCAGCAGGAAGAAGCTCTTCAGATGTCCGTCCTCTCCCGATAACACAAGGAGGGTATTTTCAGCTTAAAAATACGCTACTGCAAGTGTGTAGGCTGCCACCCTGTCAGCCTGAAAAGAGCTCTCGAAGTAATGAATGAGTCCTGTTGTTCCTACCAAAACAGGGTATCCCTCATCCTGACAGCACTACGCCTGCCTTCCCCACAGCGATGCAAGGCGTGGAGGCACCCGTGCAATGCAGAGCCATTTTGCAGTGGGGATGCTAAGGGGGTTATATCTTCATTTATTTAAGCAAACTCTATTTCTGTATTGTTCATTTAATGCACAAATATTTAGCCATTACCCAGGCACACTCGCTTTATACCCCCCTGCTTTGCTCATCACAAAAAAAAAACAAGGTTTAGCTTTCCTGGCTCCTTTCACCCTGAAGAAATTGAAATCCGCAACAGCTACAGAGCAGTAGAAGGAAAAGCAGCTTTAGTAACTGCTTTTCAAGGTGAGAAGTTAAGGGCAAAATTAAGATACCAAGTCCCATTCAGATCTGAGGCCCCTCCGCACTTGATCCAGCTGCAATTAGCCAGAGGTGGCAGCAGCAGTATCTGCAAAGTGATCAAGATGCACCTCGGTTTCCCTAGGACCCAAAGTCACACAATTTTCTGTAATGTCAAGGGCCAGCTTTCCCAGGCAGGTGTTTGGAAGAATACTCGCCAATCTGAATATTACACAGTTGGCTGCCAGCAGTAAAGTAAATAAAAAATAAATTAGTAAAAGGTTCTCTGCAAGAGGGTGAGAGCACAGACCCCATCTCCTGAGCTGCAAAAACTCGTCCACAATGGAAAAATTGTGTGACTTTGGGTGCTTTTGTAAAATTTCACATTTTACAATTTTTTTCATGTGCTGCCCCAGGTGGGAACTTGGTCAAACCTCACATGGTCCTTAAAGTAATAGCAGGAATGAGCCAAGGGAGCAAGAGAGGCTTGAAAAATTCCACTGCAACCCAGCTGATTGCGTTGCTTTATCTTTTTTCACCTTCTGTGTTGGTCCTGATTGCCCTTCAGCAGATGCCGTGACTGGCAGGCACGCTTCAGCTTCTCCTGCCACCCTACCTGGGACCATGAAATTGTGAAAAAATTGCAAAGAGAATGATGCAATAAATACCCTTCTATCTGATCTACCACGGCTCTCACATGGCAGCTGCTGCTTTCCAGGCTCCTCTTCGTCCTTCTGGCAACAAAACATTAAAGAAGCAACCTGGAAATTAAAGGCAGCCAAGAGAGACTTCGCACAGCTGGGAAGGAGACCACAGCAAACACAATCCCAAGCAAAGCAGGCAGCAATACTAGCACAAAAAATATATGTATGTATCTCAGCTGGCTCTTCTGGGCTCCTCTGATCCCACTGCTTTGGTCCTTCAGCATCCACACCAGCAGCAGAACCGGCGCCAGCACAGACTGGGGACCAGAGTGCCACCATGGCCCCTCGGCGAGGGAATCCAACCCCCTGAGCCTGCTTGTTTCTTAAAGAAATGGAAATGTGTCATTTGCCCTTACTGCTTGGATGGCAGCACGTTCGGAACATGAGGCTGTTGTGTTTACTCAGCAACATATGATTACAGGATTGCTCAGCCGCGAGGTGGGCGGAGGGAGCCGGAGCACCGAGAGGAGAGCAAGGAGGCGGAATTACATTTGTTTTCACAATGCCTCTCGGACAGAAACTCATTAAGGTTTAACTCGCATCCCTCCGAGCAATCATAGCACATAAACGTAATGTAATATAGAGCGCAAAGGAAGTTCTTTGGGGGAAAATAGCCTGGATGTAGTCCAAAGCGGGTGGCGCCATGCCCACGGCTCCCGTGCAGCTCCTTCGCACAAGCCGTGCTGCACCATCCCTCCCCACTTCCAGGAGCAGAGAGGCCGGGGCCTCGTCCCCCATAAATCACCATTTTGACCTCGCTCTTGGTCATTTTATACCGGCTGAGCAGACAGCCCTTTGCAGGCACAGAATAAAGGCTGGGGTGATAAAAGCAGGACCCCTCACCACAGTCAGGGTGCGAGGAGGAAAGGGGGACCCAAGCAGAGCTGAAACACCAATATAATGTGTCACTCACCGCATCAGCAGCGAAACCTCTCTCTGAAACAGCTCTACTTCCTATGTAAAAATCAGATGCAAGGCAGGCTTGCCTTGTGCTCAGCGAGACGTGAACTTGTCAGGGTGTGGAGGCAGGAGGGGGATTCTCACCTGGGTGGGTTTAGTTATTGCACAGGGAGAGGACGTTGGGGCGCGGGGAGGAGAGCAGTCAGCGGGAGCTCTACCTGCCAAGCTAAAGCTTGGGCATCTCAATCAAGCCAACAGCCCCCAGAAGTGCCGTTCTGCTTTCTTCCGACCTTGGAAGGAGCTGAAGTCTGAGGACACGTTCGTTTTTGATGTTAAAGGAACAGCCCCGGAGTACAGGTGCTCCATGCGGTGTTTTTTCCACTCTCGCTGCTGAAACCCAGGGACAGCAAAACAAAACCTCGGTGGGGGAAGTAGGGTTTTTTTTTGGTGGCTGGGTATTTTTTATTAATTTATTTATTCCTCCCTGACATTAAACCCAAGTCTTGCAGGGCACGATTTTAATAAATCCTTGGCTGTCTCTGGTGGAAAGGGACCTGGCGTAGTTGGCAGGGATGGTCCCTTGGCCCTGCACAGGCTGAGTCCCAGAGTAATTGATGATGGAAACCACCACGTGTTTGTTGTCCTCCCTGTTTCTCCCTTTCTAAGAGGCATTTTCCCTATCAGACCCCATGATATACTTTTAGGAACAAACCCAGGGGCGTGGGGGCACTGCCGCAGTCAGGAACACCAGCAACGTGGGTCAGTCCCTTGCCTGCATCGCTGAGGGTTGCGTGCCAAGGTATTTGTAAAACCACCCTTCCTGGGTGCCGAGGTATTTGTGAACCCACCCATTGTGCCGTGGGGGCAAAGAAAACAGCTACCCCTGCAAGAAAGCTTTGTGTTTTTTTCCTAACCCTAAAGCTCTCTCCTAACCTCCACCTCCCCGGCTGCTGTTTAACCTCCTCCTTCTCGCCCCTTTCACCACGGATGGTGCCCAGAGCCCCTCATCCACCATCTGCGAACCAGACCTGCGGTGCCTGTAAGATTATGGAGCCACAAGCTGGAGGCAATGAAAATCAGAGGCAGCTTCAAAATGCAACGGGAAGATTTCGTTCTGAATGTGCTTATAGCAGCACTATTGAGCTCTAAAAGCGCGTACAAAGGCAGACTTCATCATTTAGTGAATATAGATGCCTTAGCCATTACTAAGTAAAAACATCAAAGGCTACCCGGAGAAAAGCAAACATAATCTCTCTGCTCCTTCAGACTGCATTGAGCGCTCCTTCCCGGCCACAGAGAGCGGCTGCCATGACCACGGCAGCAAACATGAAAGTCACAGGGGAAACATCCTTAAAACTGCACCTTTACAAACAACGCCTCGCTCATTAACATAGGACAGAATAAAACATCAGGAGCCTTTCATTTAATCCTCATTTATTATGGATGGAAAACCTGCGCCTTGTAGTACGAAGATCCTCCATTCCTAGGGGCATTTCCCTTTTGTTGTACACACACACGCACCTTGCTCTAACAAAACAGTGGAGGCTCTTCAGCCCCCTCAGACATCACTGCTCAAAAGGGGAAGCTTCAAGCAGAGCTTTTCCTTTAACATAGCCACAGAAAAACAGCCTTCACGTTGTCGATGCAGCCGATCAAGCCTTTCCAGCCGTCTCATCAGCAGGATCTGCCGAAACACAGCCCCACGAGGGGCTGGTGGCACGGAGCATCCCTTCTGGAGGGGCTCTCCCAGGGTTGCATGCAGCACACAAGCTGTGCAATACGCTGAAACTGGCCAGATGCATTGAGGAGGGTTAGCTGGCAGGGCAGGGCACCTCCATCCCCGCCCTGGGGGGCGGAATTAGGGGTTGTATGCAGATTACCTCCTGCTCCACCTCTGCCATGGAGCAAACAGACAGGAGAGGTCCTGCAGGCCCAGAGAACAGACACCTTCACTGCCCGTTGCTCTGCTGAGCTTCCCGTACTTTGTTTCCTCTTAAATCTCCCCATTTCTGGATGCTGACACTTGCTGTTTCTTCAACGCTGCCCTTTAAAGCATTTCAGCTTGTTGGATGGCACAAGGAAATGGGGAAACAATTACCTTCAGTTTTAAAGAAAAAGAACTCAACTACAACAGTACAAAAGCACTTGCTGGGCTCTGCACAAATTGTGGTGCCAGTTTGGCTCAGACTTTCTTCTAATCTTTCATTTCAGACAGCTGAACCTCACTGGCTTGGCCTCAAGCTCCTAGCAGAGGCAAGCTGGCCTCCTGCACGGCTAATACCTCTTTCCTCCCTTTCCTTCTCACCCTGAAGTAGAAAACTTCTGTCATTATCCTGAAATCAGCAGCCCTGAAAAAAATAATCAGCCTTTCAAGTCAGGCAGTCTGCTGCTATTCACGTCCTTCCATGAACTCAGCCTACTTTCACCTCTGATTTCCCACAAAGACTGCAACACGTGAACTGCGCGCTGACTTGGCAAACCGCAGGCTGCAACGGGAACACGTTGGAATAAATTACACTGAAAACAAACAGGTAGACGAAGAATTCGAGGAACGACCTAGGAGAGTGTGAACTAACAGGCCTGCTACGCCGGGACGCCACACTCCGTAATTTAAAGCAGCACGATGCCCCACGAACATCCCAGCACAGGGCTGTGCCAATTCTTCATTTACAAGGCTTTGGGGCTGCTTTCCCTGCAAGCGCTGCGTGTCGTACCCGCAGATGGGAACCGGCATCCCTGTAACACGCAGGAGACAGATGCGACGGGAGGAGAAGAGCAAAAATGTAATCGGTTTGTTGGCAATAGCAAAACAAAAATCAATGTTGTACTATTCCCTCCCAGAGTGAAATGTATTATTTGCCGTTCTCCCGGTCTGTTCTTCCATTTCTGCTTGTTCCCCGCGAGCGACAATTACCAGCACATCAGCCCTCAGTTGAACAGGAGCCTTTAGAAACCCAGCAGCCAAGTGGGGAGCACAGGGCGCAGATCTTTCCACTCCTTTCTCTTAGTTCAGAGCTAACAAACAAATGACACAAGGAAAAGGTAGTGCTAGGCGCCTGCTCAGCTCCCCGGCTTTGGTCTTAACCAAAGGAGACAAAAAAACGTGTTAGGGAAACAGAGCTGTCCTTGAATTGATTTGTGGTTAGCTTCCAAACAGGCTCCATTTTCCAGGCTCCTAGTTGAACTCCGAGTTGTCTGGAAGGAAGGAAAAATCTGCTCCCACAAACACTTAGCAGATGGCTTTCGATTTTTCCCAGGTGCTAAGCACGCACCGTTCCCATTAAAGTCTGCTCAAATTGTAGGAGTGCAGAGCTGGACCATAAATTCTGCCTCCCAGGTTCCTTCACATCTAGCTTAGTTATGCCTCGGCTTATTTTGTTGCAATATTGACCTTAAGCAATAATTGAAGAAATAAATCAGTATGGCTCAGCAGCACATTAAATCTCATTCCAGTGCCTGGACCAAGCTGGATACCACCGAGCTCTCCTTCATGGGAGCAGCACCGCTTCATTAGATGATCCTAGAAAAGAACCAGCCAAAGGAGCTTTCCCAAACCTCCTCTCCTAGTGCCACAGCAGGGTTGTTTTTTGCTCTACAAACTTGTGCTGCTGTTCCCTTCAACTCCAGCAGAAACATCAATCGGCAGAGCTGGTGCAGGCTCGGTGGGAACTTCGAGATGTTTTAGGAACACCAAGAGCCAAGAGCCTGAGGAGGCAGCAGCAAGGAAGGAGCGGGCAGGTAATAGATAGCTTGAGAGGAGTTCCTCCTCCTGGAAGGAGAGGATAAAACAGCCACAAACACACTTGACTGCTGGCGTTCAACCCCACAGCAGGCTCGTGTAGACACAGGACCCAACCCGCTTCCCCAGGGAAAATCCCTCACGCTGCCCCCTGGGAGATTCAGCCCCCCATTTCTGCAGCGGGCAGCAGCTTAAGGCACCAAGGACTTAAGTGACGCTGCTCCCAATCCAATTGCATGAGGCTGAAGTTTTTTCCTCCCCCATATTTTGATCTAAGGAACGAGCATCCGTGTGTACACGTACACGATGTACGCGGCTGCAGCCACTACAGATGTGCAGGCACACGAGCTCTGCTCATCTCAGTCGCTCTCCGCAGCTTTGGGAACACATTCATCAGGACCATCCAGCTGCCATTAACGTGCATCTGCAGAGGCACACGGACAATTTAACAGAGTGGTGAAATGGCATAAAAATCCAGAACAGGAAGCAAAAAAACACCACTTAAAAGTACTAAATAATAAGTATTTGCTACATTAGCAACATCATTACGATACTCAGAGAGCATACCTGGACACTTGCACTCACATTACATTTTGCAGACACCTAACAACTGAAAGGATTAAATCAGACATAGTCTGACAACTGCCATTTCCCCAAAAAAGCTAGGGGGATCAGAAAGACCTCCCTTATCCTCACCGCAGGAAGTCCCACATTGATGCCCTCCATCCCACTCTGCTGTCCGGTCTGAGCTCCCAGGATTATCCCCAAAGCCAGCCAGCAAAGGTGCAGAGGAAAAAGGGTTGAGCCCCATCCATAAGTGGTGGAGACGTGGGACTTAGCACCAGCAAAAGCTACCACAGAGTGAAATGTCACAACATCAAGGCCTGGCTGAAGGACAGTAAGAAATTCGCTCAAGGTGGGATCACATAAATACAGGCGGCTTCACCCACGCCCCCTTTTCCTCCTTGCCCACTTACAATGAAAGCATTGGCAGTCTGGGATTACTGCCCACACCAGGATCACACACATGCAAGGCAAAGCACACCAGTATTTCCACCTGCAGTTTCAGTGCCTCGGACAGCACGGCTGTGCAAGTTGACTGGCACCAACGCTGCCCCGGAATCTTTTGCCTAAACGAGGGTTTTACCCGATCTACCGCAGCCTGCCTCGTACACACAAAATGGTCAGACCAGAGCGGGTGTCAACGTAAGCGCTTTGAGGTACCTCTGGAATTTCGATCTGCAGAGATGGTGAGCCCTTAGGGCTCCCAAAAAATCCTCCAGGACATGCTCCTGTAGCACATGGGTGGCCCCAAGTACATGCAAAGGCAGACCCCGAGCCCGAGGCTGCAGGCAGCTCATATCGAGCTAGGTCACACTGAACAGCCCGACCGTTTTTGGGCACACAGAGCCAGTCCTAGTCCGTTAACATCTTCCCTCTGCAACCTGAAACCAAGATTGGTTTCAGAAGGTTGACTCAAATCAAATCAAACTCATTTTCGAGACAGTTGCTGGCAGAGGGAAGCAATCAGCTTTGATTTCCAGCAGGGAGAGAAACACGTTCCACCCCCCGCGCCATTACCTGCGGGTACTCTGCCAACACCGATCCAGAGCGGCCACCCATTAGGATACGCTGGGTGTTTGCTATGCAATTTACTGCTGCTTTCTTTTTTTTTTTTCTCCTAGTCTTCCTAGTAGTGTTCCAAAATCAGCCAACTAGGCTAGGAACACAAGTTACATAAAGAATCCATGGGACTTGCTGCCGAACTCTTTTCAGTGTTTTTTTAAATGCCATCCAAAATGTGTGACGCGTTAGATCTGAACTAGCAACTGATATGATGTCCTCTAATGATAGTCTGCAATACAACGAGACAGCGACCAAGATTGGGCTTTGGAGCTGAAGAACCACAGCACTTCTCTGAGCTGCTGATGAGCCCCAGCACAGGACTTATCTGAACTCGTGGGCACGTCTTTCAAAGCAGCCTCGTTATCCTAGAACGCAAATCTGACTGGGAACTCTTAGGAATATGTCCTCTCGTGTCACTGTACCAAAACCAGAGAAACTGAGACAGGCACAAATTAAAGATTTGTTCAGCATGGTCTGAAGTGAACAGGATAAATGCTCACTCAGACGCATCTCATCTGCTTGTCTGCAGCTGCTGCTGAAAGACAGCAGCCACATCACCTCCATACATGCAAAGGGTTTTTTCCACTGGCGTTTGTTTTTACCTTTTTTATGATGTACGTCTCTGCATATCCTGGTACCTGCTTCTGCTTAGCAAAGGCACAGAGCTTTGCATTACTTGAACTCTTGACGTGCAAAAATAATCGGACCTTGACAAATTACTTGCCTCTGCCCCCCGCCACTCAGCTCCCATCACACCCCAGCCTGGCTTGCAGAAGGGCCGTGTTACTCCCCCTGTTCCCAAATTACCTGGAGCATGAAAGCTCAACCAAGACCAAACCCTCCTTTGATGCTGACTTCTGACCTGATTTGCACGGAAATAAGACACCTTCACTGTATTCTTCTGGCTTCCATCAGAGGTTGGCGCGGCCATCTACAGGTGCCTTCGATGGCTGTTGCTTCCCAAACACTGAGTGGCAATCCCAGAGCAAAGTTTACACTAATTCAGTAATCACCCTGTATTTATTGAAAGGCTTATAATCCTGCAAGCAAAGACATTCAAGAGGCTTAAGGAAGGGAAAAGCTGCTGACAGGAGGGCATGCAAAGAGTCACTCATAATGGCATCTTAAGTGGGCCTGTAATCAACGAGATACACATGGCACGGGGAGTCAGATTAAACGCGGCCGTCTTGCTAAAATGATTTGAACCATGATGTGGGCATGAAAATGAGGAAGGCAAATAAAAGCCTGTTAAAAAGGGGGATAAAGAGGGAGACAGGTCTGCATTATGATTTTATTCAGGTCACCCATGTACATTTCAAGGCTGAGAGTCAAGCTGTCGGTTTTCTGGAGGTTCTTCAAATGTTTCGACTAAATGGGAATTTTCTTGTCACCTGTCAACGTGTGTATCTGCTTCATTCCCTGCCTCTCACATGAGTTATGTAGGTTTTCATGCGTATATATGCATCTGCACCAGTGCACATGCCCAAGCACACATTCACACAGATGTATCCACGTACTCTTGGCATACACCACAGTTACTTCAATCCAAAAAAACAACAACAACAACAAAAAAAAGTATTTTGGGCACAAAGCAGCTGCAAACCACAGCCTGGAAATGCACTTTTCCCTCTCTGTCCTATCAAGGTGCCTTACATTCGATATCATGAAATCGCAAGACATCATTGCCTCTAGAGCTGACAAGAGAGCAGTCTTCACAGTCCATTTAACCTCTCTGTTCGAACAGCAAATCAATTTTTTGTGATGCAGACATCTGTCCCAGTAGGGACTAAACCAACACTCACCAAATTATTCTTCGCAGATTACAGCGGAGCTATCAGATGGTGAAGACTTCTCTCCCAGTGACTCAGGCTTTGTTCGAGTCACTGATGGAAAGATGAAAGCCTTCCCCCTTCACGAGACAAAAATGAGAAAATCATCCCCTTGTGAAGAGCAGAGCACACACAAAAAATCTCTGCTGGTTCCCAGGGCACACACAATGCGTGTGAACCGGCTGGGAGCTGCAGCGCTGCTCGGGCACACGCACATCGCTCCTCAGGTTGCTCCCAGCACCCCAGCAGGAGTAAACCCATGGGAGATTTACTCAGGCTTACAGAGCTCGGCATAGAGCAGAATTGTAGCCTTGCTGCACTGCACCTGGAGGATGAAAACCAAAGCAAGATTTTTATACTTATTTTTTTGGGATGGGCTCTACCTTGTGCTCCTCATAGTTCAGAGGGGGGGGCCACGTTGCCTCTCTCCTGCTGGCTGTACCTACACACTTCTTACACAGTAATACCCTGGAGGCAAAGAGCACCTACAGGTGGTGGCTGAGCTGGGAAGAAGGCTCATTTGTCAGAGCCTTAAGCAGCAAGAACTATTTCCCCCCCTAGGGAAACAGAGCCAGAGCAATGCATTACATCGCTAAAGGCCACGGCGCCATGAATTATCGTTATTACACCTGATAAACTGCTGAAGCCCAGAGGCCACGGCCTTATCATACAAGCACACACCACCACCAGACTGTTTTCACACCCAGGTTGGTGCCAGCTAATCCCGGTGCTGAGCTCGGGGTGGAATCTGAGCAGACAAGTTCACAAAGCGCAGGGTGAACGGCAGCACGAGGGACCCTACATCACGTCCACGGCCGGGTCCTCTCACTCAGAGCAATGCAAAACTTTGCGCTTAAGTTTGGAAGAAAGCAGGAGATACGAAAAGAAGAAAACATGTCCTGGTGAAACTTGTATGATATCTTAATTTGAAATCAAGGTGCCGTAAAGAGTATTCGATCTGATCTGACTTTATTCAAGGGAGGCACAGAGGGGAAAGAGGGAGACAGAGAATTGTAGCCGGGGACTTCCACAAAGCAACCTAGGATTAAGGCAATATCCCTAACAACAAACCCAACCAGCCTGCAGTGACCACCTTCCCATCCCAGGCCCTAGAGGTCACCCAGCAAAGCAGGTTGGCTGCTCCCAGCTCATCAGACATGGCCCAGACGGACAGGAAGGGCTGTTCAAACACCGGCCGCATTTACATCCTGCGTGCTCCTGATCAGGATTTTGAAACAACAACAGGCAGAGCATGATGGACAGATGGTTTTCAAGCTTGAACGTGAGAAGAGGGAAGATGCTCAGGACAGTATTTCCCAAGCCAGTGCTGACTCCTACTCGGCAGTGGAAGCACCCCCAGCCCTCTCCCAGTCCCTGCTCTGCCTCCGATTAGGAATTACCCGAGTCACTCCGTATGCAGCGATGGGAGGAGATAATTCTGCAGTTGTGAGCAAAAGGGAGCTGGTCTGTCTGCTTACGGAGGAGATAACGGATAATCTACAAGCAAATGTCTGCATTAGTATGTGTCCCAAATTTTTAACTCATGTCTCAGTTCTAAAGCTGGTTTTCTTGCGTTTCTCTAGCACACCCCTTATCTCCCTATTCTCTGCAGCAACACCTCTCTCCACCTCACAAACTTAAATTAATTTGTCCTTACAGGGTTCCCATGAGTTGTCATCCTAGTTGTCATCCTTCCGTTGCACGCAGGTAACGAACACAGAGGCTAAGACCTGGATTCAGCCCTACAAGTTCCCACATCTTACATTTCTTATGGACTACATCCCCAGAGACGTAGATCCAGCCAGGAACAGCCTCCGGGTACAAAATCTCAGTTGGGGCTGAGGCTTCCCTTGGTGATTTATTCAAGGTCAGAGGGAACTTGCAAAAAGGGAGAAAATTAAACCAAAATCTCTTAAATCCCAAGATCTCTTAAATCCTAAGCAAGCAACTTCTCTAATGGAGCCTTGTTATTATATTTAATACAGCCGGTGCGTCTTTAATAAAACAGTGACCATTAGTGTGCTCATGTCTCCTGACAGCACTAACAGAGCCTGGACCCAGCCTGATCCTCCATCATCACTCAGAAATGAAGTATGCTCTGGTGTTAAACATTGCATTACACCACTTCCCACAGCCGTGCTGGGACTACTACCTGCTGGAAGTGGTTTTATGGTTTCAGGTGATGTGAATTTTGCCCAGGGTCAGTCCTGCCTACACAAAGGAGATGTGGAGCAGAGCACACCAACCCCGACTTACCCAGGAAAACTCATGCTGAATCAGCAGATCACACGTTTCATCCCCAAGCGGTCTCAGTAGAAATCGGTCAATAGCACCATGACTGCTCAGCCATGCTCTGCCATTTGTCATCTAGCACACGTACACTTTCCAAGGCTAGTTTATTCTGCCTTTTTTTCCTCTTAATTTAAGCTTTTGTAATTGATTTAATAATAGAAATGTTAGTACGAGCTAACGCAGCGTAAGAAAACGTCTGGGAACAGGACTTCATTGGTAGGGAGAGAACAAGTATGGACAGGAGCTGAAACGTGTCCCTTTGGTATCTAAAAGTGATTAGTCTGTCATTGGGAAGGCAGAACAGATGTTTTCACCATCTCTTGACAGAAAGTGTTACAGACTCACTCAAACATCAAAGGTCTAGGTCAAACGAGATAATTACAGTAAATCACTCAGCCCTGGAAAGCTACAGATCCCCCCAAACCTCTTCCATAGACTTTCTTCCTTTCTCAGAAGTTTAAGTATCTCAAAGGTGCTTTCCAAAGACATCAGCATCTGTTTTGAGCTGAAAGATGGGGGACAGGATTTGCTGAGATAGCCTTCAGACAAGGGTAGTGCTTGCTTTCTTTTGCTCCAGTTTCCCACCATACGCACTTGGATTTAAAAAAAAAAAAAAATAGGTTTAAGGAAAACAAAAATTACGTTGATCCTCTCCACACTGGACGTGAAACACCTCCCTCCAGTGGAGAGATTGAGGATTGCTCGATTTATTTATTTTTTGTCATACACCCTCTCCCACTACTTTAGCTCAAACAACACATGCCTGTTTGCCTGGGGAAGATCTGTGCTTCAAGGAGGAACTGCCAAGTGAGTAGAGAGCCCTATTATTGAAAGGGCAAAGTGGTCACAAGTTTATTTCATAAATAAGAAAGTTAAAATAAAAAGCTACCTAAACAACCCAAGAACTTCATTGCATCTTCACTGTAGCAGATGAAGTAACTCCAACAAGCGCCTTCCGATCTGTGCTGGCATATGAGAATAAGACGTTTGCACACTTTCAAGATGAAAACTGAGCATGTCCTTTCAAAAGGTTTAGAACTATTAAATATTTCCATTTGGCTTTTTTCCCCCTAAGCATTTCACTTCAGGACTGGAAGTGCAGATGCCAGAGCACTCCAGCAGACTGTTCTTCTTCTCCTGCAGTATCTTTACCCCGTGCAAGGGTTGTGAGCTCTCCTCAAGGAGTCTCTGTTCACGTTTACTCCCAATAAAACAGCCAGTTCAAAAAACACGAGCAGCCAAGCCCAACGCTTAAAACTGCTCAGCCCTTACACTTAAGTGCCAAATAGCTAGAACTTTAAAAGTGGGGAGAAATTAAACGAAAGCTCACCTTACAGTGACTTTTTTTCCTGAGACCATCGCTGTTACCAAGCCAAATGGCAAGAACCTTTCTGGAAGGTGTCAACATCACCTGACGTGGAAATGGGTCAGATCTTCGGTGGAGTCTATGGAAATTAGATTCCGGCTAATGTGAAACGCATAAGCTCCTCTGGGGTTCCACTATCAAGAATAAATGCATCAGTCCTAAACATGGTCTATGAAACGTGGATCTAGACCTACACACAGGTGCTCATCTATCGCTTTCAGAGAAGTCTGCAAGCAGAGAAACCTTCTTCCCCCTTCTTCAGTTTGAATTCTAAAGGTCGCTGGGGGCCCCTTCATATTGTTATGCCCATGCCCCTGGTACATCACACCATCAGCTCGAGTGCTTTGCCTGCCAATTATTCCCTAGCGGTTCCTATGGAGAATGCATTTACATCGCAGAAGCAGTCACAGGCTCTTCCCCTACTGATTATTCTTCTTGATAGCCTTCCTGGCAGTTGGTAGCATCCTGATTACTGTCAGAGCAACTGGTACGTAAACAGAGGATTTATTATGGCTTCAGGTGGGAACGAAAGACAAACTGCTACTTGGGATGTGCTTCTCAAACAGTCTGACTAAATTCAGCCTGGCAACCCATAGAGGAAAGGCTCGGGATCTCATTACCAGTGCCTTGAGCTAACGAGGCCCACTGCTCCTCAGTCAAATAATGAGCCTTTGCAGTTTATTTTAAATCAGCATTAAGCACGCTTTGAAGTTTACCAAATTTTGTGCTTCCTTTTCATGGTGGGCAGATCTGGTTAAAAAAAAAATCAGACTAGCGTTACATGGGTGAAAATAGGGTTGAACAGAAAAGCTCAGAAGAGCTTACAATAGCTCAGAGTGACCACCACCGAGTTCAGAGGAGGAACAGAAAATGCAGGGCTGTCCATGGGCGGAGGCATCCCTACAAAATAAGAGGATGACAGTTCCCTTTCCCACAAAAACGTGGTCCATTCCCAGCTGCTGTTTTCCCCAGTACCCCTGGGGATATGGCACCATTCCCCAGTGGATGGTGCTGTGTTGGCAGCCCGTGTCTGTCATCTCTCCAGAGCACCACGCGGTGGGTCTGATGCCCAGGGGGAGGTAAAGGCACTACCACAAGAGTCAGCACAGCTTGGGCTGAACTTTCCTCACCCCACCGAGCCACCCTGCCTGCAACCTGTCCACAGCCTGGGATTGATCCATGTTTAGAGAAAGAGGAAAATGCAAGAACATTGAGCCCTTGTTCAAAACGAACAACACGACCTCCAAAAACAATATTGAGACAGGCAAACACCATCCTATCCCCTCCTTCACTACTGAAATAGAAACCAAATGTCCATCCACCGAAAGAAACGTGCTCTGGGAAGGAGACGTCTGCGGCAGCAGCTTTGAACGTCTTGCCTGGTGGGGGTTTGTCCCACAGCCCCACCATTATTTCAATGGGGATTTTTCATTCAGCATAGCCTTTAAGCAAAGGTGCTCTGTGCAATCTGCCCTTTGCTTGTACAAACTAATAGAGCATTTGTGTGCTTGACATTTCACGTGGCATTACTACCGCATTCCCCATTCCCAGCGACAAAGTCGAAAGGGCAATCAATGCAGGCGAGGAGCAAGAAGTGCTGTTCCAATGGGTTAGGCCTTCCAGCTGCCAAAACGTGCGTCGCTGAGTAAAACGACTGCGAATTAAGCCAAAGTAATGAACTGGTAGAAGAATGAACTGATATCTCTGCTGCCTACATCCTTGAATTCAAAAAAAAAAAAAATCTCCTGGCTGACTCAGAAAATCGACCAAACTCATCCCAATTAATAATTTCTCTGAAACAACGTGAACGGCCCAGGTGCCTGTGCACTGCAAGTGAGGGCATCCAGAGAATATACAGCACCATCTGGAACAGAAACACCACAAATAAAGCTGTAAAGAAAGATAACAGAGCATGAACCACAACTCACAGAAGTCAGTGGGAGTTTCTCCAGTGATTTCTGGGGGCTTTTGATGGAGCACCAAATGATGAAGGTTCAGCTTAGATACAGATGTAACCTCTAAGAAAAATTAAAGAAAATCTGAACATCTCTCACAAGTATTTTTTATGACCACACAGCAGAAAGCAGGGCTGGGACAGAAGACAGCCATAATACACCATGAAATTCAGCTTGTTTTGAATTTCCAGTTTAAGATCTGCCTGCCTCCTACCCAGCTTAGGAGGAACCTGGAGGCTGGACGAGCGTTCTTTAGCCTGCAGTTGGCTTCCTCACATTCTCACACCAAGAAGAAAAGACTCTGCACTCCTACAGCCACTAGTTCAGTCCCACCTTGAAGGGCCTGGCACCCACACCAGCATCACTACAGTTGTCAGGTCCAGCTCTCACCACGCCTCCCACTCAGTACTCACCACGGCTAGTGAGACATCACCACCGCAGAAATCTAAAAAACTCCAACAGCTTTAGCATTCCTTATTTTTTTCTCTCCTAATGATTCCCTCATCCTATTTGCTCCATTTAAAGGCTCAACATGATTTTTCCTGAGCTGACAGCATGCAAAAAGCTCAGGCTGCTACTGGAGGCGGGGGGAGGGAAATCAAACGACTTCCTTTCTGCTTCATGCATCATTGCCGACCATTATGTTTAAAAAAAATCAGAGCCACACTAGCTTCGGCATTGATGATATATGCAGCAGAAGAGAAGCCAACCTACTCTTCCTCATTTCCGAGACACCAGCCCCGCGGCACTGATGAGCTTGGATAACAAGGCCTGTAATTCCGCCTCAAACGCTAGCTCGATCTTTGAAGTTCAAAACCAGCTTAGGGTATCGGCTCTCCTTTCTTGTCAAGCTGTGCTTCCTCTTTCTCTGCATTCCCTGGGACCATCTAGGAAAGGAAATGCAAATTTATGGTGCACGATCTCCCTCGCTAATCCTTTACTGCTCATCAGGATGGGTTTTCCACTCCACTTTTCCTCCACGGCCACCAAGACTCCGAACCAACCATCCACACAACGGCAGCTCTGCCACGTGGCACTGCAGGGCTGTTAGGAGAAGTCAGAGAAGAGCAATGTTCCGTGGCTGTGGGTTGAATATCACACACAAAAAAATCAATAATGTTGAACTGAAATGACCAGATCCTCCTGGCAGAGCTAAATAAAATAACAGATCAGAGCTCGCATGCTTCACCCATCTCCAAAGAACGCGGCAGCTATTAGGGCAGAGCCATCTTTGTGCTGAGGACAGGCCACGCAGGGGAGGCACACGGAGATGCAAAGTCCCTCAACCCTGGAGCAGGTCAGTCCTCCGTTAAATCAAACGTCGTCCAGGAGCACCGTAAACAGCAAGGACCCTTCAGGAGCCACAGCAGGTTGTGATGTGGCATGTCCCAGGCCTGCAGGACACGTTATCTTGGTTTCTTGGCACATCTCTGTCATGAAATTCGCTGGCACACGCGACTTCAGTGGCCACACAAAAGGAAGTAACGTTGGATCTGAACCACTTCAAGATACAGTGGAGGATTTTTGTTTGTTTGTTTTTTAAAGTAAGATGGACTTGAGAAGACAGACCAGAGTACAACCCTGCGCTGCCAAGGACTGGGGGCTACTCCAGAGGCTGCCCGACTAAGTGGGCTACAAGAGCAGCCCTTAGAGGAAGAGTAAAGGGGAGAAAGTCACAAAGCACAGCACCAATTCCAGCCTGCAGCAAAACGATGACAGCGACAGAGCTCTTAGCAAGCTCCTTCTGGCATGGAAGCAAACACAGACCCCCCTGGGAGAAAAGGGGATAAAATCGTCTAGAGATTGAGGAGCAAATGGACAAAACACCCCTTCCTTTCTTTGGGAAGCCAGTGATTGCAGCTTCAGGCTATGGAAATACAAACTGGCTATTAAAGGAAAAGGCAGTAATGGTGAGATGACAATTTGCCACAGTTTCCAGAGCCTGCAGGGAGGATGTTTTGTGTTAGGTGATGCACAAGAACAAGGAGACAATGACAGAGGCAGAAAAAATATCACCCAGCTCTTCAGCTATCCTGAAGCTCCAGTGCAACAGTCAAAGCAATTATTTCCACAGCTTCACAAACCTTTGCACCTCTCTGTTAATGTGTCAGACTTTGTTACGTTAATTGTACCTTATTCTGCCCCGGGGAACAAAAAATCATCATTTGTTTAGAGAATAAACAAGACTACACTTCCATTTCCCTCTTTTACTCCTCATCCTTCTGTTCTGCTGCCTGCGTTTTATTCACTGAGCAAATGTGCTCCTGCAGCGACATCTCCTACTCCATATGCCCTCTTCCCTCCAGAGACCCCACAGCGGCAGGGCAATATCCATTATCCTCACGAGTGCCCTGTAGTTTTATGGGAGATGATGCCAAAACATACCCTACAAGGAGAATCAAAACTCCTATCCGTCGTGGGGAAAGTGACGCACAGGACAGCTACAGGACAGCTAACCGACCTGCCCACGGACGCCCTGCTGTCACCACGCTGTATGTGGATATAACGTGGATATAAGGGCCAGAGAGACTGTGCATTGGCTTTGTGCAGTTTAAAATGTACCAGTCCTTGACTCTTTCCAGCCCCTTTTCCTTCCGTTCTCTGCTTTCAGCCCTGATCAGCCTGGACGGGCCACAGACACAGGTAGGAGCTGTAACAAAAATCCATTCTCGCCTTCCTGCACACCCTTGTTTCTTCTGCAGAGTCCTCTCTTATCACTCCTGCCCCTCTTGCCCTCGGGTACAGCGATGTTCTGTGCAGGACATTCCCCATGTCTGGGGTCTGAGCCATCCCCTCCCTCCTCCCTGCCCTTCCCTCAAGCCCAAGCCTTTCTCTCAGTACCAGCTCTAACGCCGGAGCTTTACAGGTGTGAATGCTCAGGCGAGAGCAAATTTTACACTCGGCTACTCAAATATTTGCAGGCTACAAATGTGCGGCCGTGCAGCTATCCATCTGCAAACACCGTGTTCAAACACGCTGCCCCAGCTTCACGCTGCCGCGGCCACGTAGGGAGAAGGCGCAGCACCGCGCGCTGACGTACGCGGCCACAGCGGGAATCACCAACAGCTTCCAGGAGCTGTTCAATTAAAATCTTCAGGCCAGGAATTACAGACTGACAAAAGTTTGCTGTGAAATGTGAGCACTGAATAAATATGTGAGTTTTGCAATGTCTTTGTACAGAAAAAAAAAAAAGGAGAGAAAACGCATGGAATAAATGTTGTGTTATAATTATTTTCTCCTTTTTCCCTCCCACATCTTCTCTTCTCTCCTCTCCCTTGTTGAGATATATAATTTGTGGTTTTGGTCCCTCCACCCTTCCAGAGTTCTCCCAGAGTCCTGAAATGAGTTTCTTGCTGAGCTTCTACAGCACAATTTCATTTAAAGAATGTCACAGAGATTGAACTGAGCCATCTGGATCCTAAGAGAAAAAGAAAATGATTTCTTTTATGCTTCTGCCTATGGTTCACGGGTCGCCAAATTGAGATTATTCAGGCACAAAAGCATTTAGGGATTTGTTATTTTTAGAAGACGACACAGATTTCTTTTTTAGGATAATTAACAAGCTAATATTAAAGCAAACAAACAAAAGGAACAGCAGAAGTCCAGCTACAACTTCAACACAGATGGAGATGTTCCTCCAAGAGGAAACGTCCATGCCCAGAAGTCCTGGTGCTGCTGCTCACCTGGTAGGGGTGGCAGGAGCTCCTGCACCTCGCCGCAGCAAGGACCACGCTCGTCGCCTGCACCAGCTGGGCTCAGAGCACCGCTGGGCACCGCAGCTAGCGGCGGTGGTGCAGGTTTCAAGTCCTCTTCCTCACTTCTCCATCGGGAGGACAAGGGCGAGTCCCCAGCATCCTTCCCTCTTGCTCTGCCACCGTTGTCACCCTCTGGTTCCCCAACACCACCTCTGGCTGCTCCCATGTCCAGCTACAAGACCAGGCCTCTAAAAACCAGAACCAGTGTCCAAATCCAGGACAGTCACCATCCTTCGGCTCGGTCGGAGCAGGAAGGTGGCCCAGTGGAGCTGCTGCATCACCAGTGCAGAGGGAGAAGAAAAGCCACAGCTGGGATTAACAAACCCATTTCCCACAGCACCCACGCTTTCCTCGAGGGCACCCACGAATGACTGCCCACGCTCAGCCCCACACCAGCACCCCATGCAAGACAAGGGCTCGCCCTGGGCTTGGCCACTGCAACTGGACGCGGACATTTGATGTGCTGGAATGCTTCACGCTTTGCAACAGAGCCAGAAACGAGAGCGAAGGGCTGACGCGTGGCCCTGCTCAGAGCCCCTCCTGGATGCGATTGCAGCTGTCAGGAAGCATCAGAGCAGGAGGGCATCGAGGCCGGGGGCATCCCAACGCACCCCTCCGTGCAGGGAGCCCCGGCAGGATGCAAGGCTGCGGTTCTGCTGTGCTTGGAGATGTACGGCCACAGATCCAGCGCCTGGCAAGTCGCTCTCACAAGGAGAAATCCCAACTCAAGAGCCAAAGAGTGGAAAGGAGGGGAAAAAAGGCACAGAAGAGGAAAAGGCAGAGAACAAAGGCAACCAGTCAGCAGCGTTACTGAGCAATGCCCTCGAACAGAATGAGGACAGGCAACAAACTGCAACGGCTACCTCCGCTGTCACAAACCAGGGCAGCGATGTTCTGCAGCGGTATAAACCACTGCTTTTTGAAGAGGTTTTCAGCTCTTGCATGAGAAGAAGCATTTTTGTAAGTGCAAAACAGCACATTGTGCCGTCTACAATGACAATTTACAGTGAAGACACACAGATATTTGCATGCAAGCCTGCGCGCACACGTGAAGGCAGCGTGCTGGAACACCTGGGGACAGATCGCAGCTCTGTCAGGAAATCTAAGGTTTGCAGATACAGAAAAAGGGAGGGAAATAAAACTGCAATCTGGCCCAGAAAGGACACGGCATTCAGCTGAACAAAACAAGAAATCTGTGGAGATGGGTACATTCAACCTACTTGGAAAAAACAGAAAACAGTATTTCAGATGTAAGGATGTCTCCTCACAAATTTCTAGAGGCTGGAAGTTCTGCTGAATATCGCTAGCAAAGTCTCCGTGCAACATCAGAGCTTGAAAACCTTCAGCAGAGACCAATGATGGAAAACATATTTAGTAGAATTCAAAATGTTCTAACAGTGTTTTGAAAAGCATTGACTTTCTTACAGCTCTGTGAAAATACTCATGGCCAGTCAAGCTCACACACTTCAATTAGCACTTTGTTCACTCCTTAATGACTGATAAATAATAATTAATGAGTTCCACTCCACGTATTTCCTCCTTCCACTCTCATTATTATTATTTATACGTTATGCCCATTAAAAGCAGCTAACGGAGCGCTTGTAAAGCACATCCCCTCTTCAACAGATAGCTGGGAAGCGATAAAACATAAATATGTATTAGCACCCTAATGGAAACGGATGACAGCGATGCTCGCAGCCGAGGAGAGGCCGTGTTTCAGAGGGGGTTATCCGGCAGCCACATGAACCAGATCGTGGCCGCTGTGCGCACGTGTAATGCGGTGTACAAAGGAGCTGCACATTATATTCTGCAGCTTTTCCCTTGCACGACTTGCCCGTGGCAGGCTCCGTGCAGTGGGGATGAGGCCAGGTCTGCAGCGAGGCACAGCAGCGAGCGGGTGCTTGCTGCTGCTGCTACCTCCAGGCTGGCTCAGTGGCTTCCCGCAACCGCCGCGTGCTCCAGCGCATCCGTCTGTGCCCTGCTCCCAGGCTGAGCCAACGCGTGCCGAAACGGCGCTGAGCTGTTACGGGGCTTTGAGGAGCAAAGCTGAGCATCCATAAATCTGCTCCTTATCAGCACTTGCTCACGTACCGGCGCTCAGGATCGGTCAGGTGGCATTAGTTTGGTGATGCTGTCGGACACAAGCCATCCGGGACCACCAGGCCAAAACGGAGACTTCCCAACCAGCAGTGTTAAATAAACACAGCACCTAAGGGAGGAGGGAATTTAACCCCGCAGTCTGCGCTGATGCCTGTTCTGGAAAACACATTCTGTGAGTTAAGTCACAGGCAAATGTTCCCAGAGGTCAGGAAGGATTTTATCCAAAAGGAATTTGGATTTCAGGAATGGATTTGGATACATTTACGCCACACACACAGAGAGCAGGTTCAAACATACCCAAAAACCTGCCCAGAGATCAGAGAACACCATCCACTCCTGAAGGACATTTCTAATCACAGTTGCTATTAAGACATCCCTAAGCTGGCACCTTTCAGAAGCAATAAATTCATGTGCAAACTGCATAATGGGGAAAGATTAAATGAAAGGAGATAGAAAGAAAGAGAACTCCATGTGAGAAGGGCTGTGGTTCAAGCTTTCAGAAAATCCCGATAAATAATGATCTCGTGTCTCAGTTTTAACATCACCCTGGCGGCATCACACCTCTGGTCTCTGAGGCACCCTCCTGGTGCTAACCTGTGTTTCCTTTGCTCCCCGGCCCAAGACAAAGTCCCCAGGTCAGATAAAACATCAGACAAAATACAACCAAAGCACAGCCCAGCTCTGCTGGAGCAGGACATGACGAACAGCCCAACAGGATGCTCCTAAAAACAAATTAATCTTTTTAACGTTCTTGAAACAGCTTCTTGTTTTTACTGTTTGTTTTGCCCACATCTCACGTGCGGCCAAAATTCAAGAACCATCTTCACAATTCGGGGAGTGCATCTGCACCACCAGCTCCTCTGTGCCCAGCTCCCTGTCTACAAGAAGGGATTTGGAAGCAAGACACAAGACACTTAGGACATGTCCTTTAAGGGTGCCATTTCCCTGCCCCCTAATAATGATAACCAAGCCCTTGGTGCACAGGGTAAGGCTGTCACCTAGTGGCAAACTGGAAGCCTGCAATTAATTCAGTCTTCATCAAGAAGAAGACCGCAAAACCAAACCTGTGAAAGCCTGCAAGCTTTTTACCACCCCTCCCTTCTCCCTGCTGACCTGCACGTGGAAAAGACAGTAGGCTCTTCTGGCATTAATTCTGCAAAGAAAACCGATCTACTAATACTGGCTAGTCTTGAAAACATAGATTCATCTTTGAGACCAAGAGACATCCCTCCTTCAGCTGGGGACAAGGACAGATCCTCCGGGTCCCCCTTGGAGAAGACCGGGTGCCACACACAGCTTTAAGGGGTCCTGAACCTCCCCACTGCATCCAGCCACGAGCATCCTAGCTCAGTTACTTGCAGAACAGCCTAAACGAAGGGAAGAAATCAGGAATTTTCCTTATTCCAGCACAGGCTCGCCCTACAGGCACTACTCCAGTCATTAAACCTGTCCGGTTCTTACTTGAGCACAGTGACAGCTCCTGGCTCCCCCTCGGTGGCGGGGTGGCAGGAGGTGCGTGCTGAATAGGGTCGATCACTGCCCAATTCACACCGACAGCTTCGGTGCCTGCCTGCCTTGCTACTCCTCAACAGGATGCGTTACTAGCAGTAAGCCTGCCACTGTTTTCCAGCCCCTTGCACAGGCAAATTGACTCTGCCTTCAGTACAAGGACACAAAGACACAGTTCAGTGTGCCCGATTTTGTAGCCAGCTCTGTCTAGAAACACCCCCAAAATCATTCCCCTGACCCTTCCAGGTCATACGGTGGTTATGTTATAACACCAGGAGTCAGCGGGTGCTAGGAATGGGAGGAAGCACATTTCAGGATATCAGGCAGCAGACTTTTATTAATATTATTTTAAACTTATAGGCCCCAGAGGGCATCTGGGAGACCCAGGAGCAGGTCCGATAGCCCAGACATCTAACTGCGGCCCTTGGCAGGATGCGGAAGACCTGACCCGAGAATCCAGAGGGAAGAACCCAAAAGACAAACGATGCATTCAGACCCTGAAGGGTCAAAATCCACAGGGGAAGCACCAGAGCAGGCAGCTCCACCGAAGCATGATGCCAGCTGACCCCCAAAGAGAAGCACCGAGGCCCCAGACTGCCCAGGGCTCATTTCGGTGCTTTCAGAGGGGTTTCGTCTCAGAGACCACAGAAGCGATTCCCCTGCCTTGCCAGATGCGTAGGACAGGGGCTGCAAAATGTGCTGCCAGCACAGGGGAAGGAGTGGATGAAAAGTGCCCGCAACAGGAACGTTAGTTTCTGTGACTGGTGACTGCCAACGAAGAGCCGGGAGCTCAGAGACCTCCCGCGTGGGATGAAGATGGATTTGGGGGCAAGGACACCCACTGGCCGCACAGCACAGCCGAGCTACCTGAGAGCTGATGAGCTCTCTGCGGATGCAAGCAAGAAATGATGAGGCTGTCTGAAAGGAAGAGGCTATCTGATTTGTGGACGGCTCCTACCAACCTCTCCCTGCTTTTTCACTGTCATTCAGAGCTGCGGTTATGGCAGGGCTGCCTGGAGCACAGCAACCACTCACACAAAGTTAATGGAGAAGACTCCGAGCACCTCAACATCCATGGGATGAGGCTCAGCACCTCCAAGAATCAGGCCCTAAACTTCACTAGCAAACGAGGTGTGATCCTGACGAATGCAACCACAAAGCCACTGACAAATGGAGCACAGGGGGCTTCAGGAACAACTTCACTGCTAAACATGCCTTAACTGCAAAACCACTAAAAAAAAAAATGCACAGACACATGGAGCATCACTTCTGCAAAGGGTGACCCCCCAAGGTCTGAGGACTGATAGGGAGGTCTGTGAGACAAGCAGCAGCATTTTAAGCAAATCGCCTTTTCTTGAAAAAGTTCCAGAATTAACTTTGTTGACAATTTCCCAAAGGAAGTCTGAAGGTAGTGTTTCATTTGGTCTTTTCAATTTTCTTTTTTTTTCTTAATAGTTCATTTTTCAGCAAGTCATTGGCATTTTTTTCCAGAACAATGGTCAGATGTGAGATTTCAAATGCATATATTTCTTTTCCAAATCCAAAAAAGTAACTGCCAAGAACTGAAAAGCATACAATACCCTCAAATTAGCTTTGTTTTCTGATTTTCCATTAAAACCTTTGATTGGATCTGCAAACCCATTTTTCACAGGAATACTTCGACAAAGCATTTTCACTCTTTGCGTACCCGCACTCAGCATGCTCATCCAGTCCCCAAAACTCCCCCACCTCCCCGCACTGCTCTTTTTCTTCGGCAGTATTCCTGCACGAGATCTCCTAAAGGATTTTCGTTTTTAATTATCAGATACACTTCCAGCCCCATAAAAGCCTCATCACTTCATTACCCTGATGCAGAGAACAGGAGGGTAACTGCGACCAAACGGTCCCAAAGCCGCCAGCCCCGCGCGCTCCCATCACTCAGCCACACGCCGCCAGGCACGCTCCCTCCCACACCAACAGCCCTGCGCTGAGATCTTCAGCATCCCTGGGGAATGAGGGCGTTTTCCAAGAAACACGAGGGATTCAGTGCAGTTCCAGAGGCTTTCTAAATCTCCTTTTGGTGTTTCTGGAGGCTCATTGTGGCAGAGATGATGTGAACAGCTGCTACAACACCTCCCCAGGCACGCACCGGTGAAGGGGTTAATAGCGACCCCATGGCAGCGCGGAGCAGAGGTTTGTTAATGAGAACGGGAGCAATCTTCATGGCAATAAATCCCAGGGAAATGGAAGGACAGACAGAGAAATGAAACAATCTTCCCACTTCTCCGGAGCCAATTCCTCCCGCAATCCGGATGCATTTTGTTTCTCTGACCCCGCTACCCCCTTCCCCATCGCCAAGGGTTTGCTCACATCCCACCAGGTTTCTGGGAGGCGACTCCACTGCTCTCGGGGTCAAGTGCCACCTTCACTTTGCTTTACAGAGAAAATAATGCAACATGCAGGACCTTGAACCCGCCCCCCAACAATGCGGATTCCCTCGTGTTTGGGCCCGACGGGTTTTGGCAGCAGAGTCAGCTGGTATTTTTGAGCCTCCGCGGTGGTCACATCGGATGAATAAAGCCTGCTGCTCCGGGGCAAGCAAACCCAGAGCTAACGCAGGCGGCGCGGACACACGTCACACAGCTGGGCCTTTCTAAGGCCGGCCAAAAATTTTCCAGCAACATCACATTTGACAGGTAATTGCCTTTCCTAAAAAAAATAAAGTGGCTTTGTTTGTTCATAACAAAAACAACATCAAACTCGTGTTCAGGTTCACAGAAGAAATGAAAAGAGAAGCACACCACTTCTGTGGAAAACATCAACTAAGACATATTTCCCCCCATTTTCCACTTGCCCTTTACTGTTGGAAAAGAGAATTTCCATCCTGCTCTAGTCGTTTTGTCCCTGTCAGGTCAAATTGGATCAGCTCGATGAGCACTGCTTTTATTTGCGGTCATATTTGAAACAGATAAATCAGGCCAGACATCAATGGAAAAACCCCAATCAAGGGAGCAGCTAAGAAGGAAAGCGTACGTTACTGCAGGGCAGCAGCTTTCGAAAAGATTTGCAGGTTCCTCGTTTCCTTGCAGAACAGGGGGTGTCTCTGTACCAAAGCAGGAGCAGCGGGGCATCTTACCAGCCTCGGTGGGGAGAGCGCTTCAGCTGTGCACCACGGAAAGGAGGAGCAGCAACAACTGCAGGAAGAGTTCACGAGCACAATTCAGCAGACTGCACCTTTAGAGGGGAGCAGAGCCTCACTTGGGCCTGCTCTTGTGCCACTTGGGAGGATCCCGTGCTGTTCCTGACCCCTACAGGAGACCTCAGAGACCATAACCCATGATCCGAGTAAAGGTCCCCACCCTCCCGGCAGTGCCTGGCATTTGTACCAGTTACTGCGTGCCTCTCCTGAGAGCCAGGAGCAATCCCACGGGATAATGGTAGCAGCACGTCAGAGTAGGTTCTTACTTCAGCTACCTCCTGTGAAGGCGTCTGACCAACAGGGCGTTACGTGACCTTAAACAACCGACCATCAGAAGGCACCAACTGCTTTCACACTAACCCTCAGCTGGACTAGCAGAAGCGGGTCAGTCCCAACAGAAATCCTCAAAAAAGCACTAGAAACCATGCACGTGCTGACGTGCAGCCTGGCAGCACGAAATCCAGGCTTACCTAGGCACCCCAAAACGCACCCACAGCTGGACATGGTAAGACCAGAGCCCCCAGACACCGCCGTGGCTCACAGGGGAGCACCAGCCCCACCTTCAAGGCTGAAACCTCACCAGGAATGAAGAGGATGTTTCCTCCTTTTATGTTGTAGCTCTCCTTCAGTAAAGCAGGGGTGACACCACAGCCATCGCACAGGAGGGCCGTGTGATCCCTAACACCATAAGGCATCCCGTCAGGGACCCATATGCACATCCCATACCTGCAACAACAGGACTCTGACCCATCAGGGCCTTCAGTGATCACCACGAGCAACAACTACAATATATGTGCCACCTCCACACCTGAGCGATCCCTGCAGTTACTCCACCACAGGCTGGATATAGCAGGCTACAGGAAGGCTTAAAGGACTGCACCTCTCTGGGGAAAGCACACTGAGTCACGGAGCAAGGTCCCTGTGGCTCTGCGTGCGATGGGGTGATGAGGAGAACAAGAACTGGTTCCGCTTGGTGACTGTGGTTTACTAGCAAATAGCCTCTTGTCTCTAGTCATTCTGTCCTCAATTAAATTAAAAGACAATGGAGTGAAAAAACACACAGCTAAAAAGCACTTTTCCAGTGAACAACAGAGACAGTCTGCGGAACTCAATAGTGTCCAATATCGCAAAGTGAAAAGTTTCGTAAGATGCTTTCAAAAGTCTCGGTGTTTCAGACAGCAGATTTATATCCGCTTTCCTCCTCCCTGGAACAGAAGAATCGCTTCGGGCTCTCAGTGCTCAGGCTGCAGAGCGCTCGGTGGTCACTAGCTGAGATGAGGCTGACATTCCTTCTGCAGTACGTAAAAACAAATATTAGGTGCTTATACAGCTCAGAAAGAAACGGTTTTCAAGCTCGTCCAGACATTGTCCACCGTGAGCCCACTCTGCCCTGGCATATCACCTCCTGTGTGCATTAAAAGCACAAACACATTTCCTAACCCAATGTGACTTCAGAGGGCCAAGCTGCATGCTATTTCTGGAAACACGCCTTGAGCAACACTTTCATTAATCTACAGCTGTTTGAGCAAATTATTAAGGCTACAAAGCTACAGATCTTTTCCCTTTAAATCAGATGTAATTTTAAGTGAATATTTCTTGTGGGCTTTAAAAGTCTGCTCCTAGAGCAGGGAACGTGTAACAACCACTCCAAATACAATTTTATGGTTGGATTTTAAACATGAGTAAACAACGTAGGCATCCCACATGCAACATCACTGGAGCGTCAGCTCTAGACACTCAAAGATGGTCGGCTCTGTACTTTTGCATTTAATAAATAGCCACTGCAAAGGATTCCAGCCACCTCTAAAATCCACCAGGCTCACCTCCAGACCCCTCCCTTGCACTGACCATACCGATGTTCATATCCATGAGATGAGGCACTGACAGCACAGCAATCCTTCCATTGTGGAGCTGTGTCATATGCTACTTTTTCTTCGCCAGGCACAGCAGAAAAATCTCCTTAGGGCAAAAAACATCCCTGTATTTTTATGTACCACTTGGCACGACAGAGACTTAATTTGTTTGAAATTTCTGGGCATCATGACTATAGAAGGGATTATATTAAAAAATAAAATAAAATTCAAGTGTGGACTAGAGATTCCTTGACAGTGGCAGCGGGCTCGCTATGGAGCTGATAAGAAGTGACACCTGGGGAAACCAGGAACCTGCCCCCAAAAAAGGAAGCCTCTAGTATCGCAACTGAGGAAACCACAGCTCCTAGAAAATAAGCAAACCCTGCTTCTCTACAGTTCACCAGTTCTGAAGCACCCTGAGTCACCCTAACCTTACGAGCTGAATATCGAAGCCTTCTTTTGGTAAGCCTCCTACCACCTGCTGGAGCAGGTGAGAGAAAGAAAGGAGGAGAGCCAAAAGGATGGGAAGCTCCGGGAGAAGGTCCAGGCCAGGAAGTGACACCAGGTCCATTTTGGGAATCTTTCAGTCCTTGCATCTCTGCTGCAACCTCACCTGCTCCTTGCACCACCCATGTCTTGTTGTGTTATACCACCTGCGTTTCACCCAGAGGGAAACATTCCCTCCTTCCACCCGTATCACACCCCTCCCAGCCTCATTCCTCTTTCCTTCCCCACTTCACTCCCAGTTCTTGCCTCCCCGGGCTGACTTTAATCTCTCCCATGCAGTGTCACACACAGGCACTAATCCTTGCTCTCCGGTATCAAACGCAGTGGGTGTAATCCTCCTTTCCACATTTCAAAGGAACTGCAATCTCCCTCCTGCCCCCCTCCTCCCACAGCCATGCACTCGCGTACGTTAATGCCGAAGGGCTCGGGGAGATGGGCGCACCACTCGGGCGGGCACGTGGCATGCCCACCCTTCCCAGCACGCTTGCTACAGTTCACTGCAGCCCCACGGATGGGTTCAGCGCATGCTAAATTCACTGTCAGCTTCTCCAGAGTAAAGCTGAGGCTCCCTGTGAACTACGCTGGCTCAATAAATAAATAAAATCTCTATAACCATGGTCCCAGACCGACCGCTGGGTGCTACAGCTGCTGCTCTGCAGAGGCCAACCTTGCTGCTCACCTCCAGCAACTCCCTGGGGCAACATCACATCCAAGGGATTTCTGTAAGGCTGCATTTTTGCTCTTCTGTTTTCCTTTTTTTTTTTTTCCTCCTTCTCCCCACCCCAGGTTGCTCCATCAGATGTTCCTCGCTGCATCATTTCAGCTCAGCAAGCTGCACGCCACCTCTGACCACCGACCCACAGAGCTGCAGCTTGCCCAGCGATTCTGCAGCGTCTCTGATGGGCACCCACAGCAGCCTTACGTGACGTGGATGGTGTCAGCAAAGGGACTTTCGGTGTACAACTCTCCCCCTGCTCTTCTGCAAGCCCAGTTGACTAATGAAGGATATTATACTCTCGGCAAGGGTTACATGCTTTCTGTTTCCTATCTGATCCGACTGCTTGCTGCTTAATGAGCTGGATGAAAAATATGCCAATGGAGACCTCGATCCAAGCTTCGCTGAGTTTAGCGGAGTCACACCAGCAGAGACTTTGGCCAATAGCTAGCAAATATCTTAATAGCCCAGAAGAATAAGGTATTTAGTCCGATCCCAGCTATGCTAGCTTAAATCCAGATTGTTTCCACTGGATGACTTCTGTAAGGCAGAGGGGGGAAGAATACTCTTAATATTTTCTACAGTCAGTTTCAATCAGGCAAGGGAGAACGCGTGGCCCTTCTCACAAAGGACGGCAGTCTCATAACCCTTAGAGCTCCCCAGTAGCCCTGCCTTCACCAGTGACAACATCTGAGTCCTTCAAGCCTTGCGTGCTGCCAGGGGGAGCAGTCCCCAGTGCCACCACTGGATCATCCCAGGCACTGCTGAACAGGGAACCCAAATAGCTTCTCTTATTACCGCCTTGCCTGGGTTCAAAACCTTTGCAGGGAGGCTGGCTAGGGAAATGCATGAATCTGAGCAGTGTGAGATGTTACGAGATGCCTGTGTTTGTGGTCCTCCTGTCCAAGCGAGCTGCTCGGCCCAAGCTCAGCAAACCACTGATAGAGGCCAACCTTGGTATCATCCTATTAAATCAGCTCCAGTTCTTTCAGGTGGGGCTTTCGTGGCTGGGTTGGTAGGATCAAGCCATCCCATTCAAGTTCCAGGTTCATTTAACAACTTACTTTTCCCCCTATGTAACCACAGACAAAGGCCAAACGTTTGCAGAAGCACCTTGCTGGAGGAGCAAGAGCTTCGCTGACAAATAGTGTTTTCACACTTGATTTAGAGCATTGTACAGCACCTGGCTGCTCTGAATGAGGAAAACAAGCAGCAATTAGAAGCTAATGAAACCCTTTAAGACAAGAGGGAACGAAGACACAAGCAGAATGCCCTCACAGGTACCACACAACAGGCAATCACAGATCCAACATCCTGAGATACAATGGCTCTTGCCATCGCTCCCCTCTCCCCGCTTGCTGGCTGCTGGTAGTGGGAGGATTGGCTCAAAAGGTTTCTCTATAGTCCAGGTGGAGCTCAGAATTTGTCATTATCCTGAATCTTCACCTCTAAGCCCTTCAGCATTGCAAATCAGAAACACAGGCCTTTCAGCTAAGGATGTATTCATTGCTTTTTCTTTCTCCTCTTCAATACCAGCGAGAAGGATTACAGCAAGGCTGGCTTGTACCACCTGTGCCTGAATCCCTCTGTGTGTCTGAGGAATGAAAGACCAACTCCAGGACCCAGACTTTCACCTTAGTCATTCTCCTTTCTTTCCTCCATCCACCTGTCTCCCCTCACTGAAGTAACGGCTGCAATAAACTTGTAGCAAAAAGGAAAAGGAAAATTCAAAGCAACTTTCCCGTCCCAGCACTAGTTTCTTCACTCCAAGGTTCAGGGTGTAAAACCGCGGCCTGCTCCTTCTCCGCACGGCTTCACACACCATGGCCAAGGCAGCGTGCATCATCCCCTCCACATCAGTGACTCCACCGTCTCTCTTCCCCAGGAACACCTTCACAGGCACCCGATTTAAAAGCAAGACTTCCTATCTGGGACCAGGCACATCTTCCACCTTGCTCCCCAGGCAGAGCCAGAAGGGCACATGGGCTCCAAACACATCCCTTGCCTGCAATGGGGCCCATCAATAAAGAGAATAGGATTAACAGTACTTCAGTGTCTGCTGGGCTTGAACTCTTGGTCCCCCCTCAGGATTGCTCTGCCCAAACCCTTAATCTCAGCTTTCTAGAGACTCCCTCTCTGCTGGAAGGTGGGGGTTTAAGCAGAAATTTTCCTCAGGGAAGCAAACACACCACTTAGTTTTTGCCTGATAGGACCAGTATCTGCTAACGAGGTACTGTTGTTTCAGACAAGTACTGCCAGCCTCTTGAAAATGTTATTTTGATCCCTCCTAAGCCTGTACGTGCAGCTCTAAAATTGCATGCACACCTAAACTGAATTCTGACTTCTCCATTTCAGGGGCCAAAAAAAAAGGGGGGGAGGGGCTTCCTTCTTCAGTGCACTGGCTTTTTCAAACCTAATTTCTCTCTCTAGTACATTTCTCAAAAAGTCTGACACATCCTCCACACGTCCCTAATAGACAGCCACTTTATATGTCCTGGGGAAATGTTCTTCCAATTTCCCGAAGTATAGTCATCAGCAGCGATGCTCTCTAAAACACATCAGACAGGCACAACATACTGTCCACGGCGCTTTTACGAATTACAGTCTCGCTGGGGAATGGCACTTAATGCATTTCATTCCACTAGGACAGTTAGCTCACGACTAAGAAGCCCTAGCTGTATTACCAATATGATTAGTAAAAGGGTATTAATATTTAAAGTGGCCATTAGCACCACCAGTGCAGGAAAGAATGTAGGTAATAGTACAAGAATTGTAAGAAGTGGTTTGAAGGAGACTACTCGTAGCTAAGTATCACCAGACAACTCCAAGGAGGACTCGAGCAGTGGAGAATTGTAATTAGTTGCAAGCCCACCCACCTGGTTAAATTGGGATTATTTCTAGAAGTCCGACTTTAGCTCCAATTTTTCACAAGGAGCTGTGAGGGAAGGGAAAAAAAAAAGTCCTACAGTCTTAAAATGAACAAACAAAACCCTGCTGTAGCTGCCAGTGTGAGAAGAAATAGCATTTGGCAAACACTCGTTTATCGTGATCCTCTCCCCCTCGCACAGATGCGGGGTGACCAGACAGCAGGGGATACGTCCCCCACCTGTAGCATGGTGCTCGTGCAGCCACCATCCGCCTCTCCGCTCTCCTGTAAGGCATTGCACAACCTGAAGGCCTACAGGACTTATTTTTTTATATTTATTTTTTAATCTTAATATTCCTGTGGCCATGCTCAGGGACCACGTAAGCAAGTCCTGAGTAAGCGTCTCATTAACTCCCTCGCTAGTCCAAAGGAAAGCGAGAAGCGAACCAAGTCACGTGCCGGCTCAAGCTCGTCTTGGCTATTATTTATTCAGCTATCAGGTTATCTGTTATATATTATTTATGTGCCATGAATATTTACCAGTGATGGGGAGGAAATAAATTACCTGCTGTCTGCATCTATCTGCCTTTGTTAAACCATCCCCTCGTCCCCAGCAGTGAATGATTTCCCACCCTGCTACCGCGATCCATCAGCCCCCAGAGACTTCATCAGCCCGCACTCCCTAATTGCCCTAATGAGCAGTACCCAGACACGGACCTGCTTTTCCTGGAATCGTTTTTTTTGGGACTTTCTCATGAGGGTGCAGGTCACAAGCAGCAACACAAGCCAACTCTGATATGTCTGGAGGAGGTGCCCTTCGTTTCCCACCTCTTTTGGCCAAAGCCCACCTGTAAGTCCCAATCTGAGCACAGAAAGCGATGTGCAAACCCTGCAGAAAGTGGCTCCAACATCCATCAGCCTTGGCCCCAACCCTAGCACATTATAACTGCACCTTTGCAATGAGACCCAGGACAGAGTTTCCCTCTACCAGGGAGCATATAGCAACTGCGAATTTACGGCTCTCCTTCAACACAATGGGAATCGCAGTCTTGGGTAGAGCTGCAACACCTAGGACAAGCATTTCACTGCTAATTAAAGCCCTCTTGATCACCTGAATTATTGCATTCAGCTACACACCACCTTACAGACCCCTGATGGTTAAAATCCTGCTTGGTAGCCAGGGGCAAGCACCATGCAAAGCTACTGCTTAAGGGCATGCACATTTCTCTGCTTTGTCAGAGCTCCTAAGCCTTGCCCAGCACCTCGAAAACAGACTGTCACAATTCAGAAGGAGCCATCAAAAGCTGCCCAGAAAGGAGAGCAAAGAGGTTTTGTTTGCTTAATTAAAGCTGGCTTTGTAATGGAAATTATCATGGTTCATATCAAACAGCAATTAAGAAAGCAGGACATGACTGCTGGCATTGCTCAAACCACGAGCCAAGCCTTTCCTGGACACTCCAGCAAACCCAAATAATGATGACTTAGCCCAGGATGCAGCTCGCTGCTCAGCGGTGTCAACCTGATTCTATCCCAAGCCTCACTACATTTACATTTTCCTCTTTGGGCCTAAATTTGTGCGATACAAGACCGTCTCTAGTTTTTCCATAGTAAAACCAGAAAATCTTGAAAACACAACCCAAGCGCGTAGATAAGTTTTGAAACTGTCTGGCAACTAAAGAAGAAATAAAAAAATATTTTTCCTTAAAATTTCTCCATTTTTAATCCCACCTCTTGAGTTTTTAATGCTCCAGACATGAACTTTGAGCTGGCAGCCTAGGGGAGGAGGAGGAGGATGAACAGGGAGATGAAGGGCAGGAGGTGCAAGGGCCCCCTTGCTGGAAGCAAGACTGCTGCTCCCTGCTAGCTCCGTTAGCATGGCCTTCAGCCTAAACTAAAGTAATTGCCAGAGCCACGCTGAAGCCCCAGAGTTAAACTGATTTACACCAGCTAAAATCCAGCTGTGGGTGCTCACGTACCTGTCCACAAAATTCAGATCAGCCCCTCTGGGAGGACGGACTGGCAGTGCTCACCACCTGGAGACACCGCACACCCCCGCGACTTGCTCAGCATGGCTCAGGAGGTGAGCCGTGCAACACACGAGCAGTGCAATTAGCTCGGGAGGCATTTCTCGCAACTCACCGGGCTTCAAGCTGCGCTGCAGCACTCCGTTTTCCATTGTACGGCCGTCTTTTGTTGCTTAAATCTCCACCACGTTTGAATGGACTGGGACGACATTTTTCAGGTCAGGTGCTTGCCTTTGGCTACGTATACACCAACACGTATATACATGTGTGTGTGTGGCTGTATGTCTGGGGGAAGGGGCGAGACTTCGTATGAAGCAGTTCAGCTGTTTCTGCGGCCAGCGATGGTCGGCAATCTGAGGGTACGCATGTCACTCCTCGTGGCCACTGAAGCACAGAAGTATTGCAGCTGGGGCACGATGATGGTGATACATCACAGACCCTCACAGAGAACAGAAGTCTTCCAGAGGAAGGGAGAGCAGCACCAAGGAGCATAAACCCTCTGCCACTCGTGTTGTTTGGGCCTCCCTGGGTTAGGGCAGTCTGCAACACATTAGAACATCTCAGAGGAGATGGAATAATCCATGCTCTCCCTCTCTTCTACGAGGGAACTAATTGTGGAGCCAGACTTTGCCCTCCTCCCAGTACAACCTGCCGCATGCCTCCATCGACAGCGCCATCAGCATCTCTCCACCACTACAGGAACACTTCATTGCCGCTCAACAACAGGAAATTACTGTCATTTAAAAAGAAACGGATGGGGGATGGAATGGTAAGGGTGTGTGTGTGTGAGAGGCTGATATAATGAAAAATGTAAAAACTTCTCAATAGCAAGAAATCCTTTAAAAATCATTACATATAATTGCTTAAAAAAAATCATCATCATTATAATTGAGGGAATCAAAGCATCTCTCTTTCACAGAATCAATCATTGACCCAAGGTACAGGTTCACCTAACGAGCTGGTCTTTTTGCAGGCAGGAAAGAGGAAAGCAATTACTTCCACAGCCATCTCGCCCATCACGGGAGGATCCCCACCGGGAGCCTGATCGTGTTCACAACTCGTTGGGAAAGGGTCCAACTCGATGTGCAATTATGCCTGAAAGGGTGGAGGTGTTCTGCTAACGACGCTCTCATGCCAGAGACTTTGTATCTATCACTGAGGGACATATGGCAAGGATGAGAATCCAAGTGCCTCTGATATAAATTTAATTGACTCTACAAAGTTTAAACAAGGATTTAAAGCTTTTCCAGGCCATCGCAACTCCCCTTCTCATTTTCCTTTCGTGCAGTCTCCAGGACATGCAGCAGCACCCAACTCTAAGCTTACATCACATTAAATTGCAGCCCAAACAAACAAAAAAATCATTTGTTCCCACTCACTTGTGTCTGCTGGCATCGGGAGCCACCCTGCCGTCCCCGAGCACAGCCACACACACAGAAGGGAGCAGACTTCAGACGCGGATATTGAAAAGAGATAAGACAAAATGCATAAGGAATTAGAAAAAGCAGCTGATAGCTTTTGATGTGACTGGCCTGGAAATTGCAGTCTCAGCCTTTGAGATGCCCTCGGTGCTGCAGGCACCCACCTGTGAGCTCCCAAAGTCGGGAAGCAACGGGAGCCATCGCTCCCGGGGGGCGGTGAGAGCTGCACCGGACACAGGGATGCAGCCAAAAGTAAACGCAAGTGAAGTCCGACCCCTTTGCGCTTTGGGCCAGGCGGATCTCATCTCTGTGTCCATCACAGCGGGTGGGAGAGGTGGGAGCGTTTGCCCTCCCTCTGCTGCACCAAGGGCCGCGTGGCACCCGGCCATCTCCGCCAGCCTCCCTCCCAGCACCTCGCCTGCTAGAGGCACGTGCACCCCTGCTGTGCGCAGGGCAGTACCCCCATGGTGCCAATGTTGTTAATTACACTCATTGTGGAGTCTCCTTGTCTTCATTTCAGGAGCCGCGGAAGCGAACAAAAGCAGCCATAAAAGATACCAAGTGCAAGCAGAGATTACATTAGGAAAAAAAAAAATCCAGCAATCAAAATAACCCACGTAAAACACCCCGAAAGCAAGAGACAAACAGCGAACGGAGAAAACACGTTCATGCAAACTGAAGTAAAGACTCCCCGTGGACTGCAGAAGGCAACGAAAGAAATAAAAAGCAGACCCAGGCTGCCTTTGAACCTTGTTTTCTCTTTTTAAGCTGCCGCTGATCTTTTTCCCCTCAAGTTTCAAACAAATACTCAGCAACACACGCACACACGCAAGACAATAAATTGAGCATTCAGGACAAACAATCAACAGGTGAGCTAAGAAGGGTGGCCACGTGCCACGTTGCTGTATTATAGCTTTTAGAAAAGGCTTTGTCATTTCTAAACAGGGGTTGGAGCAAACACCAGGTCAGGGAAGGAGCCCCCCCTCATCCCACCTCTGCAAAATGTAGGCACTGAAGGACAGAACTTGGTTCCTTCAGAGCTCATTTCCAGCGTCTTCGGTGAGAGATATATAGGTCTCAGTCTGGAAAACTACGGACTGGATGGGAGTTGTTACCACTTGCTAGTCTCATGATACTCTACTGTAAGGAAATGCATCCCAGGCAATACAAGAGGAAAAAGAAGACAGGCGGGCTCTGAAATGCTCATGTAAAGACGTTTCTGAGGAAGTGACAGGATTTCTACACAGCAGAGAGCAGAAACAAGTTTATCTTTTTCCCTGTTTTTGACGGAAAATCATTTTGCTTAAAGCTTCTGTACCTCCCCAGGCCCTCAATCAAGCATCGCAAGGTGCGACCCCAGACCACATCAGCTACCAGGTGCCCAGGTGAAGACCAAGAAGGTCAGCTGTGACCCCCGGTACCTCTGCGGTCAACCAAGAGGCAGGAAAATAAAAGGAGAGGTTTGAAATAATCAGTGGCTCTCCTTTGATTTAACAAAGGGAAAGGAGAAGAGCGTCCGCGTGCCTGCTCTGCCTTCGGGAAGCTCAGCAGCCTCAGCTGGAGGTCTCTGCCCTGGGGTTCGCCCTGCCCTGCCAGCCCACACCCCCCCCGTCTTCCCACCCCACAGTAGCGGCTGCACCACTGGAGCATCTCCACGACACGCGAGCTCTGCCCAGCACTCCTCCTCGACGTCCACGCGTGCCGGTCTTTGCTCCATTTCCATCAGAAATCCTAATGATTAACCGCGTCAGGCCTGAGTTTCGCAAATCTAAAGCAAGGTGCCTCGCATTCTTCATCTCCCCTTCCTGTGTCAGAAACAAAGTGAGGAATGGAGGCAACCCCGGCGCATTTTTCAGACCCTTCAAAACCTGCACGGGAGGCTCATCCATCATTCGCTTTAAGCGACCAAAACAGAAGTGTCTGAAGCAAAGCAGCGCAGGGCAGCCCTGCCACCTCCTTCCCAAAGCAGCGCGCTTTGGGGACGGCGCCGGAGGTGGTGCCAGGCACCAGCTGCCTGCCAGGGGCAGTTGTCACCCCGCACATCCCCCCTGCTACACGACGGGGTGGTCACAGCCCTGTGGGGACTGGGGTAGGGCTCAGCGAGCACACGGTGCATGGAGGAGGTCACACGTTTCAGCAGGCCGCATTTGGGGCACAAAAATGTCAGCTGCTGAGCGCAGTTCCAACCTGGCACTGCTGCCAGCAGCTTACCTGTTAAATCTCCGCTGCACCACGCGCAAGGTTAAACAAGTGGCCTGCCTCCATCATCTGGGAACATTATGGAAGAAAACCTCTTCTCTAGGCAGGGACATCCTATTCCGGCTGCTTAATTTCTCCCTACAAGAAAGCCGTGAGAGGCTGCACTGCACTAACCGACGCGAGGGACCAGAGACACCGAGCAAGGGCATTGCAGCAGGTTGCAGCTCGGTTCCCCACTGAAATAAATCAGAGGAATTCAGAGTAACTTCCCACAAACCGGGGTAACGTGGCCCTGCTCCACTCCTCTGGATGCAGAGAAGGATAACTGCAGCAAGGTTGCTCTGGAAAAGGGCAAAAAGAGGGTAAAAATCAGCAGAGCCCCATATTGAAACACACAGGTGGCACATCCTGACGCTCTCTTCCAATACAGATAGATATAAAAACATGCATTTCTTCAAGTATGATACAAAAACAAAAAAAAAAAATCAGAGCACAGGTAAGAGGAGATCCCTCACTCAGCTTCCTCCCGCATGGTGCAGCTAACCCAGCTACCCTCCGCACCTACGTGCATCCAACAGAAGGCACCACTTTAGTAGAACGCACTCTTTGTTGCCAACATATTTTGAATATTCTCATTTTAAACACACACACACAAAGCTTCGATAAAAACCGCAGCACTAAAGGAGTCTCCCACCAGTAACTCCATTATCCCCAAAGTAATTTTGTAATAGAAGATTTTTAGTCATTACTGTGTTCTTTTTGGAAGGATCAAATTTTCAAGTAAATGTTATTTTTATGGAAAAAAATAATTGCATCATTATTATTTCCACTTAAATACACTCTTGCAGAGCTTCAGGGCAGCTCCAGTTTCCTTCCCTCCTATCCTCACCCTCCGAGGACAGGGTAACCTTGTAGGTAGGACCTGCGTTATTGTGTAACGCACTGAGGCGGAGCATCATTTTCTTCCTCTCATTTTGTTTTGCCTTTCATTAGAATGTTCTACGAAAAACATTTTTTTTTTAATTGCTTCTGCTAGGTCACATACAGAGGCAGCTTCTCTGTGCACCGATAAGGAACAATTAGAAATCTGGGAAGGACGTTCTGTGACAAAATCAAAGTCCTGAATGTTTGACATTTTCCACAGATTCGCTGAAAAAAAAAAAAAGGAAATTGGCCACAAATGTACGTCTTTTGGCTAATATATGAAAAACTGTGCAATAGCAAGAATCCGGAGTAATGTTTTGCTTCCTTTGAAAAACCATTTCTCCTACAAAAGGAATTTTGATGAAAACATTTTAAGCAGACAAATGGCCTTTCTGCGAGATACGAGCCATGCAGCACATTAAAGGAGGCTGACTCCTGCCTTTCTCACTGGGGCTTTCTACAATTTTCTTTTGCTTTCATTTCAAATAAAGGTCAACATGTACAGAAAAATATTGGAGCTGCTCTCTGCATGTGGGAAAATGGAGAAGAAAAAAAGCATTACAGCTGTCAAGGCTCTGGCACAACAATCGATGAATTAAACGCTGTCTGTGTCTGACAAGCGCCTCCCGGTCCCGCTCCGCGGTCTGGGCTCCTATGGGATGCCCACAAAGTTTGCTGCAAGCAATAACAACCCTGCCCTGACAATGCAAACCCTCCACTTCTGGTATCTCTGGCAGACCGATAGCCACCAGCAGGGAGTCACCTGCTGCCAACAAACACCCCGCGCTTGCCACCGGGATGTCCCACCCTGAGCATGTCCCAGCCCAGCGGTGCTGGAAGCAGAACGTGGGCAGCACTGGCCCCAAAAGCCACATTTCCTGGCTGCCAGAGAAGGCCACAGACAACCCCACATCCCTGCAGGGATCAGGAAATCTCAGCCAGCTCAACGCCCTCCTCAGCCTGTGGCTGCCAGGGAGCACCTTGTGGGAAGATGCCGCCGAGAGGCACGAGGAGGGTTTGCATTTTGGGTGACAAGCAGACAGATTTGATTCAGCCTCAGGCAACTACAAGCTCAAATATCCCTGAATGAAGACATCAGCAGCCTTAGCAAGCCAACCTCATCGAGCCCAGTGAGCTGTCGCCAGGTGGATCGTTACCTCCTTAACGAGCAGAGAAACAAAGACTTGAGGTGGCAGAGTATGGAGGACCGAGACGTGCCTCTGTTCTGTGAGCTCAGCTTTAGACAAAATCCAATAATTAATTTCCACCCTGCAAACAAAGCTCTTTGCAATTCCATCCCACTAAGCTCAATACCACTTTCCATTTCATTTCCTCCGTGCCCAGGATGTCCCTCGCTTTCTTCGCCCCGCAGTTAATTACCGTAACACAGCCCCCAGTCCTGCAGACTTGATTTATTTTTTTTTTTTTCCAGACAATTCACAGCAAGTGCAACGCAGCCAGCTCCCCCAGGTCCCGTTCTCACCCATCGGATTTTGATGTGCGTATCAAAACCCTCTGAGGACGTCTCCGAGCACTGAGCTGGGACATTTACTTGGAAAACCCCCTGCTCTCTCCGGGGACCTCAGTTGCTACAGATGCGCTCAGGAGCTGCGAGGTGGAGGACAATTCATCAGGCGGATGGGTTAACTCAGCCACAGAGAGATGCAGACCCGCAGGGCACGGATGGGCAGTGAACACATTGCCCAACGGGGGGCAAACTCCTCACCTTTTCCGTGCGAGGCAGCCTCCAAGACATAGCTGTGCTGCCTCTGGATACGAAAATCAAACAAACCAGATGGCTAAGCTGTCAAATTTGCCACCAGAGGGAGTTACGGCGATAGAACAAAACACGCTTAAATCGACAATGCAAAAATAAAGCAAAGCGCTGTAGATCCTGAGACATGAATTCGAGAAAAGCACCTTCTCTTTTCCTCCACACCAGTCCTTCCAAGCCTGTAGACAGCAGCAGGACGAACGTCCTGGCCCAGCAGCTGCAGTCGGCTGCACAAATCTGCAGGGACTGGAGACCCACACAGCCGGGAGATGGTCGGTACACGCTGCCACAGCAGTCGCGTGCCGGAACAGAGCACCACGAACCAGCTGGTCTACGAGCAAAACCCCACAGGGGCAAACCTAGGTAACCTGGTGCCAGCATCGTGTTAAACTTGAGGAGTTTCTCTCTGGGGATCCTTTTAGCAAGACACCTCACCGCAAGCCCAAACACCATGCAGATGCCTCCAGGAAGGCGCTGAGTTTCCCCACTTCAGTTCCACGCAGTTCTGCCTGAGTGCTTCATCCTCATCTGGAGTCCCACCCTGTTCCTCCTCCGACTCCTGGACTGGTGTCCCAGAGGGATTCTCTGAACCGTGCCCAGCACAGCGGAAATCTGATGGCAGGAGCTTCTGGATACTGCTGCGATACGGCTCATAAATAATAATTAGTGGAGGAAGCATAGGACAGAACAGCAGGAATGTGGCTTTCCCATCACCGACTCCATGAAACTGTGCTCAGTATAGTCATATATAACGCTGCTCTGCAACAGACCAAGACCTACCCCGGGAGAAATGCTGGTTTAAGCTATAAAGACAGGGTCAGCCACCATCCCCAAAAAAGGAGGCCTCAGTAGATGCAGTTGGAAAAAGCTGGGCTGGGTGTGAAGGGGAGGTGGCCTGCAGGAGCATTCTGGGCCTTAGAAGGTAAAATGCTTGGAAAAAAAGAAAAAAGAAAAATCACTGCGAGATGACGTTTTGGTTGCTTGTTTCCATTTCTAAGGGAAACCAAATGTATTCTACTAACAACTGAAGAAGCACGTTATTCATGTATTCATTTATTTCAGGTTGAATAACGAAAAGGGGACAGATGCCAGGCTGTAAGCAGACCCCAGATAATTCTCCTTGTGAAACGAGGAGAAACACCACCAAATAACTAACCCGGCTGCAGCCCTGCTCGAGACAGGGTGGCCACAGACACCCCAGCAGCCACAGAGCCACATTCATTCACGGCCACCACCAACGTCCCCACAAAGCAAAGCTCAGCTGTAAGAGCCACCCGGCGATCTCCAGCAGAGCTGCCGACTCACGTCAAGCTGGTGGGGTTTGATGCGTTGGCAGGACGCTTCTCCCAGGTCGAGAGGCAATCGCTCATCAAAATAATTGAGTGCCTCTGCAACTGGAAGGGTCAGACGCTTGCTGCAGACGGGGCACAGGCAGGGTCAGGTCCCTTCTGCGCCTGGCCTGGAGCTGGTGCAAGGGAACCAGCAGTCGGGACACCCCAAGCCGGCCTCTGCCCCGCGGGCAGCACGTCTCCTGTCTCATCTTGAGTCCTAACACACTGTGAAAGCTCCCAAGTCCAGCTCGCACTGGAGTCAACAACCCTAAACGCTTGCCACGTGGAAATTCTCTTCTCAAGCCCCAAATAATAATTCCAGCATTTCCGATATAAAATATCGGACTAACGACATAAATCACAGAGAGGAAAACTGAATCAAGAGGACGCACAGTTCCATGCCCCAGCAATAACACCTTTATCTTCCGAGCTTGGTTTTCCACCTGACAATGTCCTGGGCCAAACAGAACCCAACATGTAGCTCCTAGGAAGGAGGGCATGCAGAGCCTCCCGGGTGTCTGGCCACCGACCTGCCTGCTTACATCCACTCCGCACAGAAAACACGAAGCAGGGAGCAGGGGAGATGACGGATGGCAGGGAAGGAAGCATGGTGAAGCGCATCACGTGTGCGGTGGAACTGTACCAAACCTTTGCCCAGCACGGAGACATTCTGCAATTATTTAGCGTGACAAATCAAAACACACAACAACATACCCCCTGGGTAAAATCCAGAAGAAATGCGCTCGTCTCCAAACATCATCAGCTGGAAGAGTATTTGCATCCCTATCTTGTATCTTTATCAGCAAAATACCTTAAATCAAATTAAAAAGACCTCTTACCCTACTGTAGCAGTGCAGGGAATTAAAAGGAACCTCATGTGCTGTGCGCGCCCTCAGATGTTCTTTGATGCACTCATTAGCAGCAGCAGCTCCGAGTTCAGAAAGCAGCTTTCCCAGAGAGAAAACGACTCTCCCGTGGGATTGCCAAGAGCAGGGTTTGTTTTCTTCGGGACCTGCTTCACTTGGGGACAGGCTCTGGTGATGCACGAGCCTCAGCAGCATGCGACTGCCTCTCCTGCTCCAGCAGCAGGCAGCAGCAGGCCCGTTTCCAGGAAAATCAGAGGCGCAGGCACACTGCAGCAGATTAGCAGCAGGACGAGGAATCAAGCTGGCATCCACTGACTCATCTTCCACGTCCTTAACCAGAACTTCAGCTTCCTCGCAGCCACTGCGATGCGAGAGGCACAAGGGGGTTTTGTGCTGTGCTTTTTGGAGGCCCAGGCTCCAACAGCAGCTGCTGGGAAGGCACAAGTGTACATCACCATCACCACCATCACTGTGAGAGCAGCAGGGCTCAGCAGCCCCCAGTGGCAAGAGGTAGAACATTTCTATGGGCTTCTCTCCATGGAGGGGAAGGAGGCACCTCTGCCTCATCCTTCGGCCCACCTAGGGCTGAGCTCTACAGCTGCTCATGCCCCTGGTGCTGCAGGACCCCAGCTCTTCACTCCTGGAGCACACATCTGGGTTCAGACGAGCCAAACCCCACTCGTGGTGTCAGCAAACCCTGATGTCTTGCACTGCTGATAGACCATGGGGACGTGGCATCTTCCTTGGTGACCCACCTGAGGCGGCAGCCCGTGGCCACGCTGCCCACCCGTTAGCCACCCATGTTGCTGGCTCCATACGGAACCGCCCTGCCTGTCCCGGGCAGCAGTCACCCAACCTGACCTGCACCCATCGTGCCCAAGCTGGTCCCGTACGCCTGCCACCTCTTCCCCCGTAGTTCTGGCACCTCCTCATTCCTGACATCTTAATGCTTACCTCCACCTACCAACAAACAACACAAAGACATTTAAATCCCCCCCAAATCTCTGTGGCGGGGAAGCGATGCGATATTAACACGGCAGCGCCAGCAGCAGCGAGAACCCCTCTATCCAGCACCGCCATCAAAACCCGCGCGAGGCACTCCCTGAAAGCTGTTAGCAATCAATTTTCTTGAAGGACCCAGCCCGTCCCTGGGGATTCGCGGAGGAGAGGCTCCCGCATGGGTTGTGCTTCAGAAGTCTCGCGCAGAGATGGGGCTGTTTGTCACTAGGCCCCTGGGGACGCATCAAGCTCCTGACATACGGGGATGCAACACATTTAAAGCAATCTGCTGTCTTACGCTCCGCCATCTGAATTACAGCGCTGCCTGCCAGGCTGAGACTCAGCAAACGCCTCTCCTGCACCTTATGGTGCCGCTCCCCTACTCCTCTTGGTAACCAACTTGATTTAGTAGTAGCTTGGGACTGACTCTGCTGCCCTGTAACAAGAAACTGATCTCTTACCTGCAGCCCGCTAGTGGCCTTCAAAGTCCCTTGACACAACGCACAGAGATGCCCGACAGCAGTAATTGCCCTTGGTAAATCAAAGGGCCTCAGGACTTTTCCAGGCAACATCGCTTTTAGCGGCCATCTGTATTTTGGATTTGTTGGAAGGCTGGAGTTGTTTCACGTGGCTACTCAACCACGCGTCTTCGGGCCATTTTGGGATATTCGTGTTCAAAGTAGCAAAGAATAAAATAAGCTCTGATTAACACTGCAATTTTTGGATGATCCTGGTGTCTTGAGCACGCCAGCTGCTCCCAAAGTGACGGAGAGAAATGGGAACGTACTTCTGCTGGTGGGGGAGGTGGCACTTCAGTGTAAGCAAGCCTTGCATCTACAGAGGTGTCCAAGGAGGAATTCAGCTCGTTGGAGATGAAGGAGGGCCCAAGGGTCAGAGAACTTGGGTTCTAATCTCTACTTCAACACCACCATTTACCATGACTGGAGATAAATTACTGCAGGCCTTCTTCTGTAAAAGAAAAACAACAATTCCTTCTGCCTTTGGAAGTTAAACATGGCAGGGCACGGCATGGTTTCAAAGGTCAGACCAGACACTGAGGGAGGCCATCAGGTAGATGGACAAACAGTCGGAGCATTTGGTTGCTCTGGGTGAAAAGCATAAGGCAGCACCTTCACCCGTCGTGAATGTTTAAGCAACAAGCACCTTGATGCATTACCTGCCCTGAATGGATGATCAGAGCTACAAACCCATGAGCGCAGCAAACCTTGGCTGCCCTTTCAGGAGAACTCCATTTGCAAAGTATCTGAGGAAGGCTGGCAGCTTCTCCAGAAAACTTTCCCCAAGTGCCGGTTTGCACGCTTCTTAGGTTTTTCCTCTAACCAGATTTACATCATGTTCGTATTTGTTTCCTAAAACCCTTCTTGCAGACTAACAGCGTTAGCGGATGCGCTTGAAGAAAATATAGCTTACAAATCTGCAACGCTGGCGTTTTCATTTTAATACCCCAGAGCATCCACACCCCACATCTGAGCTGGCCATAGCACAGAAAACACCACGCCATCCGTAATCACCATTCACAATTTGGATCCACAGGCTAAAGAAGCCACATAGAAGATAAGGCTAACTGAAGAGACGGTGCAGTCTTCAGCAGAAGTAGGCGAAAAAAAATAAATTACTGGCTAAAAGCCAGCAAAACCCATCTACAACAGACCATTGTGCCCAACAAAGGCAGATATAAATCAATGAACTGTTGATCTACCACCTTGGTTTTCACAATTACTCCTCACAATACGTTCAGCTTCTTGCTTCAAAGCACCCTCGGAGCTACAGCACCCACCCCGAGTTCCCCAGGGATCACCTGCTGCTCAGAGCAGTCAGGTCTGCAGAGGACTTGGAGTTTGTCTGCCTGGTTTTTAATGCCGTGCATCGCTGTTCAGATGGATTATAAACCAGTTTCACCATTATCGAATCATAACAGCGGGTTATTCAGCCCAGCAAAGAAACATCAGGCTCCTTTGTTTAGTTTTGCCACACTTGAAGGAAAAAGGCGCCGAAGTGTTCTCAAGAAGCACTCAGCGGAGGGAGGGATACATTACACTGTAAATAGAAATGGAAATGTGAGAGCAGAGTCGTCAGTCACCGCGGCTCTCACGGAGGTTTAGCAGCCAGCGGCTGGATCAGGCGATCGTTTCGGCAACGGAGTCGTGCAAAATAGCGGGGGAATGGGGCACCACGCAAGTCGCCTCGCTGTTCCCTATCAGACAGCTTTAGCGGGGAAAGTTCAGAACTAAAATAAGTGATGCTTGCACAAGGAGGAGAAACCAAACGAGCAGAGGCGCAGGCTCCCCAACGTGAATCGCACTGCCCGAGGCTCCCGGATTTGCTGGTTGCTGCTGAGTTTCTGCTGGGCTCTTCTAGGGAGGTGGGGGAAGTCACTCAGCTCCTCAGCTTGAATCCCGCCCGTGAGATCGAGGCCCCCTGCTAGTGCCAGCGCCTGGCTCGCCACCACGCCAGGAGGGGAATTATGTCAAGAGGGGAGAGAAACCTCCCTTCCTTGCTGCCGGGCAGTCAACCTGCAGCTCTCCCTCATTCTTGCACATTGCCCTGACTCACCTGAGACCCCACAAAACTCAGATGTCACCGCTCGGGGTCTTCTCAAGGGGTCTCAGACATCACAGGTATAATCAACACCACAGAACTTTGTCAGCAAACTGCAAAATATATCTGCTACCTATTGCTTATGCCAGTTCAGCAAGAGGCAGAACTGTATCCCAGCCCGCTCCCTGCTCACTTGGGGTCTGCCCTGATGACTTGCAGCAGCAGTTGAAGCAGCACCACCCTCCTGAAGCAGCACCAGCCTCACACACCTCCTGCTGCAAACCTCTCCCTTCCCGAGAGGCATGCCCCTGCCTTCCTCCGCACAGCTGCACCAAGGCTTCCTTAAAACCTTCCCTGCCCTCTGAACGACTCCGTGGCATTTGGGGAGATCTGGTTACGTCTGTCCCATGCCCTGCACCCAAACCCAGCGCTGCCTCCTACAAGTCACCAGCTGCCAAACCCCCTCCAGCAGCAGCTGCACGTGAATGCCCCCCCCAGAAGCTCTGGGACCCATCCCGCAGCCTGTACAGGACGCCAACTGCTTGGCAGCAGCCTACACGGAAGCGCGTTGTATCGATGGCCTTACTACATAGCTTAAAGGATCATCTCCGTGTCGCGTTCCTGAGTTACAGAGTCAGGTCTGGTTTTAAATGTGAATCAAGGCAGTGTGCAGCCCAGGCTCGCTTCTGAGCTTTACCGCGTGTTGCCTGGAAGGCCAAAGGACAGGTCACGGGGAGGTACCGTACAGGGCAGAAATAAAGAGAGGAAAAGCGATGAAATACAGCCCCCCCGGAGCTCAATTACTTCTGACTCATCCTCCCAAACGAGTTCTTTGCCTTCATAAATCAGAGGGAACAGAAACACTCGCGCTGCCGGGAGAGGGTAATTATTCTTGCGCAGTGCGAGGGGAAAACACACACGCTAATAGTGCCAGCTCATGAGACCGTGCTCGTGTTGGCAGCGAGAAAAAACAGGCATTCAGAGACACCAGGGGACCGCTGCGGCCATGCAGCAGCCTGATGGAGGAACCTGAGCTTGTTGCTCGTCAGGGAATTCGTGTGTCCCCGACTCGGGATGCTCCAGTGTCAGGTGTCTTTAAATTTTCTAGGGATTTTCCTTCAAAGCAGGGACTTCAGAAAGCCTTAAGGGCTTTTCTAAAGTGCGTAGATTTAGAAAATACTGCTGGTCCACAAACAGCACAGAAGATAGAACACGATTTTACTCGTGCAGTGTGCTATCAAGCATGCAAGGGCGTTTTGTTCAATACCTTCTTCTGCAGTAGCCCATGCTCATCACCAGGCTAGCAGGGTATTTGGTGGTATTGCAAATCTTACTTTCCTGAGCTCTTTTATCCTGGATTTATTCATTCTCAGATTTAGTTGCTGGTAGATCAAACTCTCACTATCAGCTTTTCTTTCGTTGTGATCTTTTCTATTAGGAACAACTCAAAAAAGCCAAGAGCAGACAATTTGAACAATTAAAAGACAAATCCTTATATTTGTACAGATTTAGCCCGGTGAAGAAACTTACATTGTGATTTTTCCTCAGAGAGCAAACACAACTTTCCTTAGGAGCGTGGCAACTGCAGCGCTGCCAGCAGCTACCCCAGCTGTCAGCCAAGCCTGGGAGGGTGTTTAACAGCAGCAGCTCCTGGGAGCTGATAAATGAGAAAGAAGAAGAGGGACAGCTAAGTGTGCATTTCTAAGAGCCACCAATATTTGAGGTTAGCCAAAATTACAAGGCCAGAAAAACAGAGGCAGACAAATAAGCAAATGCAAGTGGTAGATACAGGTATGAATGCAGGTCGTATGTTTAAAAGCAATTTAGGATCTGAACAAAGGGCTGATGTTCTACAAACTGTCACATCCCCCAAAAAAGTCACTCTTTCAATCCTCTTGCCCTCCCCTTCCACTTTACTACACCACCACAATAACCCTGAGGGGAAAGCAGTTCAACAGCGATGAGCAGAGGGCTAAGCCCACAGAACGCAAGCCTAAAGGGAGGACGATCACAGCCTCAGCCTCGTGCGGAGCCAGATGCGCTGAGCATCCGCTCGGTCTCACGTTCAGGTGAGCAGACAAACTGTGCTCATTAAAGCACTCATTTCTTTTTGGGGCAGCCATCTGTCCTTAGCGTGTGCAGTACTCAAGGCAGGTGTCTCCACCGTGCCTGAGTAACAGCAAAGCACCAGGCAGCATTCCCTATACAAGACCCGGCCAGTTTTGACCCAACCCAACTTGATCCTCACTGGCAAGACCTCAATCCTCTGTGCAGCCCCAAAAGCTGCTCCTGGGGCACCCCACAAAGAGCACCGCCTGGGCACAGGTCCCTCGTGCCAGAGCCAACGTGCCATGGGGAGAGCCCCCACCCACCCGCGTGGTGTTGGGGGCACCGAGAGGCAGGACGGGGTATGGCCCATCATTAGTTGGGTGATGCAAAGATTTTGCATAGTAATCAGGTGGAATTAGGAGCTCAGAGATGGAGAAGCAAACAGAATAGCAGCACGCACTGGGAGCTGCCTGGTAACACAGAACCACAGTAGCAACCTCAGAGATAATTCATGAAACGCAGCCAATTATATTAGAAATAAAAGAAACCTCAAAAAAGCCTGATGTGGTCTGCAGCCCTATTGCTGGCAAGCACCCAGATCCCCCAAATGCTTCATTTTGACAAGGTAACATTTGCCCTGACCAAGGGGAAAGATCCCATCTGGATTCAAGCACTAAGATTATCTCCAAGATATCTGTCCAGTTAGAAAACTAAATTAATTTTAGTAGTGTTCTCCCATCCAGAGCTTCCTTTAACCTTTTTCTTTTTATTAACAGAGATAAAACCCAGACACTTCCAAGAGCAGAATCTCATCAACTTTGCTTCTTCGGTGCCAGCGCTGCCCTGACACAGGTGGTGATGAGAAGCAAAGGCAGCAGAGCCCCAAACCTTCCAGTGCTGCTCTGAAGAGCTCTCGACCAGGTTAAGGAGAGCACAGCTCAGCACCACACTTTCCTTGCTGGCTCAGCGAGACACCCCGCTCCTCCCAGGACCTGGGTGCTCCACAAGGCTGGGGTGCCCCCAGCCTCGAACCAAGCCAAGAGAATGGGGACCAGCGCTGAAGGACTGGCTGACAAGCGGCCATCCCAGTAATACCGCCGGGGGAACAGCGTGAATTACCATCCTAGCGTGGTACGGAGAAATAAAATCAATTTGTCTCCATTTGCACTCTCACCCTCCTCTCTCAGCAGCGCCGCGTTCTCCCCAGCCACCTCTGTGCCAATCCACCGGCCAATTAACCTTTCATTAAAGGCTTCCTAGACATTTGCCAAAAGGCCGTGACGCCCGTGATTAGCGCTCCATTTCACATGCATCGCAACAACTGCGTGCCCTGGCCTACGCTGCCCCCTGGAAGCACAACTTTCAGCCTTCCCCTTCACCCTGTGCCCCTCGGAGGTGTGCCTCCAGACGTCACTCCCTTCATCATCTCTCGTGACTTTTCAAAACCTCTGCAGTATTGTTTTTCAGCCTAAGGAATCCCAGTCTTCAATAAAACTCTCGTTAGAGAAATTATCCAGCACCTCTGCTTTTAATCCTGCTCTGCGCTTCCTTCCAGCTCTCCTGGTTTGTTCCTGCACCAGGAGATAAAAGCAGCAGGTGGTGCAACCCCGGGCTTACACAGCTGCATCGTGTTTCCTTCCCACTGCCTTGGCTAAGAACTCCTAATGTTCAATTTGGTTTTGATCACTGCTGAGCACCGAGCTAATACTTCCACAGAGCTCTGCGTTATAACCCAGGACCTCGAGCCCTGGGAGTGCACCGTAGGCATCTCGCAGCTCATCACCTTACGTACAGGCAGAATTGTTTGCGTGTGCCTCGCTTCACATTTTCCTACCCTGAAATCCATCTGTCATTTTATCATCCTGCCACTCCGTTTTGGAACATCCTTCTGCACATCTTTGCACTTCGCCCTTGTCTTCGCCACCCCAAACAGCTTGCTGTTCTGCCAGAACACATTTCTCTGCCATTTGTTCCTTTGTCAAGTCTCTGCTGCGTATCTGAAGCAGCCCGGGTCTCAGCACAGACCCTGCAGTACTCTGCCGGTGACTCCCTTCTGAAAGGAAAGCTGATTTACTTCCACGCTCCTTTCTTCTTCTTTTAACCTACTATTTTTTTCATGTACGGACCTTCTTTCTTTTTCCACAGCAGATTTGTTTCTTTAAGAGTCTTCTGTGAGGGACCTTGATAAATGCCTTTGAAAATCCAAGCAGATACCAACAGAGCTGTGCTCCACACACTTGTAAACTCCTTCAAAGCAGCATTTTGCCCTGTGCTCTCCCACATACGCATTCGCGGTTGTCTTTTCACTTGAAAGCAGATCCTGAGTTTCATGGGATGCTTCTGAGACCAGAGCTTTTCTTGCTGCAGGTATTTTAGAAATTCACGCAGAAGGAAAAATTAAGTCCCCGTGTGCCTCTTGCGTAATCCCACAAACACCTCCTGCACTCAGCTTCCCTTTAAGTAAGACAAAAGGATATTTGCCCAAACATCACTATCAGTACTAATGCAAACCTTTCATCTCAGGTCCTTTTCCTCCACCCTTTCAGAGAATACAGGCTAGCCTCAGCCTAAGTTTAATAAAGGCTGGGAAACGCCTTATTGCAAATATTTGTTTGGGCACTGACCCCAAAACAACTCTAACTTGCCCCGTTGCTGGTTCAGGCAGCACCTCGGCTCCCGAATACACAGACCCCTTCCTGCAGCAGCCTCACGCTACCTCCCACCCCTCACCGAGCCTTTAAAGCACCTTTGCGCACTTCTCTTCACGTTGCTGCCATCAGTTTGGGAGCTAGGATTTCAAAGTATGCTGAAGGAGCTGAAGTACACTGAAGGAGCAAGGCGCCGGTGTTTGTGCTGCTCCTGCAGGGAACCACAGGTGCCTCACGCCCCAGGAGCGGCGGATGGATGAGGAAAGGCACCTGAAGCCCTGTGCACGTTGTGAATCCTGGCTTGCTCAAATATAGGTGTTTAAACAGATTTTTAAATAAAAAAACTTCTTGTGGACACAAAGCGCTGGACATTTGATTTCTGTTTGTTTTCCCTCTCACCCACATCTCCCTGACAATTACCGTACAGTCAGACCCTTCTGCAGAAATTACCATTTTCCCCCTAGAGTCACATAAAAGCACGAACTTAAGCTCTATTCGACAACAATTTGCAAGAAAACACTGAACTATGCAATGCACAGTAGGGACAAAATCTTTTCAGAAACGTTTACAACGCGGGGCAAGCACCTTTACGCTAAAAGCATGCACAAAGCTGACGGGGGGGAACGCGTTTTGCAGAGTAAACGCCGAACAGAAACAGGGGGCTGAGATCCGAGAAGAGCAGCAGACAAATCTGAACGTCAAGAACACATCAAGCGTGTCCTCCAACACGCATCCAACAGGGCACGCGCAGCTGGACCCCATGAGCCGCACCACTCCTGTCGGCCTGAGCCGCCCAAAATCAAGGGCTTCAGAGAAGACTCCAGCCGTGGAAGCCACGAGCTCAGGAGCCCTGGGATGCTGCTTCCACAGGCTTGACATCCAATGCAAACGGTCTGATGTTTTTAATGTTTTTAGAAGTCAGATCTCACGTACAGTAACGGCTGGCTGCACTTAGTAAACACAGCGAATAATACACAAACTGGCCGCTATGTTAAAATTACACTTCCCCCCCTCATTTAATGCTCATAGCTCCCACTGGGTGCAGTCCCTGGACCAGTTAAAACCTGCAGAAAGGCCCCCGCAGGTCACCGTGCTGAGGAAGAGGAAGGACAGGCCTTGAAGATGCTCCCAAGTCGGGGGCTCGGGCTGAGAAGAGCTCCCAGAAGAGCAGCTCCCCTGGCCCAGGCATCAAACCCATCCCTGCTGCGTGCCACAAGATGCTCAGCTGCTGGCCAGGGAGTCCAAAGGAGAGCTGAAACATGCCATTGCCCAAAACTTCCCCGGCCCCTGATGTCACCAAAGGGCCACAGGAGTTTCCAGCAGACACCCCCTTCCAGGGAACTGGGGTGTTTCCAAAACTTCCGTGCCATCAGAGGACCAGTCACTCGAGGAGACGTTGCTCGTGTATGCCCCCACATTGCCCAGCAAACAGGCACCTCCACGCTCACCCCGCAAATGAAAATTTAACTTTGTCTCGGGGCTTATTTTCCATGACCTTCCGGACCACCAATGGTCTTGTAGGTCGTAATTTGGTAATAGCTGGGCGGTGGGAAATTGTTACAGCAAATAAACACGAGGGGTGTGTAATACCACCCTTTATTGCCTCCCTCGGGGAAGATAACACAGAGAAGGAAATGAGGCTTCCAGTATTGACAGATTTCTTTACCGAACTTCTATTTTTGACGATTTCCCACTTGGCGTGCTGCCATAAATGCAGTATTGAATAATTACAGTGCTCCCCCTGCTTCTCTCCTCCCCTCTTGAGCTAATCGCCTAAACTCCAAAAGCAAACATAAAATCTGTGTTTTCAGCTAAGTTGTCCTAAACGTGCCCTTTGGACTCCGCTCTCACTGAAGCATTAGGACAATTTGCATGTTCAGACTCAGTGACAGCGTGCCTGCATCCCTGCAGTTCGGAGAAGGCAGACTTGTGTGTGCTGCCCCGCAACCAGCAGCACTGCGAGGAGAGCAGAAAAATTCCAGGCAGAGCAAAACCTGCGCGCTTGTCAGCAAAGGAAGAGCTGGAGGCTTCCCCCAGACATTAGGAAGGAGAAATGAAGAATCTCTTAACCTCTCATCTGAATACATTCCTTAAAATTCACTTCTAATGAGTGACCTTTAATGTAGAAAGCATTTCGCCCCCCTTCTAGTTTTAATATCATCACTCTCAGAGGCAGCTGATGTATTTCACGTGTTTTCATCAAGAACAACAAAAATCAAAAAAAAGAAAAACGTAGACGGCATAATGTTGACATTTGATGTTGGTATTTAGCCATAATGTCAAGTTTGCTAACTTCACAATTTGTCAGCAACAATCAGACACAGGGATCTTTCTACATTAGGATGAAAACGTCTCTTTGAATCATGTTATTTAGGACTGTATGAGTACACATGGCTCTTTAAGACAGGAGGGAGGACCTTACCTTGAACAAGCGTTTGCAAAGCTTTGGGATAGGACTGAAAAAAGCACACAAGGTGTAGAGATTTAATTCCCAGATAAGGGCTGTGAAGGCCTCACTCTTGGGGTTTTAGAAACCTGTGTTATATCCTTTAGGTCTCATCCTTTAGGTCTGTGGTATCCAAAGCCCACTAGCTCTGCAGTAAGGGTAAAAGTACACCTGAACACCCTCCCAAAAGCGGCGATTCCAGCCCTACCCACGAGAAGCGATGCTTCCCAGGCTGCAAATGCAGATTACAATGAATGGAGCTGATGGCAATTGAGTGAGAGAAGGGCAGTTCATCTCCCAGCCCATGAAATTGCAGACTGCCAGCAGAAGCTATTTCCTCCAATTCAGAATATTCCCTCCCTTTTCCCCCTTCAACAATGGGCCCAGAAAAAGCCAGGGACATCTGTCAAACCCAGCTGGCTCACTTGGAAAACGACTGCGCGGCTGTTTAGGAGGAAAGCGATAGAGTCAACAGAGAAGGGCCGGGTATTTATGTACGTTGGAAGCCGCTCATCTCCGCGACGACAACTTGAACTCGCTCCCAGCTCTGCTGCGGGCGCCACCAGAAGCCGCTGCGCCACCACAGGCCCTGGGTTGCCACTTGCAAGGGACCACACTCAGGGACAGCGAGAGCAGGTGGCTCGGCTGCTGCGCCCCGCATCCCCGAGGTCTCGCCAGCCTCGAGCTGGGCAATATTCAGGGACTGAGCATTCAGGGACTCTGCCTGCAAAAGCAAAAGACTACAGGTCCTGGGCTCAGCTGTAAGTGAAATGTAATTCCGCCCTTTAAAAGAAAAAAGGGGGCGAGGTAAAAAGGAAGCGTAGCTCCACACTGAAAAGCATAATTTCCAGGGGATTAAACTATTGTGCTATTTGCTCTTGTCTATTTTAGCTGCTGCTCAAGACGTTAACCTCACTACTCCCAATGAAGCAATGAAAACAATTATCGAGCTGGCAATGAGATTTTCAGCTGGAAAGAAACGTGTGTTAAGGCAGGAGCGAGGAGCCCCGCTATGAATACTGCTTCCAGTGCCGGCAGCGCTCTGCAACCCGCAACACAGCGACTGTAACTACAAGACAACACAGGAGCCTGGGCGGGCAGCAGGCAGACCCAGGGAGAATACGTCTGCCAAACCACAAACCCCACAGGGGACAGAGCGTAGATGTCTCAGCAAAAGAAGCCTTTGAAAGAAAATTTCTACAAGGACATCTGTCTTCGCTCTGGGACCTTCATTTTTACCAGATGTTACCAAAAGCAATGCTGCGATAACAGAAGTACCACGAGGAGCTCAAAGCCCTCAGTGCCACTGAGCATCCTACAGTTACTTTGCTGCTAATCAGAACTCATTACAAGTTTGCTGGAAGATGGGGGAAGAGAATCAGATGTGCCCTCTGATCCCGGGGGCATGCTGACCACGACGGTGCAGTACAGACACAGCACCACGCAGCCAGAGAAGAGCCTGGTGCTCCTGCAGGTAAATGAAGGGCTCTGAGCTGAAACAGCCCACAGCCTTACCGGCCTTCCTGAAGTCCTCACGCTGTCAGCCGGTGACACCAAGTAACCACACTGCTTGCAATTCCACCACAAATTAAGTGAATTTAGCACTTGCAAAAGATGTCATACTTATAGAGTTCGAGAAGTGAAGCGGCTCGCTCCAGGACAGAAGTATAGCAATCAGACATTTTGTTTTCCCTCTGTACAACCCCCCACCAGCTGCGTGCCTCCACTCGCTGCCTGTTCCAAGGATTGCTGAGGGAGAGTGCAAGGCACTGCCCCTCTGTAAAAGAACATTTGGCAAATCCTCTTCCCCCAGTCTTGCTGAAGAATCTGGTGCTACCGTGTTCCCAGAAATTTGTCTGCTTTGGAAGGAGAGCATCAACCCAGCAGGGCAATCACCGAGTTACCTGTTGGGTGCCTCCTCTGTCCTTCATCTTCTCATGGTACCAGGTTAAAAGAATCAAGCTGCTGATCACACAAGAAAAGCAACATGAAGTGTGTTGCAACAGAGCCTACTTCTTGCATTTTTCTCCTGTCCCAGCTGTGGCCACAAAAAGCAGGAGGGACCCACCACACGAGTCCCTTGGGACCAGACACAGACCACCACGGAAGAGCGCTGTGAAGCCTCCCCTCCTCTCCCAGCACCAAATTACTCACGCAGACCCCAAAAGACACCAACGAGCCGAGGCCACACAGTTCAGCCACTGGACGTGAGCTTCTCCAAAGCACAGGGAGCTCGGGCCTGCAGGGTTAGGTCAAATCCAATTCAAAGAAACATTTATTTTCTACGGAAACTAAAGATTCGCTGTTCAGAATTGCATTAAACTGAGAAGATGAGAATTCCATTAACTAATCTAATTTAACCTGATCTGTTTGAATTTCATTAGGTACAGCCGCACTGGAGACTCAGTAATGAGGCCCCCGTACATGGGGATCCTGCCTGCTTCTGACTCAATCTCCCACCCCGATGCGGACAGCTGTAATCGTGCTAATTAGCTGCAGAACCTGTGATGTACTTCAGCTGAGCTCGGGGTGAAGAGAGAAAGATTAAAATGAAACCAAATGAATGAGAAAACAGTGCACTTGCACACGATTTACAGGACGGGAGTAACGCGCCCTGTGCGTGCGGGCGTCTTCCCTCAGTTGGGATGGAGGAGGGCAGAGCTTCGGAACAAAGCGTCCCTCGGTAACATCGGTTAATTAGCTTGATAAATTAAAGGATGAGACTGAAGGCAAAAGAGTTTTGTATTTAAATAACCCCTCTACGAGTTCTGCCAGCCATTGGAAGTTACGCACCGAAGCTACTTTGGAAAACAATCAGAGCCTCGTTATTTCTAAGTTAGCCTACTCGGCTGTTTGACGCCCCGAGCAGCCCTCCGCTCCGAGGTTCGTCAGCACCCGCACGGAGATCAGGAGGGTGCCGGTTTGCGGAGCAGGCAGCCGGCCCGCACGGCAGCGCGCTCCCCGCTCCGGGGAGATGAAGGGGCTGTGCTGCTCTCTCGATCAGGGCACGCGTCACTTCGGATTTCTATGTCGAAAGACCCTTTGAACTTCGGTGTCCCAGAGACAGCCTGCGGGATAAATGACGTCTGTTACTGTGCCCGTTTATTGCTTCACCCTCCCCACTTCAGCTGCCTTCCCAGGCCTCTCATCCCCCTCCACGGGAGCCCACCGAGCCTCCCCAGCCCAGATCTTTAGCTCGGGCAAGGTCTGGAGCACAGTGACACCCGCAGCACAGACACGCCTCTGAAAGGTTCAGCCACCCCAGCCAGTCTCTTTGCTTGTCCGCAGAGGGTTCGGAGTAATTACAGAAGCTTTAACGACCTGAGGCTCAGCCAGGGCACTGCGATGCTTTTCCAGCATTCGTGCAGGAGCACGTTTTGCTGTGGAAGAGGAAGGTTTAGGCAGGGAAAAGTTTCGTGATCTTCTCCTGGCCTCTTCCACAGCCTCCAACAGCACTTGGAGCAGCCTGTGGGACACAGAAAGGGCTTGAAACATCAGAAACCTTTGAGAAATATAATCACGTGCAATTTAGAAACAGAGTGTACCCAAACAGCATTGGGGAGACCTTACTTACGGCTAGAAAGTAGAACAGCTGGGTCAAACGAACCCTGGTGTCTCCCAGAACAGTGGCTCCCCCTTAAATACAGGGCTGTGTGTGGCTGGACTCCAGGCTTTCCCGTTCCACGCAACATCACATTGATATTGATTTCAGAATTACTTTCCAATTACAAGTGCTAGCAATAAAATTAACTGCATGAATTTCAAGCATTACACTTCTCTTGTGAGTTCAATTATCGATTAAGGACCATGCAGAAGCATTAAGAGAAGCATTAAGCCTCGAAACGTTAACAGTGATTATTACTTTGCTACTGTGGGGTGGGGGTTTTAGTTTTGGGTGGGCTTTTTTTGTGTTTCTTTTTTAATTTTGGGAGGAAAACTTACGCTGGCTACCCTGGAAGCTGTAGTTCAAGAGCCATTACATTTGATGTGGGTGCGCAGAAGATAGCGATCTGTTTTCAGTCAGGCGAGCAGCGAGCTCCGATAGCGAACGGAACCCACCAGCCAGCAAATAAACCACCATGGGCTGGCTGAAAGAGCTTTACAATGAGCAGCAGCCTTACTGCTTTCAGCATCCTTGTTCAACTGTCAGTATTTACTGGAAGAAGCCGCCCACCGCAGGCTAGAGGTTTGGGGGAAGCGAGGTGTTGAGGGAAGCAAGCAAGTTTTACGATCAGCCTGCTGGGCCAAAACATCGGTTTGGGGGATGCCCAGCAGCTTTCAGCCTGCCTGCCTCCATCTCCCTAATTAACGCAGCAGATACGGTGCCCAAGGGGAAGCAGTCACAGCAGGGGTTTATCCACGTCCCCCTTTATCTTCCTGGAGCAGGTTGGGAGCTCCCTCAGGCAGTAAAGCCGAGACACGGCTCCGCTTACCGACAGGACGCGCACGTGTCCGCCAGCACCCACGCGCACCCATGCGAGAGGATGGACGTGGTCAGAGGGTTGTGCGTGTGTGTGTTTATCTGCAGCCAGCTGCTTAAAGCTGGAGCCAGGAGGATTTCCACAGTCTTGCTCCACTGCACACATGTCATGTAAAGCTCTGCTTGGCAGCTGCCTTCTCTGGCAAAGCCAGTCTCTGGAAGTTGGCCTCCATCGCTCCACCAACTTCTCACTCCTCCAACCCAACTAAGCTGATAAGCTGTGCTGAGCACCACTTCTCAAATCACTCCAAATCTCACAGCGGGGTAAAACAGAGTTCCTAAGTCACTGGGATAACTTTGATTTCCTTTTCCTTTCTCTTGCACTATTTCATTGAGAAATCACTCGCACAGAAATCCAGAGCCCGTTCCTCCAGATCCGGGCACAGCACAGGTCTAACACAAGCACCGGCCTGGCCGCCACGGCCATCCCACGGACACAGCAGCGGGGAACACGAGTCGCAGGTGCAGGGCTGCAGCTGCTCCCTAGGGGCACGACAAGTTGTACCCCCGGCACTGTAAACCAGTGCCTCTCCTCTGAGCTCAGCCACAGCCTAAAAGTGACCCCAAACACACACCAGTGGGCTACGCATTGTGTAAATGCGGTTTAAGAGAGCACCCAGTCTGAAGTTAGAGGAGATTTTGAACATGAAATACCCTGCGTGACTGCGGCCACCAAGCCCTCACAGCTAGCGAGCAAGGCATTTCACCAGCTAGACCTGAAGCCCATGGATCAGGACATGCTGCAGCCCCTGCTGAGGCCAGAAAGCTTTACGATTTCACATGAGACACCGTGTCCTGGGACGAGGTCACCTCAAGGTGAGGAGCTGGGCAATAACGGGGCCAAGAGGCAGCAGACACAGGACAGGACCCGGGCTGCCTCATTGCTCCTGCCCCCACTTGCTCCAGGAGGGAGGAAACAGCCCGTGCCAGGACCCACCCCCCCCTTTCTGCGCTCTCTCGGGGTGGCTGGTTTGGCTCTAACCCACAAAACCTCAGCTGTTTCTTAGTGATAAATCCAGCTCAAAACTAGCACTTCAGAAATCACTGCCGTCAGGTCTCGAGGGTAAGCTGTAAGTTTCCAAAGGGCAGCAGAGCACATCGCATGCACGCAGGCACACAGCAATGTAAGGAGCAGCGAGCTTCCAGGCAAAACCCGGGTGTTGGATCCCAGGTTCGACCAAACCTGTGTCCCCCTCTCACCTCCTTGGGTTTCTCATTTTGCCACCTGGCCATGGCAAATGTTGCATCTTCCCAGGGCAGTTTTGCCCTTTTAGCTGGACACAAGTACCCTGATTATTTAGGGTATACACACAGACACAGCATTCACACCCAACAAAGCAGGGCTGTTGTCCTCACACAGACTGTAGCCACCCCGTGTAACTTGGGGCTGAAGGATGGGAGGGAGGCCAAAAGCACAGGTGGGTTTCAGGAGGACATCACCCAACTCACGGCCAGCTCTCAAGGTGTAGGAAATGGCCTGGAGCAGGAGGAAGGCAGGCTGCAGACAAGGAACAAACACCCAATGCACACATCGACCGTATCCTCTTCTCCGGGCATCCTTTTGCACCAACAGGTGTAGGACAGTAGGATATATATATATATACACATACATAAATATATGGTCTGACCCAGTCCAGCAAGTTTTTCTCATCAGCCAAGACCATTTGCTAATTCAAGCTTTACCCAGCACATTTCAGTTCTGAGGCGAAGACAGCAACTGAGCATTTGAACCCTTTCCTGGCTGATAAGCGAGCTGCAAGACCGACTGAAATCAAATTTAAATCATCCCAAAGAACATTAGAGCTACTATATAAGTCTCCCCTATAGCAGAGCATAGCAGGGGACATCGATTTGATGTATCTCGCAGACAGTAATGCACCAATTAGCTCTGTTTCTCTGGGGAGAAGCCAGCCCATAATTTACATATTTTGGCCATATAGCAGGGAGGGGGAAAATTACGAAAACACGTGAAGCATTTGGATGTGCTCAGCTACCAAAGATTTCATAATGAACAGTCGTGACATTAGATTAGTGTTTCCCGATGCAAAGAGGATTTTGTTTCAACTAGAAGCGTAACGAGGAATTATAGCAGCTGTGCCTGTCATTATTCTGCTTAGCCCGTTAATGGAATTGGTTTGCTAGAACCAAATTGGTTCAAAAGATTAATTAAAAACAGGTGGTTCTGCACAGCAACTTCTCCACACCAGAGAACTTGGGGTGGCCAAGCCACCTCTGCCTTCCTTAATGACTTGCAGGAGTTGTCTGCTCATCTCTGGGGGGCAATAAGACAGCAGCACAGTTCAATTCAGAGCACTGCCTGTGTTGCAAGGCCCACCTGTGGAGAGAAAAGCATCTGATAAACTTGCGAGACTGGCCCTTGTAATCTTTCCCAGGGGATGGTGTTCCCTGGAAGCGTCCTCCGCTTCCCTGTACATCTCAGGAGGAATCATCTCTGCACGAGACATCCCCAAGGGACTTAGAAACTTGTCAGTAAACAAGGGCTGAAGCTCGCTAGCCTAAAAGTGAGAGGTTGCTTTGAAGCGGAGCCCTCTAAGGAAGCAAGTTTTCCATTTGGAGGTTGTGGTTTTTTGTCACCATCTCTGCTGGCCACATGCAACTCCGATTGAAGAGCCCAGCCCACGTCAGCACCATGCTGGCTCCGTGCCTCCTGCAGGCAAGGAACATTTCAATATATATGCAGCAAAACCCAGTCATGGGGCTAAAGTCTTAATTCAGGAAAAAAAGAACCGTGGATCTAAGAACAGACTGGCAGTCTGAGAATCACGCTGAAAAAGCACAAAACTTATTTAACTGAATATGTGGGTTTGCTTTTATGGAGTTTTGGTTTGCTCTTTAAACCTTCCTGCTATACAAACCGAAGACAAATATCCTGAAAAGATACACCGAATACTTGTGAAGACACAAAGCCCCTTATACCCCCCCCACCAATCATCCTCGCAGCAGACAGGACACACATGTTGTGCCTGAAGTAAAGACACCTTTAATAAACACCACCCCATTTTATGACAAAGTACCACGAGTATTTCTGGCACGTTAGGGACTTGGTATTCAGCTGGAAGGGAGTTCTCAGGCAGTGAAAAAATTTATGAGCGTTTGTGTCCCAATATTCTTTACCAGTAATTCTATCTTTGGACAGCACCTCCCAGGGACTTTCCCTGCAAACTCAAAGAAAACTGATACAGCACCGAAAGCGGGCTCCCAGGACTTCTGGCCCACGAGCCAACATCATTCAATTCAAATTCAGAAGTTGGACTTGATGATCCTTACGGGTCCCTTCCAAGTCGGGATATTCTATGAAATGCTTTCACAGGGGCCGAGAGCTGGAAGTATTTTTAACCTGTTAAATCAAGGCCGCTGGAGCTTACTCTGCAGAGCCTGCCAAACTGTGTGGGCAAGAATCAGAATGGGAAAGGAAAAAAAAAAATCAGAAAAACAGTGTTTGCTGTGTAGACCCACAGTACTGCTCCAAACTAAGCTGTCAGTGCAATTGGCCACCAGGTAATGAAGAGCAATTTCTGGCCCATTTTCCTAAGGAAACAAAGATGTGTAGCATGTGCATGGACAGAGAGACAGCTCCGGTACGAACGGCAGGAGAGGATGCCCAGCTGGGTGGCCACTGTTAAAGCGAGCAACCAGAGGCCTCTGTACACACTGGCAGATAGGAAGCGGGCCGTGAACTGAATGCCACCAGCTCCCGTTTGCCTCCCTTTCGCAAAAGAAGGGTGCCTGTCTGCACCAGCGCCCCCCTAACCCCAGCGACCTCTCAGCTGCACCCAGCTCCAGGCACGCTGGACGGAGAAGCAGAGATATGGGGCCCCTACGAGAGGCAGCACAGCAGCTTAAACAACAAACCCTGTGCAAAGGCAAAGCTGCAGCTGACCGAGCCCCTTCTTACATGGGGATCAAACTAAGACGAACCTTCGGAAAGCAGCCACAGGTGGTTTGCTCACAGAACTGTTCCCTGCCTGACCTGGAAGAAGTTTCAAGGAAGGTCTCTGCAGCTCTGAGGACTTCCACAGCCACTTGTTATGTCCCTGCAGAGCCTTGTTACCAGCATGCACAGTATCCTAGTGAGATCCTACATCCTATACACCCCCATAGTGCAGGTCTGCTACCAGAGCTGGCGGCCCCCTTCCTGTTAGCAGCACAGGGGCCGTAACACAGCCGGGTGCAGGAGGGCACACTCATCTGGCACGCGAATCTGCAGGCTGTCTGCTCGCTGCTCTGGTCTCCTTACACCAGGTAGAAATATTCAGCTGCTCCCCTAGGTGTTCGTTTGGTTATATCCTGACCTCTGCTCCCCTCTCATTTTTGGAAATAGCACAAATTCATTTGTACAAATAAATACAGTTGTGCAAGTTAGAGTTTTAAAGTATTCTTGGCCACAGCGAAGTACAAAATACCAGTGCAGCACAGCTCTAAGCAGGAATTTACACAGAGGTTGTAGAAAACCCGGACAACATCAAATTATCCATATTTGAAAGCAGCAGGCTGAGCGTGTTCATGCAGCAGCAGGCACCACACGGCCAAATCAGTTTCACAAAAGAGCAGCTGAGAGTCGTACAGCTAGGGAGGTTTCATTCATACACGAATCTCTTTGGAGAGAGCATCAAAAACCTCTCGCCTGTGATTTTTCAAACACTGCTCGCTCACAAGCGCTCGGGATTACCGCAGGGCCAGACTTACCGGGAGAGCAGGCTCGAGCTCAGCACTTGTCACGTCCCCTCTTATTTCAACTCTCAGAGAAGCAGAGGGAAGGGGAAAGAAAGCACACCTGAACAGCTGTTTTTATTGTTTCTAATTTGTGGTGGTTCCTGTTTTACCAAACACCTACCGGGTTACCTCCCGGCTAATTCCCATGCTTGTTCCTGCTGCGATTGATACAAAGGCCCAAGCAATGACAGTGTTTGGAGGGGGGGTGAAGAAGTCAGAGATGCATGCACATTCCTAAACTCATTGCTAGAACCAGGTATTATTAGGTGCCTAAAATGTCACCCACAAACCAGATACAACAGCCCACGAAGCCACTCCATGGCTTGGTTTTCTCTGTGGGCCAGCAGGGCAGTCGCCTGCCGCCGCAGAGGGAAAGGCTCTGGGGACAGCAGCATCACCCTGGTTCTCTGCCATTACTGACAGGTAAATATAACCCACAGGACAACTTAATCACTTTCTGTTCTTTCAGAAATAACACTGTAAACACAGGAATGCCGTGCTTTGCTTTCATTTTACGCCAGCAGCTCTGGATCGACACAGAAAATACTGATTAGTTTCTCAAAACAGGAAACCAGCCAACAGAAAGCACCCCTGGCAGAGGGAAACACACCAAAAAAGAGCCCACCAGCAGTCCGTGCAGTGCCTGTACCTCAATTTCTACCCTGCTCAATCCCCATAAAACACGACAGCATCCTGCAGCCCTGGAAGGGCAGGACCTTCCCCGTACCAGCACTCTGCACAAGCCTGCCCTGCTGTCCTTTAGGTTTTAAAAGCATTCAGTCTCCTGAATCTCGGAGCACAGAAAAAGGAAGGAAATTGCTGCCCAGCAACATCAGAGCTTTGTGCTGGGAATACATATTTGCTCCCATTCCAAGGGGAATGAAGATGTCAAGCTAAAAAATATATATTATTAGTGAGAGATTAGAGTGATTTTGCGATCAAGGACAGAGCACTGCGACTAAGTACATTTCACAGTCCACCAAGCAGCAAAATATGAAGACGTCTGCCACACGGGCTCTGCGTGGTGAGGAAGGGAGCCTGGAACACCCTGAAGTTGAATGGAATAAAACTGCACCCAAAACCCGCTCAGCTGCTCTCGCATGACCCTTGTTCCATAGGGTACGCCTGCTTCGTGCAGGAGCTGTGCTCCATCTTGCACCCATTTTTAGACTGGTGTTTAGCAGATCCCCCGGCAAGCTGTTCATTAACACCCGACAGTCCCCTTTCTTCCTGCCATCAGCAACCTGCACACGATGACACACGTACGGGCTCCACTGCTCTCAGGGGAAAGAGCCCTGGATCCCATCTCCAGACTTCCAGACACCTCTGCCCTCCCCGAACCAAGCTGATTCAGTTACAGAGAGAGGAGTAGAGACCCTCCAGCATCACCGCATGCATCTGCTGGAAGAGAACCTGCACTGGAACTCTGAAAAAACATCCCAAGCGGCAATTTTATACATAAGTTCAGGTACTCGCTAAATATTTATTACCGGGTGTTCACACACTGCAGGGTCAGCGTCAGCGATTTTACTCGCTTCTTCTGTTCAGCCAGTACTTTATAAAGCCCAGAGTTGCCAGCAGCGTTAGTATCACTGCTCAAAGCTCACACCCTATCCCTGTCCTCAGAGCCATTCTGGCATCAGAGAACTCCTGCTGGGAAATACAACAGGGTAAGAACAATAAATAAATGAAATACAGCCTACTAGCACAGCAGCTACAGTTCTTCCCTTCCACCCTTTTCTCCCTCCTGCTCCATATCTCCACAGCTAAAATAAGAAATCTCTATTAAGTGTACTCCTTAAAGTACAATCACCGATTTCCCTGACCCATACTGCACGTGGTTCATGCTCATCTCATACCCTACGACCTCTGGCACCTCTGCCAGAGCCCCCTCTCTCCACCTCAACCTTGGAAAGCAAAACAGCTGCGATCCTGCTGTACAAAACCACTCCCTGGTGCAGGAGAGGCTGAGAAACATTTCAGACCCTCTTTCTCTCCTTCATTAATTTCTCTGCAAGTACTTCTTTCAACAAAAATAATCAAAGTTACTTTCCAAACATTTTTTTTTCACTCATTAAAAATCTAAATGCATTTTTATGGGCGAGCAGAGCACACTGAAAAGGATTTCGAGCAAATGAACAAAAACGTTTTGAACTAATTTTCTTTTTGGAAACTATTTTTAGGTCTAAGCGCTTTGATTTGCCCTGCCTAGCACCTAGAGAGGAATGGGCCACCTTCCCCTTTCGTTCCTCCGTAGGTGCTCTCTTGAGCTAGCGACTTGCTCAGCTCCCTGAGCCCCAAGCACAGCTCTCCCAGCGCTCCTGTGGGCACAGCTGCCAGGAGGTAACAGGACACAACACACCAGCTGCCCTGACCCGTCTCCGTGCCATCACCACACGGTACAGCCGAAGACACCTACCAGCCACATCTACTCCTGAGCCAACAAGGAGGCGTGAGACGCTCCTGCCTCTGACTGCAGAGCCTGAGACCACCCCAGCATCCCCATGAGAAGTTTGGGGTGGAAGAAAGGGAAGAGAAAGCCCAGAAGCCCTTGCCAAGGTGGGCCCAGGAAGTGCTGGACCCCAGGGCAGGGTGATTGCCCTGCAGAAGGGCCACCTCCACCCCAACACCTGGCAGCAACAGGCCCAGGGCTTCACACTGATCTTTGGAGACCCTTGGAAGGTGCAGTCCTGAGCAGCAGGGCACGAAGAGCCCCACCAGATCCCTGGGGGCTTCCCTCTTTGTGTGCAGCGCTGTCGCCCAGCGTTACGTCCGCAGATGGCACCTTCGCTCGCGGAGGGAGAGCTCCGTAGAAGGGGGCAGATCTTGTTACGAGGGGTGGAAGCAGAGCGTGAAACTCTGAGGCTATTAATGTTTTCTTAATGAGCGAACCGAGCTGGAAAGAGAGCACAAGAAAGGAAATTAAAAGCTTGGGTGGATGCAGACGGTGCCTCTCCCCTGCCCACCCCCTGTAACCCAGACTTTTGGGGAGGTTGGCGGCAAGGAGTGGGAGAAGGGGGCACCCTCCTTGGCTTTCCCTTCACTGAGATCAGGGCAGAGAGCCTGTGCAACAGTGGGGGAAAAAAGAGCAGGGTGCTACAAACCCGCTCTGGCTGCTCTCCCATCTGGTCCTCTTCTATCACTCAGAGGCAGAAATTCGCGTGAACACCGAGCGTTTGCTCCCCAGGATAACAAGGCTCCCTGCCGGTGACCCAGAGCAGCCTTTGGGGTGCGGGATTGGCTGCAGCAGGGAACATTACAGCCTGACAGACCTCCAGCTCCAGTCTGAGAACGAGAAAGAGCTACGCACTTCTAAGCAAAAGCCAATATTCAGCATGTAACTGACTTTCTAAGAACAAGATGTTTTGCACACCTGGAAACAAGCAGCACAACAGCAATACTCTATCAGTGAACCTGCATATGCTCACACTGAATATGAACGTCCTTTAAAAGGAACCTTGCCCGAGCCCCTACGCACGTTGTCCCTACAGATTGCCACTTCGGTTTTTCACAGAGCAGCTGGATGCCAAAGGAGGTGAAAAAAATACCTCTTTTTTTTTCCTTCCCCTATTTTCAGCAGGTTATTTTTCATTTTGGGCAGCCAGTGATCCAGTGCCATTCTCACAAGGCTACTGGGGCATAACCGCCCAAACGCAGCTGTGGAGGGGATGCCTGGCAGCGGGGCAGAGCTGCTGGGATGGGGGTTATCAGAAATGCAAAGCTTGGCCCAGCACTGCAAAGCTCTGCTCTGGGACAAGGATCAGAGGTGGAGGCGGTGAATTGTGAGCAAACTCCTTTTAGGGGCTAATGGGAACATGAGATGGGATTTCCTGAACACCCTCAAGGCTTGTCTTTACATAAAAGCTGCATGCGTTTAATTACAATCAGTTACATTAGCTACATCAGTCGATTTAATTAAATTGCAAGGACACTCATAAGTTGATTTAACTCTGTCTCAAATGGATTTAGCAAAAGTTGGCAAGAAACTAAATCAACATAAACCAAGATTAAATCAACTGAAGAGCATCCACACGGGATTTTGCAGCAATTTAACAAAAGGGATTTGAAGACCCATTTTGAACGAAACGGGGTAACCCCGGCACAAAGAACGACGAACTTTTGGGAAGAAAGCAAAGTGTGTAGTGCCTCAACTGCCCTAAGAGCGGAGCTGAGAAGTCCCCTCCTTTTCCTCTGCTTCCTGTACTTGGTATTTCTTTTTTTTGTGTGCGCGCACAGATATTTATTGTCCACAGTTTGTTTTATTCACACTCTCCAGAAGCACTCAGAGAGCAGTTGCCACCTCCCGACCCAGGCACACAAGCTGGAGATCCCAGCAGCACAAACTGTGCTGAACAGAGAGAGCACTGGTAATTGTTAGGACAATTTAAAAGAAGCCACAGATTGGTGAACATTAAATAACCTACCTCGCTTTAACTCCCAACTCTAAATGCACACCTAATTCTAATTGGAAGCTTTTGGTGCTGTGAAATTTTCGGCACAAAGCAGGAGACACACGGTCAGCAGGTAACAGAGGGGCCTTTCGCAGGCAAGTCGCGCTGTGCTGCTCCTTCGTGCAGCAGCTCCGGCAGATGCAATGAAGTCAGCACTTGTGCCTCCAGTTTTCACCTAAAACAGCTCATTCTGTACCAAGAGCTCACCCTCTTTGATCAAACTGCTCACTTCAGCTCTGCTGGTGCTGACCCCTCCCAGCCCACGCTGACCTCTCACTGCACAACTTGGTTTTTTGTAGCTGCATTTAAACGCAGGAGAAGCCACACTTGCCCTCACAAACCAAGCACCTCTTCCAGGAGACAGAAGGAGTCCTAACGGCTGGCTTCCCCAGCAAACCAAAGTGATTTATGAGCAGTTTAATGCCACTTTTTATGCTGCTATAAACTAGGTTTGCAGCGTGGTGACTTCGCAGGAGTGAAGCTGCCACGGCTCCCTTAGTGCTATGATGGCCATTACAGTGGTACTCCAAGCAATGACGTGGCTGCCATAAAGTTTAAATATTGCCTTCAACCCCCCTCCAGCGAGGAGCCAGTTTTTAAGTCCAAGAACTGCAGAAGGAGAGAAAGGAGAAAACCCACAGCCTCACAACAGCAGCCTGAGGAAGAGGGGGTTCCTACACCCACTTGTAGCTGCTCCAGCCAAAACCCATCCCCAGATCATAAAGGAAGCAAAGCCTCCTTGCACCCAAAGCCCAGAAGCTGCAAAAAAAGATCTCTGCTGTACCTGCAGAGCAGGCACTACAGTCTGCTAGCCATCAGAAACCAGATCCTGTTATATCTTTGCAACCTGGGCAAGTATCTCCAGCTCTCCACACCCTACCTGTGAGATGCATCCTACTGCTTTGTAAAATCATCGATAACGGGGTACAGTAGAAATGCTGGGAAGCAAGCAACGTTAGAAATGAGATTCAGCATGCTGGTTAGATTCAATTCAGTTTAGACATAAGTTCCTAAATTCTGATTTAATTCACATTACAAAGCATGCTTCCAAGTTTACTTTCCCGTGAGTTGTTTTAATTTATACTTACTTAAAACAAATACCTAGAAACTTTGAGAGGAATTTACCCTGAAATATTTCTGTCTGTACCCAAGAGCCAGGTAAGATCCAATGTGCAGAAAAGCAGCAGCAGCGCGCGCAGGTTTTAAAAACACACAGCATGGCTCGGGAGCCAGCTGCTTTGTGGAGCCACGTGCTCAGTAATGAAAGACATGCCTTCTGAGGAGCTTAGCTCCAGTGGTATTGCTCGCTTCACAGCGCCCTCCTCGCTTTCCTGATGTGTAGACTCTTCTCCTGTGCTGGAAAGGAGCCCTGACTACCATGGTGAAAGAATTAGTTAAGTAGGGAAAGCCAAGAGCTCAGCAGCTGTTGCTGCCAGCAGGTGATAGAAGGGATGTACAAAACGTGGCCCAGCCGTGAATGGGCGGACGTACGAACTGTTGAGAGCCTCTCAGCCAGGTCTGGGCTGACGTGATGCTGCGTGGCCATCAGCTGAAGCCATTTCACTGATTTTCACAGGAGATTTACCAGGCTCCGAGGGATGAAAGCTTCTCTTGGCTTTCATGCAGCTGGTGGCTTTCTCCTGCATTTGGAGCAACAGAGACCTACCTTCCTTTTAGAGATATGTGCAGTAGGGAAGGAGAAAAACAGACAAGATATTGCGCACAGAAGCATGCTGTTACCGTGTACAGCAATGCCATTTCTCAGCATCCCTGTTACTACAAACACCTCCTGCCCCGAAATAGCAGGGGACAAGGCACGGAACCCAAGCAGGCTGGTAGCAGCTGGGTGGTGCCACAGACCAGCACACAGGCACCAGAAACAGGGGACCAAGGACCCAGCTTCAGAGTGGGAGAGGAGGCCACCAAGCATCCCAGATACAGCACTTCAGGGCATCCCTCCAGGTTTTCAGACACCAGGTGGCCTTCCCACGAAGCTGCAGAAGGGCACATCAGCCCTGCTTCCAGGTCAGTCGCTAGCAGGAACGACAGATCCTTGTGTCAGACCCATCACCACTAGGAAATCCGTGCTGGTTGGCTCCACGCTGTGCATTTCTGTGCAGCTTGGAGCCACACAGCACATCAGCTCAGGCACCGTGGGGGTACCTGGTGTCTGCAGTTGACATTTAGGGCATATCTCCCCTCCATTACGTGATGATCACTTGGGACGATCAGAAGACACTGGCTCCTTGGCACACCACCACAAGGCTCGGGGCTTCAGCTGTCCCTAGGGAAGGGCTCCTGTTTTGAGATACTCTGCCCTCTGGGAGGTCTTGTCCTAACCCCCTGGAGATGGCTCAGTGCTTCTGGATGGAGGCATTTTCTAGACTAAAGCCTGGCAGCAGGATGGGGTTCCCCCCCCCCCATCCTGGTTTCTAAACGTCGTTGATTACTTGCCAATCCCTCCTTCAATCTTTATCTGCACACACTCACCCTTGATTGTCATTTCAGAGGATAGTAAACTCCACAGCCCCACTGCATGAATAACGATATATTTTCCTTCACCGGCCTCAAATGTCACCTTTCCATTGCATTTTTACATCCCCTTTGTTGTTTCTCTATTGCCAAATGAGAAAGAGCATTTGGCCTTTTCTAGGCTGGTTATTATGGCATGTATTTTACTGGTGTCCTTTCTCACTCAAATCCTTTCTAGGGCAGACAAGCTGCAGGGCAACCACCAGAGCAATGTACCGGTACGGATTTCAATCCATTCATTCCTTACCACAAACCACCTGACTAAATACAGCACAGAATGAGCTAGAGCAGAGCTCCTTGGCACACTGGCGTCCTGCCTGTGTCCATTATGGTGAATTATGCTCAGAAGATGCAGTATACGTTTTCCCCAGGCAAATCCATTACATCTATATGGGCTAGATCCATACGGCTGGAGCTACATTTACAGCTTGCACTAGGTGCTACATACTGCAGGGCTTCCATACCCCAAACTCATAAGCATGACTAAGAGAAATTCTTAAAGAAAAAAGGGGTAAAACACAAGACAGGCAAAAGAAAAGCATAAACTTTTCCTCCTCCCAGATGGGGAACTGCTCTCCTGGTCTGCTCAAGAAGCTGCCACCCCCAGCGCACACACACGGGGCTGGTGCCTGAGCCACCCGTGCAGGACGCACAGATCGATGCCCAGGAACAGCGCTGATCAATCTTTAACGGGAACAGCAGCCAGCTCGCCCCCTCACCAAACAGCCGCACACATTACTTGCCCTTGCTGCCAAACCTCTGAAGGATTCACTAGAGACCACACTAATCAATTTTTATTTCTAATTAAACCGATACCTGCAGCGTGCTGGAGGAAGCACGGGCAGAAGGGACTGCCCTACGTTGTGATCTTCCGGAAGGAGGCGGCGGGGGAAGATTTACACCACGTGGTTGTCTTTGGGGTAAGCCAGAGATGAAAAAGGCAGTCTGCCATTCAGTGAAGACGGCACTCCAGTTTGGGGTGACAAATCTTCCCCCTCATTCATCTCCTCCCGCTCTTAGGCACCTTCACAGAGCTTCTGCTTCAAAGGTCAGGTCTCTGAGGACTCTAAGTAATGGACTGACTGGCTTGGCTGTATCACTCACCACAGTCCTGCCTGAAGAGCAACTCAAATTTCACTGTTACGGAATCTGCAGTTCCTTTTCCTCCTGCCAAAGGGCTCGCCTGGCTGGGGACCCCGCTCGCCTTCACCTGCCTCGTTACAACAGCCCTGGGCTGGACAGAGGGCCCGGGCACCGCTCATTACACCCAGCACTCACTGCTGGCCACAGCTGGCCAGGGAGCCGGGCTCCACAGCACAGGCGTGCTTCGTACGGCCATACCCTACAGCCAGGTTGGGGTGAGGGGGGACACCCTCCAGAAACCCCAATTTCCCTCCAGCAACAAGGAAGGGAGGCAAACAGTACAGCAAGCAAATCCCATCCTACAGCATCCTCGCTTGGAGCTTGCCAACATGGAGATCCTCCAACTTGTCTGCCTAAAATGAAGCGTTGGGGAAAAACAAAGGAACCTGAGAAGTAAATATTGCTGACAGGGAACGAGAACTGCAGCAGGCACGCATCTGCTGCGCTGAAAGAAGGCTGGCGTGTGATGTCTCAAAACCTCATACAAAAAAAAAAAGGGGGAGAGCGTTACTGGAGGGGTGGGAGAGCACCAGGTCCAGACGGGCTCAGCCTTGGCTGCCTGATGGTGCTCAACAGCCAGATACAAGAACAACGACAGGGGTACACAAGAGCATGGCCGAGGCAGAGCTGAGCACAGAGGGAACACCGCAGCCGGGCAGCACGCTGGGCAGACACCCTCGTGCTTCCACCTCTCCTCACACCTGAGCTGCAATTGCATTTCTAAATGCTGGCTTAAGAATTTTAAAATTCTCATTTGGGCAAGGAGGCAGGGATGGGTGGTCCATCTTGGAAGATATAACAGCTAAGTCATCAGTTTGTAAAAGACTTTATCAAGCTGTAATAAACACTTCTAAAAGGCACCCTCACCATCTTTCCCTCACAAAATAAAGCCAGAAGTCTGTATTTAAACTCCTGTGCACCTTCTTGCATTCCTCCTGGCCTTCTGCCTTATACTGCCTCATTTCTTCAAGCCCCAGCCTTGAAGCTCTTCGAGAGCAAGATGACCTCTTCTTCCTGGTCACCAGTACTACACCAGCTCAAAGCAGTCTCGAAGCACCACTCCCTATTTCCGCACTGAAACCCTACCACCAGATGTGAGCAGCTGGCTGCAAACTCCCGCAACAGGGGAAAAACTACCTTGAGAGGTTTTTTGGTGCTTAAATTGTGCCTCGCTCCCCACCAGGAAGCAAGCAAACCACCCTGAGAACCGAACAAGCTGTTGCTAAGCTGCTTGCAAGGATTTATTCCAAGCTTTGCAGGACAGCTTATTTCAGCACTCAGGTGCGAGCGCCTCCTTTTCGTGTGTTCGCAATGCAGAGATCTGTGCTGCTGGGAGCTGCATCCACTGCAGAGGCAGCACTTGGGAGCAGTTTGGAGATGCTTTACTATTCTCTTTCTTCTTGTGTTGGTTTTTTTTTTTTTTTGGTGGGATTTCTGTTTTGCCTGAGACAGCCTATGCATACAGACACAGTAAAATGACTGCTTCAAAAGGCTTCTTGCCTTCTTGCTGTAGTATTCAGGGTGGAGGTAAGGGGAGCTGGGTACCCACAGAACAAATACACCTACCTGGCCTCACATCCTTTCCCTAGGTTCAACTTCTGAGCCCAATCCCTTTTCCAGAGCTCCCAATTCCCACTGACAACCTATATCCTCTAAGAGCACTTCGTCATTCCTCTTCCAGGTGCCCCAGCTCTCTGACCATAGCATTTTTACCTGGAACAGCTTCTGGTCATACGCAAGGGGAGCTGCCCCAGCTCCTCCGCTCCTCTCCTTTCCCCAGCCTCTTCCTCTTCACCAGTGCTGGATTTTATCCCTCTCGTGTAAACAACTGCAACACCCAAGCAAGCACCGACATCCCTGCAGAAATCCTGCTGCTACATTCCCATTCCCTCCTCCCAAAGGCTGGGGAAACACAGGGCATCTCCTCCTCAACGCTACAGCCCAAGGGGCAGCTGCAGTTTGTGAGCAGCGCTTCCATGCAGGGAGATATCCAGGAGCAAAGGCATTCCTGTGCGTGCAGCAGGATCAAACAGTTTTGCCTCTTGAGCTAGAAATTGCGGTGACAACCGTCACCGCTGCTGGAAAAGAGGATTTCAGGATCACTGTTGGAGAGCTGCCTGCGCCCACACAGGTAACGCAGGGCCCCCACCAGCGTCGCATCTTTGGAATAAAGCTGGCAGCAGACCCATGCTGCTCACACAAGTGCTTTAACATGAGCAAACGTCAGGGTTTGCACCCCGCCATCCAGTACTGAAAGGAAAGCAACGGGCTCCAGGATGACTTGATGGCCTGGGAAGAAGGAACGTGTTCAGCTCCACAGGGAATTTGCAAGACTGCAGCCCAAATAACGCAGGTTTTTAGGTCTGAAACACTTCTGCCCGAAGACAAAACTAAAAGCCCCTTGTTCTGTGCCACAGACACTCGTATTCCAGGGGCTGTATGGAAGGGGGAACTCAGCTAGTGGTGCCTACAGGCTTCTGGATGCTCACCCTGCCCTTCGGGAGCGTTGCTTCCCCTGTCCCGCTTCAGCTTCACCCCTAACCACAAGCTCTCAAAACTGAATTTGAGACTCTGTAGCACTAAGGCAGTGGAAATTCATTAGAGAAAGGGAAAAGCACTGGAAACAGCTGATAAAGCAGACGGGCTGTCAGGGCTAGTAGGAGGGGCTCGTTGCAGCTGCTGGAGTAATTCCACGTCATGGGGACTTCAGGGCAAGCTGGGGGAGAAGTTGGAGCAGCATTTGCAGAAATGCCCAGGAAGCTTTAAACACCAAGGGAAAAAAGCCCAAAAGCCATATTCCCGGTCGTGCATCTCAAACCCTTGCTTGCTGAGGCTGCCAGGCTGGGGCAGGCTGAAGCAAGCAGGACACCGAGCTCCCACCCCTCTGGGAGACGCAGCACGGCGGCTTGCAGGGAACTGGTGAACAGCAACAGACGCTCGCTGCCAAAAACCACAAGGAACCAAGGACAGACCACCCCGGCAGCATCTTCACTACCACTCCTTCTGTCCATAGGGACAGGAGCATAGAGATAGAGGGACCCAGCATCGCTTTGCACATTGCCATTGCCCTCCATTTAATCACAGTGCAGCCAATAAATTCGCTACTGATGGCAGCGAGATTGCCCATACATCAGGCACAGCAGACAAGGAGACAGTCTTTCATTCAAGTGACAGCCATCTTCCGTAAACGCAGGTGTCTGCGGGCAAGGATTTTAGCAGACACATCCACATGCAACGGAAAAAAACTACTGATTCTTACTTCCAGCCATGCAGTACTTGGACAGCTTCAGAAAACCTGTCCTCGTGGAGCTCGGTTACCATTGGGGCAGGCATTTCTTCAATAGCTCCGATTTTGTACCAATCGCACGTAGCAGCTACTGCATCCTCCTGGGAACAAATGAGTTGACTTTTTTCCAAGGAAGGCATTTTTGTTGAGAAGTATTTCCTCTCAAAAAGAACAAAAAGCAGAACTGTCTCTGCTTTCTATTTGGCAATTCAAAAAACATACCGAAAGCCAAGTTTCTCCCATAGAAATTAATATTAAAAGCACATTTTTTTTTGTATCAACACACAGCAGAACAGTGCACGAGTGTGGCTAGCAGGAATTAGGATTAAATGTGTTCTTAAGTAGACCATTGGTGGGGTAAGATGGGAAACAGATCATTTATACCATTACAAATAGCCCTACAGAAATAGCGAGATCTTCTATAACAAATGGTTTCATTAAAAAAAAAAAACATTAATAGGAAAAAAGCTCAACAGCCAAGCCAATAAGAAAATCACTACACTGCTCCCACATCTTGATTTGAGGCAGCAGATATCGTGTTCCTAAGTTAAGAGGTAAACTTTTGACTGACAAACATCAGCCTCCAGGCCTGAACCCGCGGGACTGGAAACATGGGGAAGGGAGTCCCAGGACACCCAAAGAGGAGGGCAGGGAGGTATCGACAGCTTGGGTTTCAGTTTAAGTCATTAATGTTCCAAGATTTGTCTCCATTGATTGGTGCGAGGCTAAGCAACACAGAAGTACTTTCTCCTTTCAACCCTCCCACTCCAAACCCTAGTGAATACCAGGGAGAACACTGGAAGCCCTGATTCACACTTGTGAATAGAGTTTGGTCCTTGTACCCTTGACCCATCCACTTGTTGCTTTTCCCATAAAGTCATGGGAATCGGTACATTTTTCTGAAGGTGTCTCAAGAGGTCCTCAAGCCCGTGCTTTCCCATTGATGTTTCCGTAACAGCTTACAGCACGGTGCCACCTTGAACGTGCCGTGAGCATATTCCCCTTCCCTTCAACAGGCCATTAACAAAGGGGTTGACCCACAGCAGACCCGTGAGAGGCACCCTGGAGCCTAACAACAAGTCACTCTCAAGCAAGGCCAAGACCAGTTCTCCTGCCACCACAAAAGTTTCCTCCATCCCTTATTTCCATAATTTGCCTTCCCTAACTCTTCAAAGGAGGTAAAAGAAATTAAAGCAAGAGTGAGCTCACGCTGGGGGAGAATGCTTCTGGTAATTTATAATCTCAGTTTTGTTGTTAGCGAATTTGCCAATATTTTATATATAACCTTATCTGAGCACCTCCACAGCAGAGCTTCATAAAAACACTGAAAGATAACAATCGTAAAATTTTGAAAACATAAATTACAGACCCATAATGGGAGGTTTAAGTCTCCTATTCACTTGGAAAAAGAAGAGAAGCTGTAAATTAGAAGAAATACAAGCTCCAGAAGAAAACCTCTGCGCTAGATCTCACTTTATAAACCCAGAATAAATTTCCATTTTAGACAGGGGCAGATCTGTTTACTTATTTTCCTGAATAACATATGCCACAGAATAGATCGATCTAAAGCCTGATATATTATTTCTTCATGTGCCTTTCAAGGATGGCAAGGGGAACGTAATTAAAATTAACTCCAAGGCCAAGCTATAAAGCACCAACATACCAATGCACTGGAAGCTGCACCACAGGCATTTTGCCAAGAGCAGGAATAGCCACTTCACAACAACTCCGGCAAACAAATGCAAGGATCCAGGTTCCTCAGCCTCATTCAGCTGAGCCCTATTAAGAATCCCCTTCTCATCTCTACCTGGACCTCTAAAAAGCAAAGGGCTCCAAAGCCATCACTCCTTAGCTCATGTAGAAATTCGTTTTCTTGAAACGCAAATAGTTTTAAAGCAGCGGAATAGTTTAACCTGCCGATGTGTAGAAAGAAAAAGTCATTATTTCATAGTGATCAGAGGTGTCTGAGGTGCTTCAGAGAGCAGACAGAAAGGCACAATCCCTATAGACCTTACAATCCAATTAACTTAATTAACCATGTTATTTCCCTAGTTCCTGGTAACTCCTTAAATCAATGAACTAAGACTTAATGGTGAAGTACGTAACTAGGAGCTTTATTGATCATATCTGCACACAACACCGAGCGAATTCCCAAAGTCATGGCTTGGCATAAAACCTATACAAGATGCTTTGATAGCAAACCTTCACTTGATTTTCCAAAGCCTTGTGCAGGTACCGAAGACAGGAAAGCGATCAGGATGTGAGGACTGAAATCTTAATAGCGAGAGAGTAAATAAGCATGGACTTGGTGTTAATCCACACTACAAGCAGCAAAAGAATCATTACATTATCCTTCAATTTTAAATCCAAGTTTTGCTTTGTTCATCACCTCTCCTTAAGAGGGGTCCTGGAGCATTCTGCAAATTAATAAGGAAGCCCAACCTGTTGCCTGCTCCTCCCACACCTCCTGCAGACACCTGAAGCCCAGCACCTGCAAGCAGCTCCTCAGCCTGGGCAGGGAGGAGCAGAGGCCAGGCACCAGCCTGCAGACAAGAAAAGCTACAGGGAATTCACCTACAGCATAATTCAGACTTCACTACAACAAAAGCTCCCTAATGGCAGCCCCACTGCTCAGCACCAGCCACCCCATTCATCACTGCCAGGTCTCCTCAGCAAGAGCACAGCATCTGAGACTGGCGGGCCAGCAACACATGCAGAGAAATCCACCTGAGAAGCAGGTACTGGATGTGACAGAGGGCAGCGTGCATGGGACAGCAAGCAGCGGGGTACAGGCTTGGCACAGCCATGTCAAACTCACCCACGGCCAGTTCAAGAGCCCAGAGCTGGACAAAGCTGCTTGTAGGGATAACAAAGAGAATAAGTCACATCAAACATACATAAACTGCAACGTAACCTGGAGCTGCAGGCCCATGGGAAAAGAGCAAAGGTGCAAAAGTGTGTTAGCAAACAGAAACGACCCCAAGTGCATCCCAATGTGCAGAGGAAGAAATCAGTATGAACATCGCATCCCTCCCAGCAAGTAACATGAACGTACAACAATTTCAGCTGCATTATTATTCTTATTGTAACAAAGATATCTGGACTAATAACGATCAGACAATCTGAGTTACACTGCATATAAAAGCCAAAAATGTATTTAACGATATGTACTCCCTCTTCACCCATAAAGATGATCCTGCGCAGAACAACGATCACACAGGGGGCAGAGCAATGGCAGGCGTGAGGGGCCCCCTTCATGCCCTTTCCCCAGCTCTTCCCCAAGATGATCCACTGCCAGCTCCTAGTGATGCTGAGAGGAGGCTGTTCCTTTTCCAATAGGTCAGTGACTCATCATGTTAACTCACTTCCCTCCACTAAAAATCAATCAGCTCCTGAAACTGATTTATCCCAGGTGATTGGGGTTTTAACATCTCTCTTGCAGGGAAAGCAGCCCCCAGGGGTCCCTGCCAGTGCTGGGTCACCACCTCAGGCCTGGAGGACAGACATGCTCTTAGTGGGAAGCAGCCACCTCCTGGGAAGAGGACATCTTTCCACAAAAGAGCTTGTGATATAGAGCAAATCTTTGTGTCCGTCTCTGCCTGCGGAGAAATGGCAACACTGTAGGCCAGAAGAGCTGCACAGCCCAGTAGATGTGCCCGGCCATAACACAGTCTGACCAACCACCTCCATTCTCTTTTTTTTTTTTTTTTTAAACTTACCTGCATAAATGAGTTCTCCTGTTCCCCCTGCTCATTCCCAGGTCATTCTTCTGTTGGTTTAATTTGCCTGAGGTTTGATGAGTCCAAGGCTGGGCCAGCCCTCTGTACGCAGTACCTCTTGCGCAGCTAATGGTGACTTTGGGCCTACTTCGGGCCTGTGGGAAGCAACGCTGCCCTGCAGCCACTTCACCCCAGATATGGATTCACATCAACACACCTGCACGCATCCATACGTGCGGAAAGTTCCTCTGCTGTTTTAAAATACTGCTGAGGCCACCACCGCCTGCCCCTGGAATGCAAGGGGTGCTTTGTCAGCAATTCTCCCTCACACCCTGCTGAAAACATCCTCCCTTCTACATGGGGCGGGGTCGAGGCATGCCTGTCAAGGGGAAACCTGAGCACAAGGGATCTCCCCACAGTGTCATTTCACACAGCTGTCCTTTCATGCTGCTGAAGGCACTTCCAGCCTGAAGCTGGCTGCCTGCGAGCTGGATTCCTGCAGGAAGCTCACAGCACAGGGTGACAAGAGGCAAAACAACCCCCCCGCTCCACCTCTGCACCCCACAGACACCCAGCACCAGCGCTGCAGCCCACAATTAAACATCACAGTGGGATTTCGCAGGAGGGAAGAGAGGCACAGAAAAACAGCACCTGGAGGACTGAACTCTCACTAGGGCAGCCAGCAGCAAGGCAAGGAAGTGTGGTCAGGAATCCGCACCCTGACGCCCTGCTGGGAAGCCCCTGGCAGCGGTCAGGGAAGCAGATGGGCAGCAGAGGACAGCACTCCCTGGCCCAGAGCCACCTTTTCTCTTAATTATTTAGCTGCAGAAACTGGATCGCATTCATCACAGCATTGCCTGTCACCAAATTACTCCTGGGCAGCCCCAAAGCGCAGGGGCTGACAGGGACAGAGCAGTCAGAGCAGCACAGGGTTCGCAGAGCTGTGGGCGCACAGGCACCATGCTGCCTGGCCCCAGGCAAGGGGACATCGCAGCCAGCAAGCCTTACCTGGCCCCAGGCCCTGGAGACCAGCGGTCACAGCCTGGTTTGCTGAGTTTTGCTTTCCAGCCCCCAGTTCACTCATTAAGAAGCCCTCCTGTGAGTACAGTGACAGTAAAGGACTACAAGAACACAAAGAACGTGATAAAAAAAGCCAATTACAGTGGCTATCCCAAATAAAACAACCCAGAAACCATCTCCATGCACAACCAAACACCCTAGGCAGGTGGCAGCAAGAGGGAAGCAAAATAAATACAATTTATACTGCAAGAAAGACAGATCAGTTTTGTGCTAGGTTTGAAGCATGGTGTCCAGTGGCTGGGCAAGCAGCACAAGTGGCAGGATAAGTCTTGAGGCTCCTCAGAGGCAGCTGGCCTGGGAGTGCAGCCAGACCTATACGGCCCAAGCAGCATCTCTCCTACATCAGATGGAGGTTAGATACCTGGGATGTTTGCAGCACAAACTGCTGCTGTGCAGGGAACTTTGCACCCACTCAAACAGAATTTGAGTACTGCAGCTGTGCTCTGCAATAGATTCGCAATACTGCGCCAGAAGTGATGTTTTCTACATCATTTTGGTCATTTTTCCAAGTATTTGGCACAGCTGCTGTAACTCCAACCATAAAGATACTAAGCAGAGAAGCATGGCCATGAAGTTACACTCAGTGACTGCACTTTGATATCTGTTTTGAACACCAGACAGACCCTTTCTCAAGGCAGGCATTATATTACCCATGCTTTACGGACACGAAGACAGGGACGCACCGAGCTCAGCAGACCAGGCTGCCTTTCCAAGCTGCACAGAGCTCCCCTGTCCCATTAATTTCAGCTGGCAGAAAAATCCCCCCCCCACCTGAGAAATCAAGCAGTAACTCTGTTCCAGGCCATGTGCTCTGCAGAAAGCAAAGCTAGCCTTGGGACCAGAGCCCTGCAGCCCGGTCCCCAGCCAAATCTGTTGAGGACCACAGCAGCTATTTAATGCAACAAGAAGTCCAGATGGGATGTAAAGGACACAGTAAGTAAGGGCATGGCCACAGCATTGACACTTCATGCCACGAGACTGGCAGCCTGCCTGGACTTCGCTTTCCTTGGAAGCCACCGAGATGCAGCACACCAGCCTCCGGCCCCGTACAGGGACACAGCCCAAAGAGGTTATTTGCCAGCACCTCCCAAACCACCAAAAAGAAGTCTCCAAAACTGTTCATTTATGCAGAAGCCACAGGTTTAAGCCTTCTCATTAGCCAAAAGCCATTTGCAAGTGCTATTTAAAAATAAATAACTTGGTGTTCTAGCCTCTTATTCTCATTCACTGTTCAGCAACTGGTACTGATTTCTGCATTGCAGAGTTAAAGCTGCTCGTCTTGCTGCTAAACAGCTCTGCCACTGGTCTTCTGCTCATTTTTCCTGGAACTGAGCATTAAGATTTGTTCCTCTCTACTCCCCCTTCCCTCTAATCAAATGAGAAAAGCTTCCTTTTTTTTTTTTTTTTTAAAAGGAAAACACCTCATGCACTTCCCAAGGGAGAAGGGGACTGAGAGCACTGCAGTGCTGCTCCCAGCTTCACGCAGATCTACCTGCCCTCTCATTACAAGGAAGGGAGGTTCACAAGTTCTGGTATTTTCTTTTCTTGGGATATGACCATGGCTCCTGACCTCAGGTGAAAATAAGCAGAAGAACATTTAATCTAGATATGAAAAAAATATTTCCATTAGTACCCTCTGTTCAGGATTAACACACACCGAGGCAAGCTGCTACACACATTTAGCTAAGTTTGTCCCACTGTGACAGCCCCAAATTTCCTTGAATCCCTAGTAGCCAAAAGCAGTTGATCTGGGCAAGCTGTTTTCGTAAGTCAGCCCCCACGCCTGGAAAAGGCACAGAAGGGTCTGAATCTGCAGCGTTAAAGCACATTGGTACCAAGAGAGAAGAGAGCAACTCAGCATCACTAATTTCTGTAAAACTGTCTCGCTGCCTGATGTTTGCTTTACCTTATTTTTCTGTTTGTGTCTTCCCATTTCGTTTGTTGCTAAAGCTTCAAGGCCTCTGCTACAGGGGGATGGAAATGATGAGCATCCCCCAAGTCTACGCCCTGATCCTGTGGTGACTGCTCCTGTCAAAGCGGGGCCAAAGGCAAGATGCAGGCACCCTGTGCTGCACTCTGTATGATCACCTAAAATTTGCTCCACCAACAGATTATTTTTATTTTTTAAATGGAAGACAGGAGTCATAAAAAATTCCAAGGCCAGCATCAGCCTCATCCCACAGGGCCCAGTCCCAAGCTTGACGCCACCCTCACATCTTGCAGCAGCTCCCCTTTGGGGCTGTGAGGCCACACTCAGGTGCCGGCCTGGAGCTTTATTTCTCTACACAGAAGAACAGAAGTGTCACCAAGATAACTAGCACCGTCACATCTGCACCTGTAGTCCAAATAAATATTCACAATAGCCTCCAACTCTGGCAACAACGCAGCAGCCAAGGTTAATACAACTGCCAAAACGAAAGCTCCATAATGACTTGTTCGCAGTGGAAATAAAGTTGTTCAACACAGAACACGCATTACTTCACAGACCAACATTCAACAACTTTAAGAGTTTAGAACCGGATTTATTTTGCAGCTTCAGCAAGAGGTTTCTACATGTCAGATGGGAGCTGTTTAACTGGCAGGGTCACTGACACCCCTCCTTAAACACACAGATTAGACATGGACCTAACCACATCCTGATGCACAGCGTTTCCTTGATCTCAGACAGCAAGCGGTAGCCCCTTCTCCTTAAATCCAGAGTGGTCTCCAGGCAAAATACCTGAAGCTGTCAGAGGAAAGCATGTTTGAATGAGTTAATTTCCCAGAGGAAGGCAGCACTGCCAGCACTCAATAGAATCAGCAGATTTTGCCGGAGCCCAAAACAATCCTGCCTCAAAAGTAGAAGCCAGTAATTACTAGGTGCCAAGTTCATCTAACATTAATGAGGGGGGAAAGTTGGTAGCAGGGAAATCACCATAATTCTATAATTCATTTGTTTGTGTTATTTTATTTGAATTTCTGCATCTTCCAAATACAAATAATATATGGGAGAAAAGGGGAAAGGTAAGTCTTTCCCTTGAATGGAAACCGGGAAAAAAAGCAAAGCAAGCCACCTGCCTCCTAGATGTGCCATACATCTCCTTTTAACTTGAGCAAGTTAAGTCATCTTCATCTCAGCACAACTCAAGAGCATCAGGAAACCTCTGGGCCAGCAGCTGCAAGCAGCTCAAGCCGTGAACTGTTTCGAACACCAGGGCTGCTTCCTGGGAAAGGCCCATGTGCTTTTCCACTAAGCTTGGCATGAGCCCACAGCAACACCAACAGGCCTGAAGAACAACAGGCATGGCCTGAGTCCAGACAGACCTGGCAGCTCTTCTCAGTCTGAGATGCTCCTGGCTCCCCCGAGTCACAGTTTCCATCAAGGGCTTCAGTTTCCTGAAAGGTTCCCCCACACCTCCCCTTCCAAAGGGAGAAGGTGCCAAACCTCTGCAGCTGATGCACTTGCTCAGCACTGAGCATCACCACTCGCTGCTAATAAGGCAACCCCTTTGCAAGGAGCCCGATGGAGCGTAATGGCTTCAGAGACAGAGAGCAGAACTGCACGATGCCCCTACAGCTTCATACAGCTGAACTCTGCAAACAGGTTCGCATTCGGGTTGTAAGATCTGGCAGGCCACTTAAAAACAAAACAAGCAAAAAAATAATCTGTCTTTATCCAAATTCCAACGGAGCTTTGAAATCATTCTGTAAAACCCTAGCAGCTTCATCCCTACTCAGTTGAGCAGGACTTTTCGATCAGAGCTGGATTTTACAACTGCTGAAGTGCAGGATCAAAAGCAGCAGCGCGAATTCAGCACAGCGCGACGGTACGACAGCCAGCGAGGAGGGAGCAGGCAAGCACAGCGCTCGGGTGTATTACTCCCTCACTTGACAGGCACCAAATCCACATCAACATATTAATGAACGAGAAAGACCCCATCAAAGTCTAGCAGGATTTGCTCTGGCTGTCCCATCAGTTTGATGAATGAACGTTATCCCTTAAGCATTACCACCGCAGCCTTCAAGCAATCCTAATTCCCCACCATACTTCACTTGAGGGTCAGAACCTCTCTTCTTACATTTTATTTAAAAGCAGTAGCCTGGATAATTAGTATTACCAAAAAACAGCAGCCCATAAATTCCTGAGCAGTGTGTGTGCAGGTCCTCGTTTCTGACAGAGCTTGGATGCAGGGTAAAAGCATCACACGCAGGAATACGTTCATACACCGCATTCAGCACAGACCTAACAGCCCTTCAGCTACACAACAGTCAAATTGCACGCTAAGTGACAGCCACGGAGCTGAATTTCTTCACCGAAAATTAAGTGCCTGTACAATAGATCATGTTATTGTAGGTTTGGACAAAAGGACTCTGCAGGGCAAGGTATTAAAGCTGAACAGACTCCACCTGGCACTGAAAGATGGTTCTAAGACAACTTGATAAATTCAGAAACTCCTTTCTGAATGACTGAGTTACTTCTGATGTGGCAAGCACAAGAGCAAACACCTCATTTTAAGCAGCGGAGTATTCCGACTGATTTCAAATTACACACACCACAGTCTGCAAGATCAAAACGTTCATGGATAAGTGAACAAAAGACGATTCACATGATTTTTACTGATAGTCTGCTTTAGTTATTCTACACATTACATGTGCATCTCGAACACCACGGAGCTGTGTGAAAGATCACCTCATTTTCTGCTAATTGTGCAGAAACGCACAATTTCTATCTTCATCTTTTTGGGATGTTTCTCCTTATGTCTGTGATTAAGTAAAAATCTAAAAAAAAGAAACCCCTCTCCAGTGATAACCAGTTTCACAGCTACGGAGCTAAACACCCCGCTACACTGCTCCGAGGACAGAGCCTAACGCTGATGTTTAGAGCCCAGCTGTTATAAGCCTCCTCGAGACAGACTGCTGTGATATTTTTACCTTCCCGTTATAAAAAATTAAACGGCTCTGCCAAAACCATGAAATATCACCCCCCCCCCCCCCTAAATTTTCCCCAGGGTCCCCCTCCTGCCAAACTGCACCCGCAGCGAGCTGAGGCAGGTGAAAGAGAGAGATTTCTCAACCCTTTTCGCTTCGTCGCCTTCACCCCACAAATCAGCCCGCACCACGAAGGATCGCCCCTTCCCCACGCACCGCGGGACACCTCTGCCCGTGGTGCCACGGCTGCACAGCAGCACCGTGCCCCTATATGCTCCTACAGCTGTTTCCAAGGTAACCAGCACAGAGCCATATACAAGGGAAAGGAGAAAACAGCAGCCACGCAGCCCTGCGATATTCCCACTTTTCGGAGCAGGTCGGAGTTGCCGCTTTCCCTCCCTCCCTCCCAGCTGCCCTACATGATTCAGGCAGGGGGTGGGTAACTCGCTTCACGTTTTGTAATCCCAGTACATCAGCCTTTCTTAAGGATATACGTAATTTAAAAGGATAAGGCATCTTATTGGGGTTTTTAAGGTGCGAGTCAAATTTTCCGGTTCTACTGCAGAAAACCATCTGGGGGAGGCCAGGAAATTATACCAACAACCTAAATTTACACCCAAATCCTGTATTCCCCCCCGGTCAAAGAAGAAAAGTGCCTCAGGTTTAGCAGAGGGTGCCTGCCCACCACCGAGCCCCGTGTTACACGAGGCTATGCACCTAGGTAGCGCCCACATCCCACAGCTAGGAGGGCCATCTCTCTGCAGAGTTTCCTCACCCACTCAGATATGCCAAAATCCCCACAGATTTTCCCACCTGCCCACATTTGTGCGCTCTCCCAAAGCAGCAGTTAGCCTTTGCTAGTGAAAGCCTGGGAGGAACAAGGATACGGTCCGCATCTCGCAGTCCTCACGAAGAGGAGAGCAGCAAGAGGGGAAAAGCCAGGATGGGGAAGGCCCTGGCATGGCCAGCAAGTCACCTCAAAAAGAGAAGACAGCCGTCAAGGAGCAAAAATCAGCACCAAGTCTGGCTGCAGAGCTCTGCATAAGCAGAGCTGCGTGGCTGCGTGCTCTAACCTCTACTCCCAGGCCCCAGGCCCACCAACAGCCCCATGGTTACAGAGTCCGACAGAGTCAGCCCCCTGAGCTGCGAGTAATAGTGCCATGACTGAGACAGGCCGGAGGGAACACATTTTCCATCAAGAATTTCCAAGCCATTAACATTGATTTTTTCTCCCTTCCCCAACATTAATCAGAGTAGTAGCACATCCCATGCACAACCCTCGTCTGATGAGGAACACAGACGTGTTAAAGAATGCAGCATTTCCGCACTCTGCTCAGGAGTCACCCCTTTTTCCCCATGGAAAGGAAGTTTTAAGGCAAAACATGCATAAGAAAATCACCGTGGGTGGTGTTTTTAAACGGCAATCATCCTCCAGCACAGCTCACGTACATCTTGCATTTTCCTATGTGACTTACCATGGCTGACCTTTTGGATACCAACTGTGATTAATGAAGCTTCCAACCCAGCACTGAATGGCTGCAAATTGCGAGAGATGCTCATCACATTAACATTCAGTACCCAAAACGTACCACTCTTCTCATCACAGATGTGCCCCCACTGAACACCGGGACGTTTGCTCTGGGCGTTTACGTACCGCAGCCCTCAGAGAACGGACACGTCAATGGGCCAGAGAACACACGTGGGGAGAAGCAAGCTCCCAGCTTAGATGTGTGAAACAAAATTAACCACATCTGCATAGGCACCGAGATGCCGACAAGGCAGATGTAAATTGTTTTGAATAAGGAGAAATTCTGCCTTCCAGTTCATCAGAGACTGTTTGGAGGTTGGTTTGGGAAATCTAAGCCCAGATGGAACCCTGTAGAGATGTCCTGGCGTTGTTAAATACAACACGATGAGAAACTGTCTCTGGAGCCCAGTTAAAGCCCATCCCATGCCTGCTAACACCGCGGTGCTACAAGAGCATTACCAAGTAACTTCTCCATTACCCCAGCTGAGCCTCATTCTGCAATACGAGCATGGGACCGGTTGCCTTGGGGAAAGAGGAAAGAAGATCCCTGAAAACTCAGTACATCCTTTAGCAGACACATACCTCCTCCCCTACACAAGATTTACTCCTCCAGAAAAAAAAGCCTGTGCTTAACTAAGCAGTAAGTTGCAGAGACAAACTACTCAAACCACCCAGAGGAATAAATGCAACGCCACCATTGAAAAGTGCCCAACATCCCTGAAGGGATGTGAGGTGGAGACCAGTACACCAGGCAGAGACTTGCTGCAGTGCTGGGATGAGGTCAGAGCCAGGGAGGATGAGGAGGAAATACTTTACATAAACCCAGAATGTACACACGAAGTCTCAGAGAAAGTAACACAGCAAACCCCACTCGGCTGGGCAGCCTGGGCTCTCTGCTCTAAGTGTTCTTTAGGGCCCCCAAAGCCATCCCTGGTCCAGCAGTGCAGGAGCATCCCCCTCAGCTGCAGCAGGGCAGCGTTACAAAGCACTGCACCACGCCAGGGCAGCGCTCACACAGGCAGGTCTCGGCGTGGGGAACGGGATTGATTTTCCCTTACATAAGACAAGACCTCCAATTTTTGGCAGCGCTGTCTTTTGGTGGGTGGAAGCCGTAGTCCCAGAAGGGCCAAACATCAGAAATAAATGGTGTTCTCCCAAGCAGCGGCACCAGAAATACGGGGCAGCTGAACGATTGAGTCCTGGCGCCTCACAAGGCACCTAGCAGCACAATTTTCCTCCTTGCTTACTAACCAACAGGACCAGAGCATTCCTGATTTGTGCATTACTCACACCAAATGGTGCAACGGGCTGCTGCTTCTGATATTTGGTAAGCCTGCTTGCCACAGCAGGCAGCCAGGCAAGGGACGCGAAGGAAAAAACTCAACTCGCTGTTAACCACTTGCGGCAAAGCAGCTGAGGTCAAAAAACCTGAGATTAATAAATCCCCCCTTGCTTCTGCTCATGCCAGCTCAGCTCCTGCACCTGAGCCTTATGAGAGCACACCAGAGGAGCACTTCATTGCCCAGGATAAACTTTCCCCACCGCTACCACCCTGCCCACCTCCAAATCCCGGAGCCGGTGCGCCAGGCTCCCCAACGCTGTGCCACCTCGTGGATGCCTTCTCCCGACTTCCACGAGCTCGGGTGCAGCGTTAATTTAACATCACGCTCCTGAGCACGTAAACAAAATCATTGCCGGTCCCTGCGACCAACAGCAAGCAGCACAACAGGAGCTGCTCCCGCATCGCATCCTCGGTGCGACCGGCGAGCCCTTCCAGCCCCATTTGGGGAGAGGTGCCGGCTGCAGGCAGGAGCACCCGCAGCTTTAGGAAGTTGGAGCTTCCAGCCCTCCGAGCACCCACCGGGGACGGGGCAGCCGGGTCCCCATCCTGCGGGTAGTGGGAGCAAGCCCAAGGTCTCACCCCCCTCCCGGGGCTGGAAGGACACCGCACCTTGGCTGCAGCGAAGTTTAACGGCGATATAAACCCCCCCTCCGCCGCGGGGCCCCACGCTCCCCCTCCAAAATAAAAAAGGATAACGGGAAGAAGCAGACGAGAGCATCCCCATCCCTCCTCCTCCCCGCGGCCCCTCTCACCGTCCTCTTGCATCCGCTGCAGGCACAGGGCGAGGCTCTTCCTCCAGCCCGGCATGGCGCCGGGGCAGCGCTGCCACCCCCCGGGGGCACCGGGCACGGCTGGGGGGGGGCCGATAAGCCCGGGGGGGGGGGCAACGGGAGCGGCGCTGCCGAGCGCCGCCGGGTCCCGGCGCTTTATGGCCGGGCGGGGCGTGCGGCGGGGCTCGGGTCCGCCTCCCCTGTGCCCGCCCCAAGGCTGGGGGCGGGGAGGTACCCCCCCCCCTTTAGCCCCCCCACCCCTTCCTTATCGCCTTTACACCCCTCCCTTAGGGATCGGGAGGGGGTCCCGGGGGGGATGCTCGGGGGGGCGCCTCCGCCTGCTGCAGCTGCCCCGGTACAGGTGCGCCCCGGGGGGGCCCCCCCGCTTTGCGCCGAACTTGGGGCTCCTGCAAGCGAAGTTGCACAGCGGCCGGGCTGCCGCCCCTCGTCTTCGTCACGGCCGCTTGCGAGTCCGAGGGGGGGGCAGTGAGAAGCGTCTCTGGCATTTCGTAATGTTCCAGAGGTTTCGGTGCCGGTAGGCGAGCACAAAGGAGATGTTTATTGCATGTGCCACGGGAGCCGGGGCTTTAATTTCCTGGGGGCAACGTATCTCCGCAATGACTAGCAGCTTTTTTTTGTTCTTCGTCAGGCCTTTTGTTATCTGGCTGGTAGGTCTCACTCCACATCTCTGCCTCCCTTTGTGATAACATTATGTGCAGCGTCTGCTATAACCCAAAATATTAGGGACCAAGTTCTCCCTGGGACAGCATGAGCTAATGCCCGTGTCAGAAGGCTGCCGACGTGGACCGGACACGGATGCTGCAACGCCAAAGGAATATGTCCATCCAGATACATCCCTATGGACTTCATTTTCAGAGCAGCGTTTCTGTCCTTACCTGAAGCAAAAGCTGTTGTTGCGGGATAGCCCAGGGATGGGGCGCACGCCAAGCTGGGTGGCACGAGGCTGGAGGCCCCTCCGGCGCCTGCAGAGAGCCCCAGTGCCTCACCCCAAAGGTGCTGCCAGGAAAGCCTGCTCAAAACGAGCTCCCACAGCTCTGTTTATCCTGCGAGCAAACCAGCTTCAGCAGAAAGGGGCTGGAAGCAGACACCTCCCACAGTCACTGATTTCAGGGGGCTCTGAAGGGATGAGGATCCTAACTGAGGTACTTGAGTTAAATACCTATAGTTAGACCAGCTGAGCATTTTTTATTCCTCCCCTCACAGGTGCTTGAGAAGCAATATAAGAGCTGGACTGGAGAGGATCTGTTTTGAAGTTACTGTCAGTACTGTTCTCCCTGCGGGGTCAGGCTCAGATAACCATAACCCCATGAGAACAGCCCTCTTCCTTAAGCAGAAGGGTTCCCAGCACTGCAGACAGCAGTACACAGTGCCTGAGCACTGCTCGAGTGGTGCCCATCACAGCAGAGCACAAGCGTACATGCTGCCTGCCTTCCATATTTCTAACCAGGGCATTACCCATCAGTTTAAAGGACGGTGATTGGAGTGATGGCACCTGAAGGCTTATTCCTGCCAGCTGGCACAATCACTTCTGAGAGATTTCCTGAGGAACATCAGCAGCAGGAACCGATAGCTCCGGCCCTGCCTGTCTCCTACCAGTAGCACAGAAACAAGAAATCCCATGAAAATTCACAGAAACAAAAACATCTTTGCCCACAGTTGCCATTAGAGTAGAAAACTAAGTAGGGATTGGCTTCCCATTCAGCTGGAACTTCTTAAAAAGCTCCTTTCATTAGATTAAATATGACACTTTCCTGCAGCTTGCTCCTTGGGGGAGAATGCAGCCCCCTGCAAGTGGGTCACAAATGTACCTGGTACCTTTGGGACTAGCAACAACTCATGGCTCCATGGCTGGATTCAAGCAGGGCACATCACTCGAACTTACAGGAAGTCTGTGACATGCACAAAAGATTCCAGCTGACAACAAAAGTCAGAAGTTTGTTAGAGAAAAGGGAGGAGGCAACGGTTGCCCAAAGCTAAAACCCAGCACAAATGCTGCTGAGATGTCTGACTGACTCAGCCCCCACATGCCCACCACCTGCCCCTTCTGGGCCCGAGTTTCCTCAGCTGTAAGTTGTAATCGCTTGATGATATTCAGATTCTGTGTATTAGAAAAGCATTCCCGGAAAAGTGAACGTTATTGATCTAACATTGCTCTCAGTAAAAGTAATGAGAGTCTGAGGAAAACGTGGTATGTGAAGGGGCTTTTAAATGTAAGGTCAAATTGATACTTTTTGTGCCTAAAAACTCATCTGTTTTTACCATTTACACTGGCTGGTCTCATAAAAACTCCCTCCCTTAATCTCTTTAGACCACCACGGTACAACGGTACTACTTTTAGAGAACATTAGTGCCACAGAAATAATTAAGCCTAAAAACAGCTAGCACAGTGCTAGTTGAAAAGATAGCCCAGGGCTTTTAACAATTGAATTTGTCACATACATTATTGTAGAAAGACCCAAAGTTGGTATGGTGAGATTCTCTAAAGCACTCCACATTAGCCTAACTTCAGTACCCAAACGGGAAATTGTGCTGGAGAAACAAAGACATAGCTAAAAATATTGGTGGTGCGTTCATAAGCAGAGCCAATATCAGACGTGCTACGATACATATTTGGAGGGGAGTCATGCAGGGATATTTCAAGCTGCAGAAAATCCATAGGAAACCTCAGAAGTGCCTGAGCAAAAGCTCAGGTCTTATCACCAAACACGCAAACCAGGCTTTTCAAACCAGCTCTATCTACCACCGCTATGTCGCACACTGTATGCACAGGGTGGTGAGCAGCCAGCGGTATCACACATTGGGTGAGAGGAGGCTCCCAAGCACAAGACAAATCCCAATTTCCTTCAAGCTTTTTTTGCATCCATCTTGTCCTTAATCTGTACATCTCCAGATTTCTCCAGCAAATTCTCCCATCATGTGGTCCCTCACCTTGGAGGCCACTCACTTCATCAGCCCACAAGGAGAATAAGCTGACTGCCTGCAACCAGGAAAATGAGTAAAATAAGTCAGCTTTCACTACAAGACCCAACACAAGTGATTTACAGGGTCCCCTTTTACCATTTCCCAGTGAGGGAGGAGCTGGCACTGGGGAGGCCTAGAAGCTACTAGAAGTGGTGCTGCTGTCCTTCCATCATTTCCAGAAGTGCTTGGGTGAAGATGTGCCATTAGTGAGGAGCTTACCCCAGGACCACCCTGTTTCACCACTGACCCAGAGGCATCACAAAGCCCTCTGGGGGAGTAGAAAGGACACCTGATGCAGCCCTGGGATCAGCTGTTGCAAGCCCACCTGTGCAAGCTGGTGGCTTTGCCTCCTGTATTGACCTACTGTTATTGCCTGGCAGCATTCAATATTAAGATCAAGCTAGAAATTACTTTGACCTCTGTAATCCAGCACAGAGGAAATCTATTTAGGTATCTAAACTAATCTTCTCCTTTCTCTCCCCCTCTTCTGCACTTAATTTATTAAGATATATTTTCTTTCTCTACCAAGGTCAGGCTTCGAATGCCAATGCAGCCCTGTATCCTTGCAGCTGGGGGTGGGACAGGCAGAGGACCACAGACAGCCTATTTCCATCCCACCGTGACAAGTAAGTAGCACAGTCTCTATTTTCACCTGCTAGGAACACGGAATGGGACGGGGAACACAACGCATAAACATCTGTAACAACACAGCATTGGGAGGAGTTCGTTCCCCTGATGACTGCTACAACTCTCACCTGCATGCAGCAGTGTTCTGTAACCCACAGGCAGCAGCAAACAGTATCAAGATCATGGAATTTAGAAGTAATCCAGTCATGCTAGAAGGTTAAAGGCAGTTTTAAAATGGATTATCTTCATTTTGCTATCACCACCAGAGGCTGATCAACATCAAATTCACCTATTAATCCCACTTGGTTCTGTTATGCCTTCAACACAGGCAGTGCAAGCAGTTTATTCAGCTTGAAGTCTGCTTCTTGTTAGGGAGGTACACCTTCATGCTACAGCCTGCTGCAGAAGTGCTCATGTCCAACTAGGTTGAAGTCTGGAAGTAATCTGTCATTTCAACTTTTCTGGGCAATACTCATCCCTCTGAGAGGCTAAATATCTTCTAGAGAAGCAGAGAACATCTTTGGATTTCATTGACACAAGAATTGATCCCTTTTATGAGCACCAGAGCACAGCAGTGATTGTATCCTCGTGTTCCTGCTGGAAGGGAACTCAGAAGTGCTCCTGGCTTCTGTCCCAGAGGTGTGCTCGGAGATCAGCTCTGAAGCTGGATCCTCACCTCTTTCCTTGGAAGTTACAGCACAAGCACCAAGGGGCTCAGACCAGTCCCTCACCTCCTTCCATAGGCACCTCTGTTTGACAAAAGCCCTGCACAGCAAGCGTTCAAGGGGCTCAGAAGCGGTGGGGCTGACTGCCAGCAGCACCCCCAGCGGTGTAAGGTGCTTCTGCCTGGCTCTGCTCCTCCTGTGGCAACAGCAGGGCCCTCCCTCTGGGGCCGAGGCCTGTCTTCGCTGACCTGATGCTGACACCAAACCTTCGGGCCTTGCCTCCCTCTGAGGGTTTTTTAGATGCTGTTTAGAGCAAATCGCAAACACCAGACACCTTTTGTGCCAAGAACACTAGGACTGGATGCCCACATCGTGTTCCCAATCTAATGTTGCTGCTGAGGCCCCGCGTGGAGGTTCTCCATGTTTACCTCCCAAAGACCCATAGACATGAAAGCAGGGAGGGGTGTGAGGGCCATGCAGCACACAGAGCTCCCCTGCAGCTGCTGCACGTTGGTTTCCCGGCTGCTGAGGCAGGTTTCAGAAACCCAATATGCCAAGGTAACCGTGTATGTTACGTGTTATTCTCTGTACCTTCCGACTCCAAGCAGTTTGGCACAGGGCCTGAAGTGCTAGCAGCTGATACAGTTGCTTAACACTATTAATATTTGCTCACAGCTGGTCAGCGTAAGAGACAACAGCCACTTGGTCCTATCCTGTGTGAAAGCCTCCCTGGGATGGCCAGCTGACAGCTTTGTCTGGGTTACAGTGAAGACATTGTGTGATCCGGACTGCTATTGAGGAAGATCAGAGAGTTAAAAACAAGCCTGAACTCAGTCACAGCAGTCTAAGAGCCACTTCTTTAACTTGACTGCAGATGGTGTTGCTGGAAACATGTTCTTTCCCCTTTCAAAACTGCCTTTGGGTTTTCCTCTTTCTCTTTTTTTGGCTTCTTTTAGTTTCTCCCTTGCACACACCATCTTTCCCCCTAGACACACACACTCAATGCTGCACACCACACGCGGCATCACTAATAAATCACCCATTTGCACCACATCCAGATGCTCACCTTCATGGAGTCACATAATCCTCTCACACAAGAGCCGTGCTTATCTCCTTTTACCATCACAGAAATCCCCATATCATCCCACCACTGTATAAAGGTTTTCATTCCAGACATTCGCTTAGAAGCAAGTTCACAATTTGCCTCTGGCTACATAAAGTTTCATCTCTGCTCCTCACTGCAGGGGTGCCTCAGGGAGGTTTTACAAATCACTTTGGTGTGAAAGTTATCAAGCGTGGGGTAGTCAGCCCTGCACCACTGAGCACCCCAGGTACCAGGGACCCCAGCTGGGGAAAGCTTTCAGTTAGGACACGCTCAGTGTCTCAACACCCACAGAAGTAATAAGTAGCAGAAGTCCTTCTGTGCCATCTACTAACGTGACAGCAGGACTTGCCCAGAACTCGATTTATAATTACACTGGAAGTGAAGGGAGGACAATAACAACTGGGCCACTGCTCAGTACACCCAAACTCAGGACAGCAGCTGGCAGATTTGACTTCAACTTGTTTGGTCCTGTTGGTCCTGCACCATCCAGACCTCACTAACCAGGAGCTGTGCTAAATGAGTTTGAGGTGAGCTGCAGTTGTGCGTCGGTGGCAGGTGTTTCTGGATGTGAGAACAGGCTTGGCCCCAGCTTTCATTCCTCCTACAATCTCATGCTCCTTCCTGAGCCTTCCTTAAATCAGAGCTGGCATTAAGCACTCACCTATTCCATCAGAAGCCACTCCAAGCTACCGCAGTTGATACTAAGCAAGGAAACACCATCCATCCGTCAATAAGGAATATCCACATTTGCATCTCACAAAGACTACTTTCAATACTGCCACTATATTAAATTCAATGTTTTCCTTTTCTTTTTTTTTTCTTGTCAGTGAACAGAAATAGTTAGAAAAGCGAAGAGGATGCAGAAAGCAATGCTACAGCTCCATTAATGTATGTTAAGAGTCCTTATACGACTGTCTTGCTTCCCCCTCCTCCCCATTGTGAGCCAGCTCTGGCTATCAGTAACACATTAATGAATGCAATCCATTTCAGAGCAGGAAAGGAGGCAAGACAGTTGTAAATCATTGTGACTGGCTGTTAATCTTAATGGAAATATTCCGTATTTCTGGGTACATTCAAAAGGGATGGAAAAAAGACAATAATAGCCTTTTTTGTGTTTTGCCATAAACTTAGAGAGAACGAAGTATCTACTAATATTGGCTGATCACATCAGGTTTAGGTCAGGCTGACAGCTGGATTTGATGATCTCGAAGGTCTTTTCCAACCTACATGACTCCGCGATTCTATGATCTCTCCTACGCTACCTAGCAAGGAAACAAGTACTTTGGGCATGAGAAAAAGCAATGCCCCCTTCACCTCCAGGCAGCGTAGGCCCCCTTCACCTCCAGGCAGCGTAGGCTCCCTCCTCTGGTGTTTTATGAAACACTGAAATTTACGCTTTGTACAGCTCCCTGGTATAGCTGAGGAGTTGCTTGGCACTTGTCAAGGCTTTAATAGAGCAATCATTGGACTTATGCCTGATGTAGTTATTCATTTTGAAATATTATTCTCCTTCTCATTCCACTTGTCTATATTTGACTAATGGCAGCAGTGCCACACACATCTCCATGCCCTCTACGTACAGAAACTCAGTATTTCTTTTCTCAATTATTTCTAAAATAACATCTCTAATCACTGAGCTCTCTTTTGTGACACATATAGCAACACTTCAGTGCCTTCTGGGCTTCTATTTTAGGTAACCTTTGTATCAGCAGGAGTGTGTATGTGTGTGCGCAAGCCTCAGTGCCCCTCCAAAGGGAACAGCCCTTTTGGAGAATTCCTTACCTACATGGTTTTATCCCCAGCAAGGCCACTGCCAGCTCTGCATTACACAAGGTGGTAGCTCCTCTGCTCAGGCTACTTACCACACAAGCACTTGTCCAACTTTTATTTCAGAGCTGGCTAAAGCAGAAGCCAAAACTTGAGTCCCGCTAACCCATGGGGAATTGGAACTGACAACCTGAAATCCAAGGTCAGCTCCTCTTGCAGGTCTGGGTTCTCCCCTTGTCCTGTTCCTCACACTATTTTTCATGTATGAGACTGGAAGGATGGAGAGAGGAAGCCAATTTATCCCTCATGTACTGGAGAGATGACAGGGAACCGCAGGGGGGAGATGATTATTTATGTAAGGTAACCTCTGCTAAGTGCTGACAGCACCGCGGAGATATGAGCTACGTGGCTGTAACGACAGTCTCCTACTGCCATCTACTGTCTTGAGACATCCAGTTAGCAGCACAAGGAACTCACTTCTGTGACATTGCTGTGGAGGGAGGCTGGGAACGAGCCATCCACAGCTGTCCCTTTCTGCCTTAGACCTCTTTTCCTGGGGAAGATTCTGCTATCCAGCCCTTTGAGCATCTCCTCAAACTTGTGTGATGCTCAGCTACCTTGAGCAGACAGACAACATGCCTCTTCCACCTCATGATTTGGGGCTAACTCGGGGGATGACTGATGGTGGAAACACACTTTATTTTCAACAGATTTATCTGCAATAAAAAAGAATCCAAACGAGAATGGATCGAAGTTTTTAGCCACAGTAGAAAAAAAGTCCTACAGTTTTAGGATATCTAACAGCAGCTTTTCACCATGAGGATATCAGAGAAGGAATACTTAAAAAGAAAAAAAAAAGCTTTGTTTGTATAAATAAAAAAATCACAGCTGTCACTTAGCCATCTAGGCAGACATATGGTGAATGACTGCTAGGTAACCAACGCACATATGCTAGGGAAACTCCATACCCAATTATGCTGATTTAACTCTCTCCAATGCATCAAGGTAAGAGTGATCATATGCCAGAGAAGTATATGATCATAGGTTCAAAATATGTCGATTTAATCATTCCTGTGCATGAGGAAATCACACGCAGAGACAGTCTGCTCAGTTTTGCCAGCCCATCTCCAGCTCAGTGTCAAGAGCTAGACCCTCCATACCCACAAAGGAGGCAGAAGGGGAGTCTCCATGTCTGCAACTCAAATTACAGTTCAAGGATCATAAATAACCAACAGGACAAAGATTTGCTTTATGTTCATTTTAAAACAGGCACACGCTTTGGCTTTTCTAGCCTGAGAAGACAAATGAGAAACCTCAGGCTAGTTTTCTGTGGTTCTAAGGAAAAAACCATGCTGCTTTGCTCTGAGCTGAAATCTCACTCGGTACACACTTCAATGTCACCATTCAGTATGTGTTTAAAAAGCACCAACAGCAATTCAGTGACATTGTGCTAGGACTAGTAAATATCAGTTATTCGCCCCTCCGCCAAAGTAGTCTAACAATGTGCTACAGGACCCAGGTTCCTGCCACCACGTCAGGAAACCTGAATTTGCTGCCATGAGCCTGCTGGTTTAAAATTACTCATCTCAAGCCGTGGCTATAAACAGAATCATTTCACAGGCAGTGAGGGTGATATAAACATGGCTCACATCATCACCCTGACACTAAATGAACATAAATAACAAGGTTTCAGCTCAGAGCTAGAAAGCAGTCACTTCAGAAAGTCACAGCTGCAATGAGCATCTGCCCATTTACCTGGCACAATCAATAGCCCAGTGATTTCTTTAAAAGCAGAAAAACAAAGCATGAAGCGGGTACATAAGCTTCAAGGTTTCCAACTATTACGCTCTGGTAGCTGCCTTTTAATAGACACGTAACTTTACCACCATAAAAAGATGGATTTGCTAGGCCAGGTTCAGAGTAAAGGCACGGCTGTACGCAGAGCAAGCATGAATTCGCCACCAGCAGATCGGGAACAGTGCTTTCACAGGGCAGATTTCAAGGAGAAAACACGCTTTCAGGGAAAAAAAAAATACAATGTGGTTTTGTTGTTTTAAATAACTAGTCAAATGTTTTTAGATAGATCCCAAGGCTAGGTAGAAAAAGGAACATTGAGCCCGATCCCTTCCCATGAGCATCCATTCCCCAATCACAGTCTCCCCTTCACTTTCACATTCCCCTCTTGCCTTACCTCCATCCTGCATTCTCTGCAGACAAAGAGCAAGGCTCTTCCTCCAGCCCGGCATCCCAGACCCAGAGAGAAAAAAACAAGCCCGCAGCCTCTCCAAAGGGCTCGCGGATGTGCAGCTGCAATGGAAAACCCAGCTTCTTTATAGGGCTACACCTTCACACAGAGGCAAGTTCGTCCGTGCTTGCAAAGAGAGGAAAACTTGACTTCATGCAAAAGCCTGATTGGGAACCATCCAGGCTGCATCTTGCTGCAGGGATGGAGCCACTTCACATGTCCACGGCAGAAGAAACAGATGGTGAGAAAGGAGCGGACAGATGAATGGGTACATCTCAAGGAGCTGAGCAATTGCTTAAAGGGCAAGTTTGTCTTTTATGCCAGCTGCACAGAAACTACAGACAACAAAATATTCATAACGCAGTGTATTCCTGTAGGTATGGGTTCCTTTCCAGGGGATGGAGGTATCCACCCTGCCAACTCCCAATGTAACTGATGATCCAAACAGTTTTCATTTCCAGTTCAGAAAATGTAAGCATTTATATCTCTTAGTACAGGAAATACTGAGAAACATGTTTACCTTTGGAGCTAGTACTCAAATTTTTCTTGTTGTCCAGACTTAAGAGCATTCACACACACTCCCTGAGGTATTATTACACCCATTTTCAACACTTGCTAAGATGCATATAAAAATCACGGTCATCAGTAACAGTTTTCTAAATTAATTTCAGTTTCTATAACTATGTCCCTCCTACAGATTCTGCGGTAAAATGGCATTATGCCTATTTCTAATCTAAATTGTTGCATGCTCTTAGGGAATCCCTACTTTCTGTCTATATTTGAGAAAAATTATAATTTATACCCAAGTAGAGCAAAACAGACACTCCCCTTCTCATAACACTTGAAAAGAGAAGGAAGGAAGATGCTGTTGATGTTAGACATGATTGAGTGCATTATAAAACTCTACATAAAATAACAGTTCCCTTAGAATAGGAAAATGCTACTTTAGATCTCATTTCAGTTTAGCATTAACAAGTCAGATTTGTCTTCTGTGCCCATTTTGTAGCTTGCAAGTGAAAATAAGCTAGCACAAAAATAGTCTGGCATTGCAGCTTGTGACCCAAGAGGCAACGAACTGGAGAGCCACATGCTTATCAGGAAGATGTTAGAGACGCTGTTATGCACCATTTCTGGCTTTGACTTTCTACCCAGGATCACATACACATACACACACAAAAAATAAAAATCAACTATTTAATCAAAGAACTAAAATTCTTCTCCTAACCCGCACAGCTAATGACTTACACAAATTATTTGAATATTAATAATGATCTCAAAAAAAAAAACAAACATACTGCCCATCTAGACTTTCGCCAGTAAAGGTAGTTTTTTTGTGGTTTGTGGTATTTTTTTGTGGTTCCCTCCCTCCCCCTGTTCTGCTGCACTAATTCAACATTTTTGTAAATACAATGCTAGAATACAAAAACGAATACAAAAACCTAGGTTGTACTTCAGGTCTCTTTAGACGGAACTCAGTAAAAGAAAATAAGATATGCTGCGACTTCATCTTGGGAAGAGATGCAATCTTTGCTGCGAAGGAAAGAAGCACTTGGGATCCCTTATGTTACAGGAATTAGTTTACAAATAACTTTGCTTATTCCACAGTCACTTGTGGTCTCATAAACTAAGTCTTTAACAAATTCAAAATGCATATTCTTGGTTGGCTAGAGAATTTAAATATGGAAATTAAAAAAAAAATCTTGCCCTATTTTAAGAAGGTGTTTGTTGACATAGTGCACATTCCTTCATACGATAACTTCTGAGATGAAGAGCCTGGAGGGAAAAAAAAAAAAAGAAACAGGATTTCTCCATCTCAGAGAAACATGGTTAAGTGCCTTATGTCAAGTGGCTATGAAAGTGTGTGAGGACGCAGTGCCCTAGCAGCAAGGCTTATCTCGCAAATATCCAGCTGTTATTTGTCCACAATTTTATTTCATCTTAAGTAAGATGGGTTTCATCCTACCCTGGAGCTTTGATGTTCTTAGTATCTATGATAAGAGAAAGTCTCAGAACAGCAAATCCACCAAACATCAATATAATTTGGTTTTGGACTCCTATTTTGCCCAGTTTTGGACTGAGGGAGATGTAGGGAAAGTCCACATCCAACTGATTCATTTAGAGTTCGTGCAACATCTCTCACTAATCTTACAAGCTGCTGAAATGCCACTGTTTCACACAAAATCCCCTTAGAACAGTCTACTGTCATCCCCCGTCTTTCTCAAAAGTAATAAACAAGCTTTTTCTGTTGATGCAGCTTTGTGGAAGTAAGCACAATTAGGCCTCATGCTAAAATGAGCAGCATACTAATGAGAAGCGCTGAATCAATTATTCCCCAGGAATTCAAGGCTATCAGCAGTCTTAGATCAGACATGGCATTTTTTTATAGCTTTCACAGACTCACAACAAGAAAAAAGCATCATGCAGCTACTCTGAATCTGTATTATACACCCAAAAATACATTCCTCATCCCCGCCTTCCTCACCTCATTTCTTTAAGTTAAGCTGATTTTGCTTCACAACTTGGAAGTGTTTCTATTCCAGCTCCTCCTCTCTCATTTGCATTTTATTAATGCCTATGGGCTGGATTAAAGAAAATATCCCCAGAACAGCCTTCCATAGGTTAGAGTAGTATGTGTGAAAACTTGTCAGTTCTTAGCAAATACATGACTGCTGGACTGACGTTGACAAAGAGCTCCAAAAGCCACTCATTGGGACGTGCACTGGAGTGCCAAGCTGTGCTCCTGGGGGAGCAGGGCAGCACACACAGTGGCTGTGCATTTCTTCCTGCACCCTGGTCTTGAGGATGTTAATTGAGAAAGAATGAGAGCTACAGGTTCTTGCTTCCAGTGTAGTGGCTTGGATAGATTCAGCATTTGAATCATTTTCCCTTTCAGTCAGAAAATATAAAGAAGCACTGAAGTACCTACACAGCTACTTAGTATTACATTTCTAAAACTGGTCGTTTAGGGTTCCCGTCCTACAGCCTCCAATATTAAGCTTAGGAAGTAGTCATTACACTCAACAAGCCAAGTTTGCAAGAGATCAAGATTTCCTGACATGTTTTTACACCTGCAGTTATAAGGAGTGATACAGGACCTAGTCTGACTATCAGCTCTTCAGGAACACTTCATGTTATGAGAATCAAGATAAAAATACTCTTGAATTGCTCCTTGAAGTGCTCTACACCTACAACATCAGCAACCCAGAGAGGTGAGCAAGTGAGTCCTACCACTACAATTGAGTATGAACAACATGGAGAAGAAGCAATGTGCTTCAGGGGGGAAATGTGCCCTCACACATACACCACCACCTCCCCTCCCAGATAAAAGCTGGGAATTGTTAGGGCAGAATCAGCCCTGTGTTGGGCTTGGGATGTTTTTTGTTTTGTCACTAGGTGATGTTTGAACAGGCCACTTAACATATGATTTGTTGAAGTGAGATTTAATTAGAACAGCACAGATGTTTTCATTCCTTTGTCCTACTTTTCAGTAATGCTCACGTCTCTTCTTCCACTGGAAATTAAAACAGCAAACCTTATGGCTCGATCATGACCTACACTTTTTCGTATCTGCTGCCTCCCATCGTTTCCTCTTTGAAAAAGCCAGAAGGAAGTCAGCTTCACCAAGGCCACAAATTGTTTTTTTTCCAACTGCACCCTTAATGCTCCCCATACGGGTGTAACTTATTTAGCTACTGAGCACCTACGTCAGTAATTTGCAATTCTGTGTCCATAAACTATTCAAACATGGGCCTGCTCCAGCTTCCTAAAGACAAAAGCAACACATCCCAAAAAAATCAAAAGAACCGCATCTGACACTTCTATCAGTTGTTACACTGTGAAGTAACAACATCAGAGCACCTTGTATTTTTCTACTTTATTAAAGACAACTGAAAGGCAGCTTCCTCTTGTAACTCCGGATAATTATGATATTCTGAATGGCTGTGAATTAAAACCTACCAGCCAGCCCTTTTGCCCTCATGGAGAGGAGAAAACGTTCAATAGGAGTAGAGGGAATGGCCTCACGTTGCACCAGGGGAGGTTTAGGTTGGAAACGAGGAGACATTTCTTCTCAGAAAGAGCAGTCAGGCATTGGGATGGGTTGCCCTGGGAGGTGGTGGCATCCCCGTCCCTGGGGGTGTTTGAGGAAAGGTTGGACGTGGCGCTTAGGGACATGGTTTAGTGGGTGACATTGGTAGTAGGGGGATGGTTGGACCAGATGATCTTGGAGGGCTTTCCCAACCTTAATGATTCTGTGATCTGTGAGCTACGCAGTATAAGTAAAACACTGAGGGTCATATCATACCTCTCCCCAGGCTCGTCTCTGAGGACACGAAGCTGGCTGCAGCACTCGCAGGTGGGTTTGTACTCGGGGGACCCACACTAGCAGAGGGCCGCGGACAGCCCCAGCGCCTCATCCCAAGCAAATGGCTTCAACAAGGCAGCGGGCACAGGGCTAAATGCAGCCGCATGTGGAAGGGCATGGCTGTCTGCGGCTCCAAGCAGAGCCTCATGTCTCATCTTGGCAGCAGTCAAGGCAGGACAGAGGCGGTTTTGCTGTTGTCACCAAGCCGCGACCAAATTCTACCCCTCTGAACCCCACGCGCAGCCTCTGCACGGCCCCGACCTCCCCAACATGGCGGCGGGGAGGCGCCGCCCGCCCTCACCGCGCTGTGGTAACGGCGCCGCGCTTGGCGGCAGTGCCGTAAGGCGCCGCGGGCGGCGGAGCGGGGCCGCCATGGACCGGAGGAAGAAGCCGCTGGACGTGGCCGCCTCCTCGGTGAGCGGGCGGGGGCGGCCGGGAAACGGACAGGGGAACCTCCGGCCTCCCGAGGAGCCTGTCGCTGGGTTTATAAGCTGCGTGAGGGCGGCCGGGTGCCCGCTGTTTGGTGCCGGCCCCGGTCCCCCCCTGCACCGGGCACCGAGGGCCTCGCAGGCCCTGGAGGCGCCTCACAGCCCGGCGGGGCGATAACGTGGGCGGGGGGGACGTGGGCTCCTTCCCCGGCCTGCTCTGAGGTCCCCGCCAGGGAAGGTTCGCTCAGGAGCCGGGGGGAGGCGAGGTGCTGGGCGCTGGGGACCTGGGGACGCCCCGCCTGGTGAGGCCGCTGCGCTGAAGTTCCGTGTAAAACAATTAGTTGGGTGTAGTAGTACCGTTTTTTTTTCACTGGAAATGCACTTGCTGCTTCGTACGGTAATTGCTGTGTATGCATAAGGTGTGTCTGCGTTGTTTATTTACTTGTCTTTTTTGCCGCTGATGTAGCTGGTAGACCTCAAAGCAGAACTCTTCCGAAAGCAAGAAGAATTCAAGAAAGAAAAGCTATTGAAAGATGCTGGCATCTTTGCAAAGCCCAAACCCCTTAATAAGGTAGAAATATTTTTCCATTGCTGTTTTTGTCATTCTTTCTCCTTAAACTAAGGCAGTTCACATGTGTTGAAGTCTAAATACATAAGCATTCAGAGCTGTGTTACTATTCAAATGTTAAATCTTTAACACAAGAATGTTTAAATTTCTATCAGCTCATTTACAGATTATATTCTCGTGCACAGCAGAAAACTCATGCCTATCTAAATCATCTCTTAATCTTCAGTCCTTAGGGAGCTTTTGTAATTACAGCAACAGATGTTTATTTTTTTCACTCCAGTAATTTGTATGCTTCCCTGAAGGATGGAAGGTGAGAGACTCTTCCAGAATCACTGAACTTTCTTGATAAATGCTTTCCTGCGTGCTCCTCTGTATCGCAGCGTATAACAATGAACGCACAGTTCTCTCATTTTACTCTTTACGGCACGTTTTCTATTCTTTCTGTGGCTTTCTAGTAGTAAAGTTGTCATACGTGAAGGACGTGAAGCATTCAGTGTTACACTGTAAGCAAGCAATCTGATTGTGTTTTATATCTAAAATGAAGGTAATAGAGAATAAAAATGAAGGTAATAGAGAATAGAAACCGTACATTGTTTTCTTACTAGTTAAATAATCAGAAAGATTGTTTGTATTAATTATTTTTCTGTAACGGCTTTGCTAGAATAGATTTTGTCTGATTTCTGAGTGCCTTCTTTTGCTTCTCAGCCTGTCCTTGCCTATCATGTTGTATGGCAGTCTGTGTAATTTAGGACAGGCTTGCTGTCTTGTACAGCACAGCAGGTGTAATCTCAACTCAAACACAACTCAATCGCAAAAAAGGTTATTTACCAGACCTTCATGATTGATTTGCACAGTTTGCATTATGGAGTTGAAATCTTTTTCAATCTTACTTTGGTGTTTTATTTGTTATTACAAAATTGTATTCCCCAGAAACCAAGTATCTGGAACAAACAAAACACAGGAGTTGCAAATCGAGCTGAGAAAGATGTTGAGCAGAAGGCAGAAGAGGATCAAACGTTAGATAAATCAAGGTAACTCTTAGGCTCTGTAAGAAAGGAATGCTTTGTAGAATTTGTTTTTCAATGTTTAGAAAAGCACAATGAAGAAGTTACACGGATATTAGACCAGCAGTTCTCATTAGACCAACAGGGAAGACCAGTATCAATTCCATGCTCTTTACCAGGAATGTACAAACTGCACGGCAGCAGTCTGGTGCTCTAGGGATACCTGCCCTTCCTGTATCGTAACTGTCTACGTCAGGTTACCGCTTTTGAGCGCCCTCTTTAGAGGTGAAATCCAGGACAGTGATGCGCCAGAATTCACGTTACGAAGTGTGTCTTGGACTTGACAGAAAATGGCTCACTCTTTTTGCAAGATTTGACTGATAGTCTAAATGGGTTAGTTATACAATAAAATACACAGTGTAACCCATTTGCTCTTTTTCTGTAAGCATCTCCTGGCTCTTCAAAATTGTCCTCTACCATTCCAGAAATTAGTTACGGTTTTCTCCTCAGTTTCTAAAAATAAGTGTATCTCCATGTTATTCCTTCCTTTTTCCTTCCTTCCATCCTTCCAAAACAGTTTTTCAGTGTCTCATTCCTGCAAATAGTGGTCTCGTTTCCAGTATTTATCTGACAGGCTGTCGTAGCTTCATAGAGGTGGAATACTAGTGGCTTCATATTCCTGTCTACTTGATAAATTACACTAAAGGTTACCTCCGTAATTTTATTAAGATTATTTTCAGTATAAACTCTGGAACTGGGTATCTGTGTATCTTCAGAAGCTTCAGTTAAGGTTCAAAATAAAAAACAGGCATAGCTCAGCTTCTAGTAAATATTTCTAGCGCTCCTGGTACTTCTCTGTCCCATTCACCTAAGGATGAATTGGTCATTTTGAGCTGCGTTTGGAATTGATGGGAATACAAACATTTAGGGTGTTTTTTTTTTTCTTTCTCAGGAAGAAACTAGAAGAGAAAGCCAAGCTGTACGAGAAGATGACAAAAGGCGACTTCCCAGGTGAACAAAACTAATCTGAAATAATTATTTATGTGACATAACATAAATACTCATTTTAAAATTTAAATTACTAAACTTATCTTATAAAAAATAAATAATATACGTAATAGAGAGATACAGATACAAATTTGTTTCAAAAGTACTGGTTGGCCTTTCTGACTATCTAGTGATTTACAGCAGCTACACTGAATTCACTGCTTACATGGGAAACTTTTTGGATCTGTTATACAGAGTGATTAACAAGGGTTATTTTGCTATGAAAGAGGGGAAAAAATATAGGTACTAGAGAATATAAAATTGCTTTTTGAAGGGCAGTCTGTCCTAGTAAATCACCATGAGCTTGTTTGAGTCTGCCAGTCATTAAACAGGTAGAATATGTTCTGTTTTTTCAATACAGAATCTTAGAAAAACAAAATTAATTTATTCTCCATTATGCAGTCTTTGCATTTCGTTGCTGATTTTCTATCCTTCATTCTAATTGTTGGACTTTATGAAGTGCAGAGGAGTGGTAGGGGAGTCTGGCTGGTTCTTGTATGAACGTTAGTCATGCAGCTAATAGGGTTAGAGAATTATAATCTGTCCCTTTCTTTTTCACACATGTAATCCCTTGCAAGAAGTAATTATTAAAATAGAATCGAAATCTCCTTGCTATTAATCTCTCACGTTGTCTTTACTAGTATCCATCTTTGCCAAACGTGATCTCGCCACTTTTCTCCACTTTTTAAAAGTATGCTAGTGACTGCTTGCTGCCAGCATACCAAATTCTGAGCATCAAATCAGTATTTGAACTGTTGTGTAACAAACCCTGGACTTCTGAAATAACTAATAAGCAGAGAATATTTTAGTGCAAAGACTGCAACCTTTTTTTGTAGTCTACAGGAACAATTAATTGCTTTAGAAAAAGCTTGAAGGCTATATTCAGAAATAGAGGAGCCAATTTATAGCTCCAAGTTTGTTTGGTCCCAAATGAGATTTAAGTATTCCCCAGAAGTACGGTCAGGGGCATTGCTGGCAGCTGAAAAGTTGATTGCGACTATTACGTATTGATTTTGTGTTCAGTTCTGTTCTTTTCATGGCTGTTCTCTAAGAATCGATTTTCTGCCTTAGATGAAGAAACTGAAGATTTGTACCTAGTGGATTTCACTCAGAAGATCATAGACAAACAGCGAGAAGTACAGGAACTGTATCAGAACGAAGCTGCTAAAAAGACTTTAGAAAAAGAGATGGATGATGAGGAGACTGAACCAGAAATGGAAATACCACCACCAGAGGACCCAGACGAAGAATGGTTGGTACTGCTGAGTGGGGTGATGCATGGGAAAGTAACTCTGTTCCCCAGAATATGTGGAGTGACACTTCTTTTTTTGATTAATGTTACACATTGAGAAGAGGTGGTAATATTCTCTTATTTCATGTCTCGTTAAAAGACAATCCTTAGTGTTATTTTCCATATAGGTAACACTGCAATAGCGTCCTCCTACAGGATTTTGTGAAATATCAGTCAGGGAAATGTACTGTAAATGAGACATGGTGCAATATCCTCTCATTTTCTTGCAAAGTTTATGGGAGTTCTGATTGCAGTATTGATAGGATTTTATACACTTTGGTGTCTTGCACTGAAGTCTACTTTAGCAAAACGTTTTTTTTCTTACATCTGTCTTCTCTAGTTGTGTGGGATTTACAAAATGAGCAGTCATTTTTGTTGTATGACCTCCTCATAAGAGGGAAACTCTGGGGAAAAAAAAACGTGATTTTCCAGCATTTCTTCTACTGTTTAACTACAAAATTGCAAATAGCCTGCAGCAATTTTCTGTGACATTTCAATAACTAGTTTTTCAACCAAGATATTAGGATTAATTATGAAACCAGCCTGACTAACCATTTTCTTAGCCAGATTGTGAAGAATGCTTATGGAACGGAGATTTTAATTCCAGTAATCAGTTTAAAACAGCAATTAGCAAAATGAAAAAGAGCACACCAGTTTTCCAGTTTATTAGGCCACGATAAGATTAGCAATGTAATTTTTCAGAATAAACTGGGAGAATGAATCTAGGCAAGGGACCAGAAGATTGCTAGGCTGGAAAGGCAGATATACCTATTACTGGTATCGTACTGAAATTCAAGATGAAACTATCAGTGATCGATGATGGGCTCAAACTACTTCGTGTTCTCATCACAGTAAGTTTCAGAATCTTAAACCAATAAATTTTACTGTTCATATTGTGCTTTTCTGTCATTGCCTATACCTCACTTAAATGACATACATTATTAATACATCATCCATCTCGGTGAGGCCATTTCCTAATGAGGGTGCTGGCATAATTAATGCAAATTAGTCTGCAGCTATATCTTTACTATAGAGAATGCAAGTAATTTTTGCGTGCGTGTTGTTCTTTTTTTTTTCTGATGTTACATTATATACTCAGTGCCCTTTCTTATTATACTAAGCTCTGGATATCCGTAGAAATTATGTAAAAATGCTAACTTACTAAAAGCACAGATCTTTAAAAGCTTGTTTGGGAATTAGATTGCCAATCATACATTTTCAGCTGTAATGTTAATTCTTTAAATTGGGATAATAGAGGCCACTTGATGCCAGAGAACTTCCTAGAATTATTGGACAATAAGTACAGCTCTCTATCAGCTTTTTTGACAACTGTAAATTAAGTGTTCAAGACTATAAAGAGCTGTATAAGAAGCCCAATATGTGCTTCAAAGGAACGCTTTGAATTTTAGTCAGCTTTTGTTGTGCAAGCTGAATGAACGCTATCAGCCTATTCTAAATGAGCTTTGGACTGATAATTGAAGTATATTGTAGCAATTTCATATCTGCAGGAAGTCAATGCTTCATCGTTATTTTCACCCTGGGAAGCAAGTACTAGAATCGGTTTTATTTTGGTGTGAAAATTGATGATGTAACTTTTGAATGTTTCTTTACACCACCTTAATATCAAGGCAAACAGCTGGCTCAAAGTGGGGTTGAGTAAATACCTGTGATAAAACTGTCATAGGCCCTGTTCAGAGTGTAGCCTCAGAAGTCTGATAATTGAACAGTAGAAGGAACTGTCATACATGGAGAGACGATGAATACTTTTTGGAAAGTGTCACTGCTTCTGTCTTCTGGTTAAGAGTTCTGTAATTCTGAAAATAAAAGTTGTGTGTGAAATTTCCTTTGCTTTCGTTACAGGGTTGATTATGTTGATTCCTTAGGCCGATCTAGACGCTGTATGAAGAAGGATTTACCAAGTCTGCTTAAAATGGATCAGGAACTTCAAGGGAAAAGGTTTGGTTTCTTTCATGGAATTACATGTTCCTTGCAGTATTTAACATAGTTATTTTTAATGAGAAGGAATAGAGGTTATGTTTTGTTATCGCATTCCCTATCCAGAATCGTTGAAGCTACTTCTTTCTCTCTGTTTACTTTAGGCCAGCTTCTGCTGATTACTACATTGTGCCTTAAAAAATAGCCAGAGCAGTTACAGTGAAACTGTGCATGACAGTGGCTTTATCAAATTTTCTATTATAAATTTATACAGTATTCCAAGGCTTCTGTTTGTTTCACCTTGGCAGCTGGCAATTGGAATATGTGGCTGGTGTACTGTTTTTAAATTGCAAGAGAACAGAGGCTACGGATATGAAATAAAAGCATAAATGAAATTTTTAATAAACTACCAAGGCACAATATTTGATGGAAATGCTGACGAAGTCTAAGACCTCACTTATAGACTACAGCTTGTAGAGAGGAGTTTTAATAAACTGATTTAGCAATCTCTTGGATATCTGATGCATCTCTTAAAACTGTGGTCTTTTTATGCAAAGTGTATTTTATACCTTCCAGAAAATACCAGGGAAGTGATTCCTGGTTCTCTTTAATCTGGAAACTTGATAATCTTTTAGCAAAACCAACGGCATCATGACATCCGAAGTGAATTTGTTATATCTCCATTTGTTTGGTTTTTCTCTTCTGTTACTTAGGTGTTTAACAGCTTTTCTGTTAAAATTATTATGGCAGCACTGAGAATTGTTTTCAGAAAATAATCTAAAGGTACCTTAATGGAGCCTTTACTGCTGCTAAAGTGAAAATTCTTTCACGCTGGCAACTTATTAGTGTTTTCTCTCCATTTTAAATGTAAGATGGAGAATATGGGTGCTTTGAAATTGCAGTCTCTGGATTTATATCGATGACAGTCTGTCAGCAAAACCTGCTTTAGTTAAAAAATAATCCTGCTGCTTCCCTTGAGAAAACAAAAATATTTCCTACATTGTGTACCAAACGTCATGGACTTCTGGGGTAAATGGCTAGCTTTTTGCTCTTTCAAATACCTTTCATTTTCTTATGTTAAATCTGAAATATTGCTATATGTGGTTGCTAGCATCCCAACAGATGCAAAAAAAAAAGTGAACGTCATTTCTCGTTCTGTGCTTTGGTAAAGATTTCATAATGCCTCCAAGAAAGGATACAGTTTGTTTAAGTATCTTACTAACATGTTCTACTAGTACCTTCTTTTAGAAGTGGTTTTATATTTGTCTTTACCTTGTACCATACTCATCGATGTTGCATCTCTAGGTGATGCCTACAGTGATCTGTTTTGTAAAAACTGCAATAGAGGATTAGACACAATCATAATTTAATCGTTTGATACTGTAGAACCAGTAACTTCTGCTCTATAATAATCCCCAACTCTTTTTTTTTTTAATTAGACTAGACCCTGATGGGAATACTCTGCTATCTGAAGATATGAAGAGAGAACTTCAGAGACAGCAGTGGGAAAAAGAAGAAGAAGAAGCCCTCAGAAAACCCATGGGACCCATACATTATGAGGACATCAGAGAAAATGGTATACTTCCATAGTTTATATCATTTATCTTCATGTAGATACTGGTTTTAGAGGAAGCAAGGGAAAGTTGTTTTTTATTGCCTGTATGGCCAACTTTAGGTATGTGTTAAATTACATTTGTAATAACTGTTCAAACTACCAGGACATTGATCTAGATTTATCTTTCATCAAATTGTACTTTTCTCAAATGTATTTTCCAAATTTGATTACATCCCCCAGTTTTCTCCTTCAGGAAGCCTCACTTCATGCATCATCTAAACAAGCCTGTTACAGCCATAAAAAAATAGTGTGGCGTATGTTGTAATTCAGTGCCTGAAAGCAGGGCACATGGTGCTTGTAGTTACTGTTGATTGTAAACGGAGTGTAACTTGAACTTCATTAACTTTTTCTTTTCAGAGGCCAGGCAGCTTGGTGTTGGTTACTTTGCCTTTTCTCGTGACCAAGAGCTTAGACATAAACAACGGGCAACACTGGATATGCTGAGAGAGCAGGTATGAGTTTAAAGAGCAAATTGCAGTGTAAGAGCATCCTAGTTTCAGTAGTCACCATCTTTGGTTTGTTGTAGAAGTCTTACACTCAGTGATGCCTGCATTTAACTCCAAAAAAAATTGCCCTCTTTTTCCCTTTTGAATCATGGTACCTGAGGATTGCTTTTATTGTTTAGTGAAGGAAGACGTGTAGTTGATTATAGTAACACAGGAAGATTAATTCATGTTTTTTCTGTACTGTTTAGACACTTGATCAAAGAACTAAACGTGAACAGATAAAAGAAAAAAGGAAGGCAGCTCTAGAAGCCAGGCTGTCTAAACTTCGAGCACGGAAGGTTAAGAAATTAAGGGAAGATGGGTTAGAGGAAGAGGCAGCAAAACTGGAGAACGGAGGTATGATTAGTTGCCTTTTTAAGTTAAGTACTTGCTGTTTCATCTTGTACCTGATCAGTGAGTGGGCAGGCATCCTCTAATTGATGTAAGTTTGGGCATTTAATATATTGGTATTATGTATTTTATATATACAAATAGTATAAATTAAAATAGCGAGAGTTCATATAACTATGTGTAGATATAAAATCGTGCCAGAGAGAGCTTAATAGTGCTGGAAGAAATGTCATGCGTAGATGTAGTCCTTCTTGGATTCATGTCTGACAGCAGGAATTGTGCGAGTTGAGCTGTTGAAATTGTACTGGCTGTTTTTTAAGATGAGCAAGATAAAAAATATTAGCAAGCTGATTCTGATACCGTATAACATATGCTCTTACAATTTTAATGCAGTCTGTAAATTGGACATACAACTGGCTTTTAGGATTTGGGATGATGAATTTGAGTTCTCTACTGTCTCCTGTCTGACAGTACTAGATACAGTGGGAGACAATACAAGTAAATTGTAGCTGATATTTAACTTGTCAGAATTCTAAGCAAGCGATTTAACTGTGAAGTGTTCTGGAAATGACGAAGAGCAGTGTGCCACCGCTAACTGTTACTATTGTTCAGAAGAAGAATGTAAATTGTTTTCTCCAGGATTACCAAAGTGGAGATGCGTGCTAATGTTCTTATTTTTAACAGTTTTCTAGTTTAAGTATAATACTCAGCACATTCATTTTTGGGTTCTTAGGCAACATATTTTTCAGCAGTTTCTTTGATACAACTAGAAAACTAATGAAGTGTCTCTTGGTAGATGGGTCTCCTGATTATCTGGATTATCCATTATTTTTTCTGATTTAATATGAATTAATTTAAAAAAAAATCCTTATTCAGATGCATTTCATTGTTGAATGAAACTAGATAACTACTATAAGCTCTATAAATGCAATTAACTGTTGCTTCTTATTCTTCCTATGAAATTCATTTAGGAGATTTTTATCCCGTTACTAACAAAAACTATTCTCTCTTTCTGCAAAGTAGAGGTGAAAGATGCTACTGGTCCAGTACAAGCTGAACAGGAGGCTCCGAGAGCTACCTCAGCAAGTAGAAAGGTAGAGGTTGTCATCCAGGAGAGAAGAGATACAAAGCCTGGCGTGCCTTATGTCCGTGAGTGGGATAAAGGCAAAGGTAAGGAAATACGGATTCAGAAACACTGTTTGGAAGCGGTGTACATACTGCTGACTTCATTTCTGCTTTGAGACAAAGTATGGTAAATCTGAGAAGCAATAGAAATGAAAACTGAACAGATTTTTACTGTTTTTATAGAGTAGGTTTGGGGGATCTTGAATCATCTTTCTGTTGCAATGCTTCAGAGCTATTCTTAATCAGAAGTCAGCAGCTGTTAGAATAATTAGAATATCTACCACTTCTGGTGAAATAAAGAAGTTACTGGTTTTTCCTAATGCACACTAAAGATATTACAATAATCTCCATTTTCTAGTAATTAAGATCTTAGTGCTGTGATTGGTTTGTATTTTGATTCAGCCCTAACTAATCAGCAGTTTTTCATAACCTATGACCATGTTGTTAAAGGATCTGAAAGTGATTAGGATGAGTCACACAGAGGGTAGTGGTTATCTTTACTGCTCAATAGTTTAGTTTCTTTTCTGTAGAAAAGGTAGACTATGAGCTTAGCCAGCAATATAGTACTAGGTGAAAAGGAACTTCAGATGGCTTTAAGTAGCTGCGTCTTCTGTGTTCCCTCCTTTCTGACTGATCTTCAGACACTGGAATCTGTATTTAAACTGTTTTCCCTGTTTCTAACAGAACTGATGTTTGGACAATGGTCAAAGAAGCAGGAAGAACTCAGAGATGAACGAGATCCAGAATTTGCACCACCTTCTGATTATTTTGTGGGACAAAAGAAAGATGATGATTACAAAAGCCAGAACTTGAACAGTCCTAAAACCACCTTTGAAAAGCCGGAACCAGAAGCTTCACAGAACCAGCAGAAACCATCAGTGCAGGCTGACACCAGCAGCACTGCAGTTGTGCCACCGTCAGTGCAAGCTTACAGCAATGATGTTCAAGATAAATCAGCATCAGCGGAGGCCTCTGGCAGCGACAGTGAAGACGGGTCAACATCAGAGACTGACAGCAGCGATGATCAGGAGGGGCTGTCGTCAGCGCACGCTTACACCTGTGGTGCTCAAAACATGCCGCCACCAATGCACGCTTACGGCTATGGTGCTCAACATGTGCTGCCACCAGTGCAGCCGTACGGCTACGGCATTCATGATATGCCATTTCCAATGCAGACTTACGGCTACGGCGCTCAGCACATGCTGCCACCAATGCAGGGTTATGGTTACAGCGCTCCAGATGTGCCATTTTCAATGCAGGCCTATGGCTATGGCACGCAGGATGTGCTGCCGCCAGGGCACAGCTGTGACTGCAGTGCTCAAGACGTGCCCCCACCGGGGCACACCTGCGACTGCAGCACCCAAAATTTGCAGCCGCCGGGGCACACCTGCGACTGCAGCACCCAAAATTTGCAGCCGCCGGGGCACACCTGCGACTGCAGCACCCAAAATTTGCAGCCGCCGGGGCACACCTGCGACTGCAGCACCCAAAATTTGCAGCCGCCAGGGCAGAGCTGCGACTGCAGCACTCAAGATGTGCCACCGCCTGGGCAGTCATACAGTGGTGACACTCAAAATCAAGCACCACTTTACCAAAGTTTAGATGATATGCTGTCTTATTACAGACAAGTGACTTGAACTGAGCAAAATAATAAATAAGAATTGTAATTTAAAGAACTAAAATCAAATTATCTGTCGGCAAGAATATTTTCCTACATCTGGGAAAAATAGATATCTGTAAGTAGATCGAAATAAATCTCCTGGAGACCTAAGCAATGTTACATCACAGCTGTACTTTTTCCCTGTTGGTTCTCTTTTTTTTTTTCCCCTCTATTAAAATTCTTTAGCATTGCTTATCTAGTTTAGTATATGTTTTTATTCTTTTCCACTAATGCCTGAACTTTGGGGTATAGCTTCTGGTTTGGAGGTACTACAAGTTCAGTAATATCTGTAGAAACAGTATGGAAAGGGCAGGAGCAGGCTTTCTGCTGCTAAATACAAACGTTTTAAGGAATGTTACCTACATAATCTCCTGACTTCAGAGACGGGAAGTACAGAATGTTATCTAGTGATAGTTGTGGCGAGTACTCCGCATGGTCATAATGCCTTCTGCATTCCTGAGGTCTGTATATAACTTGTAATTCTGTGAAGCAGATCAGAGTTGGAAAGAGGCACTGCAGAAATCAATAAATAATGATGGTAAGACTAAGAATAAAAGCTTCAGTGAAGTAGAAGCCTTGACACCTGAAATTGCTGTCTTACTGGTTTAGAAAATGCTCTTATTGTTCGAGTACATTCTTCTTGCATTGTATATGCGGCTTTATTTTATTTAATACTTTTTCTTTCCTAAAAGCTGTTAATTGTGGTGATTTTATATATAAAAGCAGCCTGACCTCTACCAAACAAGCTTTTTTATTTCAGAATCTCAGGAAATGACAGTAATACGTACTTACCATTTAGAAAATTTTGATTTCTGAAGGCAATTTAAATACCTCCTATTTGTATTTTAAAAGCTCATAAAAGCTAGAAAAGTGTGCTAGAATGGGCAATTCCATAGATTGTGTAAATTTAAATGGCAGTGATGTTCTCAAAGTAATGGACATTTGAACCAAATACCAAAGCGGGCAGAGACACAGATAAGGTGCTACTCTTAGGTGTGTCAGTGGGATCTCAGGCTGTTCTGCAAAGCCTGGTGAACAGCAATGTCCCTACCACAGCAAAAAGCAGTGCTCAGGGTCACTGAGCAAACTTGTCAGCATGCAGAACACATTCACTGTCCCCAAACTATGTTTTAACCTCCGCTATTAAACACACTTCCATCTCTCTTCTTCCTATATTGCTTACAGCAGAAATAACACCCTGCAAGAGCACCGGTGGTACCATTTTAAAGGCACAAAATACTACAGTCTTTTTATTGCTACCAAATGGTTAAGAGACTGGAGCTTTACGATGACTTTGGGTTTCTGTTTCTCTGAACAGACCTAGAATTTCAGGATAGTATGACTATTAATGGCAACATCCGCAGTACTACTTTTTTGCTGCTGCTGACCTGAATTCAGCTGGTGAGCTTAGCATTAGGGGTTTACATTTCCTCCTTTCCTTGAATCTCTTCAGTATGAATAAAGAATCTGAACATAAATAATGATTTTATACTGATGACTAAGAGGAAGAGGTTATAAATCAGTCTGTTTTTACCAGATGTGACAGCATCAAAGCACAGTTTTTTTTCCTGCCAACTTTGGTTCAACCTCAGGTTAGTCAATATCCACGAGGTGGCACTCTAATCTTACAAATTTGCCATAGGAAACTACCAGTATAAACCCGTTTACTGCTATTTATTTCATAGTAATGTTGAAATACTCCGTGATGACCCTGATCCCAGGAGAAATTTTTCAAACTTTGTGTCACCCCACATTTAATTCTGAGTTTAAAACAGTTGCACTGTGCTTCAGCAGCTTTCTTCCATAAAGATAAGAAGCTGTCAGAACACAGTTTCAAGAAGCAAATTGCCTTGGTTTTTTTGCACATTGATTGAAGGCAATAATAGAAGCAAGAGGTGGAAGGAAAAGGTGTAATTTTAAGTCATTGAGTTTGTGCAATCCTGTTAGATGTGTACATAATTGTAGGATTGCATGTCAGAATTAACCCCACTTGAATAGAAGTGAAGCATTTTAAGGATGTTTTGGGTTGTGTACTTAATGCCTTCTTAGCCACTCTGTCTAGAATCACAATACGTTGCAATTATTTGTAAATTAGGCCTCAGAATGGTATTCTGAAGTCAGATTGTAACATTGACCCTGTTTTGCAGGAAAAAAATTTAAAAAAAATGCAGAGGCAAGGTCACAAAGCAAGTCTGTGGCACCGCAAAAGTTCAAACCCAGTTCTCCAGTCTGGCTGACTTATGCTAGAGATGTTTCGTATTTAAGACCTCACATGAATCTGTGAGTATGATTCAGAGTAGGGTATGATTTTCTTGGAGCTGAACTAACCCCAAAGAGTGGGCAAAGCATTTAAAACTTTAGAGCATGACTGGAATTCATTATGGCGATCATATCCCTTTGATGGCTTTCCCTATAAACAAAGTTTGTATCTATCCTGCTACTACTTTAATCGTCTGTATTCATTTCCTGCTGCGCTCTGGGCTTTGTTTTTTCTGTGCCCTTGAGACTAGGGGTAGTTTTATGTATGTGTGTGATGTAAGAGCTGTACTGTCTTTGCATTAGTTTAACACCGAGCTGGAGCTGCACTAAGGAATGAATGCCATTTTTAACAGTACTATGTAAAAACTCATGATCAAAGTGTTCCTTTGTCAGCTTTATTTCCATGGCCTAATATTAAACAGGAGGACTCTTGCCAGGAAGGCAGTTCAGTGTCTACATTTTTAATGTAGACTTCCCCAGGAGGTACCAGTGGTGGCTCATGTTGCCTTCGGTTCACTCCACAGAGCCAGGGACAGGGCCTGGCTCTTGGGCAACATATCTAAGGCATCTTTGTCCCACGTCTTTATGTAAGTATTGTTTTGATATGCAAGTTATCTTTGTCCAAAATGCAGAAGATGTTCAGGCATGCTTGAATTTCAACCTTCACCTGCCCCTGGCTGGCAGGACTCAATCTGATCTCCAGAGAAACCCCTTTAGAGCAGACAATTTTCTCTGTGTCACCAAAGACTGAATTTCCTCCCCTTGGAGGGAGGGATCTGGATCTGGCAGTGAACTATGAGCATGTCAGCTAAGGCTCCTAGAAGGGGTAGAAAGTAACTGGCTGCAGTTCTGTAATGTTAGAGGCAGACACTACATGCATCAAATTGCCCTTGTCGGCTGTTTTTGATACAAATGGCTCTCCAAATCCTTCAGTGGCCAAGGCCTTGTACTGATACCAGTTGTATCAAGAGTTCTAAAATTGTTAAGTTCCTGTGCTGTTAGATCCTAATGTTTCACAACTTGTAGTAAAATTGGGCCAAGATCTTCCCCCTTCTCCCTTTTTTGGTCTGTTGAAGTGTCTAAAACTTACATCCTACCTTGTCCTGTAAGACCCAAGATACTGACTTTGCATCTTAAAAGCAGTTAAAGATGTTAAAAACAGGCAAGAACAAATGTAAAAATACTAAGAGCATATGAATGATTACATTTATTTTCCCCTCTGTCAAAGATACGGCCTCAAGTGGGCCATTGAAACTTGAATTTTCATGAAGATTCCATTGAAATTTAACGGTTCTAGCTGGAAGTTTACTTTGTAATTAAGAAAGTGCTTTGCTTGCTTTCTCTAATTAAACAAACTAAAATTCCTTTTTCACAGTTATAAAGTAAACGCTATTCTCAGTAAGTATCTAAAAGAAAAATAACTCCCATACTTCTAGAAAGTTTAAAATACGTTTAGCCCCATTTAAGGAGAGGGATCTAGGAGATGGAGGAGGTTGCTCTGGCGCTGTGCTGCCAGCCCAGCACTATCTCCTGTCATGATTTCAACTGATAGACAGAGGTGCCAGATCATGGTCAGCCATCACCCCCCACACTCAGTGATTGTGGTGCTTTGACCTTTAAGTGCAAAGTGCCTGAAACCTGATGTATATTTATGGTAACGTGGGCTTTTGCTGATAGAAGTCTTGTATGGCTACAATAAAGGGTGCTGTTCCCTGGCCTTCCAGCTCAGATTGCAGCTGTGACCAGAATTCAGAGAATGGTCCTTCTGCTTGTATCACTCAGAGGCTTCCAGGCTGTATGCAGCGGTGCTAACAAACACCATTCAGTGCTTAGCCTGTATCTTTTGCTGTCTATTGCAGGGCGTTCCTGCCCGATACCTTTCTTAAAAGCATCTTGGTCACAGACCAATGTCTGGTTGCTTCACAATAGTTTGCGTTCAGCTCGCCTTTTGACTGGAACAGGTATTAAGAATTTTAAACTCCCACTCCTAGATTTCACATAATTTCTCTAGTTTAAGTGAGCCGTTCATCACGTTTTAGCCTTGCTGAAGCTTTTTAATAAAGCATGTTAAACACAAAGGGCTCATTTGGAAACCTTTTCATTCCCTTTCTTATCATTTGTTGCTCTTCGCTGGGTTAACGGAAGCAGTTGCTGCAGCACTAGGTATGAAGATAGCTGTGAATTACACTCTTCTACCACTGGCTTCCGCAGACAGAGACAGAGCTGGTGCTCAGTCAGAGTTTTTATTCCAGTCCTTTTAACATAGTCACCTTGGTAGTAGTTTTGTACGCTCCACATCTCATTACAGAGGTCAGAGGTTTCCAGAAATACTTAAAGCTGTGATCTGGTACTTGCTGTCTTGCAAAGCTCCACTAAAATAGGAATACCTGGGAGGCAAGCAGAATACTGCATATGATTGTTAGTGTTTGAAGAAGAAAACGGTGTTTTTTTCTGCACAGAAAGAATTACCCAGTCATTTATCCTAGCCATAGAAAATACCAAGAAAGGAGAGAAGGAATGTTGCCCTTCAACAAGAATGTGTTCGTGTATCTTTTTTGAGACAGAGGCACCAGCCTTTGTCAGAGTATTTTTCCTTTTTTTAAAGCAAAAATACGTACAGAGAGAGACAGAAAATGGGCATTTTTTGTAGAAAAAAATATCTGCATTTTGGGTGAAAATCTTCCAAGGTTGCTTACAATGACTCATTGCAATGTCTAGTTCAGAGCCACTTTCGCTTTAAGGGGAGCGTACACAGTACCACAAATCCAAGCTACAATACTACAAGAGTTCTCATGAAATAATTTTCTATCAATGGAAATTCTGGGTAGTGTTGAAGATGCCTCAAACTAGGTATGAACTGAGCTATGTAAATATTGATACCCTCTCATGATTACAGAGGGGGTTTGCAGTCATATTTTCTTCACGTATGGTTGGAAATCTTCAATGTTGCACATTTCCACCTTCAAGCAAGATCTGAAGCAAGTTTATTATCCCTGATAACTCAGCTTTGTTCTTTGCTTGCTCAGCCTCCCCGAGCACTTTGAATTCGCAGTTTCATTCATCTGTGCTTCCCAGCCTGAAATGGCACACAATGTACTTCCATGGCGTAGCTGGCAGCGTTTTGCTGACGTGTGAATTATTTCTTTGAGCTTCCTGAAGTCGAAGTGCCTGCTTCTTTGAAAATCATGTGGAAAACCATGCCCAGCATCCTTCAGTCCTCTTCCAAGACCTCATCCACATGCTGGAGAGCACTCCGCTCGCACAGATGAGCCCAGCCGGGGAGGGGAAAGGCGTCCGAAGGTTTCTCGGGGGGGAGGCATGGCTTCTTGCTGCTCCAGGCAGCCTGCCCAGTGGTTCGGGCTGAGGGCCCCCAGACAAAAGCCTGGCCCACCAAGCAGGAGACCCACTGTGAGGGGGGCCCGCCGGGTGACAGCCAGCCAGGCTGGGCCTGGGGCGCATGCACTGGGCCAGGCAGATCATGGCGGCTGCAGCCTAGGATGGGGGGCACCATGTCCTGTGGGGTCCCCACCCAGCCAGGGAACCTCCAGCAGCACCTTGTGTGTGGCCACAGGGCTCAGGGCTCTTCCCTAGGAGCCCAGTCAGCCCACATCAGCCCACATCAGCGCCCCCCACCACCTGCCCACCCCGCACAGGGAGCTTCTGTCCTGCCATCGCCCTTCACTCAGGAAGGGAGCAGCCTGCATTAATTCTTTCCCCCTTCGCCCCTATCTCAACAAGGTGACATCCCTTCCCCAAAGTTTCCATACCCAGCGTATCATCGCTGCTATTCACTTCTAGTCACATAAGCACCGCGCCCCCTCCTCCTACGCCCTCCCCCAAGGGCATTGCTGTGAGCATAAAGGAGCTCTTGCAGGGATTCAAGGAAAAGAAGGTGCAGGCGACTATTTGTAGGACAACAGCAAGGGGCACGGCACTGCAGTATACCTAAGCAGCAACTGCAAAAATGATTTATTTTGGATAGTGGTTGTCCCCAAGTTAACCGCTTCTCTGGTGATGGCAGTATAGCCCACCGTTTCATTTAGAGAGAACTACCAGCTCTTATGAGAGCATATGCTGATCTAGCCACACCTTGCACAGTTGCAAGTAAACCTGAGCCTCCAGGTTAAAATCTGTAGAAGTTTAATACTCAGGCCCTAGCTCTCATTGTCAAAAAAAAAAAAAAAAAAGGTGCAGAACTTTAAACTTGATCTCCTAAATGACTACCAAACCAGCAGATGCACTCAACCTACAGAAGGTCACAAGTAATCTTCAAGAAGTTTCATTTCCAGTATAATCCAGCAAAGCCAATTTTAAAACAAAGCCTACAGGTAAAGAGAAAATATCACCTCTTAACAAAAAAGTTTTATTCTGACTAAACAAAATGTACAATGTTACCTAAGCGCTAGCGAGTTTTCTTGATGTTCTGAATGTTGCAGGTCCATTGAACAACTCGATCACATCTTACATTGTAGCTCGAGCAAGCTACTTTTTGCCAGACTTCTTTATTCCACCACTGGCTGCCAAAAGAAACAACACAACTGGTTAGACAACTGACAGAGATCTTAGCTACAAGTTTAGTTCTTTATAAAATCAAATCCCCGCTAGACAGCCTGTACAACTCAGATCCGCACCAGAGTTGGTTTTGCCTTCGCATGTGTTACTCTCCTCTGTTTGTGATCTTACAGACTTTACTCTAAACGAGTAACTTAACATTAGAAACCAAGTCTCCCCTGGAACCAAATATGCCTCCTAAACCTACAACAGAACTAATTATTTCAACCATTCCTGTGCTCCTCCATGCACACCCTTATTTTTATTTCTAACACAACAGGAGTACAGCCTGGTCAAACCAAATTTAAGGCTAAGGGGATAAAAGCATCAGTATTTCTGAAAGAAAAAAAAACAAAAACAACAGAGGCCCCAGTTGGGATTGAAGCTCTACTGTAGCAGGTACTGGAATTACAAGAGCCTTCGCGTTCCCGTTACTGAAGAGCATAAAGCAGGGTCAAAGAACACAACATATTAACACAGCAACAAATGCAGCACTTTTTTTGTCAAATGCTGTTTTTTACAGCATGCGTCATCTATGACCAGTGGAAAGGAGAAAAGCATAGGAGGACTACAGCATTCACGGCTGCAAGGGCTGACAGTCAACAGCAGACTTTGCACTGTGTTCCAACAGTGTTGCCTTGCTGAGCTCTTGGGAACAATCTACACACAACATAATAATCACTGTCTGATTTCGCTCTCGTTGGCCAAGGAGCAAATGACTGAAATTCATCTAGAAAAAGACAGAGTAATAATGACAAGTAAGAACGATCAAGAAATACAGAAGTACTCGCAGCTGAAGCGCGCTACACAGAACAAGTTTAGGATGGTAAGGACACAGAAGGGAGGTTCAGGGAATTTTTTTGCATCAGCATGCAATGCCAAAGACATTCTGTAAGTCCCACACCCAGCACATTTTTTGTAAGCAGATAAATCAGAGGAGCTAGATTAATTTGAGATAAACAGACAAGAAATATCCCACGTTAGTGGAACTGGATTGCATTCCACTCCAAGAACACCAACTCAAATATGAAATTGCAGAACTGCTGGCTAGGATTTGTAACTTATCATTACAGCCACCGTGTCAGAGGACTGTTTTCGTGTTACTCTTCTGTGCTTGTGATCTGCCAGCTACGCTGCCAGCACAGCTCCCAGATACAGGAAGGGTTCTGGGAAGAAACTAGAGAACTAAGGACCAGCAAGTCTGACCTTGGTCTCTGGCAAGATAATAAAGTCTGTAATAGAGCAAACGGATAAACAGCCTCGTGAAAGTTAACAGGACTTCTGTAAATGGTAAATCCTTACTCGCTGTCCTGCTGGAACTCTCTAAGGCTATCATTTAGCGTGCAGATAAAGCGAATCCAAGGGATTTCATATTTCCAAACAGCATCTGACAAGATGCCATGCAAGCAAGCATAGTTAGTGAAACTGAACTTGCTGTGGGATTGCTGTAAAGGTCCTTTTAGCACCTCTCAATATTTATTTTTTTCTAAAGAATAAGAAGCAAAGGGTAAAGTTTAATGGTCTTTATAGAATGGAGAAGGGATTAGCCATGTTAACGGACCACAGGCCAAAAGCACCTACAGGGAATAGGCAGGACGTACCCCTCAACATCCCTAATGCGATCACTACAAATGCTGGAGGAGTACAAGGTGACTGGACAGCCTCACACCGACAGAACCTCCTAGTACCACTGTCTAAAATAAAGACTGGCCTGGACACACCATCAAAACACATTCTGCAAAACTTCTCCCACAGCATAGCATACTGCACGGTCACTTAAGCAAAAGCATTGAAGCCAGACTTATTTCCAGTCAGCGTGTTGGGTTTTTGTTGTTTTTTTCCTGCCAGGAATCTCGTGCTCTTGAAATTAATTCTTTAAGAAAACAATTACTGCATTTGTTAAACTTTCAGAACTGTGGCAAAGCCTACGTGTTTCTTAATGTACCTGGAAAGAAAAGGGTGGTATGCTAAAATAAGAGCCCAAATCTCTCTCCACCGTCCCACTAGAACAGCTTAGCATGCCCTGTACAGTTATACCTGCTAAACCAGAAACTGCATGGTGAAATTGCACAGTAAAATAAATAAATAAATAAATAGAATTAGCGTCTCTTTGTTATTTATCATCTGCAACTGCCATCAACCTACTAGTCATGTTGAATAACTCAGAGGTACAAGCAAAACCATTAGACTTTTGAAGCCAGCAAGCCCCTCTTTTTTTCCTATCAGTATGGCACCTCACTTACCGAGGGGCCCTTTTCCAGCAGCCTTTGCTTTCATCTCCTCAAGTTTCTTTTGCTCCTCCTTCTGCTTTTGTTTAAACGCCAGATCTGTCTAAAGAAAAGAACAACAGAGTGTGTTAGCATCTCCTCCCCAAAAAACTTTTAAAACAACTGACAAGCAATGAGAAAGAAATGTAATGTTCTAACATACACAGTCTTCATAGACAACAAGGCTGAAAGGGACTGCAGGGTTTTTCCTTGACACTCAGGATTTTGAGATTCCTCATCAGTCCAGTCCATGGCTCAGCTTCCTTAAAACTGGAAAATTTTCCTCTTCTTCATGCTGAAACTTCCCTTGCTACAATGTGAGCTTTTTACTTCCCTTTCCCCCCCCCAAGAGAACAAAATACTGTTTCTCTCTTCAGGTTTTCCAGGATTTTTTTTCTGTAAACTATGTCTTTACTAGTAAATCACTCTCTACCATGCTATAAAAAGACAAAAAAAAGTGGATCAATGCAATGCCCACACATGCTACCGCTCTGCTGAGAGGAAAGGAAATGTTATTATATCACATTTGCCACATGATATTTTCTTTATATGGCCTGTGTGATTTTTCTTTTGATTTGTTTTGTTTTGCAACACCTGATTTTCTTGGTACACGTTCAGTGTATGGTCTGTCTCAAAGCCTTTCAGGTGCACCTGAAGTTTAGCCACTCCTTCTCCTTGTATTTTACGAGTTAATTGTTCTTTCCAAAGAAAGGGCCATAGCATACATGCTTAGTTAAACAAATCCCTTTGCTTTCCTTCAAGCTTTCTCCAATTTAAGATTACTTTGATCACTAGTCTTGTCCTTTTGACAGTCCGTGGCCCCTCCAAATTTTTTCTACAAAGACAACAGCAGAACTGTCAGTAAGTTAGTCAGCTGGCCAACCACGGAAGTAATCAAAACGTTAGACTCCGATGTAAGACAAAATCTTGCCATCCCCCAGTCAATATATCCTTGCGGTCGGACACTGAAGGGTTAGTAACTGCTTTTAGAGTGTCACTGAGCAGCTACCTGCCTGTTCACCTCCATCACTTCCCTAGGTCCTGTTTCTACCCAGGTTTTGGCAGTTATCAAGAACTTGATATTTACTGTCCTTCTCCCCATACACAGAGCTCTGCCCTGCTGCAGATCACAGTTGCCTTTGTCTGGTAGCTTTACTACAATCCATGCTGGCTATCAGCTTTTAAATTGTTGTAACTTGGAAGCTTCTAAGCCTTTAATTGTGTCTAACGCTTCTCTGGCAACAACGCTTATTTATAAAGTTACCAATTCATCTTTCAAAGAGGCATCACATCTATCTTTTTCCAGCCACTGCTGCCTCACCCACCCTCCACAATCCTCAGAAGCAGCAACAGCTTACCTCTGCCCTTCCGTTTACGTGCCGTTAACACGAGATTCAGCAGTACCTCTAGCTACTTCACCAGCTGACAACCCACGGTGTCAGTTCCTACCCTAGGTCCTTGGGACCGAGTTTGTGGGGCAAGAAGGGAAGGAGAAGAAGGGGAAGGGGAAAAGACGAGAAGGGAAGGGGATGGGGATGGGGAAGGGGAAGGGGAAGGGGAAGGGGAAGGGGAAGGGGATGGGGATGGGGAAGAGGATGGGGATGGGGATGGGGATGGGGATGGGGATGGGGATGGGGATGGGGATGGGGATGGGGATGGGGATGCCCCCCCCCCGCCGCCCTACCTCATCCAGGTCCTTGGACTGCTTCTTCGGCTGTTTCAGCGGCTTCTTCTTGCCGCCTGCAAAGACAGAGAGCTCCGTGAGGCGAGGCGAGGCGCGGCGCGGCGCCGGCGGCCCCAGCCCTTCCCCTTACCCTCCCGGCCCGACATGGTGCCCGCTCCGCTCCGCGCCTCGCCGCCCGCTTCCGCCCGGCCCCGCGCCGCCGCCGTAGCTCGGTGGCTTCCGCTTCCGGGCCGGGCCCGGTGCAGGTAGGGCAGGGCCCGGAGCAGGCCCGGCGGTGGCGGGGGGGGGGGGGAGCGGGGACAGCGGGGCGGCGGAGGGGACCGCCGCGAGATGCGGCAGCGCCGCCCAGGGCGGCTTCCGGCCGCCTGAGGTGAGGAGGGAGCGCGGGGCAGCAAGCGGTGTGATGGGGAGGGGGTGCGGGGGGCCCCCGCTGGGTGGCTTGGGGGCCCCCGGGGTTGTGGTGCGCCGCGTTATTACGGGGAACGCGGCCCCAGGGCTGCTCGGTGTCGCTGCTGTGTGGTGGGGTTGTGTAACGGGGCGTGAGCAGTCAAAAGCTGACCCCAAATGTCTTCCTCCGGGAGAATCCCCTCCTGGGGACACGCCTGTGGTGTCGTTGCCACCTGAAGTCACAGAATCAGAACGGCTCGGGTTGGAAGGGACCCTAAAGATCATCTGGTTCCAACCCCCTGCCGCAGGCGGGGACGCCACCCACTAGGTCAGGTTGCTCAGAGCCTCATCTGACCGGGCCTTGAACGCCTCCAGGGATGGGGCAGCCACAGCTCCTCTGGGCTGCCTGTGCCTCACCACCCTCGAGTGAAAAAGAAAAGAAAATTCATACGTAAAACTTTTCTAATTAACAAAAAGCATGTACCAAGTATCAGGCTCTCTCCATGTGTTGTTTTTATTATTATTATTATTATTATTATTACTATTATTGTTTTGGTCAAAACCTTGTATAGCCATACCCAAACTCCATAAAAAGCCTCAGATGAAAGTTTGCTTGTTTATAACTTTTAGAGGAACGGGCTAAGTAGAAAATTAAAATCTTCTTTACACATCAATGCAGGCATTAAACAGGAATAAGCAGTCTGTTTTTGCAGGGTAAGCAGGAATTTTAAGGCTATTTAAAATGTCTGCATAACTCTGAAGTCATTACCTGATGCTCATACGATCTTTTGGCTCTTCCTTATATTTTAGTTTTGTAGGTAGTCAGTTAGAAAAAACTTACGTACACTTTAGTACTTCTGTGTTTTCTCTCTGCCCTTTGTGTGTTTGTCTTTCCACTCTTCAAAGCTTCGTATATCTGTGGAGCCTAAAACACAGGGAATGATCGAGCCCCACTTCTTTACCTCCTTGAGCTTGTTTTTTTTTTTTTTACCCCTCTCTCTCATTTTTTTCTGTTCTTTTCCAGAACTGTTAGCACATGTGACATAGTACACCAAGTTCAAATGTGAAAACACAGAACAAAATTTCCTATGGCAGTCACTTCTGCGCTGAAGCATTAAATTACTGTGAAGCTATTCCTGCTGGTACTGGATATGTAACATGTGATTGCTATTTGTGCAATGAGTAAATCAGCAATCAAGAAGCATGGTGGAAGTACTTAATAACAGCAGAAAAGCAGGAATCTGTGGCAGAACTGTCCTTTGAAAACTGTGGAAAATGTCCTAGGTAAGTAATAATGTAAAACTAGTGATGGTTTGGCCATTCGAGAATTTTATTCATATTCTGATACATATGTGTAGTTTTAAGAGGTGTTTACCAGCCTTATTTTAATGACTTTTTTCTTCATCCTTGTAGCACTTTTTCTCAGTGAGCATATTCAAGACATGGGGCCAATAAAATATAAATCAAGTGTATCCTCAGTGTCCTGTGGCCTGCAATATCACCATTTTATGATAAAGTGCTGTCAAAAAATGAATTTACACGTAGTGCGAACTTACTGTTCCTCGGGACCTAAGCAGCCTGAAGCCAAGTCAGCGATAGAAACAGCCAGGGGTCTTCTCAGTCGGCTGACAGAAACGGGGACTGCTATGGGGAAAAACTCCCTTCAAAAAATATCTGCAACGGGCAAGAGTTGGTGGGACAAATATGAAGAGTTTGTTGGCATTAATGAAGTTCGAGACGCTCAGGGAAAAGTGACAGAGGTAAACGTGGACAAAACATTAAAAATAAAATTAAAAAAAAAAGTTAAAAAATGATGAGTTAATTAATATGAAGTATGAACACCCTCTATGAGGCAAGAAAGAGCCTCCAAAGAGAACTGTGATTTTTCTGCTTTAACTGGCTGTGCAGATGTTATGATTGTGTTCTAGTCTAGTCATCTTAGTAAATGTAGCATATCCCCTGAATTGTAATGGAGTGCACTTTTATTTGTTTTCTCCGTGAAATTCATATAACTAGCAATTTAGATCTGTCTGGTAATAAGTCTCTAAAATAAATGATCTCTCTTCTTAGGCTGAAAATGTCTTTATGATAGCTCGAGGCATAGTACGAGAGGCTCGTGAAAATGTAGAAGCCCAACAGACTAAACTGAAGGAAATTCGGGACCGCTTAGACAGGGTCTCTCGGGATGACACCCAATACTTAGAACTGGCTACTCTGGAACACAGGTTGCTGCAGGTAACTTGTTGGTATTTGAGTGATGGCAAATATAATGAAAATTTGTGTGCATTGCTTTTATTGGTAGAGACTGGTTTTGTAGATGCATCTTACTGTTGAAGAGCAGTGGTCTGAGCTAATCTTCATTATACTTGTTTTAATTAAAGTAATTATTGTAGATGATTTGACATGCAATGGAAATCATATGCTAATGTTAAAACAGGGTAGTAAATTTGGAGACAAAAGCTGAAGACAGTGAACCTAGAAAACTAATTGTTTGAGTGGTGACAGGTGCGTGTCAACAAAAAGCTGGGATTCATGGAAGGTTAATTCGTTGTGATGAGGAAGGTTCACTTCTGGCTGTTAACCCATCAAAACTCTCATCTGCCTTCCATCTGGCTGCAACACCCAGTCAATTTTCTAAGGCTTTTGTCAGAGAGCAAAAGAGCCAGGCTGCTCCACAAGGGAGGATGAGCAAGAAGTTGAGGTTGACCACAGCACAGGCAGGGTTGTTATCCTGCACCCACAGGGTGCAGTCCTACAGCACCTCACCTGGATGAACCGTGGCGATAGGAACACGTTCATCAACAGTCCATCAGTCACAGATAAAGGCAAGGCAGCAGCCAAAGCCCAGAAATCCAAATGAAACTGCAAGGACAGCAGGAAAAAGGCACAGCTATGGCTAAGCTCAGGCAAGGAGTGGGTACGCAAACCTGAGCTTAAATGGAGCTCCTGGATCAATGCACAGAGCGTCAGAAAAGAACTAAAGAGAGCTGTCCAAATAAAAGATCTGCTCCAAAGAGCAGATGAAATCTCAAGAAGAATAGAGCTGTGCATGACTATGAAGGAAGGTAGAGCTAAAATTACCGCTGTCTGTAAGGTGGTACCGCTGTCTTACAAGAGGAGTGTGTGCTTAGAAGAATGAGGTAATTTGGGGAGTGCAGTTAGCTGACAGACAAGTTCGCTACTATAAAAAACATGAGAATTTTACTTCAGAAAAATTAACCATAAAACTTTCCGGTGTTTTGCTGAAATACAGTGGCTTACAAAAGGAATTGCCACGCTGAAGCTGGCAAAGGCACAAAAGGAAGACGTACGTGTGAGCAGGGAAAGAAAGAGGAGGCAAAAGAATGAGAAGTGTGTATGTTCACAAAATTAACCTATCCAGGACATCCTTTTTAGTCCTATTTTCAGTTCCCGTTTTAGGGGGCTTAGAACTGAAAGAGAGAAGTGTGGTAAAGGTAGTGTTTGGAGAAGTAGGCAGAGCCAAAAAAGTGTACCAGATGAGGAGAGAAAAGCTTTGCCTGTGCATACCACTTTTCTGTCATCAGCATGTGACAGATTCTTGTGTAGATGATCTTCAGTTGTAATTCTTGATGACCTTTTCTGTTTCTTAGGTTTGAGCTGAAATTGTCTTGCTGACTGAAGTAGGATTAATAAAGAAAATTAAAAGGGAAAATTATTGAACAGAACTAATGCTTCGTTTTCCTTTTTTTCCATCATTTTCATTTTTCACTCTTTTTTTAGCTTCATGTTATAGCTTCTTCAAATCAAAATGTGTTTCTTGCAGGAAGAGAAGAGATACCGAGCTGCCTACTTAAACGCAGAAGAATCTGAGCGAGAAAAATTCTCTCTCTTCTCTGCAGCTGTAAGGGAAAGCCACGAGAAAGAGCGAACAAGAGCTGAAAAAACAAAGAACTGGTCTATTATTGGCTCTGTACTGGGAGCCATTATAGGTGTTCTTGGTTCCACTTATGTTAATCGAGTAAGGCTGCAAGAACTAAAAGTCTTGGTGCTTGAAGCACAGAAGGGCCCAATAAACCTGCAAGAAGCCATCAAAGAACAGGCCTCCAGCCATTACTTGCAGCAGAAGGATCTCAGTGACGTCATAGCAGACCTGAAAAACATGCTGCAAGCAAGGACATCACAGGAAATAAAAGAAGGTGCTTTGTTAGCAAGAGGAGACAGGAATGACTCCATAAAACTAGATTCTCTTTTAATTCCTTTAAAGGAACAGCTAAACTACACTAAACAAGTCAGTTCATGTCTTGGGAGTTTACAACAGCAGTTTAACAGTCTGCAGGAAAGTATAGCGCAAATAATTTCTGACATGCAGAGCGTTAAACTTGCAGTTCATTCCAGACCTATGGAAAGAGCAATGCCAAGGCCTTCAGCAGAGGGTAAGGGACAGGCTTCTGCTGTGAGAGATGTGATCTTAGAATTGTGTGACACAGAGCGGAGACTGGAATCACAAATCAAGAGAAATTCTATTTACAGCACTGCAATCACATGTACTGTGTTTGCTATTACTCTGCCAGTACTCTATATTATACTTAAAGGAAACTGATCTCTAACTAATTGCTGTAATTTACTACATTAATAAAAGTAAACTTGCGCTCTAAGTACCTAGAGTACAAGTCCGCATAAATTTGTGCTAGTGTTTCTCATTACGCTTTCTACTGTACAGTTGGAAAACTTATAAAGGCTGTCCCTCTGCCGCTGCAGGCTCCGTGCTAAGCCTTTCATTTGCAGTGTGTTTTTCAATTCCTCAAGTGAAGGAAATTGTATTGCTTCATCTCTTGACTTCATTCACGGTTTCGTTCTTCTGCAGTCTGGTACTGCATATCATGCCAATCAGTGACCTTCTGGAGCTGTATTTGTGATTTTCAGTTCAAATGATTTTTAATCTAGCATTGATCAAAGTGCTTTATGTGTAATACTTTATAATTTAACTCCTGATTTATTCATAATTTTTCAGTTTGTCTACACACAACATTAGGAGTCATTTTACTAATCAGATAAATACGTATGCCCTTACCTGTTTTTTTTTTTTTATTTATTCTAGATACAATCCAATAGTTTGGTATATAACAAACAGCAGGGGCAATGTAAACCAAAAAAGATTGAAGTTATCATGGTACAAAGTATAGCTTCATGAGTCTGTACAGCCAGATGGTATATTTAAAATGTGATTAAATTACATGTGGTAGCTTTCTCCTAGAACTGTTTATAACGAAGTGTCCAAAAACATTTCTGGAGCTTCAGCCACGTTAGTTACAGCTCCATGCCATTGAAGGCTAATAGGCAGGGAAAGAGAAAGGATTCAGATACAGAGATATATTAAGTATGGTGATGTTTATTCTGCAGGTGCAAGCCAATTGTCCTTTCCCTACTGCCTCCTTAACCCATCATTCACTAGCCATTTTGTGGTTGTAGTAATCATCTATGGAGCAATCACTTTCTTATCCCTACTAGTATCTTTTATTGGAACCGTCTTCAGTTTTTATTCTTTCAGTTTTGTCCTGTCTGGAAATTAAAATGCTCTTCTACAGCAGGTGTTTGTAAGATGGTACTTTAATGGTAATAGTGCTATGCAAACTACTCCAAAATGGTATTTGGGAAGAAGTGAAAAGTCCAGCTGCCTCATTTTCTTGGAAGGGATGAAGAATGGCAGAAAGAAGAAAAATGCTATCTTAACAGGTAAAATCAGCATCTCTATGGCCAAACATATAGTTGTTAGTTTCACTGCGATAAGAAATAGTTTTCTCCCTATGATGGTAGCAGATAAGCAAACCAAACTTGGAACTCCTGCTCTACTGGGCACTTCTGTGAAACCTTGGCAAGGGGCTGCCAACCTCACTTCATGCTCCAATGCCTTTGTGTAAGCATTTCACAATGACGAAGTTGTTTAGTATACACTCTGTTTTGTTGTTTTTTTTTTCTGTCAGTCCTTTCTTTTGCCCAGTAACCATATAAAAAGAGTTTGAGGTTTTTACTGCAAGCTTCTAAGATTGTAAGATCTTTGGGACAGGGACATTTGCTCGATGAGGCACCTACTTCATTTGGTATCGTTAGTGCTATTATAATACGACTGAATAAACAGCGTTAGGAAAGACCTGTGATGATTCACTACTTGTAAGAGATGAAATATGCAAAAGGTGGTTTTGGGAAGGACTGCTGCTGATTTATATATTGATTATTTTGTGTGTAAAGTGAACAAGCATTTGTTAGGGAAGCTGTTTGATCTGATGGTTTGAGACCTGGGATAAAAATTCCCATCCATTTAGCTGCATCGAGAAACTCATACAGATTGATGCAATTTTTCAAATCAATCTACTATTTCAATTTGTTATTTCATGAATGTTTCTATGGGTTCTACTTTTTGCGGGAGAGTGGTAAAAATCAGAGAAGTATGTAATTAAAGGGGAAGGGATAGTACAATGGTTCTATTTGTAGTTTGCCAACAGTAGTTGCTGAATTGTATTTTTTTTTTTTTCTGGTTTAACCACCTAATGTCAGGCCCCCTTACTAGGTAAATGGCTGAATTTTCAATATTCATCCTCACTGAAAAACATGGATTATATATGTGAGCATGATTTTAAAATGCTGAATGTTAGGTGGCAAAACGTGAAAGTAAAGGCAACACTACTCACTGAAACATATGTATTTTTGACTAACATCAGAAAATGAGTAGGGGTCTGAGGTTAAACTTATATATGACAAATAAAGAACAGGAAAACCAAGGGTTGCGTATTGTTTTAAAGCAATCTGCTTTTTTCCATTTAAAGAAGGTATGATAGTAGGTAGCTTTAAAATAACCTGGAGTTACAGGAAGGAAAAGTCTGTCAATGAGATCAGTAGCAAATGGATCTGTGATGAGTGAGAGCTTAAAACACAAAGCCTGAAATTTGAGAAGAGCAGAGCTGGATGGTGTGATATACACCAAGATGAAAATAACTGGATTTCATCCTCCAAGGGGGGTTTGGAAGATTCAGGAATAGGTTCTCTGTGTGCGGTGTCGTACAGCTGGCAGAATTCATTGTTACATTCGATTACTGTGGTTGTGCTCTTCCTTGCTAAATCCTCATGCGAAGTGACAGCAGAATCATTTCAATTAGGAAAAAAAACAACTTGTAATAACAATTAGGAGGACAGATGTGTATGTTCCCTCAATCCTGCATTAATCATCACTTTGTTGTGGCAATGGCATGCAGTTTGGTACTCCACCATATGCGTACCCCAGAGCCAGAAGGTGTGGCTGCAGCAGCAACAGCTGTACCTTGAGCTAGCTGAAGGCAATATCCAGGAAGACACTGCGACATGGACTGTACTCATAAGCTGTTCGCTACTTTATGCTAAATCTCTGTCATGGCAACACAGGTGGTAAATACACAAGTTTGAACAAAGCCAGCACAGCTGTACGCTTCAGCGTTTTATCTGAGTGCTCCCATTAGTTCAGGTACATTTGCAGTACCGACAGAGACTTGCTCTATAGACAGAGTGACATCTCTTGATGATTCATGCAAGGCCAAGTGAATGGTTCATTGTTGTCCTCTTCTTAGGCTACACTAGTTAAAAAAAAAAAAAAGCGCTGTGTAGATTTATTCACAAAGTTTACAATGGGTAGTTGAGTTTTGCTTTTGGAATGAGGTCTTTGAGCTGAAGCTTTCCTCATGCAGGAGAATTCTGCTTATTAAGCACTTCAGACACATTCTTGCTCTCTCTGTAAGCAAAATCATCTCTGGGTAGGATGGCTCAGCCAGCTGTGTTTCCCAAATGTTCATCAGCTAAGAGGATGGTGCTTACAACATTGCAATATGATGTATAATATTGCAATACTTTTTGCAGGTGCTAATGAGGCCAGGGATTGACCGATGCATTATGTGTTGTAGGCCAGAGAAAGCCAGTGCTGTTTGAGGTTATTTCCACTGTTAACCAAACACAGAAGCTGAGTTAAGCAGGAACGTAGTAACAGCGACAGGAAGCCTGCTGGTGGACAATAACTATAGAAAAATGAGCGGCAGTGGTCTGAGCTTGGCTCCTGCCAAGCTCTTTCGAGTTCTTGTTGCTCTATGAGAAACCACTGTTAACTCAAAAGCAAACAGCCTAATGGCTATGGGAAAATAAAAAGAAAAAAAAAAAAAGGCATTCAGTGAGGTCAGTACAGACTTCTAACAGTAAGTGCATTCTGAAGAGAAAACTTGCCATTCCTTCCAGTCAGGAAAGAAATATCAAATGTTGCTTATGAGTACAAAACAAAAGAGACTATCTGTGGTATCACAATCAGTATGTGTATATATATTTATTAATACTTAAGTTTTGAACGTCCCGACAGCCTAAGATCCTGGCTGGAAATTGCAGGTGCTCCTGTTAATATAATTGTAACTATGTTTAGCAAAGACAGGTTCTTCTACAGAATTTTTCAAGAAATACTTCCCTCGCTGTGGAGCTGAGGAGTTAGAAATGTCCTGTTTACTTTAGGAATGGGATTGAGATTTGCAGTAGGAGGGAGGTTTGTGAGCTACTGAAGGAGAGACAATGCTGGGTTTGTCCATAGTATATTTAGAACTGTGTTTTATTGCCAGATTTTTGCTAGCAAGTTTAATATTCATGACCTGCCTCGCAAAACATGGAGGAGTGCAGTCTCTGGTGTTTGACATTTGGTGGGTAGCATAAGAAGGTGTGGGCTTAAATGCAGCAAAAGACATCTGGGCCACAGTTTTTATTTTTATGGAGAGCTAAGTATTCAGGTAATTGGTTGTGGCAAGAGTTTGGAGTTTCCATCGTGGCAAGTTAAGGATAGTTTAGATAAACATTTCTAGGTTTGATATAGATATAAATGGATCCTGCCCTGGGACAGTATGGATTCAGTCAAGTGTTTTCAACTTTCTTTGTTCCAAGGCCCACTGCTTTTATTATTATTTATTATTTTTCAGTAAATGGGAGGGAGTGGGAGAGTCTATGGACAACTTGACGTCACAGGCATCCTAGTGCAGGTTATCCTGTAGCACAAGTTATAACAGAATGAGAAAGCATTCAGCTAAGAAAACAATCGTCCATTTCCTGTGGGTTGCGTGGTGTTAGGCACCAGGAAAGAGGGAAAATGTGTATTGCAGCTGTACCTACATGCATGAAGTCTGACCCTACAAGTATCACATTAGTAACTATTTTTCAGAATCAAATTTGCAAGGTGCCTCACTCAACCAATTTTGAAATACTATACAAGGATTTTTTAAAAAGCTGTTTTTAATAGAACTTTGCATGCTTCTGCCATAAGCCTTTAGTTTTAAATGGCTGCAGCCTACACTGGCTTTTCTGTGAGTTTGCCTGAGGCAAGCTAACCCATTAAAAAGATTATTCTATTTAAATATTGGCATATCATAAGCTCTCAGGAACTGCCCTCTGCATCAAAACTTGTTATATACATATATACACACACACGTGTATATATATTCATAAATATACCTATGTAGATGTGTGTTGATTCAGTGAGCTGGTCACCCAACACTGATCTGCTTCAGCGAACACCTCTAGTTCTTGCTCTTCATGGAGGTGAGTGTGATAGCCTGTGTGACTGAAGCCCTCACCTGTGGTGTTGGAAATCTTCATGGTGACACTGGGCATGTCACGTGTAAATGTTTTGGCCACAGATCTATGAGATAAAGGGATTGCCACAAGCATTCCCAGGTTCTTTTGCTGTGTTCTGCAGAGGGGAGGAAAAAAAAAAAAGGCAGTGCAAACAGGTGGTGCTGAGAGTCTCTCCCTGGGTTCCTGCAGGTTCTGGGCTGCTGGGCATTTCTTGAGCTGCGTGCTATGCAAGGTGTGTTCAGAAGCAGACCTTTAAACATCAGCAGGCTGCTGCTCGCAAAACCATGAGTGCCCAAATGAGGGTAACGAAGACCTTAATGTTCTTTCCAAAATGCCCTGACAAACTGAAAACTGGAAAGGAACAGAGTCAGCTTTAAAATAGGGCAGATGTGGTCAACCTTCTGACGGTCCCTAAGTCACTGTTCTCGATGCGGTTTATGGCCAGAAGCTACAGACAGTACTCAGATATCCCTCATGACTTTCTTAATCAGTCTCATCCCCTGCTTGGATGGGAGGAAGAGTAAGAAGAAAATCAAAAGGAGTATAAGCAGCTGCTAGTCTTGTGATTACCATAATAGTTACGTAAGAAACTTAGCTAACCTGCTTAGAAGCAGACATGAACAAGGGCTTTTACAGAGGAGAATCCTTTGTGGATTTAAATATATAAAAATGCTTCTGAACAAATGGAAATAAACTGTTTAATTTTTCCCATAATGTAATGTTTGTTGTGTCATACTGTTTTCAGCTGTGCAACGTTTGAGAACTAGCCTCTTCTCTAGTTCAGTCTGTACAACAGGACAAGATTTTTATGCAGAGCAATCGAAACTCCTCCCTGCAGAGGGAGATTGTAGTGCTGTGGTGGTTTTAGGATGTGCTGGTGGCTTCTGAGGGCTGTGAGTGCAGGAACACGAGTGGGAAGGCTGCGCTGTAACTGCCCTGCAGCACACGGCAGCTTTCTGCCCTGCTTCCTCAGCCAGCCCTGCCATGGGATGGGAGGAAAAGCTGCTCTTTTCCAGTGTGCTCTCTTGGTTTTTGTGGTGGTTTTAGCTGCTTTTTAAATAAAGCTTGCAGATGTTTACCAGGCTGAAGGGGCTGCAGGTCGGGACTGGCTCTGGAGGAAATGTACAAAGGGGATTAGTGTTTGGAGTCAGGAATGAGTTGGAGCAAAGGAGAAAAAAAAAAAAAAAGTATTATTTTACACTTAGTCACCAAAGCTGGATTTCATTGGAAGTGATTTGGGTGCAGTTGAAATGCCTGATTTGTGAGATGGTGATAGTGTTCAGTTCAGTGAGCTCTAACCCAAACGGGATGTAGTTTGCGATAAGGGTATGGGGTTCCTCAGCACAGGACAGGATCAAGCAAAGCACCAGGACCCTCTAACCCCCTCACACGTATTTTTTTACCTCAAAAAAATGGATTTTGGGGGTGGAAGCAAGAGAGGCTGGTGGAGCAAAACAAAACGAGCAGACATTATTTAGTGACCCCTCAGTCCCTGGGCCTCGCACCAGCAGCCTTCTTCCAAAATGTCCCAGTGAGGGGCAGGCTGGACGTGAGGAAAAGGTTCTTCACTGAGGGGTGATCGGACGCTAGAGGCATTTGGACAACGCTCTCAGACACACGATCTATTTATTTACTTATTTATAAGAGTATTTATTTATTTGTTTGTTTATTTATTCATTTATTTATCCAGGAGTGGGACTCGCTGCTCCTTCCCCCTCAGACACTCCGTGAGGCGCACCCGGAGTGAGGGAGGAGGCACTGGCACCCCCCCCCGCACCGCCGGGCTCCGCTGAGGGGAGCCTGCGGCCCCCCCGAGCCACGCCCCCCGCGCCGCCGGCAGCCAATGGGAGCCCGCCGCCGTCCGCGAGCGCGGGGCTGGGGTGGGTAAAGGGGTTTGGGAACGGGAGGGGGGCGTGGCCCCCGCGCTCGGCCGGCTGCTATTGGAGGAGCGCAGCGGGGGAGGCGGGGCGAGGCGGAGGGGGCGGGGCCGGCGCTCCGCGGCTCGGGGCGGGCGGCGGGGAGCGGAGCGGCGCGGGGCGGCAGGTGAGGGGCGGCGGGGCCGCGCCGGGGTTGGGGGGGGGGCGCCGGTATTGCTCCCGGTGCTGCTGCCGCCGCCGCCGCAGCCGCGCCTAGGCCCAGGGAGAGCCACGAGGCCCGTTGGCGGGGGTCAGCGGCCGGCGGCAGGTGCGGCCCGGGGGCCGCGCTTTGTCTCGGCGCGGGGGATGGGCGCGGCCGGGCGGGGGCGCGGAACCGGGAGGGGGGCACCGGGCGTATCGGGGGGTACCGGGGGTGGGAGCGCGGAGCCCCCCCGGCATCCTCCCGCCGTACACACCGCCGTAACGGGTGGCCGCCCCCGCCCCGGTTTCCCCCCCCGGTGAACCGGGAGCGCGGGGCCCCGCCGGGAGCCGCCTCCGCCGGTGGGAGCGTGCCGCGGGGCTGCTCCGGGTCGGGGGGGTCGGGGCAGCCGGCTCCGAGCGCCCCTACGAGAGAAAGGGGCTGCGGTCCGGAGCGCTGCGAGCCGGCGGGCTCGGTGTTTCACCGACCCGGTGGTGTGCGCCCTGCGAGGCGGGTGCCGGCCGTGGTTTGCTCGTTTCTGCACTCGCTTTTTGCACGGAGGCTGCGGGAGCCCCGTGTGAGGGCTGAAACGCAGAAGGAACGAGCCCGGCGCCCGCGTTGTGTCCCGGTGCGTGTTGGTGGCGGGGAGCTGGGGGCGTTCGCACCGATCCGGGCCGAAGCCGCTGCGCTGGGTTGTGCTGAGCCGCTGTGCGGCCTCGTGGGAAGCTGGCGTTCCGCTGACGGAGGTGTTCTGTGCGATTCCGTGCTCGGTTTGCAGCAGCGTTAATGGGGTTGCTTTGGTTGGGGACCTCCAGCAGAATCCCGGGAGAAGCAACGAGGCAAGTTGTGGCCAGAGGAGCGGCCCGGCAGGAAACCCGACCAGGGCGGCGTGGTGCTGGGCAGGCTTCTTCCACGCTCTTCCTCACCTGCGTGGAGCCCCTCTGGGGTCTGCACGCCGGGGACTTGCCCGGAACGGAGATTTGGCTAGAAACCGTATAGCGTGGTCACATATGGAATTTTTTCTTTAAATTTCTTCCAACATGTGAAAAGGGTTAGGTTAGTAATGCGATTAACGATATTTAATAAGATTAAAATTACCGGCATAACTCTCGTGAGCAAGGTGGGTGCAGACTGTCAGCAGTTGACGCTCTAATCGCTGCTTTCTCCCACGTTAAGTGCTGCGAGGAGTTCAGGCTCCTAGACCCGGCTCGCTTTTCGGAAAAGAGCGTTTCTGCCCTCATCTGCTGACAGCTCAGGTGTGTGCCCACCAGCGGCGAGGTGTTCCCAGCAGGACCGTGGGTTGGTCTCAGATAAGAGCAGAGGGAAGAGGAGTGCACTGAGCTGCTGCCTTCGCTTGGTGCTGGTCTTTGTGCTAGGCAGGGTCGTTCGTGCAAGTGCTGTGGCTGCTGGCACGCTTCGGCTTTCCTGGCAGCGTCGGCAGGGACCGCAAGGACTGAGCGAGCCCAGGAAGTTGCTGCTGCTGCCAATGGTGGCCCCGTGTGCCTGGGAGAGGCTGCTGGCCGGAGCAGTGTGCTGTGAACAAAGCGGCACCCACGCGGGTTGCCTGCGTGGCGGGTGCTATCCAGCTCTTTGCGGCTGCGGGAGGAAAGTGGTCCTGCTTGCAGTCTGCCAGCACTGCTGCCGGCTTCCTGGGGAGGCTCAGATAGCAGCGGGCAGGCACGGTGTCCTCTCCAGGAGGTGAAATGCTTTATGCTTCGCTGTGACTTGATGAGAGGAGGTTCAGAGGGAGGTGAAGCAGCCACCTCCCACAAAGGCTTGGTATTTTCCGTTGTAAAAGCCCTACTTCTGAACCAGTGAGATTCACGTTATTTTTATTCTGTCATCTTCCCCTATATCCAAGTCCTTCCTGCTTCTCAAAGCAAACCCCTCGGGACTTCAGTTTCTCCTCCTCCCTGGCAGCCCATCCATCTGTTATTTTTTTGGTTTTGTTTTGTTTGTAGCTCTCGGGTTTTTCCCAAGAAAAACTTCAAATTGGCTGTGGCGGCCAAGTTCTGAGCCGAACCCTCCCAGCCTTGTCTGAGGGCATCCTGGAGGAAGATGATAGGGCTTTGATCCATCCCAACTTGCAGGCTGGTAGCAGGCAGAGGAGACATGAGCCTGCCTGCTTTCTGGGAGGAATTAGCCCTCTAGATATGAGCTAAGCAGGGAAGCAGGGCTTGGACAGGTGCCTCTCGCTCACCTGCATCTTCAGCAAAGCGTCCCCGTGCCCTGTTGGAGCCCTGGGTTTGGGGCTCGCTTACCTGCGGCTCTCTCGAGTGTCTGACTGCAGGGATTGTTGGGTGGATTCATCTTTTGCTGCTTTTGCCTTTGTGGGAACATGCCTGCTGGTCTCTCCTTGTGCCGGTGTCGTTACCTTGTCCTGTCGTTTCAGTCAGCGCTGGTCTGATGGTTGTGGTGGTGTCTCCACAGGAGTGTTCTCTGAGCGTTGGCCATTCTGGTCTTGGTGCTGGCGGGGAATTCTTAGGAAGCACCTGTACACTATTCTCAGGGGCAAGCATCTGAGACATGTGCAGGCCTCATGACGGGACGGGGTTGTTCTGTCAGGCAGCTGGGTTGGGCTGGGAAGCTGCGATCTCGAGGGCTGCAGAGATGGTGCCATGGTGCGAGCCAAGCGGCCCGCCTTCCCCTCGCCATCCCGCCTTCCCCTCACCATCCCACACCCGGGGAGCCCCCAAACACCACCCGCGGGGATTTCAGGGTGCTCTCTCTCTCCAGAACCATACAGGAGATTGGCTTTTGTGCTACGACCGAGTGTGCCACGGCGATACCCGGGACGTGCGGCCGCTGAGGAGCGGCAGCCCCGAGCGGGACGTTGCGGCCTGTGCCGACACGCGCTCTGGTGATGGAGGACCGCGGGGCTTGGCGCCGTCTCCTCCAAGCGCTGCTTCTTCCCGGCTGCTGAAGTAATAAACGCAGAGGACTCGTTTTCACTGCTAATATATATATATTTTTAGCCAAGTGTTAACTAAGACATCTGAGTTATTTTTGAGGTTGCAGGAAGCAATTTAGGTCTCCCTTTCGTTAACTACAAGTCAGCACTGCCTCCCGAGGCTTATGGAAAAAAGGCAAAAAAAAAAACCAAAACAAATCGTATCAGTTTAGGTGGACTGTTTCTTCTTCCATTTGGCACAAATTAAAATCATTATAATACTGAATCACTTTAATTGTTTTGTTTTTTTTTAATAGCCTGCTTTTAAGGTTAGGATTTCACTTTCAAATCCTGTCTGCCACCCCCGAAAAAAAAAGAAAAGGGGGTTGGAAAATGAAGCACAAAGAGCTTTTGTGTTAGCATGATCTGGTAGGAAGATTTTAAAAGTCAGTAAAAATGTGAGATGAATCTTCAAATGATACGGATCCTAAGGAAACTCCCAGATGCCAGATTTTAATTGCATGTGAACTTTCGTTATTTGCTTGCAGTATAAACACTGCAAGTACTGTAAAGAGCACTTCTTCTGCGCCTGGCAAATGAGTGAGTTTTCGCGTTGCTTTTGGCTTTGAAGTTTAGCTGTGGAACAGCACGGAGCTGTGGGCTGAGCTTCCACAGCCTCTGCTCTGCGCCAGGGCTTCTGCTTTCAAAACCCTCTCAGCCCCATAGCTGTTCTCATTTAGAAAATGATAGTTCATCGCCTGAAGTGTCTGGGTGTTACCATTGTATCTTGGAGCTTGTATCTGTTCCCGTCCTATCTCATGTGGAAGGTCTTTTGTCCGTGTCACGGGGTGTTTTTAAGGCTGGGGCCATAGGTGTGGTGACTTTGTGGCGGCGGTGGCTTGGCTGAGCTGTTTCGGTGCTGGGGACCAGGGGCTGGGAGCTGTGCGACCGCTCGCTCCAGGTGCCCACCTAAAGTTTGGGGCAAGCCATGAGGATTAATATCATTAACCAAAAGGATTTGCCTCTAGTGAGAGTATCTGCAGGTCCAGAGAATTTCAAGTCATTGCTGTTCATTCTCGTGCAGTTTTCCTTCATTCTGAATCCGAAGGCAGTGCTGCCTTTGGAGCTGTAGGGTTTGGGTGCACAAGTGTGTCGGCTTATCTCAGCGTATCGTAGCGGTGCCTGACAGCTGAGGTGCAGTGACGGGACTCAAACGGCTGCTGGAGCTGTCAGGAGCAGATCACGGTCTGTCTTGGGTCCCGTCCTTCCCCACAGCTCGGCCATGCAGGAGGGCAGTCGTGCCTGGCGCCGTGCGGGTGGGGAAGCTGGCTGTGTTCAGGCGTTTGTCTGTGCTGATGGAACTAGCTTCCTGGCTAAATTGCATGTAATGCTATAAATAGGGTGGGTATATTTGACATCTTACCCTGCTGTAATCTTTCTGAAAATTACTATGTAGAAGTAGCAGTTCCAGCTTAAGATTTCTGCCAATTCCAAAACGATTTTTGTTTCAAAGTCTCTTCCCAAAGCTCTCCTGTCCCACGCTGGTTTGCACTTTGTGACCTCCCTGCTCTCAGCGTGGAGTCACCGTAAACCGGAACGCAGCCAGATCCCCCCCCTCTGGCCCTGGCTCCTGGAGAACTTGTGCTCTCAAAATCCCTCTGTTGCTTACCGTGGCCATCCCCATCCTCTGTGTGAGGATTTTCTGGGCTCTGATTTCTGCAAAGAAGCGCCAGCCTCTGAGGACAGCTGGCCAAGAAAATGCAGGAGAATATGCTCCTGATAGAGCTCCGTGGGGGCTCTGTGCTCAGCTGCAAGTCCTTCAGACAGGAATTGGAGGTGCAGGAGCAAGGGGGCCTTAGAGATGCTCCTGTACCTGCCAGGCCGCACCTTGTCAGAAATGACCTTCTTGCTGAAGGTGGTGTAGGGTTTTGAGTGGCTTGGGGTTAGTGGCCTTGAAACAACTCTCTTTAATGCTTTCAGCTTTAATCACAACGTTTTTTGTAACAGGCTTACCCCCTGGAAGTGCTGGAGAGAGTAGTTCTGCTTGCGAATTACCTAATAGTGAATTTTCATACGGGGATGGTTCAGTAACTCTTCTGGTATCACCTGCTGCCCTCCCCACACCAGAGCCGTCAGCTTTTCTCAGTTGTCCTGTGCTGTCTCCTACCTCTTAGCATAGCCAAAAATTGTGTGTGCTGGAGAACTGAAGTGCAAAAGCAGTTCCCGGGCTTCTGAATCCCACAGTCAATGTTTTGATCCCCATTTGCATGCTGTTCGACTTCCTGCATACAGATTGCAGTCCATTACTGATTGATTCTGCCCGACAGAATGGTAAAACAGGCGTGCGGCGGAATTAATTGTATGGGAGCGATGCGTGCCGCTGTGGGAAACAGAGGAGCAGTAACCAGGGGCTCTGTTTATTCACCAGCTCTTTTTAGGTAATTTAGCATTTTGAGAGAAACTGCTGAAATGAGACTGCAGAAATGCTGAAGGACCCAGGGAGACTAAGCTGTTTGTGAGTTTATATCCTTAGCTTAGCTGAGATGCATCTTGGCTTCATGTCTGCCTGACACTGTTAAGAGAGGTTTAAGGCAAAGATCACGAGGACTTTTTGCTTTTGTCCTGCACGTCAGCGCAGCTTTCTCCTGGCTACAGGTGAGGTGCGTTTTCCTTGCATGTCTGTGATTTCTGTGGGGCTGCTTTCACTGTAACGAGTGGCACCAACTCTCTTACCGTTTGTTTGTTTCTTGATACAGACTTTTTCTTTCTTTTGAGAATACCTAACCAGAAAAAGTTCTTGTTGTGACAGCCTACAGAGGAGCGTTTGCAATTACAAAACGGCCGTGGGTACCTCCTACCAGCTTGTCCTCTCGGCAGTGCGGGCGAAACTTGAGTTGGCAAGAGGGCAGGCAGGTCCCCCAGGGACACCGCGTGCCGGGCTCCTTCTTGGAGCCAGGGTCCCGGTGCCAGAGCTCCTGGCTGTGCTCTGCTTCCAGTGACACTGTGACTGTGCAGAGCTGCTGAATGAGGAGCAGCAGGGCAAGCTTCTCCTTCCCTGCATCCCCATGAAGGCAGCTCCCCATCGGCCCCAGGGATGGGGAGCAGGGACGGCGCGTGCCGGCAGGGCGGCTGGGGCAGCAGCTGCCCTGGAGCAGATGAAAGAGCTGCTTTAGCCTGTTGGGCTTCCTCTGGGCCTGGGACAGTCAAGTCTCTGTCCTCGTAGTGCCCGAGTCACCGCGGCCCCTTCCTTCTCAGCACAACTCATCTGCCAGCGGGGTGAAAGCCTGTGTCAGGAACCGCAGCGAGGAGCTCGGCAGGCTCCTGGAGGGGTGCTGACAGTCACGCTTTCTTGCTCGCTGTACATTAAACTGCTGCTGTGTGCTGCAGTGACAGTGCTGTGTTCTGGATACTTGAACCTTGTAAATGTGCCGTCTATCCATGGCACGCAGAGGCCTTGCAGGTGACTTGTGTTTCACTGCAGTACCAATGTCGGGATGTGGCATGGCGAAGCTTTCCTTAATGGCCCAGGAAAGACCCCTGTTCTGTAACTCTTGTTCCATAACTGGGCTTTCCTGCACTGTGGAGAGCTGTCTTTGCTGAAGTCTCTGAATAAAGGTTGTAAAGAGTGGAAAATGTAGGCGAGCTGATGGCTGTATTGCACGCTTATGTTACTTTGAGTCAACCATTCAAATCCATCCCCAGCATCCTACCACCACAGACCATCTATCGCAACAGCTCTTGCACTGGATTAATGAATGCCAAACTCATTAGCTACAGACAAATAACATCCAAATAGCATTTACCTTCCAGATAATGACGATGGTGGGCTCCCTGCTGGGGGGATCTTGTATATCTGGCATTCTGCTCGTGCGGCCCCAAGAAACGTGGAGGTTTCTGGTTAAGTAGCAATGTGGTTTGGTGTTGTGCCGCTGATCGAAGGTTTGCATCGCTGTCTGGTGCGGGTTATTAGCAGCAGCGTGCGAGCCCCGGGATGCTGCTGCACTGGGCAAAGCTGTTGCAGGAGAACTACCCACTTGTGGTTCTGAGGTTGCATCCTCTTCCTTTGCCTCTGTTGCCTCTTGAAGTTTTGGAAGCCATTGGGCATGCGTCTGATTACCTCCCTCCTAGTGCTGTCAACACTGTGTAATCCTAATGGGTGCTGCGGTAATTATTACAGCGCTCTGCGTTCTCCGGAGACTGCTGGGTCGTCGAAACACAACCGACACCTGGCCATCCAGCTCCGGGACTGCAGCCGGCAGCCCCAAGGGCACCGTGCGGGAAGCGCCAGGAGGTGCAAGTCCTAACAGTGGAACTCAGCCCAAAATGCAGCGTGCTTTGTTGTAAGCAGGTAGAAATCACGTGCATGCAGTTATTCACGAGGGAAATGATTTCAGCCAGTAGAAACACACAAAGCATCCTTGTTACTGCACTCTGTAATGAAGAATACGTTTTGAAAAACTTTTTTTGCTGTGGAGAAAGCCTTAAACTTTCTGTGCTTATGAAGCTGTTTCTCTGCAGCAGGCACTGTCCTCTGTGATACCACGTTACTTGCGGGTAAGACTGAGGTAGAACTGATAATGTACAATTCAGTACTGATTTCCTTATCACCTAGTGACCTGTAGGCCTATAGATCTGTCTGGTGTTTGTCTTCAGGCTGGTCTTCTGTATATGCTTGAAACATGTTGTCCTTTTGGCCTGCTTGCGGCAGAAAGCTGGAAAGCTGAGGTGGGGGAAGGAGAATTTTTCTTTTGGGACCTGCAAGGCAAGAAAAAAGTGTTACAGAACTTGTCTTCTAAGGGAGCAAAACAATTTGTTTGAAATGAAGGTTCATTGTGTACGTGTGTTAATTCCCTTTGTTTTTTTGTGGGATGTAAAGGTCACTTTGTCTCTATCTAAACTATGAGAAAATCAATAGTCTAATCAATTTCTAAAGTAGCTTTAGTCAAAATGACTACCGTGGTGTGGCTCGGGCTTTGATGTGTGAAGGTGTCCCAAAAAGCTGCTAGAAAAGTCAACGCGAAGCATCACTGCAAATAACCTTACCAAAATTGCAGGGGAATTTTCTATCCCCTTCACTGTGTCCGCAGGGCTTTTTCCCTGCCCAGTCCCAGCACGGCTTCCTCCTGGCGTTTCCACTGAAAGAATAGATCGCTGAGAGCAACAAAAGCGGTCGCACGGTTCGCTTGAGCAGTCATGCATAAACGCAGGCAGATTTTCTGCCGTGAAAACCAATGGGTAGCCTTCCCTGCCACCAGCTTTCCATAGGCTGCGTGTTCCTGCGACGAGGAGCGATGCTGGGGATCTCGTGCGGGAGGACAGCGTCCCTGGCAGGCACCAGCTGCTGGCGTTCCCTCTGGCTGGGCTGGGGCGTTCACAGCAGTAAGTCTGTTTCTTGCTTTGAAAATACCGAGTTAAGGGCTGATAAAAGCCACGTGTCTCACTGCTGCCTCAGAGATGTTTTATTCTGAGAGGTGTAAGGGGCACGGCCCTTTGTGCTGCCCCGCCGGCCAGCACCCAAGGCTCAGCCGTGGTCCTGCCAGCACCCAGGGCGTAAGCGCCCTGCCACGTGCTCCGTTCCAGCTCAGAGGCACGTTGGGCATGCAGCACAACACGAGGGCGGTCGCTAAGTGGGAATGCTGCTTGGAGGTGGAAATTCAATGGGCGTCTGTTCGTTTAATAAATGGGGATGGGAAAAACAGAAGGGTTTGCATGTCTGTTTTCTACTGGAACAGCAGCAGCAAGGGTGCTAAGTCCTCGTGGCATGGAGGTCGGGGAGGGCGTTGGCTGACATCCACAAAGGCTTAATGCTTTTTGTGCAGTGATCTTGAGTAGCTCGTGTCTCTGGGGAGATTTATGAGGGGTAGTTACTGTTTCTGATACATATAGAGGGTTGTGTTAATTATCAGAAAGAGCGGCTGGAAAGAGCCAGGTGAGAACACGGCAGCAGGTGACTGCATTCGTGTAATGTGCTTCTGAAGGTGTTTGACTTGGAGCCGTACAATGGTTTAAATAATTGATCTGTGCCAACATCAACAGCGTGTCTCATGATTATTTAAAGAAAAAAAAAAAAAGGCTGATGCCTCTGAAATCATGGGTTACTGGGGATGTTTCAAAAAGGGAAATATTCCTGGGGGTGTCCTCAGCGAGCCTTAGCACTGTACTCTGTGTTGTGCAGAACTTTGTTGGTTTTCTGGAAATAAATCTAAAGCCGCTGCTATTGTTGGTTCAGTAGAGAAGCAGACAATGCTGATGGCAAATTCAGAACTGTGGCTGGAAACAACGGGTCTGTTGGTATTTTCTCGCTCGAAGATCCTGAATAGTACATAAAGTGTTTGGCAGAATGGGGATTGGGTGGTGAAATTTTCCTTAGAGCTTTTGGAGAAATGCTTACATGGTGTCTAAGAAAGACATGTTCTCCTTACGCTCAGCTAATTGACTGTTAGCTCACTGATACAATCTTTGCAGTCTGTGATTTCTGTAGCTCCTCCGTTATGCTGCAAAACGGGTTTAGTGAAATAACATCCATTTGATACAGGCAAGCAGAGGCCTCGGTGTGCCGGCGATGCTGAGCGCTCCCCGGCTGTGTTTCACCAAAGCAGTGGCTCTGAAGAAGACGGCAGGGGGTGGAGGTGACAATCACACTGGTATTTTGAATGGCGGGGGGAAAAAGTCCCAAGTTATTCAAGAGCCAAGGAAGGTGCCTTGTAGTGACGGACCTGATGGGACTCATCTGTTGGTTGCCAAAACCTATCGAGAGGTGACTTGCTTAAAGCACGTGCATAACTGACTCCGAGGAACTGCTCTTTAATCCAGCAGAGAAGAAATTAATGGCTCGTGGCAGAAGGCAAACAAATGAGAAATTAGCCTGGCCTTGTTGCCAGAAAGAATGATGGAGCCGTTGGAGCACACTACTAGCAAGGCAGTGAGCTTATGGGTGTTGTGGGGGCGCAGGTGGTACAGCAGGACGGCGTGCGCCTCGTGCGGAGTGGCCTTAACCTTGAATGACATGGCTCAGACCGGTCCTGTGGCAGCGATTTCTCTTCTGTGCTTCAGGATAACCTCAGGGCTAACGCAGCTGCGTTCCTCATCCCTGTTTCTTAACTCCCAAACCTTGTGTCCCAGCGCTTTATGCAGTGGGAGTGGTACGTCCTGCATGTGAAGAGCCTGGTTCCTGACAGGAGTGTTAGCTCAAGGTTTGCACTTCAGCTTCCTGAGGTTAAAATCCTCTTGATGCTCCTCATGGTATTTCCGACTGTTAGGCTCATCTCTCTACCTAACCTATCTTGCGGTGCTTGCTTTACTGATTGTAAGCTTTCTGTGAAAGTACAGTTTTTATTAAGCATTTGGTATACAAACCACCATCTGCATCAAGGAGCACTGTTAAATTCCAGCTGCACTTAAGCCATTTTAGTTACTTTCTTTCATTAATCTCCTGTGTTGAATGTCAAAAATCTCATATAAGTAAATCTGACAAACATTGTAGTTTAGTCTACGATTCTTTCATAATAACTTGTGATTGTTTACAGGCTGAAAACTAATTTATAGTTTGTTAAAGGCAGTTAAGTCACTGAGTTCATGTAGTCTGATCCTTCGGGTAATGCAAGCCAGTGGATTTTCCTGAATTTAAGTTGACCATCGAAATTGAGACTGAATGTTAATAAAGAGCAGAGGTGTGTGTATGGTGGAGACCTTGCTGTACCAAGTGTATTCTAAGATACCTCTCAGAAAAGAGGTTTAAAAACCAGACCTTGGTCTGTCCATTCCAGGAACCCGCAATTAGCCAATTATTAACTTTGTTCTGAATGGGTTAACTAATGCGGCACTTGTTCTGTTTGGCCTCTGACTGCCTGTATAATAGCCAACATCAGCAATCTCCGTCCTGCGCCGGACTGCAGGCTGCTAATTAACACGTTGGTTTCATATTGCCGCCGCCAATGTTTGCACTGAAAAACTTTGCTTTTTTGGGGCCATGCAGGTGGGTGGGAATATCCAGATCATACTGTGGCTCTGGTCACTCATGTGCAGTGCCTTGCTCTCTGTTTTTTCCCCAGACATCTGATCAGGCTTGGGGCTGAGCAGTGCCTCATCGCAGGATCTTTAACCAAAAGGTCAGAATAAGCTCAGGGCCTAGAGCAGCGAGATGGTCGTGCAGTGTCCCGCCCCACCGCTGCCTGCCATGTGTCTCAGCGCACATACACATCTCTCCCTCAATTAACCACACGTAGGATAAGCTGGTTTCCCTTAAAGGAAGCACTAGCCTGGAGGCTGGGAGCTGGTGGTTCCCCATGGGGTGAAAATACACCTTAAACTGGGCTCAGAGGGGAGGCCGGCTAGTTGATGCTGTGGTAGCTGCAGACCTGGGTGTGTTGTGTAGCTCAGGCCTGACCCATGGGTTTTTTTTGGCACTTGTCCTGTGCTCCCACCGCCCCTCGGTGTGCTGGGGCTGGCCTGGAAACCCCCTGCGGGGAGGCCCTGGCTGGGAGTGGGAGGCGTTGAAATGCGGATATTTACCCCAGCTGTCAGCGGGTGTTTGGAGAAGATGCCTTTGTTTTAGTAAACGGGGTTTGTTTTAAAGGTGTTGGTGGGTTTGTGCCTGCTTTTCTTTTAGTTTCGCTGTCTCAGCCCTGCCTTGGCTACTCCCTTCCCTTACTCGCCAAAAGCAACTGAAAAAGAGGTATTTGAGCAGCCCATCTCGTTGTTCGCGTGCAATCTAGCAACCTTTGGTGCTGGAAGTTGGACTCTGTCTGCTGTTTGTCTGGTAACACTAGCCCCCGTTGTTTCCTCGCGCTGCTTTTGAAAAATACTGTTTTGGTTTCTCTGGGAGAGAGATGGTTGGCCCATAAACGTATGCCAACCCACCTAATTATTCTTTTCGAAAATCCTTCATTGGGTCTTTTCTGTTAAATAGTTTTAAAAAAAAAAAAAAAATCCCACCTCCCTTGCCCCTGGAAACAGCAGCGTCCTTGTTCTGCTGAGCTAACTGCTGGCCATACTGATCAGTACCATTTCCTTTGTCTTCATTTATTTTAGAATTAAGCTATAAGCTGTTTAAGACTGGCTTATTTTTGTTCTGTATTTGTGCAGGATCTGTTACATGAGGATCCTAAATGCTAAAGTAACTGCTCTTCTTAAAGGCAAAACTACTGTGCATGTCAGGAGCAGGATGGGCATTGCTCTGAAAGCAAAGTTCGGTGTTTTTGCTCCGATAAAATGTTTTGGCAAGCACATCCCTGGTCAGAGGAATGCCTAGGTCAGGGCCAGAACCATGGCCATCTTCCGCCCCCGAGCTGGATTGGCTTTTGTCAGCCAGATGCCTTCTGATCTCCACCTTCTCCCTCTGTCCCTCTTCTGACAGTAGCCATGTGCTCAGCAGGGGCTCTGCAGCCCTGTTTGCTTTAGCTGGGGAGATGTTTGCCTTTCCTGCAGAACCCCAGCTGCCGGGGAAACCTGGGGCGGCTGTGTTGATTTATTAGGGCACAGTGTGCCTCAGGAATGCCTCTGCTAAGGAGCTGGGAGTGATGGAAGGGATCCTGCCCGGAGCGGCGTGAAGCCTTCTCGTTTCTCTTTACACAGACGCGAAGCAGGAATTCCCCAAAGCAAGGTAAGAAAAATGGCTCGCTCAGCTGACGGCTTTAGGGAGCTCCAGTTAGGCTTCCCTGGCGCAGAGTCAAGGAGGTGGATGATAGCTGGAATTTTAAGAGTGCAATTTTAAGTGAGTTTTTTGGTGGGAGATGACACTGAATTGCCCGACCGGAGGGTTTGTGTGCTTTTGGTTTGTGTTAAGAGCTGGCATTCCTGAGTTACTGACTAGGGCTTTTTTCTGGGACTTGGCTGTGGGCCATCTGAATGTTTTGCACTTGAAAGAAGAAAGTTTCAACCTCTTTGGGTTCGCAGACTTCTAAACATTTTCTATTAGAGATATGGCAATGGATTTGCTTTTTTAATTACCTTTACAGACAACCAAAGTCTGCAAGCCACAAGTTTAAAAACCACCGATGCAAGCGTGTATTCTGTAGTGAGTTCATTGGAACACCCTCACCTCTCCATAATTTGTCCCAGCCATCCTACACCCCATATTTTCCTTTCTTGTCTGGCATATGCACTCAAGTATGTGTCTGAACTTTTTCTTTCTTCTGTGATTTTTGGTGGCTGCTACCCCAGCTGATCTGAAAGTAATACTGAGGAAACTGTTGGGTGTTTGCACAAGGCAGGATGGGCAGCCAGTCACTTTGTGTTGAGCCAGTATTTGGTAGTTGCAGAGTAGGCTGTGTTTATGGGGCATCAGTGCTGGGAAGGAATTTCCTTTCCTAGCTGAGGTAGAAAGACTTTCCACGTACAGCTTTCTTCCTTTGCTTTAGCATTCCTTGAGGTTGTTTCCTATTTTACAAATGCATCTTTTGAGAACTGCCAGGAAAATGTCTCTCTTAAATGGAAATGGAAATTTCTGAGCTCACAGGGATGAAAACCTTTGGGTCTGTGCGCACTGAGTGAAAAGAGGATTACCAACCAGCCATTCTTCAGCGTGCAAAGCGGTGGAGCAAAGTCTGCAGAGACTCTCCGAAAGTTATTGGCTTTCCTCAGGAAGGGAGCTTGTGAATAGAATTAAATGAGCTCGGTCCCATCCTTCTCAGCTTCCCTGCTGCAAGTGGAGAGAGCAGTGTAAGTTTTAATTCAGTAGACGCTCGAATAAAATGGGAAACTTTTTGAAGTAGGTGTCATGGAAACAGGTCTAGAGCCAGTATTCCTATGTTCCTGGAGATAAGAGAACTAATGGTTTCGTGGCTGCATTTTGGCCTGACCGAGCAGGGTGAGGGGAGGCAACACTGCTTTTTTCAGAACTGTTTGAAGAGTCCTGAAATGAGGATGGTTTGCTGGAGCAGATGAAGATGGCACCTTTTCATTGGGGACTGAAAAACCTGCCAAAGTGTAAACTGCATCTTAATAGAAAGATGTGAGACGAGGCCTGCACATCTCTCCTTCCTAATTACCGCAGCTCAGCTGCTGCTGTCTCTTATGCTTACACATCTGAAAGGTGACAATGACAATGTCTTGAATGGCAAAGCAATAGTAGGGAGGCTCCCCCCTCTTTTTAAAAAAATCTGTATTCTGGAACAAAGAAGTTATTCAACCAATAGCCAAGAATATCCTCATGAAAAATCTTCCTGGAAACTGCTCTACGTGAAAGCAGTGGAATTTTTGTAGGTCTCGGTGGCTTGTCTCCTGAGTGACTACAGGAAAAAGGCAGCAGCCAGCTTCACCCTCTCCCCCTCTGACAGCACAGGGAATGTCCACCCCGGCAGCAGGACTTCCACTTCTGCTGTTGCTGCACCTCTGTACGGGGTTGTCCTGGTACGTGCCACCTTTTCAAGAAGCTGGAAGACTCTGCTCCCCAGTGTTGTGGCAGAAATCTCTGCTAACATTTTTCACAGCAGTTACTTTCAGTGCCAAGGCCAGAAACCAGACTCTCAGATCCTCATCGATCATGGCACTTAAAATGGGAAAAGGTGGTTAGTTTGGGTATGAGTCCTCTTAGAGAAACAGGGATTTCAGGGGGTAATGATAGTGCTGTAGTTGTGATCGCATTGCAATGGTGTAGCAAGAGCAGAGGCAGCAGCGGCTCCCAGTCAGGCTGTGGAGGGCAGTTTTGGACTGGGTGTTTCTCACTGAAATGTTTCCTATCTTGTGGTCTCTCATGGCAGTTTTGCTGGTTAGCTATTAACTTGTTCAGTCTCCCCTCACGCATGGCCCTACCCTGTTCCACTGTATTCCTGTAAAGCTGGTTTAAGAAACAGCTTTGTCAAAGTTTCTCTTCCTGCCTCTCCTCTTGTCCTGTCGATCTCAGGAGAACATGCTGGCACTGGTGCCTTTGCAGGATCATTTTTAGGGCCCTTTTGGCTCAGTCCCTTTCCCTTTGAGCAGCCCTTGGGGAGCCCCGTCCTGGGGCGGGACAGGCTCTGGTGGGATTGCTGTCTGCTGGGAAAACAGCAGGGGAAAGGCAAAACAGTGTAGAAAACCCTGCTTTTTTTAGCCGAGAGAATGTCCTTCTTCAAACACAGCTCTTCCTGCTCGTGCCTGTACATAGCCCCTTCCTGCTCACCACGGCGCAGTGTTTTCTCTCGCTGCCTCGGGGCGGCATTCAGGTTAGTGCAGATCGGAAGGAGCGACTTGTATTAAGAGATTTCTCTGCAGTGGTATTTACCCTGTTTCTGCAGAGGACTCTTTTTTTTTTTTTTTTTTTTTTTTTAAGTACTCAGCTACCTGCTTCTGTTTCCTCTTGTGAGATGTTAGAGCATGCTGCTTGCAACTGTCTTGGAGCCTACAGCTCTTCCATTCCCGCTCGCAATTGCCAGCTCCCTCGGCCTTTTCACAAACAGGGAATAAAAGCTGAAGCAAGGGGATGCCTGCCTGTTTGTATCAGCCTGGGAAATGGTAGATTTCTCTCTTGAGGCCTTTGCCTCAGGCATCTTGCCAGAAGGCATCTAGACTCTATTCACTTCCAACACATGCAGTCCCCAAGCCAGAAATGTGCAGAAAGCTCGTGAACTGTGATCAGCTGAAGGCCAGACAGTGTGACCTGGTGCCTCTCAAAGTCAATGAATTGCAGAGCTGTGACTTCTGGATGCTTGGGAAGTCCGTGCAGGCTGCGGCACCCGCTGCACGGTGTGAGCCTCAAGAGGACCACAGGAAGATCAGTTCAAAGATGGACTTAATCTGTACTTACTGTCGGAAATTATCCCAAAATCTGAGTCAAAAGAATGTGCCCAAATGTTTTGGCTAACACAAAGAAGTAATTACTTTCTTCACAGACCCTGTGTATGGGTTTCCTTTCCTCAGACCGTGAGGAATTCAAAGCAAACTTCAGTTTGGAGCTAAAAGGCGTGTTTTTAGCGAAGGCACTGCGAGCAGCATTGGGATGGGCTCCCAAAAGAACAGAGATGGGTACGGCTTGGGTTCTTGTGCCTGCGTGCATAGCAGGCAGTCTCGTACCAACCCTAGTTCAGTCTTCTACAAGTGACCTCTGTCCCTGGCCGGGAACATAAAGAGCCTCAGTGAGCTTTGGCTGAACTGGGCTTTTGCCTGGCTGCTGTGGGGAGAGAGTAACCTCAGTGTTCCTGCCTCCCTCCCTCCCCCCGGCCGCTCGCTTGATTTAGCTGCCAGAAAAAGACATCTGAAAAGTATACATTGCTCTCCTGTGTCCTAACTTCTGTAAAATACGGGTTATGGTTGGTTCCCATGTACGGTGCTCAGTAATTTTACAGAAGAGAAAACGGCACCGCTACAGCAATCTACACAATGCTCGGTACAGTGAGGTCTTAGTTTGTGCCAGGACTCCTGAGTGCTATTCTGGGCGTTATTAACGGGATTATATTACATAGAGAGCTCAGATGGCTCCAAGCCGGGCTCAGGGTGTTAACTGTTTCTATTAAGCTTTGCATTTAGAGATCCTTGTGGCAGAGGAGGGTGATGCTGGATGGGTTAGCGTTCCTGCAGCTCAGTAGTCTGTGTGTCTGTATGGCCAGGGAGGGTTTTCATCCCCTCTTCACGAGGGGTAACCAGACTTACAGAACTTGCTAACTTAGGGATGCTCCATGTGTTAATCTTTTCAGTATGCTGGCAGTGTAGCTGCAGGTGTGGTGGAAGAGATGCTTTCTGGTGCAGATGTGTAAAGTGCAACAGAAACCTTACAACATGCCATAAATGTCTCATAAGGGATAAAGCAAGCCATATGTAGCATGTTATCTGGCAGAGTCTGTGCCGGCTGTGCACTGAGCACCCGTCTCTGCAGGAGACAAATGGGTGAGGGGAAGTATCCCCTGTGCCACGTGGTAGTTCGTGCTCAAGCTGATGGTCCAAGGGGCTGACTTTATGAACATCCCTTCCTTAGAAAGCCAGCAGCTGATGTCTTTACCTTGCAGAGGCTTCGCTCAACAAAGATGTGCCCCTAGCACAAGGCAGGCACGCGATGGCCTTGGTGCTCCTGTGCTGTCCCAGCTGCTTTCTTGTCTGGGACTCCTGACCCTGAGATCTGGGTGTGTTTCCTTCTGGTGCCGTGTGTTAGAATGGAGGGGGAAATGGAGGGTGAAATCCATGATGGTGGAACCCCTCAAAATAAACAAGAGTGGGTGTCGGTGGTGGTTGGAGCAGCCCAGATCAGACATAGTTATTGGGTTAGATATGGTAGTGAGGGGGAGAAGGGGGTTAGGAAGGGGCTGCTGTGGGAATCAGTACCCAAAATGAGTATTGCATGAGTGGTGCATGGATGGGTAAATACTGTCCTTCAAATCAGATCTTGTTCCTGAGCCTTTCTCTGGAATTTCCCTGTCATGCAGACCAGCAGCCAGCACCAGACCAGGCACAGCAGTGCTGCGGGCAAGCTCCCACCCAGCTGCTGGGCAGAGCCATGCTCGCACTGGGCTCTTGCTGGGAGCCACTGGGCACCGTGGCTGTGGCCATGGGACCCCCTGTCAGGCAGGATGGCTTCCATGAAAGACAGCAGCAGGCCCAGGGTCCACGGGCAGGATGCAGCTCCCTGGGGAGCAGGGCCCGGCCGTGATTCACCACAGCTGGCTGCGGCTCGGCCTCCTCCACTCCCCCTGCCCCCGGGTGCCAGGGAGTGACAGCTCGCGGGCAGGCGGCCAAGCTGTGAAAGGAGGAGTGTGTGAGGCCTTCAGCTTTCTCATGCTTTATCAGGCTGCAAAGAATAGCTCGATATTCAGCCAGCGTTGGTGCGGGTCAGGAGAATGGAAATGCGAACTTAACTCCTGACACGCCGGGGGATGGCTGAGGCCCTGGCCTGACCAGAGGAGTGAGGGCTGCTCCCCAGGGCTTCTGTGTGGCATGAAAGGACACAAACACCTTACAAGCTGTGCCTTGGCTCTCCTCACACCCCAGCTTGTCCAGACCCCAGGGGCTGGCATTGAGGGGGACGTGGCGGCTGGGGGAGCAGGATGGGGACAGTCCTGGAGATGATGGAGCCAGCAGCGAGGCAGCCACCGGCTCTGGGGAGCGCTGCCTGCCAGCACGGAGGGAGTTAAGCACTGCTGGCGGCTGGGGGTGAGCCCACCTCGGGGTGCCGAGCTCCAGCTCCATTCCCACGGCTGGGGACAGGGCTGGCAGGGGGGGGACCCTGCCAGTGGCAGAGGCTGGGAGGCAGCACCCGGCCCCTTCAGCCCCACACTGGGCTGGGAGTGAGCAGGGCTGCAGGGCAGGGCCGGCGCTGTCGCTGCTCGGCTGCTGTCCCCTGGGTGAGGTGGTGGATTTATTGCCCCCCTTCAGGCAGACAGAGGGGGCTTGCAGGCAGCCAGATCCCTGCCTAGGCAACTGAAATAAATTATTCCTCAGCTGGATGTGAGGTTGCAATCGAATCCCAGCAGTGTTGTTTCCTACAGGGTGTGCAAGTTTCTCGGAGGCGTATGGTAGCAGGGCCCTTCGTCCCTGATCCTCACCCCGCCTTTAGTCACGCCATTTTGAGCTCTTTGAAGCCCTGAGGAGCAGGGAAGGCCAGGGAGAGCTTGAGGGGTCAGGGAAAGGAGCTAACGTGAGCAAGGAGCGCATACTGCAGCTCCCTCACACCCCAGTCCCCCCTCAGTGGTGCTGGGGGAGCAGGAAGGCGCTGGCACAGAGCTGGGCACAGCTCTGCCTATGGTGCCCCCCAACCAGCACCAGTTCCCCCACAGGGGCAGGAGCATCTCAGGGCACCCGTTCAGCCCCTGGAAATGCTCCGAAGTCCTCCCCAGGGACGAAGGGTGCAGTCCCTATTCTCACCAACTGCTGAGCCCAAGGCAAAGCACATCAGTGGGAGCGAGTGGGGCTCAGCAGCAGCGTGAAGGAAAGATGAGCTGTGTGCTTGGAACTGAGTTTTGCTGGGCACTGTGCAGACCAGGCAGTGCCATATAGTGTGGCAGATGTGCTGTTGGAGGCTGGGTTTTTGTCTGTGTGTTGGCTGTCTGGCTCAGCTCCCACCCCGGATCCTCTTTGCAGAAGCCGTGGTCCTTGGGCGAGCTGTGCTGGCCCCAGTATCTGCAGGGCAGAGGCTCTGGGGAGCAGCGTTGTCTGTGTGGGGCAAAGGCTTTGGGATTCGGCACCTAGGTACAAACATGAGCAATGAGAAGCATCCACGCAGATATTCTGCAAACACCCAAGCACAGAGATTCCTCCTTCTGGATCTTACTGATTGTTGACACCGGAATCCTAATAAACCCTGGTAGGCAGCAGCCCTTGTTCAGCTGCCCACACCCAGGCATGTAGTGGCGGCTGCGCTCTGCACTGCAGCTCTGTGCTCTGTCCTTTGCTCCCCCCGCAGCGGGAGATGTGGGATCCTCGTGCGAGGCAGCCCTGGGGGGGAAGCACAAAGAGAAGCTCTTGGCGGTAGCTTGGGACCCAGGTGCAGCGAACGCACCAGCGAGCGCTGGCTTTGGGGACGGAGGGGTGTGTTCCCATTGTGCGCGTTCCCATTGCTCTTGTCAAGCCTCCTCTCATTATTCCTGCCTTGAGCTGTCTCGGCCCGAAGGCAAAGTGTACAGAAGGCTCTGTAGGCTTGCCCTTGAGAGGCGTGCGGTCCTTGGAGAATGGCTGTTGAAGGGAAGCACGGCAGTGGGCTGAATTGAGGCTGTTTCAGGCTGCACAGCTCTGAGCTAATCTCCCAGAGGCAGAGACATTACTCACCAATCAGGAATGTGTCTGTATTTTTCCTAATGAGAACAAAACATTTTATCCCTGTTCATTAGCAGAGAGTTAGGGTGTACTGTTGCTATGCCAACAGACTCCTCTCCCCTGCAGACACACTGGGGGTGTCCTCCGAGCCATGGTTAGAAGGGTGAACGGGAAGGCTCGTTCTGGCTAGAAAAAGATCCCATTGTTTTCCCCGGGGCTGCCTGGACTTTGTGCAGCTGGCCAGACCTTGCCTTCTCGGGGGGGAGGGAGCCGCAGCGGGAGTCAAGTGCAACAGCGATTTAATTTATTGGAAAAATAGTCTTTGCATTTCACGTTGTGTTGTTTTTTTTCCAGCTTGAGGCACACTCCTCAATAAGAGAAATGAAGGTGTCTCAGCGTTCCCAAGAGCCCAGATGGTAAGCAAAATGCGCCGGGAGTCAGCACTGGGACACCCACGGACTGCTGCAGCCTGCTGGGCCCCTCCGTGTTCCTGATCGTCTGTTTGTGCTGCCAGCGTAATGCCCGGCAGCCTCTTGGTGCTGCTGCGGGATGAATGCACCTGATGAACGGTACCGCCTGTGATTAGTGGACAAGGGGGTTCACCAGGCACGTGGGCTACTGGAAAGAGTGAGTGGCACTATGTGAGAATACACACTTGTTCCCTTTAGGTAGGGAGCCCCTGTGAAGGACAGAGGGCGTCTCTTGAGCAGAAGTGGTGATCTGTCCAGTTCTGCCCTAAGCAGACGTATTTACTTCAACGGTTGCTGTCCACTTTCTTGTCTTTGTCTTGGCTCTGCCTCCCTCCCCTGCCAACCCCCACCCCTTTCCTGAGGGACCAGTGGGATGCGTGAACTGCAGTGGTGCGGTCTGCAGCATTGGTGCTGTCATTACAATGTAAAACAACATCTACAATTAAAATTTTCTATACAAGCTAATGAGTTTAACCTACAGACAGAAACAAACAAATATGCTACTTTCTGATAGTGATCTACGGCCAGAAATGAGCCAGTGAGTGTGACCAAACCTGCAGACAGCCTCCCGGAGCAGGGTGATGTTCATATCTGGCTGTCAATCACCATACAGTGTCGTGAGCTGCTTTGTGCTGGCTGAGCGCGGCGGTGTTGACAGCTATAGACCCTTGAAGAAATGTCTCCCTGAAACTGAGTTCTCCTGTCAGACTGCAGCCTGTTAAACAGGATAGCTGCAACTCCTACTTCAATTCACCTGGCAAAGCACTCTGTGAGTAAATGTGTGGAATTTGAATACAGGAATTTGAATATCAAATGTAGGGTGGTACAGCAGAGATCCCAGACTGAATGAGCTGCTGGAGATCTGCAGATCTACATGGACTTGTTGGAGAGTGAAACCCTGGCACCTGGACACTCGGTGCTGCCTCAGATGAGTCACTGACTATTGCGCTAGAGAGATGGATATCACTTGAGAGCACAGGGAGTACAGGAGCCCTTCGTCAGAAAGTAGTCTGCTTGTTAGACCTGCAGCTGTAGTAGCAGGAGGGTTCAGCAAAAATAAAAGCAATGAATAAAGCCAGACAGCAACCCCTAACCTGGGCTTCTGTGTGTGTGCAGCCTGTTTGGTTTCAGTTTGGTAGTAGAGCTAGATTAAAATCTTGAATGTTAAAGAGCAAGCTTTGGGAAAATCTGTGTTGATCTGTAGCCTCCATGAATAAATCCTGAGTACGTACAACACGTGTACAAAGATCGGTGAGTCTGGTTCCCTCAGCTTTTCGTTGGCTCTGGGTGGTTCAAGTAAAACCACTAAATCAAAGCTGTTTGAAATAGGGAAGGAGTAAGTACTTGAGATGATTTGAATTCAGGCCAGTCTCTTCTGGGTCCACGCTTTCAGGGTACATAAAAAAATAAAAGACCATAGGGAGGACAGAGGTCTGTGTACTGTGTATTACATGTGTGTTGTATTCCTTGAGATATCCAGCTGATTCTGTGCAGATTCTATTGAAACAGTGCCCCAACAGAACTGCACTAGAGGAAATGGTTTTTAGTCCATTTGCGTGCAAAAGATCATGGCTGAACAAACTGACTTCTGAAATGTGAGTTACGGTTATTATCCAAGTCGCGCTCTACTTCATTCTTGTGCAGCGGGAGTAACAATTCCGTGTTACCTAGGAGAGTGTTACTTGGGCCCTCTTCTCTCCCCTCCTTTTTGAACAGCGTAGGGGGGGATTTTCTGCCCTCTTTTCTGTCCCACCTCTTTTTTTCCTTACATTAAGAACAAACATACAACTTCTGTGCTGTGTACAAGGCAAAAATCAGGAGAAACCCTTTGGTTTCGAGGGCAGGGGGCATGTTTTTCCGCATGAAACTGTGCTGCTATGTTCTGTCTGTAGAAGTTTTTCTCATTGCTTTTTATGCTTGGCAAGCGGTTCTGTGTGGTGTGCTCTCTGTAGAGCTCAGAACAGTGAGATTTGGGGTATTTCTAGGCCATGTACTTCCTTCATCTCCGTAATGCCTCTGCATAACTACCTCAAAGTCCTGCTTCAGTTCAAAATGTGACATTTAAATGAAAGACAAGTCCAAAGAGTTTTCTGGTCTTGCATCTTGTTTTGCTGTTCTGTTTCCAAGATGTCTCCTGTTGCATGCTGAGCTGCTTTTTACTAGCTATTTATGCTCTATTTGTTTAATTATTTAACTTTATAACAACTAGATTTTTGTTTTGGTAGTATCTGAGCTCATTGGAAAAATAATGCAAACCTATACATACCCACAGTGGGATGAAGGACAAAATTCCAAATGCATTTCTACATTTTGCCTCTTAAAGTACCGCAGGTAGTACCTGTAGTCAGGTGAATGCCTGTGTGAAAATAAACCCTTTTATTATGTTCCAGATGCGTTTTTTATGTAATTTCCAGGGCTGGCATGGCTTGATGTCACAAAGTTGTGGACAGCTCTCCTGCACCGCGTTCTAGGAGCTCAGCGTCCAGGAAGAGCTAGTGCCTTGTCTATCTGATGTAGTGGAAGAGATGGGAAGAGCTGGGTTAGAGGAACTTTAGAGTCCTCTGTGCTGTTTGATATCCACCACTTTGAGAGGAGACTTCTTCCCTTCGATCAGAACCAGTTATGGGTTATTTGTGGAGTGAGGTGTTCCTTCCAACTCTTGGTAGAGAATGGTTTAAAGCCCTAAATTGTGAGGTAGACTGATTAAAAAAAAAATGCTGTTAGAAATAAGTGTTGTAATGCTAAATAATATATCTGCCATCTTTTGAATCGTTTGGTTTTAATGGCTTCACTTATTTTTCTCTGATTCTAGTTACATTTCTCAAAAAAAAAGAAAAAATGCTTGTTTGACTCTTAATAGAGAAACTGGCAAAGGACAAAAAAGCCAGCTATTTCAGCCTGACAGGAGAGTCTAGGTTGCCTAGCAAGCGAAGCATGCATGCATAGTGAATTCTTATTCACTATAATAATCAAGAATGTTGGAAGCAATTAGGAAGGATCACTGCGTTTGTGGAAAAAAATCACTGAGGATTTTGCAGGAGTCACAATAAGAACAATACGTCTAAAAATAAATATTCTTATATGATTCTGTATAACAACAAGATCCAGTAAAGATGTTGTTATTTTATGTAGCATCATGAAATCACTAAATAACGTGTCTATAATTGAGGAAAAAGATTGAAATATTCATAAAGAACATATGACAGAACAGAGCTCTGACATACAGCCTTTGTTGTAAGGGATATCCTGCATCGGGTAGGCTAAATCAAGTATAAGAACGTTATTTGTGCTTTGAAAGTACTAATGGGGGGAGAATTTCTGAAAAACACACCCTATTCTGAAGGAACAAGGTGTGGTTAGGTGCTGGGGCTTGAAAGTAGTTTTGAACAAGCTCAGTTTAAGAAGTTAGGGTGCATATTTTAACAGAACTAGCTAACTAGCAATTCACTACAGGAGGTGGAGAGTCCCTGCAATATTTACTAATCATCACACTAATTTCTCCAGCTCATATGGAAGTTGTTTTCTGCAGCTTTGTGAAAATTGTTGTATTATGACGGGTATTTTCCATTATTAGAAATGGAACAGCAGCAACAATGATCAAAGGTGAGGAGTGTCTTCTATACAAAGAAAATGGAATAAACTGGGACTCTTTCACCTGTAAAGAGAGGAGTGATAGTTACCAAAATCCTGAATGGTGTGGAAAGGTTAGAGGGGCAGCAACTGTTTTTTGCCTCTTCCATTAGTATGGAAGAGTCATAAGTATGAATAGGTATTGAATGGGGCCAGCATGTAGTAAGCTTAAAAAAAAAGTAACGACTTAGTCCTTGATGTGTGCAGTTAACCTGGGAAGCTCCTTGCCACAGGATGTTGTGAATGCCTAACATCTGTGTGTATTTGAGGACACAGGGCAGTTCCCCAGAAGAAGGAGCTATTGAAGGTTCCTAAATGCATAGAAACCACCTCTGTCCCGAGAAATCCCTGAGCTGCACATCGCTGAAGCCTGGGAGGGTGTTCAGGGAGGCAAAGTGCTGCTATGTGCTTGCTTCCTTCTTACGGTTTCAGGCCATCACCGGAGCCAGAACAACTGCAAGCTGGTCTGTCAGAACTGGGCGGGATGGAGGGAAATAAAAATAAACCTTGTAAAAACAGAGACTGGCACAGCTTGTGGCCCAAGTTTCTTCTGTGCTGCTTACGATGTGCTGTACGTACCTCAGACTTGCTAAAAGCATCGCCTGTGGGCTGTTAAAGCCTGCAGACTGTTGACTTGAGCTTCAAGAGAGGTGGTGAGTATATTTTGGGGAGCTATGCAACTGGGAAGGGTGGTGTGAAGACGCATATTCTAAGCAGGGAAGCTGACATTTTCCCTTCTTCACGGCATATGCTGGTCCTTGCTGTTCTGGGATGTTAAATGTTTTACTGAGTTACAGAGATTGTTACTGCTGAGAGCCTAAATCTTATTTCTGTGGATTTCCCCCTTTAAGGAGTGTTTCTTGCCTAGCAGTGGGCTGTAACTTAATTTGAGCTAAAATGGGTGATATGCAGATCTATAAACAATACAATCTCTGTTCCAAATGCTTTCAAACTAAAAATGTCATGGCCTACGTGAGGTTCAGGCTCTTTAGAAGTTCTCGAAACACTGGTCTTATTTGAGGTCCTGTCTAAACATTTAAAAATAACTAGAAAACAGGGCTCAATTCTAGATGCTTCTCCCTTGCAAGTCCAGTCTTACGCTTGGTTTTAGGTGCTTATCCAAATCTGCTGAGAGCACAGTACAGGATGGCAGCCCTTAGCTGTTCCTCTGAACTTTTCTCTTTCAGAAGGATGAGAGCTGTGTCAGGCTGTCCGTCCTTTTGTCCATAGGGACGTGGTTTCTGTTGCCGCTGGATATTGCTAATTTTTTTTCCTGTAGTGCACTACAGCTGTGAGGAGTGAAGGGGCACCTGGGCTGAGACCCGAAGCCAGGTGGAGTACACACAGGGTCTTGGACGAGGGTTGTGTTGGGAAAGAAGGGACTAGGCGGTGTGGGCTTAAGTTTGGAATAAAACCCAACATCTGTCATCACAGCTGCTTTGTCTAGTTCCTCTCCACTAATCTGAATCTAATGGCAGCCTGTTACTTCTGGCTTGGAGTCCTATAGCTTCGGTGACAGATCTGCACTGAGTCCAAAGACTTCAGTTTTGTGATGAACTTGATGGATATGGCTTTTCATGCAAATCTGGGAAGTTGTTTCATGTGTCCCAAAGTCTGAAAATTTGATATGTGTTTATAGATCAAGTGTTGCTATACAAGTATACCAACGCTCTTTCCATTATGTGTGTTTATTCTTCAGGTTTTTCACAGTAGTCTTGCCTCGGTTGTGAAATACAGAGCAGTGTTATTGCTGGATCATGGTTATATGCTGAAGGTGCAGGGCGACTGCTTTGTCTCTCATAGAATAAGAGTGATATTTGGGAATTAAGATGGGCTTGCAGCCAGAGAAAGGCTTTTTCCAGCATTGTGGCAATTGAGCATTGTCAGTGTCTTGAATTCTGTCCCTCCTCCACAGGGTTCCTGATGGGTGCTGGGCAGGTTGTGTCTCAACCTGTGCCTCAACTCTTCATCTCTAAAATGGGCATGAAAATTCTTTCTTCCCCACCAGCAGACCCTGGATGAAATACTTTAACAATCGAGTCCTGCTGTGCTTAGGGCTGCAGGAAGGTACGTCGCTCGGTGTGGCTTTGTTGCCCTGTTGTCAGCAGGGCTGGAAGCGGTGCTGCGACAGCTCCAAAGCAGGAGGTGGTGAGGTCGGTGGTTCAGTGGTAGCTATTCCTCCTGTGCACTGAAGGAGATACTCCTGGAGGAATGTTGTAGGATAGTTGAATGGCACAAAGCTGTGCAAGGAGAGGTTCAAGAGCATGGGAACAAGCTTCCTAGTGAGGTGTTTGGTGCCCTGTGCCTGTCAGCGTTCAAGAGGCATTTGGATAATGCCCTTAATGTGCTTTAACTTCTGGCTAGCCTCGAAATGGTCAGGCAGTTGGACTTGATGTTCTTTGCAGGTCCCTTCCAACTGAACTGTTCTATAATGCAGTTTCCAGTTTCATAATGATGCGCGTGTTTGAGAGGGTAACTTTATTCTGGATCTTTTTAATTTTAAAATGAGTGTTTGATTTTGTTCTTTAGCATAAACTTCTGCTTGCATTGGTTTGCAAATATTTGTCTTTCTTGATGCGTCCTTGTCTGAAGACTACATTAAGTTTTGTTCCCTTTTTGTAGCTTGTTACAGTAACCATCTCGGCATGTTGCACCTATTTAGTCAGGTGTTTGCAGTAAGGTGTCTCTGTCCCAAAACAGAAGTCTTGTCATTGTTGGGTAGCAAAGGGCTCAGTCTGTACACTCTTTTGGAGAGCAGCTTTCCTGTTTTACTCTCGATTTCTCAGTTATTATCGGTAGCTTTGTTCTAGCAACCATTCTCTCTCCACCTGCTCTGCAAGTGCTGCACTTGTCTGCCATTCTGCAGGCAGTCCGTCAACATTAGATTGAGTTTGAACCTGATCTCTAGCCTGTAGGAACTTTTCCATTCCTAGCTCTTCCATGATTTCAGCTACTGTATTTCCCAGTAAGCCCTGGGAAGGTTTAATGTAACACATTTTTATGATGCTGGGATTGTCAGCCCCAGTGTGGCCTTCTGGGTTGACATTAAGAGGACAACTGTTGAGTTTGGCCCACTCTTGTGCTGACCATCGGCTAGGCTTTATCCCTTCAGTACGAACATGGGTAATTTTTCTGTGTTCCCCTTACCAGCCTCTCTGCTCTGTCTAGCTGCTTCCTCCAGCAGAAGAGCAGCCACTCACACGCAAGACTCACTGCTGTTCCGAACAGACTACTGTAAATCTGGTTTTCCTGTCTTCTGGGCACTTTTGCCCAGAGGTCACTCTGGCAAGGTAGCAGTCTCTTGAAATGCCGACAGTCAGCCAGTTATACTGGCTGTAATTCCTGCTCGTAGCAGTTTGCATTTCCAGACTAGCAGTGCAGTTTATGCAACAGACCTGTCAGTGCATCTCTGTGGCCCTAGGGTGAAGGTCTGGGCTTCCCTGAGAGGCAAAGGGAAGAGCCAGTCAGTCCTGTCCAGCCAGTGGCTCTCAGACTGCAAAGGTAGGTGGATTGCAAACCAGCTGGAGAACAGTCTCAACCAAAAAGCCTTTAAAATTCATGGTTGCCACGAAGAGGTATCCAGTTCTGAACCACGGCACTCTTAGGGCAGCACCAAAAATCCTTTCTCAGCCCTGAACGGGACCAGGAGCTCAAATGTTTTACTAGAAAAAGTTAGGATCTCCGCAGTCTGAACTCAGAAAGCAACAGAAACTCATGTTGCAAAGCCATGGTGAATTTTGCCGTGTATTAAAATTCCGTGTTGTGGATAAGGTGTGATTACATGTCTGCGTGACTAGATGTTAACAAAGTGACTGGAGAGCTCTTGCTCCAAATGACTTATTTCTCCAAGTACCAAATCTTGCAGCATCCTAGCTTTCTGCTGCCTTTGCCACTTAACTTCTGTACTGCACACTTTCAGTCCTCCGGACTGTGGACCCACAGAGGCGTGAATGAAAAGCATCGGGTGATGGCCTGTGCGCTGCAGTAGTCCTACCCCTATCTGAATGCCTTCTGCTGGTCTGAATTTTATCCTTGAACCAAGAACTTCTACGTCTGGACAAAGTCTGGGATGCAGGGCTGTGATTGTAGGGCAGAAGAGCACATTGCATCGCTGCTGCCAGCCTGTGGCTCCTCGACCGCAAACACCTTGAGAGCTCTTCAGGCGTGGTTCCTGCACCACCACTCTGTCTTGGGCTACGTCTGGGAGTGCTGAATAGCCAAGATCCCATCCTGTGCGGGAAGGGCATTGCTTGGGGCTCTTGAGGCTGGAGCAAATTTGATCCTGGCTCTCAAGTGTGCACCCAGCTTGTTCACTCTTCTGCAGTAGCACAGTGGAAGCTTGGCAGCTTCCGTGTTTTCTACGTGCTGTGAGCAACTTGAGAAGGTCCCCAGGCTCTCTGAACTACCTGGTGTGCTACTTTCTGGTTTTGGCCTTATGAAAGCTTTGGAATTGGATTGTGGAGGTGGGAGAAAATGGCTGGATGCCCCAACTTGGATCGTTATCTAGCAGACCTGTGTAACCTAATTATCGAGCCTAATAGTTCATAGCTGACTGCTGATAGTCTTCCAGGCTTAGGTACTAATTTATGGAAGATGAATTGATCAAAGCTTCACTTCTGATAATGTTTTAAAATGAGTTGAGTAATACAAGATAGAATGTTACCCAGCTTGGTTTGAAGGCAAACCACAAGCAGATTGTGGCAGTGATGTGGAATTCTGTTGATTTTGCTGTCTCTTCTGGGTGGGAGGGAATAAATGCTACTCATGTGGTTGCATTGCATTAAGTTTATTTGCATATTACTGACAGTATTCATGGCTGTAACCAGAACTGCTGACAGTGCTGGAGTAATGGGGGAAGGCTGTCAAACTGCTGTCAGGCTGTATGGTTCTACAGAGGGTTACTGGGGAGGGCAGAAAAATGAATTTTATGTGAAATGAAGGAAAACTCCAGAGAGAAGAACTCCTTCCTGCCCTCCCAGGGTGCGTTAATTCTTTATAGAGCTGCTGTGCTAAACAAAGGAGGACTTCTGGGGTGCCAAGGAAACGCCATTCTTTAACGGGCCGGAGCACCCTGTGCTGGTCAGTGTTTGCAGAGTGAAAGGGTTTGTTCAAGGCAGGCTGCAGGGCTTAAGGACTCTGATTTGCATCCCGACAGCTGGATGGTGGAGCTCGGGATGTGGTCCTGTGTGTCTGCTTGTGGTCTGTACCGCTGCTAGCTGAACTCCTCCTGCGGCTGGTCCCTGGTCTCTCTTCCACTCTGCAGTCCTGTCGGGCTGATGCTGGCGTGGTGAGCACGGTTTCCCCTTGGGGTGTAGGCGCAGAACCAGCATCCTTTCACGCGAGTGAAATGAAGGCAAGGTGTCCTATAGTGAAGAACAATGGCGAAGCCCACCTGCGTTGGACATGTGGAGCTGCCTGCCCGCCCTGTGAAGGAGGGGAAGGGGAAAATCACCTGTCTGTTCATAGCTCCTCCTGAGCTCTAGGACTGGAAGGGGTTGGGAGCTGCCACAACTTGTACTGGAAGCACTGGGGATGTGCTGCAGAACTGCTACACCTCATTGCAGGGGGTTGGTATTCTGGAGGTGGTGACCACTTGGCTCAACTGGAGGCACTGCAAGTCCACGTCTTTAAAACCTGCTTCCTGCGGGGAAGTTCCTTTTCTCTCTTGCTAGGTTATTCCGAGGCCAGGCTGTCTGCAGAAGGACTTGCCTCGAGAGCGTGGCCCTCGTCCCTGGGACAGGAGAGCTTGGCGAGGGGTCCCGGTGCTGTCCGGGCAGCACGTGCTGCGTGCGGGAGGTCCCCCCCTCCCTGCTGGGGGCACGCTGCCAGACACGACTGCACTGGCGGCAGCAGCTGCCCTAGCTGTTTCTGGTGGGAACAGTGGGCATTTCTGCCTTGCGGAAATCACCACGGAGTAGGTAAGGCAGGACTCAAGCTTTCCTGGCAGCCCCGTGGAGCCGAAGCCGAGAACAGGAGGGGTTTGGGCCGAGGCTGGGGAGAGGTGCCTGTAATGACAGGGAGGGCAGCGCAGTTGGGAAGGCGTGCCGTGTTTGAGGTGGAGGCCGGTAAAACATGAATCACGCCTGTTTGAAGTAGTGATGAAATCCCTGGTGAGGGATTTCTGTAATACCTGGCCAAACAGTCTGCTGTGCTTTAGTTTCCTTTCTCTCTGGGCAGAACGGTCGGCCCTGACCTACTTTTACCAATAGCAGTTCTGTTAAACCCCGGCGCTTAGCTCTGCGTACGGCGTACACGTCCCCTGTTTTCTTCCGCCGGCTTCTGAGTGAGAAGTTTCCACCGAGCATTTAGCAAAACAGGGCAGAGCTGTTCCTGGCAGAGGCTGCTGGTGCTCCAGACCCACCTCTGCCACCACTGTGCCCCGTGGTTTGGAGCTTCTGCTTCACCTTCGCAGCCTGCTGAGGGGGATGCTCGCCTGCTTCGCGGCCGTGCTGTGCGTTAGCTTTGTGCTGTGCTGTCAGGAGTCAGCGAGATGGTATCTACGTGCTAATAAGAGAGATAATGCCTTTAGAAATAGTCGATGAGGTTAGGCTTCCGGCTTCCTAAATATGCGATTAGGAAGGGCTGAAGTTACATTCCTAATATTTAAAAGTAAATAAAATCTATAAATGTACCATTAAAATAAGAAGTTTAAATATAACTGTCCTCCTGGGGCAACTTGCAGAGCTCTGTCTAGCTCGGTATCCTGTCTTTGACAATAGCCAGAAGCAGATGCTTAATGAGTACTGTAAGGAACAGGGCATGTGTAGCGTGATTTATTTTTTTTTTCTCTTCTCCTCCCCCCATTTGATGCTCCCAGCTTGTGACCGTCACCAGTTTAGGGCCCTCCTTGGCTAGGAGTTGTATCTGATCATCTGATCCCGACTACATCTATTCTCCATTAATTTTTATAATCTCTTTTTAACTTGTTTGTGTTTCTAGTCTCCATGACATCCTACAGCAGTGAGCTCCACAATTTAATTGTGCATTTTAAATGTTATATAAAATATATTGCATCCAGTGAAAATTATCCTTGAACTGGCTTAGAAAAGTCATCTGTACATTTATGGGTGCTCTTTTTTCTGCATTGTAAGAAGTGGTCGTTAATTACTCCACGCTTCTCGTCTTGACACTGTTTGTTGTTTCAGATCTCTTGCATTTTCCCTATCTTCCCCTGGTTGCTTCTTTGTCCATCTGAAGCCCAGCTCTGCTCCGTCTCTCCTTATATGGAAGCTGTTCTATGCTTTTGATCATCTTTGTTGTCCTTTTTGTCATTCTGTCTCCTTTTTCAGACGTGGGAAGCAGAACTGCCTGCAGCGTTCAACAACAAGATGGTGTGTGTTTGCTTTCCTGATCATGCCAAAGGTTGCCTTTGCCTTTTTGCCTGATACTAAATACCAAACTGATCTACCAAATTTCCAAAGTTTTCCTGAGCGTTAACACCTAATTCAAGTCCTCATATCTTTATCTAATTAGAATATTTTTGTTGGTTTTAGTATTTATTGACAATGAAGATACTGTGTGGTTATGACTGCGTGATTTCTGTAACTTTTTGCAGTCTTCTCTGTATTTGATTGTGCAGAACAATTTTTTTCTTGGTAAACTTTGCCACTTCCAGACATATTCCTCTTTGCAGATCATCTTATGTGAATATACTGAACAGCGCAGGTTGCAGAACGAATTCTTGGCAGATCTCACTGATAACCTTCCTCTCTTGGGAAACTCTTCCACTTATGGTTTCGTGTCTCTTAACTACTTATTAAATCATGATAGGGACTGTAGCCATAATTCCACAAAAGCTTAACTTTTTTTTCCGAAAGCCTTATCTGACAGTTCTTTCAAAGTCAGTTTGGTTCCTATTAAACAGATTAAAAGCTGGCTCTTGGATCTCAATTAACTGGAAATGGGAAATCTGCTCTTGGAATTTCCTGGGTACTCCAAGGCTTTCTCTCTGCTCCAACATTAGCCTGTATTTTGATCAACAGATGGGTTCCTGGACTTCTGCAGGCAAGCTTGTTCCTATGGAGGTGATGGGTTTAGATTTATCTGCATTTGTGTAGAAACGGTAGGTTTGCTCAGCAGGGTGAATTAGATGGGTAACTTTAAGTGAGCTATGCTTTCCCAGAAGGACTCTATCCCAAATAAATTAAACTTACTTAGGTTCTCTGTATGTGGTCTACACGTCAGAGGCTAGAGAACTGATTTTGTTTCAACTTAATTGCCCAGAAGGATGTTTCAGTCTCAGTTGGTATTTGACTAGAGGTAAATTTGGCATATGATGTGGCAGCTGGGAGAGTGAGAGGTTGTTGGGTAGGTAAGTGGAGGACTGGGGGGTCAAATGGGGTAGCGTGTCCAGGTCAGGTGCCGTGAAAAGAGGATGCTCATCTGGGTCAGGTCCTTTTTTTTTTTTTTTTTTTTTTTTAAGATGCTGACAAAAGGGCTCACAGAGCTATGAGAGAAATTAATTCCTTCTGCCTGAAGAAGCTCAGATCACCTAGGGTATCCATCCAGAGGATTGCACGTCTGCAATCTGCGTTTGGGAAGGCCCAAAGCTGGAAGAGTTGCTGTGTGCTTGTCTGCCCTTCCACTTCTCCTTAGCCATCTATTCTTGTCTGTTGTTGGAGACGGGGTTTCTGTGTAGGTAGACTTCTGTCTGACTTAGAATAGCTGTTGTTATCTCCTTGCCCAAGGAGGATTAAGAAGGAGGATTAATTTTCAAACTGTTCATGCAAAAAGTGACTAGAAGCTTCTTTGACTGACGATCCTGTGACAAGCAATGTCAGACGAAATGACAAGGCATTTTACTCAGGGTAAATAACCTTTGGGGAACAGCTTCCTGGGTTTAGGTGGTGGTTTCTGTAACTTAAAAACCCTAAGGGAAAAAAATCTGCTTTTATTGAGATGCATTAGCTTAGTCAGGAGCTTGCGGGCTAGAAGAAAAAATTGCTTAGTGATCTTTGGCTCGATCATGCAGCAAGCTGGAGCAGATCCTAAAGGACCCTAATCTTCAGATGCCCACAAAGTGGGCAGAAAGTTATCCTTGTGTTGTGCTAAGATAATAGGAAACTAACGACTGACTTGATTTTCCTATTTTTAAAATGTGTTTAGAATGTGGTATTTGAGTTTACTTTTTGTTAGTGCTTGAGAAGATGGCTAAGTGAAAAGAAGCCCCTCAGTTTACAATTACATGATTAACTACGAAGAAAACTTATTTTAATTGCAGGCAGCTGGTGGCTGCTTTTTATTCCTTTCAAATGTTTGTGTAGTTTGTCTTAATTCATAAAAGAAAGCTCAGTTTTACCCTGTATTAATCATTAACTCTTCATTAACCACTTGTACCGGAATTTTAAATTATTCTTTATAGCATGTTTTAGTATATGTAAGAGGAAAGACTGGATGTGCTGGAGGTGTTGAGGGGAAATACCTGTCCACTACCATCAGTTAATTCCAGTATGGCTAAAAGTAATACTTGATACAGCCACGGGTACAGGAGCACTTTCTGCAGTTTTTCCAAAGAATCCTAGCAATGCACAAGCATCATTAAAATGTTAGTAGGATCAAAAGTTGAGAAGGTAGCGTGCAGCATGGTTTTAGTACAACGTCTTCAGCTGCCCTCCAGAAAATTAACTCGTTTTCAAACACTCAGCAATAACTATCACGGGTATAGAAAACCTAATTTGTTCAAGTGCTTATCTACTAATGCTGTTAATTCTGTAGTCTGAAAGTATGGTTTTTCTACCACAGGCCTGCACTGATGCCTTCCCTTGCCACTTCGGATTTTGTATTTTGCCTTTAGAGTTTTTTAAAGTTATTTTAACCTCAACTTTGGTGTTACTCACAGCTGGTCTAACAGAGCTCCCTTGTCTGTGTCAGCCCTGCTCCAACAGGATGTCTTGGACATGGGATTCTCCTTGGTGTCGATTTTATTTGGAAAACAGAGGTTCGTGTTCATCTCTGCAAGTGTTCTTAAACAGCAGAGCGGGGAGCTGGCCTGGTTGTGGTAAATAAGACTCCAAAATAGATGTATTTATTTAATGGGAATGTCGTCTTCCATGTCAGAAAACAGCAAGTCTCTGTTGAACATGTGAAACTTAGAAGGGGGATTGTAATTCAGGGCTTTTGTGCAGAAAACACAGCTCTGGTGTTCTCCCTGACGCTGGATGAGTTGAGTGTGCTGGAGCCCCAGGGTCATCACGCAGCTCAAAAAATTATGCTTTTAATTTTTACGTTCTCGCTGTGGGTTGGCTCTGCAGACTGTACAGTGGAAGTTGCAGGTGCAAGCATCAGGGACTCTCTTTTTTCCAAGGACGATTCTGCTGGGATTGGTAGCAAGTATGGGACACAACCTAGAGGCTGTAACTTCATCTGTAACTTCATCTTCATCCTCCATCTTTGGGGGATAGGATGTGGTATCAGGGAAACAATCGGTGAGGACTGAAATTATTTTTGTGTTGATACACTGGTAAAACGTGTCCAAGTGGGCTCTGGGTTTGTTTCTTTAATAAATGAGTAAAGTCTTTAAGAGGGATATGTGAAGTCAGAGAGGTAAAAATAGTGCTACAGAAGACGCTGTCTTACTCCAATTTCCAAGTGACAAAATAGTGCCATTGCTTCCATGTTGCTGGGTGTTGTTTTGTGGATGCGATATAAATATTCTGTGGCAGAACTGACTAATCCTCCGGCCCTTCTGTTGTGATCCAGATTAAATAAATGAAACTCAGAAGTATCATTTAGATATTAATATTTTACAGTGCATTAGAGCCAACGTTCAGAGTATTGTCTGGAGCATTTTCCTGTTTAAAGGGAATTCATCAAAAAAGATGGAATATTTAAAAAAAAAAATCTTTAAGCCGTGGCAGTTGCCTTCAGAATTAATTAAAGGCTACACATTTTTAGTGCAATCTGTCTATAACAGCTGTGTCGTGCGCTAGCAGTGAGCATGGGAAGCAGAACGGTTCAGTAAATCCACGAAGAGCTCGGTAGTGTAGCCCGTCAGGAAACCATCAGCTTTAAATGTAGGTTATCCTCCCTCTTCCTGTCCTCCCAGAGATGTTGTGATGGGCTTAACTGCAGACCGAGAAATAGAGAGGCAGCAATGCTTGTGCTTGGGAAATAATTTGGAAAATTGAATCAAAAGACATCGCTGGCTTTTTCCTCTCAATTTTTAGGAAGGATGGGAATGCTTCTGACTACTGATTGCTACACACTCACGTTTGTTTCTGATGTATGTGTTTGTTCACCTAGCAGTAACTGTGAGTTCATTTGTTAGTGGCTCTTCAGCAAAGAACAAAGAGCGCTGTATTCAGTGTTTGCACATCGCTCACAGTGATGAGAACTGGCTTGCAGAACGTGCTATTCCACCCATTTTTGTCTTCTCAGCTGCCCTCTGTTCTTCTCGAGCCATCAAGACTGGATAGTAGCTTCTTACCTGGAACATTTATGGTAGGAATAAAATTACGTAATAAAATTACTTCTCGGGGGATATTGGCAAGTGCAATAATAGCTTCAGGCCTGAGCTTTGACCATAGCAGGATCTGCTTTTGATTATGGTCAGCTGGAATGTAGGGCTAGCTGCTTTTCCATCTCTTCTCCAGTACAGGTGCTCCAACAGGTAAAATGCTTCCTGTGAAATGTTAGGGAGGGATTCATCTACGGATCAGAGAGCTTGGAAGAAGACCTGTGTTGCTAGAGTGGTGTCGTGCACTGGGTTCAAGCACTGGTGGCATGCATGAGCGTTTGTTCTGCCCTGCCAACTGTCAGCAATGGGAAGTGGTGGGCAGAGCAGAGCCTTGCGGCTTGCAGGCATGACCTCTAGCCAGAAAGCCAGTATTTCAGAATTCAGAAGTTTCTAAGACATGATGAATTTACTGTGTAATTGCTGGCATAGGAAGGTTGCATTAGGCAGAAAGAAGATTACAGATTCTTGTAAGTGGTGTAGTGTAATGATGGCTTTGATCTGGAAACAGCTGAGAATCACAAGACTCTCTTCTCTGTGTCCGTGTGGCTGTCACAACACAGCCAAGCTCCTGCTGGTGGCTGGCCATCAGCCTATTGTTTTGTTCCCAGGCATTTTAGGCTTTGAAACTGAGGAGACTCGAGACGGAGCTGCCTGGCAAGCCATGGTGACATCTGCATGATGGCTGTGCTGAGATAGCAAGGCAGTCATGTGGTTAAGAAGCTCCTTGAATAAAATATTCTCCAATAAAAATGGGAAGAGTGCATAAAAATAATTCACGTGTTGCATTTTGGGCAGCACATCCAACTGATGTAAACTGGAGGTGACAGAGTTAAGTGAGAGCTCCATCCTTCGCTCTGTGTATCTACTGGCTGGGTTTGCAGATATCCCTCAGCGCTTCCCAGATAAAATCAGCCGCGTGATGAGGACCTCTGTCAGGCCCTGCAGCTCTCTCACCACCCTGGGAAGAGGCGCCAGGGCTGGTTCAGGGCTGTGAGCCACGCTGGGTGAAGCAGAGGGCGTTAGCAGCGCTGAGAGCAGGGAACACAAGGTGTCCATTAGCAGGGCAAACAAAAGCCCTAGCGTGCACGTAACCTGAACACCGTGCTGGTACGGTGCGCGTCGCAGGCTGCGTGCTCCAGGGGAGAGCTGCCAGCCTGGTGCCAGAAATCCCACGTGTGGGTTATGTCCTGACAGCGCTGCCTCCTTACCTACAACAACTGTGGGGAGTGGAGCTTGTCCAGAGCTTCACAAAGCCTATGTTTAATAATGCGTTGTGTTTATAATACCTTCCATCCGCTGGATTTCCCAAGTGGACTAATCCTCTCAGCTGGTCTTTTGGTAGAGCAAAGATGCCTGCTTTACTCACAAAGGAGCTGGAAAGCAGGGTTGGGGTTTTTGGGGGTTTTGCAATAACAGTGAAATAAGGGATGGATCAAGAGCCTTACAGTTACTGTTTTCACCATTGCTCTGTGTTTTCTGCGTGCTGGGTGTTGTACAGAACAAGTGAAAGGCGCAGTTGGTGTGTTTGTGACTGAAGTCAGGTAAGGGACCGAGTCCAGCAGTAAATGCTGGGGTACTCTCTTGAAATGCTGCAGATCGTTTCCTTCCACCTCTGTGCTTTTAAGCATCTCTGAGCTAATTGCACTTTGAGCTTACTGAGAGGACCCAAGAGGGGTAGTAGGAGGGAAGTGACAGTAATTTTCTTTGCTTTAACTACAAATTTAACATTGTCCCTGCGGAGGTGAGTTGCCAAAATGAGTGCAGGGATTACAGGGTAGTTGTGGAGGAGCTGGGCACCCGTCAGCTCCCTGAGCCCAGCCTGGCGCTGTGTCGCTGCGTGTGGCTTTGGTGCCTTGTCTGTAAGAGGGAGGGAAGGGAGCAGATTCAGAGCTGCACCACCACCCCTTCTCAGCGCAAATAAGGCGCTACAGGTGGTAGATTATGAGTACCTGCAGCTGTTGTCCTTCTTCTGTGGGGAATTAGCAACCTAAATGTTGTAGGTACTTACTACGTTTCCACCTTGCTGTGGGGTTCGCTGTGCTGTGCTGTGCAGGATGGTTGCTCCCACCTCTGGCGTGGCGTGGGTGGGCCATGAAGATACTCTGAAGAGAAGCACCAGAGGTCTGACTTCCCCAGGTCTGTGTAATACCCACACTGCCCAGGTGGCTGGGAGCTGCTGCGAGTGGCTCTCTGGAGGCCTCATCCTGGCACCAGCACAGCGATCCTGCTTGCATGCACGGTGCTCAGCGCAGCGATGGCATAGGAAGGTCCCATCCCACGCACTGGTGACAGAGCCACAGACCCAGAGGAGGCTGTTGATAGCCATAAGCGTGATGAGAAAGAGAAGAAGGATTAACTATTTTGTTTTCTCGAAATATAGACTTCACGTTAGATCAAACACAGAACAAAGGGGTTGTTGGTTTTCTCTGAATCGTATCCCAGCTACAGCTTATTTAAACAATGGTCCTGCAGGTTGTGTTTGTCTTGGACGGCGGTTTGTTTTCCTGCGGTGCTGCTCGTTAACAATGCATACGGTGTACGGGATGGCGTAGGAATGTGGTCCTGCCCTGGAGAACTTCCAATACAGCATCATTGGGAAGAGTTGTGAAGGAGTCTGGTTAAATATCCTGCGATTTCTGATGGTAAAAGAGTGGTGATTTCAGTTCAGTGTTTGAAACACGTTCTGTCACAGCATAGATAGAACCTTCCTCCTTGGGTTACCTCCCTGGACTGATGAGCCTATGCTTTGTGCTGTTTGTTCGGTGGGTTTAGTACATGTCCTGGGCTTCTGGTTTCAGAGGAGTTATAACAGCTTTTCCTCTCTTGCAGAGCGTTTACCATGCCTCTGGGAACGTTCTTCCTTCCTGTTCTCTGTTTCCTGGGAGCGGCAATCCCGAGGGGACTGCAGTACGTCACGTTCTCGCGCAATGCTACGAAATTCCTCCACCTGTCCATGGATTTGGAGTCTGGCACCATTTACCTGGGGGCTACCAACTTTCTCTTCCAGCTGACATCTGACCTGCTGATGAAGAACGTGGTTCAAACCGGGCCGGTTCTGGACAGTAAAGATTGCCTCCCCCCAGTCTCGAGGCTGGAGTGCCCTCAGGCACACCACACCGACAATCACAACAAGCTGCTGCTGGTGAACGCGGTGCAGAAGGAGCTCATCGTGTGCGGCAGCGTGCACCAGGGAATCTGTGAGAAGAGGAGCCTCGCGTCCATCGACCACGTCCTCTTCCGACCGGAGAGCCCTGGCGACACTCAGTACGTTGCTGCCAACGACCCCAATATCACCACCGTGGGACTCGTGGCCTACTCGAAGGATGAGGTCCCCTTGCTCTTTGTGGGACGAGGGTACACGAGCCGAGGAGTCGGAGGGGGGATTCCTCCCATCACTACCCGAAACCTCAGGGCCCACGGTGGGGATATCCAAGCAACAGACTCTCACTCCATTTTCTCCTATGAAGAAACAGCTAAACTGGCCGTGGGCCGGCTCTCCGAGTACAACCACCATTTCATTAAATCCTTCACGTATCGTTCCAGCGTCTATTTCCTCTTCTACCGCCGGGACCTCAAGTCTCAGTCGCGCGAGTACAAGACCTACATCTCGCGGATCTGCCTGGATGACTCCCATTATTACTCCTATGTGGAGCTACCCCTGCTGTGCCAGAGCAAAGCCAATACCTACAGCCTCCTGCAAGCAGCCTACGTCACCCGGCCGGGGAAGGACCTGGCCCAGGGGCAGCTGGACACTGACGGAGAAGTGCTGTTTGCAGCCTTCTCTGCCTGGCAGGCTTCTTCTGGCAAACTGAGCGAGGAGTCTGCGCTCTGCATCTATGCGATGGAGGAGGTGGATCGCCTGACCAACTGGACTAGGGATGTGTGCTACATGAGGGACGGGAAGTCAGAAGAAGGCACAGAAGTGGCATACATTGAATACGATGTCAGTTCCAACTGCGTCCAGCTGCCAGCGGTAAGTTGCTTTGCACCTTTGCCAGGGTAAAGAAAAGTCTGCAGTGCATTCTTTGGGTTGCTTTGTGTTCCTGGAGTAAGTCCATTTCCCACAGACGTGTGATGAAATCTGCATGGGTTAAAACCCTCTGGGCTCACTGTTTCTTTGCTGCTGCAGCAAGGCGATGCAAGAACCGTTGCTTCCAATTCAGGTCTGTCTCGTCCCTGCTGCAGGGACACGTGGGCAGGGTTGCTGGCAAAGGGAGGCACGCTGTGCGTGGCAATGGGGAAGGCATCTGGTGCGTGCTGAAGCTACAGTTCATGTTGTTCTTAATATCTTCATGTCCTGGTCTGTGCTGCAGGGAAAGAAAGGAGAGAATGTGTGTGAGCAGTTGTGGGTTAGGGAGGGGAGTTAAAGGGGTGTGCTGTTGCTTAGGGTGAGGTGCATCTTGCAACACCTTCTTACAAAGGGCGTAAGTAAAAGAAAGAGTCAACAGAATCCTGACTTTCTGTAGATTTCATTAGTCCTGCAAAATGTTGTGCCCAAGGAAAGCTTTTTCCCGACCTGGTTCTTCTCCAGAGCAGTAAGAAAATGATTATCTTCTGCACAGACAAAACTTTTAAATTCTACGGCAAAGGCATGACGGGACGTTGAAGGATAAAAATGTGAACTGAAACTTGGCTGTGACCCTGAATCCTTGCAGTTTGTCAGCCACGCTGGCTGGTGCCATGGCACTGGGGACAGTGACACAGACATAGACCAGCAGTGTTCTCCGGGGCCAGTGCTGGGTGCAGTGTCCCGGCGTGAGGCTCCATGCTTGTGAGTAACCTGTTTTCACCGAGGGCATTGCTGGTCCCTAGCAGAACAGCATGTTTTCTCGTCTTCCTTCTCCAGAACAGGCTGTCCAGATACCTTCCTCTTCCCAGCCTCCTGCAAAGTGGTACCGCAGAGTTATGGAAATCTCTGGAATTGGATGTGCGGTCCAAAACCAGTTTTGAAATTATGGTTTTCCGTTTGGCAGCTAAAGCAGACTGTAGAATACTTGTGGGACAGCAGAAGGGTAAAGAGCAGACTCGGAGCAGGACAAATGTAAGGTCAGGAGGGATATGTAAGAGCTGGGAAGTGAAAGACTGCCTGGGACTCGATGTCCTGCCTTCACTGTCTCTTAGCCGTGTCCCATCTGTCCCCTGCGGGCCAGCATGAAAGGAATTGTCACGGGTTTAGGGCAGTTTGGCGGAGTTGATGTCAAAGTGGGGTGAGCAGCTTAGAAAATCCTTCATTCAGCAGGACATGGAGTCCCCGTGCACCATACGATCTAGTGGGGAAGTGGGTGCACGGGGTGGGAGAAGAAGCCAGTCTTTGCTGCGTGATTCCTGGCGCGCGATCGCAGGGTCCCAGCTGCACAGCTTGGCGCTAGCGGGCTGACTAAACTATAGCATCTTATTAACAAGTGTGGCCAATGATATGTAAATGCCCTAACAAACTTTATCCTTCCCCATTCAGTACCCGGTAGCGGTTGTCGTTAAGATTGCATCTAACAACACACGAGGGGCTGTGCCAGCTCCAGCCCGCTCCATTCAGGGCTGAGTGGAAGCGGCTGTCAATGAACATTTTATGCAGGAGCGGTTTTAACTCAGTTTCAATAGCGGCAGCTTGTGCTTTATATGAGAATAATGCTAATTAATTTCATGTTTTTCTGCCTCCAAACCAGCCTGTGCACAAGGTGTGCCCTTTTCCCCAGTTAGCACTGCCTCCTTATTTTTAGGGCAACAGGAGAGGCTGACACTGAGTTTTACAGTACAGTCTCTTCAACTGGAAAAATGCTCATTTCTATAAGAATTTCAGAACTATATTTTGTAAGAATTTCAGAACTAGCTCATAGTTTGCTGGCGATCTGAAAGTATATACAGTTTTCCGTTAGTCTCAGGATGCAGACTATGTAGATGCTGTTAGTGCCTTGATAACTGGGCATGCGAAACAGGTTCCTGCAAGGCTTGACAAGGCTCCCTATCTTCTCTGGGTGTAGTTTTCAAGATATGCAACTTGTCCTTTCGCACCGAGCTTTCAGTCCTCGCCATGCATCGATACAGGTTTGTCCCATCGTCACTTCTCACGCATGAGATGTAGGAAGCACACACCAAAATTCACGACAGCAGCTTCACTCTGGGCACTCCAGACGTGCTGCGTCACAGTAGGATGCTGGACAATCCCTGTAGTGTCTTTTCTGCTGCACTGCCAAGATGTTATTCGCCGAAAACAATTCAGAGAGCTTCTATGTAAATTTATATAAGCACTTTATACAATTATCATGGTCTTAATCCCGTGGCATGGAACAAGTTTCAGCTCTTGACTGTGATTAACTGTGCTGCAGGCGGTCCTGGTGAGGCCGTGGGCAGGCTGTGCCAGCACTGGGGAAGTTCGCACAAGTCACGTTGTTATATAGCAGATAACTGCGATGTGTGAAGTGACATGCCCTTGGCATCACACGTGGGCAGCAGCAGTGCTGAGCACAAATGGGCTGCAACTATTTCTGCCTTGTATCCGTTTTTTTTAAGCACACTTTGTAAAAATCAGCCTCAAGGAGTGGGGTTGTTAGGCTCCAACATTTGTCTAAATTGGTACAAAGCTTTCAAAAGATACCTAGAGTCCCATTCGAAATAAAGGCTTGATGCTTTTGTGTGTGGAAATTTGGATATGGCTCTCTTCCTATTAAAGCTTACAGGGACTGGACAACTGGAGAAATAAAATCTTGAAAGTAACAGGAGGTGATTGGAAGAAGCTTAAGAATCGAGCAACAGAGGTGATGAGAAAAATATGTCACCAAAAACAAATGGTAGCTTAGAGGAGGGGAAAAGCTAACGATTATTAAAAGTCACAACCTACTCTGAGGCTTTAAGTCAGAGCCTCACACCTAGTATGCAGAAAATTGGTTGAATTAGTGTTTGAAAGGGAGGCAATAAAACATCAGAACCCAAGTGGTGCTGGTCTAACTAGCATGGTTTCCTGGGTGGCACTGCCGCGTCACACCTCTGCTTACCTGTTACGATAGTAATGCACTTGGGAATGAACACAAGTCAGCAGGCTACATATCTTACTGTGGAATTTCCATAGACTTTGTCAAAAGCTCGTGATCGTTTTTATTTCCTTCTGGAAGCAGTCAAGTTTTTAGAAATACAGAAATAAACTAAAATCGGAGGAGAATAGAATGACCCACGATGGGGCCAGCTCCTCTGCCTGGTGCCAGGCGGGTTTGTTATTTAGGGGGAAAAAAAAAAGCGTAATGGAATATCTTCTTTCTGCACATACAAATAGTAAATAAGTTGGCACATACAACCAGTAAATAAGTTGGCAGCTCTTATTCTCTTTCCTTTAGAATTCAGTACCAGACGGTTTGGTCAGGCTGGGAGGGAGCTAACTGGAACAGAAGGCTGTTTTTGCACAGTGCCGTGGAGTTAATTTTCAGTAATCTAACGTAGCTCGGAAGAATTGAAGCAGTGTGCGGAGATGACTTGTTTTGTCTTTTTGTGGGTCTGTATCTAGCTGCATGTACCCTGCAGGTTTTATGTGTAAGATCTTTGGAGCAGGCTGTGTTCCTGCCTGTATTTACGTACGTCCTGATACTTGGGGAGTCTACTTCAGACCTGAAATTTGTGGGTAATACAACAAAACGGTGCTAACTGTTGGCAGTGCTTCTGACTAGGCAGTTGGTTCCCTTTTGCACCAGAACTAGCAATTCTCATCCTGTGCATTTCTGAAAAATACAAGTCTTCCCCAAAGTTGTCATGGCAGTGTATAGCAGTAATGCTTTTTGGAGAACTTTAAAGTTGACTATTTAGTAGAGTTTTGATGCATTTCATTACCGATGTGTTCGTTATGCTGAATGGACTTAGCTGAAGTGTCTGCAGGATTCTGTAAAGGTACAAACAGCCAATGTACCTAAACTAATTATTAGAAGTTGTTTTCTACTCTTAGTCAAAGCTAAATTCACTGCTGGGGCATCTGTTTGAGGAATTTGGGTGGAAAAGGATGGTGAGAAGTGTGAAATGTGATAACGTTCCTTGGTTTTCTTTTGTACTGATTTCCCTGTTTTTTTTCTCTCCCCCAAAAGGACACCCTGTATGCATACCCCTGTGGCTCTGACCACACTCCCAGCCCCATGGCCAGCCGGGTACCCTTGGAAGCAGCCCCCCTCCTGGAGAAAACAGATGCCCGACTGACAGCTGTGGCGGTGAATGTGGAAGATGGCCACACCATCGTATTTCTGGGAGACAGCAGAGGGAGACTGCACAAGGTATGATCTGGATGCAACAGGAAGCAAAGAGGGTAAAACAGATCAGGGATGCTCCGGCGGAGGGGGCAGGAAAGGCAGCTTCACTTGTCCACCAATTCCTTGCCTACTAAAGTTCATTACTATCAGACGGTCTCTTCTCACACCGTCTGCACTGACCACTGAGGATGTAAATGCCCCAAAACAGTTGTCATACTGCCTTTGGTTACGTCTGCAGTGAGCCAGCATCAGGGCTGGCGCATCTGATGCAGCTGCTGCAGGTATTGCTGGGCACATGCTTCGTGCTGCCGAAGTCATTGCACTGAGATTTTGGTATGAGGTTGAAATCCTTGCACACAATCCTGGTTCCAGCTGACATTAGACATGTCTCCCACTCCTATTCTGATACTTTGCCTGCATACCACTGTGACTCTCTTGCAGGTGTACTTAGGAGCAATGGGAGATGCACATATATACGCTTCTTTACCTATCCAATTAAACAGCGTGGTGAGTGGAGACCTGCTGTTCGACCAGCTGCAGGAGAACCTCTTCGTCATGACCCAGTCAATGGTAAGAGCAATTAAATCCCTTTCACAGAGGCCTTGAAAGAATGTGAGGTCCAGACAAACTGCTGAAAAGAGTGATGAAGGAGGCAGAGGAATGGTGTGTATAACTAGATGTGTGCTGGGTAGCAGCTGCCTGCCAGCCTGGCTTACAGGGCTGGGGCCTGGCCTTCTGCAAAAGCCTGTAGGAAGGGTGGAGGAAGTCTTGTTACCTTAAACCACGGCCCGTTTGCACGTGTGTTTCCATAAATTGGTCAGGCTGACTTGTGTCAGTTGTATCGGCAGTGATGGCATGATAAGTCTTGCAGATGAGCTCAAGCTGTGTAAGGAACCATGCAAGGCACCTTTCCATCTTCTGTCTTCTGTAGTTCTCTTTGTGCCTGGTGGCAGCAGGAGGAGAAGAGGCATTGTGATTTCTCAGGCTGCTGGTACACACTGGTGTCTGCTGAGTAGAAAATCCAGCTATGGATACGTTATTTGGGAGGATTTGTACAACACTCAGATCAGCTTCTTGAGCAAGAAAGAAAAGGATCCTCCTAGCAAAAGGAAAGCAACCCTTGAGTTACTCTGTCTGAAGGAAAGAACAAATTAAAAATGAGAGCGTGCTGGAAAACCACTGCTTCCCTTTACCCACCCCCGCCATGTGCATTTTGAGATACTCAAATTTTGCAACACTTCAAAGGAGGAGTTGAAATCTGTGGGTGGAAGAAGATTAGGGAAATCTGAAGTATATCCTTAAAAGTAATTATTCTGTCAGTTACAAAAAAATGCAAATTACTCGATATACTTAGCAAAAGCAATAGGTCAAGGATTAAGAGAGATTTTAAAGTAACTGAGAGCATGCTAGCTGAAGTGTAGTATCTGATTAAAGAGAAAGCAAGAGGCTGAAATCAGCAAGAATAGTAGTTAAAGCAGAAGTGTGCTGCAAGTCTAGCTTACCCCAGGCAGCACAAGGTTTTGTTCCACATCAGTCAGGCATCTTGTCCGCTTCCAGTCAGAATGATAGATCTGCCAGGTAGAGCTGGGCAGTAGGGCAGGTGCTATTGCTATCAGAGGCCTTTATATAGATGACTACATAAAGTCATCGATTGCAAGAATTGTCACGGGTAATGCTACAGCAATGCACTGTGTGTTTCATTGTCTCAGTAGAGATTGATGTTCAAGTGTACTTTGTCAACGTATAAAACAGGAATCCAGATGGGCTCTGGAAATGTCTTCCTTTTTTATTTAGTTTTATGCAGTGTTGGGAATTAGCATGAGTTTCAGTGAGTATGTCAACAATGGGACTTGCTTACTAGGTGAAGAAGCCATAGACCGGGGGCCTGCTTTTTGTGTGCTGTGTTTTCATAGATTTCTTTCTCCAGGTGGTAAAGGTTCCCATACTGGAGTGTTCTCTCTACTTGGACTGCGAATCCTGTCTGGCACTGAAAGATCCTTACTGTGGCTGGTGTGTCCTTCAGGGACGGTAAGACAGATCCCTGCTCACCTGCAAGGTTTTTGGAGGACCAGTGTTTAGGGATTATCTCCACTTACTCTCTTCCTTATGTCTGTGTCTCCATATATGTCTGCCTGTCTGGATTTATTTTATTTTTATCCCCTTCATGGGTTATGTTTGGCCCACAAATTCACTCTGCCTCCCTAAAACACCACTACCAGTCACAGTTGCACATCGGTGTTTGTCAGTTGCTTTTTGGTCTTGGGTCACAGCTCACGATGCTCCTGTCTAGTGGATTTCAGCCTGGTTTTAGTCTGACTGCAGCTCAAACTGCCTTATTTCACTTAGCTCTTCTTCTGGTGTCACTTTTGTGTTCCGTATTTTTTCACTTCTTGCTCCCCTACAGATGTTGCTTAACGAGATGTGGTTTATTCCAGCACGTCTGTCTGCTTGCTGGCTCTGTCTCCCTGCAGAACGCCTCAGGAACTGGTTTATGGCCCTTGAAGCCCAACAAGTACCTACCCATCTGTACACACTGGCAACAGTTCCACCTTCATTATGGAAGGTGGTGGGAGGCTGCAACTTCCGTGGCTTGTGTAGCAGCTTTCCTGAGACTCTAGCAAGGCTTCGGAGAGCTAGTGTCAGCTTGGCAGTTGAACATGTGTCCTGCTAGGGCTGTGCAGATCTCTCACAGGGCTTGTTGCTATTTCTCTGCAGGTGCAGCCGTCGCTCTGAGTGCTTGCGGTCCAGGCTGAGTGAGCAGTGGCTCTGGAGCTTTAACTCTACACAGCAGTGTCTCTTTGTCCAGTCACTAACTCCAGCCAATATCAGCAGAGAGGAAAAGAGAAATGTGAGCAATGATGATTCTCTGTGACATTCGAGCATGTAGAAAGTCCCCTGCAAACTTTGAGAGGCCACAAGTCTTCCTGTTGCTTTCAGTAGGGATTACTGAGTCGCTGTGCCTCGCACATCTGCCTCGCATAAGGAACTGAAGTTGGCTGTCCCAGGAAATATATATATTTTTTCCTATAAATCTAAATGTTCTTATCTGCTAATAGAAAGTTACTAGGTATTCTGGAGTATTTAATGGCTGCTTGGGTGAGGTCCTTCCTTGGCTTGATATCTATAAGGCACCCCTGTCTGTGGGTTCAGAGTGTTTCTGACGCTTTCTGTCAGGAAGATCTACAAGGAGCTACCCAAAGTTATGGCTTCAGTCTGGCATCAGCTGGCAGAAAAGCTAAGGTACTGCAGTGTTTTGAAGGCTGGCATTGTGTCAGGAGGTGGCAAGAATCTGTCTTCTGCTAGAGACTTGAGCAAAGGAGGGAAATTGCTAATTGCTTGGTGGATGCCAAGTTGAGTTTGGGAATGGCAAGAGATGAACAGAGCAGAAAGCCCTAGAAGGTATTGTAGGAAAATGGGTGTGTATATAGATAGCTGCTTTATAGGGCTCTTGCTTTGAAAAAGTAGAGCCAGAAAATTTGATGAAATAGAAGAATGTGTTTAGAGAGCAAGATATTTACTGGATGTTATTGAATTGGCAGATATTTCTGGCTATCTCGGACTTACCTTCTCTACATGAGGAAGAATTCTACTCGTGTTACTTTGAAGATTATGAAAGCCCAGCAGTTCTGACAGAGTCAGGAATCATGTGTCCTTCGCCAGATCCCAGCCAAGCACCAACCTTGCCAGCAGGAGCAGGTCAGTGAAACTCTTTAAATGGAGCGTGTTAGCTCAGATAACATTGTCAAGAGAAAGTACGTTTTGGGTCCGTCAGAGTGCCAGGATTAACAGACATGAATGTACATGGTCTGTCAGCAGGTGTTCATTTCATTTTGTCATAATCTGTTTGCTTGCTACTTGTGTGTCACACACATCCTGTGCTATTTTGGGCTGTTGCCAGATTCCGATGCCAAATTCTGGTAGTTGGAAAGGAGATCCTTCTTGAAGGGTTGTATGCAAATCTGAATATGGTCTAAAATGTACTCTAGAGTGGTGGCTGGCTTGGCAGCTTTTATCATAAATCTGGAGAGAGGACTCTTAAATGCTGCCTTTTTCTTTTTTTTTTCACCAAATAAAATGCAAACCTTTTCAAATCCACATATTAATGGGAGAAGGAAGTACCTGTAAAGGAAGGCAAGAAGAAACCCACAGCCCTTAAAAAGATTAGAAATTAATCCACAATGCAGTAAAACCTCAGAAAATACACAGCTTTCTATTACTGTGAACAATAACTGGCTAAATATTGCTAATTGGCCACTCTGAAGCACCTGGAAAGTTCTCAGTTTGTAGCCTGTGCATTGGATTTTGCCCAGCCTGTCAGTGTCAGCTTTGATGAGCTGATCTCTTCAGAGAAATTGTTCATCTAAATTAAAAGGCAGGTGCCGCCTGGGAAGCATTCCATATAATGCACCTAAATAGCTAAACAGATTTACAATACGAGTATGCAGCTGGCTAATAGGTCTGAAACAATCTCCATGGACGTAATGTGACAGCAGAACCCAGCTAGCTGAGTTGTTCAAACTGAAACGCCTTGATTTTTCAGTATTTGTCTGTTGGTTTTCCCACTGCCTGGCATGAACCACCCAGGTCTCCACTCAGGGTGGTCAGGCACAGAGAGGGGAAGGCTTCATGCACTACCACTGTGGGCAGATTGAGCAGGGTTGGCTTCCCCATTTAGATCTGCAAATGTTGACTTGAATTTAAACTGGAAATGTCAGCATAGGTAAAGCCACAATCAAGTTTTCACTATTAAGTGCTTTACCTATGTTATTTTAATGTTGCTTCTCTGAAGCTGAGCAAATTGCTTCTATTTTCTAGCTTAAACTTATTCCTGGACGGTTGTATCCATTTGATCTCATCTGTCGTTCTGCTTCTGGAGCTCTTTTCCCAGTCAGTGAACTATGGTCAGGCCTTCTTAGCACAGAGTTTTGCTGTGTGAACTGTGCCAACCTTCTCTTCATATTCTTTCATTACTCAGGCTCTGAGCTCATTCTCTCTCTCTCCTCACTGTCTTTCTAGCCCTTCTTTGCAGCACTTTCGTGCCCTACTAAGATGAATCAGAAGCTGGTAACCAGAATCATACACTGTTTTCTAAATGAGGTCTCATTAGGGCCTCATGCACTGGTACTTTCCCATTCCTGTTTAAAATGCTTTTCCCAGTTCAGTAAAATGTTTGCCTTCTTTCAGCTTTGATTTAAAGGTTGCGTACCAGCTCATCTGTCATTTTAAGCTGATGAGCTCCACATTGGTAGCAGAAGTCTTGCTCTTAACTTGCAAGCGCTCAGCCTTGTCTTCTCTACTGCTGAACAGCATCATTGGCAGTCATGGGAAGTAGTGGGCTTTTTGGATAAAGGACTGTTTCTAAATATGGTGTCATAACCCTGAAATCCTGGGAGGTGTTAGCCCTTCCACCACTGCCAGATGCAGTCACCTTTCTAACAACGGGGGGAGTTGGTGGTACTGAAGTGACTCCTGCCTTCAGCTGCGTCTGATACCCACCTTTTCTCCTAATCCTGGGGTTGCATACACACCTCATCACTTGTTTTACTAGCATAATGTCTCACTTGTCATCCTATCAGGAACCAAGTTTAGGCCTGACTGATCTTCCACCAGACAGGATAGCTATTTTGCTGTATTCCAAACTTTTGCAAATGAATCTTGCTTGCAAAAGGAGGTCTGAACCCTGTGAGAGGAACGATGGGCAAGCTTCTTATTACCTACTTTTATAGCAAATTGTCTTGGAGAAATTGCAGCGCCTAGAGTTCAGCAGAGCATGCAATATGCTCCTATTATTTAGAGTCCTAGCGCTCAATTTTAGGGTTGAGGGCATCTGTCTGGAACAAGATTAACTGGCTTCTTTAGTAGTCATATGCAAACCATCTTTGGGCTCATGCTATCAGCTGTAGTTAGTTATGACCATCTCTGCAGTTATTTGGTCTATAAGAAAGCAATGATAATCTCTTTCCCAAAGAGAGTCTGGCTGTCCTGAAGCTTGTACTTAACATGAGACCTAGGTTTAAAGCAAATAAGCCTTCAGTCATTGCAAGTGAGATTAGAAGTCTTGTAAACTCCTTCACTGACTCACTTCTCAGTCTGGACATAAAACAAAGATCTCAAGGTGATAGCAGTACGTGAAGTGTGCGCTGGTTCTAAGAGTTGGGTTTTAGAGTCGTAGAATGGTGAAGAAAGGAAGAGAAGGTTGGCTTATTTAGGGCCAGAAAAATTCTTCGTGTCTGAAAAATTTAGAAAAGATGTTAATTACTGAATAAATTTCACAAGAACGTGGGTTGAAGCCCTTTACTTCTGGCAAGAAGAGTCAAAAAATATGTAATTTTGTCGGTATTTAATCATAGAATCATATGTTTTCCTTTGGATGACATGAGTTTTCCCTTGAATGACAAAGGATGTCAGTTAGCTTTGAGCCTGGAATGTCACTTCTTCCTCTAATACGTGATACGTGGAGGTGATGGTGGAGTGCAGACAAAACACTGATGATAGATGGCAAATGAAGATGGAGGGATCTTCAGAGCCATCTTCCTTCCCCTGGGTTGGCAAGAGCTATCATAAACTACTCCTGAGCAACTTGTCCAGCCAGTTTTTAGTGTCCATAGGATAATCTAGTGATTGAGATGCTGGCAGCATGGAAGGGAATCTGTCTCCAGGTGTCTTCCCTAAAGCATGCTCTGTCTTTTAACAGTATGGCAGTCTTACAGTGGCTCCATTTCTAAGAAATTTTTATTTTCGCTTTCAGATCATGTCACCATAAAGCTCGTAGTGCGTTTCCATGACATCTTCATTGCTTCTGTGGACTTCTCTTTCTATGACTGTGCTGCAGTGGCCCTGCTATGGAAATCAGCACCGTGAGCATCTGCTTTTTCTTGTCTGTAGTTATAGGGAGGGTGGCTGTCCTGTCCTGGGTCATCTTAGCAGCTGCTTTTCTACCACTCTTCCAGGTGCCAGAAATGTGTGAGCAGTCCCTGGGGATGTAACTGGTGCATCCAGCAGCACCTCTGCACCCACAAGGCAGCCTGCGAGGAAGGAATCATTATCTACAATGAAAGGGTATGTCTCCTCAGTCCGTCAGGGGTGAAGCAGCCTCTTGTGAAACATTGCTATGGGGTGTAATATGGAGTGTTTTTCTTCCTTGGGTTTTATTCTGCATTTTTCTTATTTCTTTCCTCTCACCCCACCATGTTGTTTTTCTCTAGGCCCAGCTGCCAACTTCAAGCGTGTTTCCTTCTTCAGCAGCTCCCCTCACCAAATCCTCTACCATAGCCCCTGTGGTGGCCACAAAACCTATCACTCCCCCTGTGCGTGTGGTACTGAGCACTGCGTCCCCCACAGAGCCCAACCACGTCACGCCCTCTGCAGCCTCGGATTCAATGACTGAGCCTACAGAAACCTTCAGCTACATGTCCTCAACTCTTTCAACCGAAGCAGTGTCTCTCCAGGCTGTCACAGAAGCCCCCCTGCCACCACCAGCAGACAAACCTGCTGTCACTCTGCCAGACACAACTTCTCCTGCTGCCCCTGTCCTCACCAGTCCGTCCAAAAACGGGGATCACGCAGCCCTGCCCACTGTAGGGCCAGCCACTGCCCAGGAGCCGTGGCACAGCGACCCACCCACCACTGCAGTAGCTACTCCTCTGCTCACAACTGCACCAGCAGTAACACCTTCCCCTCACATCACCAGCTTCAGGTGGCCTCCAAATTCTCTTCCTACCACCGAAGCCCTGACATCTGCCATCCCATCTCCCCAGCCCCCCAGCGAGGTGCCAGGGGAGACTGCCGTCTCTGATGACTCTCCTGGTTTGCTGGGAACCGAAATTCCTGCTTCAGAGCTCCCGCCATCAGCTCCCCCAGACTGGCTGCTGGGGGAAGACACGGAGCTCCAGGACACGGAGGACTGGATGGATTTGCTGCAGGCTGAGAATGACACGTCTCCCTTCTCTGCTTCCACTCTTCTGTCGGGTGATGGCGATTCTTCAGAGAGGGATGTCCCTGACTTACCCAGGATCCTCCACCCTGACCTTGACTATCAGTATGATGCCCCTGGGTTTTGGGAGGAGGTAGGTTGCTGGACTTCAGAGTCTGCATTTTAAGGCTGTAATGCTTTGAAATTTTGATATATATTTCTGATCTAATATTTCAGCACATAGGAGAGGTAGTGGTCTTGGAGAAAGTAGCAGGTGACTGCTGTAAATGCAGGGTGAGAAGTGGTAGCCTGAGGAAGAAAAACGTGTGGGAGATTCTCAGGTCTTGTAGAAAAGCTGCTGGCCTGAAGGTGGCAGCTGCTGGCCTGAAGGTGGCAGCTGCTGTGATGTCCAGCATATTCACAGCTTTCTGCTGTTCACCACTTTGGGCTTGCGCATTGCTTTCCTGTAACTCATAGTAAAGAAGCACTGATGTTTCTTTGCCCAGGCAGGGCTTTATTTCTCTGTTTGCCTATTGTTTTCTCTGATTTCCTCTGTCAGAGGTATGAAAGCTTCTCTCTCTAAAGATGTGTTTGTTTTCAGAATGAAGAGTTTAGCTGGGGTCCTGGTGCGTGTCCCTGTGTGCAGGGAATCCAGGGATCTTCGCTGTTTCCAGTCAATGTGGCAAGGAAGATAACCCTGCTAGGAAAGAACTTCCACCTCTACCAGGTAGTTAGCTGCTATTTCACGTCAGCGTTGACAGAATGTGTTAGTGCAGGGCACTGCTTGGGCAATCTGTCCGCTGGACTGCTACAAATAATTCTAACAGTTGTGAGGCTGCTGAGGTTTTTCCTGTTTTCTAGCAGAAATAGCCAGAGGAGTGACAGACTTCTGTGAATAACAAATTAGGTAGCTGGATTTACTGGTAGGTAGGAGGGCATGCAGAGAAAGGGAGGCTACAGGTGTGCACCAACCTGCTGCAGAAATCTGCACGTATTTGGATTAAGTTGCACCTGTGCTACACTGTAGATGGTAGTTCTTGGAGTAACTTCCTGCTGAATCTCTGCTGGTTGTTTTTGTCTCCACAAGCTAAAGATAAGTCATCTGTTCCCTTTCCTTTCTGGCCTGGTACTGTTGATGTGGTGGCTATTCTTGTCGTACCTGAAGCCTCCACAATGGGGAAAACCGGCCCTTGAAAGCTTCGTTCTCTGGGTGTGTCTCTGATAAAAATTCTTTGCTTCTTAAGACAGAAGGCTGATTTAGTAACCTTTTACAAACAACCGCCACAGAACATGCAGCCCACAGACTAATTGTTACTTTATATGTTAAACCTGATATACTTCTCTGCTCAGAGCAGCAGAGCTAGTTACAGATGCATATCCTTTTTTTTGACAGAACGTGCCCAAGCAACTCAATGGAAGGTTTACAGGAGAGAGAAGAAAAATACACTTAGTGTTTTTGAGGTGCACCGCCTCAGTCTGTGTACTCAACTCTTTGTTTCTGAGCTAGTGTTTCAGAGTTATATAGGCATAACCTCACATTCCCACTGTTTTTTCTTTAATTCTTCCTCCTGTGGAGACTTGTTCCCACACTGACATACATGTGGTGCTCCCTTCTACGTGTTTGTTTTGTGTTGGTTTGATTCTTTTTGTACATGGAGACAGTAACAGTGTAGAGAGCCTTCAAATACAGCATAGAATTGGAATAACAAAGAGAATGACTGGAGCACGCTGCCTGCACAGTAAGAGGCTTGGTAAAAGGCACTGAATTGGAGTGGCAGGAGCCTGCTGTCATGTAGCAGGAAGCTCCACATGATTAAGAAATGGTGCTGTATAAATCTTCTCCTCTGTAGGACCAGCAGTGGGACTATGAGTGTGTCCTGAATTTGGAGGGGAGGACAATGGTGATGGATGCTTATGTGGAAGGGGAAGAAACAAACCAGTCCCTGTGTTATATCACCTGCCAGCTGAACCAGGTGAGTGCTTGGGATGTGTGATGCCATTTCACAGGTTGCAGTGGTACTGGCTTTGCTCAGCTCGTTTATCTGACAGGCTAGGAGGCAAGCTCTCTGGGGAAAAGAGCATATTTTGCTAAAATATTTATACAGTATTTAGCACTATAGGGCTCTGTGGTGGTGCTGCCTGGCAGTACTGGTATTTCAGCTTGCAGAAAGATTGTGCAGCCTGAGCCCCGAGATCTGTTGCTGCATTTGATGTGGCACAGAATGGTGCTGGCTCAGAATCACCACTCGTTGCAACCTGCCAGGACACTGCAGCCTCCGCTATAGCTTGAGCCTCTGCTGTGTGCAGTTTCTGGGTCGTGACTTCCGCAGCGGTGGTTCTTTTGTGAAAAGAAAAATGCTATTAATGCCAATTTTTTTTCTTGGTGGTAGAGGCTAGCCTGTGGATTCTAAGAATAACAGGTGCAATCAATCAAAACAGCAATTTACATTTCTGGATTGTGTGTAGATTTTTCCATATGGCAAGATTTGCAAGCAGGGGTGATATTTTTAGTTCGCAATCTCGTATAGTCAAGGGAGAAGGAACAACATAGGCTTTTGCACACACAAGCCATGCAGACCAATTATAATGCTACATCTTCAGCTCAGCTGAAATTGCAGAAATGCCAGCTTGAGCAGTTTTTTGAGCAGGTGGCTTGTAATTAGAAATCAGACATTTCAGAATGCGTTTAGAAAGTTAGACAATTATTGGCACGAGCACACGCTTGTTTTCAACGTTCTTCCTGGTGAACCAATGTCAGCTGCTCTTTCTAGAGCAAAATGGTGCCTGAGTGAGCCAGCGAGGACAGGTCTGTGCTGCCACTGCCTGAGCAACGCTGCCTCAACTGCATTCACAGGACACATTGGCAGGCTGTGCGTGCCAGTGCTCTATGCAGGATGGATGTTGATTTTGTTTTTGTTTTTGCAACCTATTTAGCTGGCTTGTTTGTGCCTCCATTAAGTCCTTTGCTTTGATGGTCTTTGTCTTCGCAGTACAGCTATGCAGCACCTCAACTCGAATTCAACGCTGTGGTGTTTGTGCAGAGGCGACAACACCTTCGAGTGGACAGTGCTGCAGATCTCCACGGTAGGAATGCAACTCTGCAGAGACAGCAAGTGGGATAAAAGGGAATCAAGGAATCCTCAGCTTAGGCTTTTTGCATCTGTAGTAGTTCTATCACAGGGGGACTGAGGAAAACATACAGCCTCGGTTCTATCAGTTCTCACAGAGAAGGGAGGTGGAGGGGATTCTTTGTAAAACGCCAAGTGCTGGGATATTCTGTGCCTTAGGGGCTGTTTTCAGATGCCTCTGAATGTTTCTCTTTTGCAGTGACTTTTTACAACTGCTCCGTGGGACACACCGATTGTAGCCGCTGCCAAACAGCTGACTCGAAGTACAACTGTGTGTGGTGTGGAGGCAGCAACCCCAGCTGCATCTTCAGGGGCTCCTGCAAGGAAGAGATAGAAGACCTGTGTCCAGCACCGCTCATTCACTCTGTGAGTAACTCGCTCACTAGTGTACTGCACCTGGGGCAAGGAGGGCTGCGTTCTCCAGTTGAAACCAGAGGTCTGTGAACTCAGAGTGAACAGTGCGGCTCAGCAGGACATTGGCCATCTGAAGAGCAAGATAATCCTATTCTGCTCTGATCTCTCAGTGGTGTGAGGATGCTAGACTTGTGCTGGGCTTTCATTGTACTCATAAAGACCATTGGGGAAAGATGCATTTGTATGTCATGTGAGCTGAAACTGGCATGCCAGAAGGAGCTGAGTCATTCAGAAGCTGGAAAGGGTCCGCAGGTTGGATCCCCCAACTGTTCTGAGCCAGAGCCTGAACCAGGTTGGCCCAACTGAGCCTGGGGTAAAGGAGGGCAAAACCTAATGATAATGACACAGCAGGGATGCGAAAGGCATGACAGGTTACTGGGATTAATTATTTTTGTCTGTTTATTTTAAATGTTTCTTGCTAACTGCCACATGACAAGTGTCTGTAGCCATGTGTCCCTTTTGCTGTCAGCTTGTCCTCCCTCCAGTGGCACACAACGTCCATGTGCTGCATCTTGTCGTAGTTCACCTTGGATGCTGCTGAGGGACAGAGCTTTGAAGTTTGTGCAGCATGTGATTCATTGTCGTACTGATGCTGAGAGGGTAATGGTGCTTGCTGCTTCAACACCAGTAACATTTATCAGCTTGTGCATTCCCACTCTTCAGTAGAGATGCACTGTGGAGTGGTCAGCATGGTGATGAGAAGGCAAAGCAGGGCAGTCCTTGCCTGTACAAGTCTATAGTGGACTCGTACCCTCTGGGGAACTGCTGGCAGTGGTGAGGTATAGGAAAGAAAGCTCTGATTGTGGTGTTCTTTATGGCCTTTCTTCTGAGGATGCAACCTGGTACTAGTCCCAGTCACCAAAGGGAACCCGTACCAATGGCCAGGCCAGGCAGAGTTTGCAATGGGGCAGTTGTGAAGGGCCCGGTGCTGTAGATCAGTTACCAGGCTGAGGAGGTCTGAGATACTGTGACATTTACACGTGCGCGGGTGTCTTTGCAGGTGTACCCCCTGTCTGGACCAGTGGAAGGTGGCACTAGAATCACCATCACTGGCTCAAACCTCGGGCAGAAACATCAAGACATTGCAGAAACTGTCACTGTTGCAGGAATTCCTTGTGCCGTAGATGCTCAAGAGTATGAGATCTCTAGCAGGTAGAGTATCTGTGAACCTTCTCCCAGAGACAGGCACTGGCTTTTCCCTTGGCTGCTGACACCAGGCTGAGGTTTCGTTGCCTTTGCTGTAGCAGGTATCGAGCCTTGCCCATTCCCCAGGGAGTGCCCCCGAGTAAGGTCACTGATTAGTTATTCCTCAGGCAGTGACCTTGGGGAGATAAGTTTGTGTACAAGGCAACGACCAAACAGTGCCGCTGTATACTGAACACAGCTAGCCAGCTCAGGGAGTCACGGGCTCAGTTGCGGTTTCGTGGGTGTCTCTGTCACAGCTTTCTTTCAGTAATGCACAGGACATGGCTTGTTATAAGTGTCACTGCCAGGGAAATATCCTGGCCTTGTTAACGCAGGATGAGGATGGGGATGCGTGGTTGGAGGTGCAGCACAGTTCCTTGCCTCTGCTTGAGCAGGCGTGCCCCAAGGTGTTTTCCTTCACTTGCTAGCCAGACCTCCACCTCCCAGGAACAAGTCCAAGGAAAGGACCCTCTTAGCCAGGGACTGACAGGGGAGTCCTGCTGGGCCCTGTGCCATGCTTTGTTGGCTGGCAGGGCCTGGCAGCTCATGGTGCCTGTAAAAGTAGTGGCTACAAAGAGGATGAGAAGGGGCAAGAGTTCCTGCTGAATCCAGTTAATGTCGGTGATAAAGAGAATTGGGTAGTTGTGTGTCTGGTCAGGGAAGGACCATGTAACACTCAAGTGTAGTCAGGTGTTCAGAGGTGTGACTGGCACAGCTAGGAAGCAAAGAAATAAATATTTGAACAGTTGGCCTGTGGCAGGGCAGGTAGGTGGGAGCCTTGGACAAGGGAGGCAGAGGAGCCAAGCAACCAGCAGGAGATGAGGAGAGAAGAGCAGAGCAATTGTGAGTAACCTCTCATCAGAGCTATCACAAACCCATTTGTCCATTCCATGGTAGCAGTAGCTGTAGCACCCTTCCCCTGGGAGCAAGGTAAGATCCTGCTGG